>NC_062570.1:86305000-86905000 GCF_022837055.1 Prionailurus viverrinus
CTCTTGTTAACATTTCCGTAGAAACATACATTTTAATTAAGCCAAATAAACAAAGAAAAGAAATCCCTAAAAGTAGGCATAATCATTTATCTATATACTCACAAACATATTGCTCTTTTCTGGTCATCAGTATTTTTTCTTGCTTTATTTGCTTCATTTCCTTTAACTTTATTTCCTCTTATTCATAGAGGGTCTAAGACTAAATTGATTCTCTGCTTACTTATCTGTGAAGTCACTTCAGCAGAGAGTTACTCTTTTGGAGTTATGTCCTCATCCCTGATCTGTATCCCTCAGCTAGAGCGCTCGGTCTGGTGCTGCCCCATCACTGCCCTCAGGCATGTAGAGAGAGGGCTCTTGCTTTGCCCAGTCTGTTCACCGAGCTCCCTTTGAAATTGGTGAGGAGGGAGGTCTATGGAGGGTGGAAATAGAGGTACTGGGTGACTATTTGAAACCAGTGTAATTTGTAAATTTGCCATAAACTTTTAAGTAAGAGTTGGGGTGGGTGGTTTCCAGGGTTAGCATGCTTTCAGAAATCAAAGGGAAAGTGGAAGTTTTCATTTTGTTTTACAGGGCGGTGATATGAAAGGGTTTTTTTTTTTTCCTGAATTTTACCAAGATTTCAGTAATTGATCTATAGACTTAAAAGCTATTAAAATATTCATGATAACATTGTCATATTTTTATGTATATGTGTATACATATTTTTATGCATATGTATAAACAGGCATACACACAAACACACAAAAACACACATAATAGCACTTATCAAGTAATAGTACTTAATACCACCTGAGTGTTCATTTAAGTTCAGAGCAAGTAAATTGTGCACTACCTCTGAGAGTGTGCCTTTATCTGACCACGAAAAGTGAAGAAAATCACTACTGTAACAGATACTTCTCCTTCAATGTGAAAAGGTTTTATACAGTTGGTACAGAGAAATACACGTTTCATTTTGCCAAACCCAAAGCATACTTCCCAACTGCCTTTGTATAAAAGCTAACACAACATGTCAAAAGTAAGAGCAGAGCCCTCAGTATACACTGAACTGGTGAAAGAAGTTAGGGACGGTTTGACAAAGATAAAACGTAAAGTTAAGTTTTGTATGATTTTCTTTTCATTCATATTCATACCAGGTAGACTTTGTCAAACACCTATAGCAGGGAGGAACTTGTTCATGCATGCAGAACAAAATAAAATAAGATTAAAAGCTCCAGGAAATCAGCCTACTTCAAAAAACCATTAAAGTGTGCCTATCCCTCAAGCTTTACAAATGTGTTAATTGTCGTGTTTCAGTCATGTAAATATGTTTCAGCATAAAGTAACCAAGATTTCCTGCTATAGAAGCGCTGCTATCTGGGGGTGTGGGGGTAGGGAGGGACGAACCGGGGACTAAATAACACACTGTAATGAAACCTGCCTTTGGGCAGCACATGCTTCAGTTCTGAATGCCCAGAAATACTTCGCAGACGCTCTAGGCTGCCTAGCAATGGGGATTTCTAATTCTGGCTAGCTTGACAAAGTAAATACAACTATTGAACATAAGGCAGCTCCTAATAAAAAACAACAATTCCCCCTTGTAAACACCTACATTTGGCCCCATTAAAAATTCTTTCTTCATACCCAGGAACTAGCAGACCCTGCAATGTGGGGGTCTTAAAGTAACTGAAGAGCAGTCAGGAGATTTAATGCCGTCAGGATGTTTTACGTGGCCATTTACACCGAGCACTTCATACCCCATCTCAGGACTTGGTAGAGCAATGTTCTGCATACACTGCAGGGCATTATGCAAGCAAACACATTGGCCATTATGCTCTCAGTACTCATTCATGGACAGCCAAAAGGAAATCAATATATTTTTTACATATGCTGTACTTAACATATAAAAAAATATATGGTTGCCACATTTCCAAAAGGAGTGTTCATCAAAAGCTGCCAACTTTGAAAGTTATTTAGTGGATTGGCATTACTCTGAGACCTTAAGCAATTATCCAATTTCAGAAGTCCCTGATTTCGGCTTGTTCACATCTTAGAATTCATCTATTCCATAAACGATCAGACAGCCCTCTGCCAGTCCCCACACTGAATAGTGGATCTGCTGTAGTTCTAAAAATCTCTGGGATTTAGGGATCGACCTTGAGTTTACACACACATTTAGCTGCTAACAGTTTACTGAGTCAGAGGTTTCAGATTATAGTAAGGAGCAAACATTAGTTTGAATTCTAGTAGACAAAAACAAAGGGAATGTTACGTTTTGCCACCTCCAGAACAGTTTCCATATGCTTTACAAGAAAAAAGGGATAAAAAGGAATTCTCATAGAATTAGTCTGAATTTATTTTTAAAAGAAGTTTGGTTTTTTTCCTCGAGCTCAGCATTTGGTTCTAAAACATGGTATGTTCCTAAAATATCTTACTACTGTTAAGCCACCTGAGGGGTAGTACCTAAAATACTGCTTCTAAAATGTTTCCTCACTTGTAGGGGGTAGAACAGGGGCTTCCTGGACAAAGCAGGCTTGAAGAGCCTATCAAAATGACAGTCTGTGCACAGGAAGATCCTGGTCTTCTTCCATTTACTGCCATAGCAGCAGTAGGTCTGAGCCCTAGGTCTCAAGCATCTCTCAGCTTGGCCCTGCTGAAGCTTCATTCAAATTCTATGCACTCTGGAGCTTATATGCTCCTGCCTGCATTGTGTGTTCCATAGCCACACAAGCCTTGGGGTAAGCAGCAGTTGGAGACCAGTAAAAACACTGCCGGAGTGAGAAGGCCTGTACACAATTAAGGGAAGATGAATGGAAGGAAGTCAGTTGGGGAGATACGGAGAGTCTCATTGAGGTGATGGTTCACAAGCAGGGGATCGCAGGAACAGTAGTGGCATGTGTGACTTCTCCGTCCCATCCCTTTATCCCAAAGAGGAAGCTAATGAGGGCTGGAGGGAGGCATGTGTCAAGTATTTCTACTGTACAAGTTTAGGTAACAGTTTAAGCCACCTTATTCCATCTGTTACCTAGATGGTTGTTTTTTTTCCAATCCTACTCATGTTAGAACATGAATGAGAATAAAATATGCCAAGGAGCAAAAGAGAAAGCAAAAAGAAAAGGGAAAGATACTGCCTTTAGTTTGTCTGGAAGGTAAAACCCTTTTAAGCAAAGTTCTTTGGGAGTAATCCAGTCTGTTCTCTGTCCATATATGAAATAAGAGAGGAAAATAACATAACTCCCCCACATCTTAAATGTCCGCAAGTTCAGGAACATTGGGACTGACACTTGGTGATATTCTTATTATACCACAGTCCAAAAGATTCTGGCTCACATTTTAAGTGGATTAAACTCAGCACACCATCTCCACAAACAGTACTGCCAGAGTTTCTCCTCCATGAACATTTCATACAGGGCCCAACCACTCCCAACTAGAATCTTCCTGTTGACTTGGCACGACATTGACAACCACCACTTCCCACAGGAGGAGAATGGGAGTAGGGGATACTGTGGACCACTTAGGAGATAGAATATTTCTTCTGAATCAGAAGAATACAGGATCTAGAAGAGCCAGTATATACCACCTTTGGGAAAATTCTATCTTTTTTTTTTTTTTCTTAATGTTTTTATTTTTGAGACAGAGAGAGACAGAGCATGAGCAGGGAAGGGACAGAGAGAGAGGGAGACACAGAATCGGAAGCAGGCTCCAGGCTCTGAGCCATCAGCACAGAGCCCGATGCAGGGCTCAAACCCACAGACCGTGAGATCATGACCTGAGCCGAAGTCGGCCGCCCAACCGACTGAGCCACCCAGGCGCCCCGAGAAAATGCTATCTTTAATAGAATATATCTGTTTGCAATTCTTTACTGAAAATGTCTATCCATGGTTTTATAAGGATATGGGTGAAATAGCCCTGGTATTCAGAGCTACCCTATGCTCTAAGAATTAAGTCCAAGTCACTTACAAACCCTCCACAGATACCTACCTACCAAGCCAAATGTCTCATAGCCACTCCCCTGTTTGTTGATTGCTCCAGAAAAGCTGACTTTTTTCCTATCTTGCAAACATGCCAACTTTATTCCTGCCTTAAGGCTTTTGCATTTGATTACCTTGGCCTAGACACTTCTTTTTCCAGGTCTTCATAGGTCCCTTCTCAAATTGAAAATCTTAGCTCAAATGTACTCTCCAAAAAGCCCTATCACCAAATAAAAGCGGTACCCCCTCCAGCCAATATCATATCACTATGTTTTATTTCCTTAAAAGCACCTGTCACTATCTGAATTATCTTGTTCATTTGTTTGCTTTCCTATATGTTACCTGTCTCTCCTTGAGTCATGTAAATGTCTATGTACTGTCCCTTTCTGAAGTTGTAAGTTCTTTGAAAGCAGGGATCTTGCCCGTTCTGTTCACTGTTTTATCGCTAGTACTTAAAGGAGTTCTGGCACATAGAGTAATGAATAAGAATACGGAGTTGGAAGCCAGACTACCTGAGTTCAAATTCCATTCCAGTGTCCTGACATGGCGACATTACTTCTGCTCTTTTCAAACTTGGTCACATGATCCACAACTAGCTGAAAGGGAAGCATGGAAATGCAATTTTTATTCCAGATGGCTGCCCGTTCAAGAGTTCTTCTACCAAAGGGAAAAGGAAGAGTAGATATTGAAGGATAATCATCAGACTTTGTCATAGTCCACAACCCACTGGAACCCAAATATCCATGCACAGCCTTCTTCCCACACACTTACTGCCTCTCTGGGGGTGAGTGGAGAATCCTACTGGCTGGGAACTGCAGGAATTCTCTGCCCTGGCAGTAGGGGACTTCAGCCCAATTTATAATCCCCAGTTCGGCTCTCTGGAAGGAACTCCCTTGTCTGTTATCCTCTGTATCCTTTAAGGAAGTTATTCCTTGTACATTAACATTCATGGCTACATGAAGTCACCATCAGAGAGGATAATTTTGGGGGGCTGCACAGTTCTCACAGCCCACTTATTGATAGATCAGGTTTGGGGACCTAAGATTATTCTAGGGGTTGAATAATCATAGACTTTTGACCAGGTTTGTGGTTTCTTTGGCACTACAATCCCCTCAAGACTTTAGAAGGTTCCCAGTCTGATAGCTTCCCTTCAGTCCCTCACACAAGTAATCACAGCCAAAGAGTTGTCAAGACAAAGTTCTAGGTTCAGGAGACAGGAAACAGATCCCATCAAATTATTTTATGCAGAGGAAAAGTTTATACCAGAAAATTGGGGGGCTAGCAAAATAATTGGGAGGGCTGAAGGACATCACCAGAAAACTGGCCTTCAGGAAAGCTGCTGCTTCCTCAGTCAGAAAGGTGAGGAATTGGGAGGCCACCCCAACTGGGTGCTGGTAACTGAAAGCGCACACCTCCGAGGCGGTAATCTTGTGGCTGGTAGGTTCTTACCACCACAGCAACAAGGATCCCTCGACCCCCACGAAGCAAGTAACTGGGCACTGAAACACTGGTCTGGCTTCTACTTCTGCACCTGCCTCTCAATTCCCATGGAGTTGTTGACTAGTCACTGGAATACTGATGCAAAAAAAAAAAAAAAAAAAAAAAAAAAAGTCCCTGCAGTAGTACTGGCAAATTGCAGTAGAGCAGCAGGAAGATTCCTTCTGCTTCTCCTCCACCTTCTGAATCTAGTACAATGCTTCTAATTGGAGAAGCATAATTCACACCTTTGCAGCCTCCACCAAGAGGTTGGAATGGATACTTGTCCACCACAACTGTTGCATTCTAAGGCTTGAGTCTTTTAAAGTTTATTTATTTTTCAGACACACACACACACACACACACACACACACACACACACACACTTACACACAGTATGAGCAGGGAAGGGGCAGAGAGAGAGAGGGAGACACAGAATCTCAAGCAGGCTCCAGGCTCTGAGCTGTCAACACAGAGCCTGACTTGAGGCTCGAACTCACAAACCACGAGATAACGACCTGAGCCGAAGTCGGATGCTTAACCGACTGAGCCACCTAGGCACCCCATTGAGTCTTATTTTCCGACTTTTCTGTTCTACCTACGTCCCTCTCTTTCTCCTTATGAGTAACTAGCTTGACGCCATCTAAAATAATCAGCTCGAGAGGGAAGGCCATGCCCTTCATCTCATTTTCATCTCTGAACTGGATCCCACTTTGTAGCCAGTCTCTTAATGAGGGTATTTCACCAAAGCTCAGGAACACCCAACATCTCCTGTGAAGGTTGCCTGCTTCAGCATGTAGGGCAGAAACAGTTTTTTGTTTTTGTTTTTGTTTTTGTTTTTTCAATCCTCGGAGCCCCAAATTACCAAGGCTTTCATCATTTTGGCCTCTGGGGTACAGGCAGAGTGCCTCACACAGAGGCGTGTTCCTTTCTGACGCTTCTTCCAAAATCTCTATCTCTAGCCTAAGTTCCTTTCCTATTTGTAAGTAACGTTGCTGAATGTGGCAAGAAGCAACTAGCACAACAGTTTTCTGAATTTCTCCACCATTTCACCTTGGAGCCACTGATCAGGAGGTAAAATTTTTGCCTTCCAAGTTATCACAGTCCTAACAAGGGTCACCAGGCTTCCAGTTTGCAATCTGACCTCACCGCCCACTTTCTAACCACTAAGCCACTTAAATCCCAGAACTCAAGCACATCATTCTTCAGGTACCAAATTCTGCATAAACAGGATACAAGTTAGTCTGTTGTTACAGAGATCCAAAACTACTGTGGCTTAAATAATACAGAGGTTCACTTATGTCTCACTTTAAAGCCCAGGGCAGTGACCCAGGGTCTTTGGGTGCCCACATGATGTCAGGAAACCCTAGACTAATTTTCTCATTTTGCTCTACCCTCCTCTAACCATAGCTTCCAGTTGATGGTCCAGAATTGTTGCTTCAGCACCCACCCTCAAGTCCACATTTCAGCAAGTGGGAAGATGATGGGTAGGCTTTCCCCTAATATTTGTGGAGCCTAGAGCAATAATGTGAATGTAGGACCACATAATTATTATATCAAGTTATCAAGCTGAGAAACCATGAAATATTCATTGTCTTCCTTCACAAATACAACTTCCTGGAAAACCAAATTTAAATTTATGATATGGGTTCTACTCTAGAACTTGGAGACAGGGGGAGAATTGGCCTGCTGCCCACCTCCTTTCTTTTCCTGTCTCCTTCCCACACACAGGGCCACATGCAAATGCTTGGGGACACCCATCCTGTACACAAACTCCATCCACACGCCACACAAACAGTGGTCCCAGGGTGTGCACACAGACAACATGATCCACCCTTGGGGCACGAACCTGGGAAAGAGACCATGCCGACTTTGTAGCCTGTTGGACAAGGAGTTCTGAATTCTGAATACCCAGAGTATGTCCTATAAAGAAGGGGCACATCCTCTTTGCCCTGAGATCCCTTACCCCATGAGGAAGGGTGGATCAGGGCCCAGGACAGTGGCCCTCTCGCCGAGGTGAGGGAAAAGGGAAGTCAATGGCACCTCCCCTCTTTCACAGATCTGAACCCAAACTTAACCATAAGTGGCCAGAACTTAGTCACTCAGCCTCATCTACCGGCAAGGGAAGTTGAGAAATGTGACAACTTATTTTGGGAGAGAGAAAGAGTACGTGCGCGTGCACATTGGGACGGGCAGAGAGAGAGGGAGGGAGAATCCCAAGCAGGCTCTGCACTGTCAGTGCAGAGCCCCACCTGGGTCTAGTTCATGGGGCTCCATCTCATGAACTATAAGATCATGAGTGACCTGAGCCTAAACCAAGAGTCAGACCCTTAACCCACTGAGCCACCCACACACCCCCCCAGAGATGCTTTTACTGGCTGCAAAGGAAGAGAATAAGATTGGGAGTAAGCTAGCAATCTCTGCCACAGACACATGCCTTTTCACAAATCACACTTTTGTTTAGACAAGTGAGTTCTTCACAATCTGCTTTCAGAGAGGTGAGTTTGGAGGCAAGACAATACTGTCAGATATAATTGACGGTCAAAATAATTGCACACCTGAGCATTTTTCAATGGGCAGCCAGTATGCAATATGCCAGCTCTGAAATTTTGTCTAATTTTCAGATCAATCAGGAAGAGCCAAATGAATTGTTTTCGATTCAAAGGATATAGTATAATTATGACATTCAATAAAACAATTTTAATCTTAAACCCTTTGAATGAATTGCATTTTAAACAAAAGTTAAAACCTAACCCACATTTGGCAAGACTTTTTTCCAGAAATATGCAGCCACTACCAAATGTACACGTACCAATCCAAAAAGAGCAAAAATCAGTTCTGGCATTGTTTTCCCCTGGCCTATTCATATATGAGAATAACACAAAACTCACCAAAAACTAAGCAGACATATCTTCCACATTGCAAGATTTTAACCAGGTACAGAGTAACTGCAATGTAACATTACATTGTAATGATGAAATATTAATGGATAAGTGTAACAATGTAACAATGTAACAACCTATAGTTGTCTCCCAATATCCATTTGCTTCATCTTCCATAGGAATAGGGTTGTTAGGGGCTCGTGGGTGGCTCAGTGGGTTAAGCATCCGACTTCGACTCAGGTCATAATCTCGAGGTTCGTGGGTTTGAGCCCCACATCGGGCTCTGTGCTGACACCTCGGAGCCTGAAGCCTGCTTCAGATACTGTGTCTCCCCCTCTCTCTGCCCCTCCCATGCTCATGCTCTGTCTCTGTCTCTTAATAATAAACATTAAAAAAAATTTTTTTTTTCAAGGAATAGGTTTGTTACACACTTTTACACATTTTGCAACATCTCCCAGCCTCCCTTGTCACCAGCCAGGTGTAGCCATGTCTAAGTTCTGGACATGAGTGGAAGTGATGTGTTAACTTCCAGGTCTTGCGCCTTCTTGGCCCCTTCTTCCCACCAGCTGAGAGAAAGCAAACACATCAGCCTTGGAGCCAGAAGTGGAAGAAGCGCCTGTTGAGGCTGGCAGACCAGTCCTTACAGCTCAGAATTGCATACTTCTGTGCTATAAAATGGGAGAAAAATAAACTTCTACCTTTTTTAAGCCATTTATTGGAGGGGGTGGGAGTGTCTCTATACTCCAGCTACTCGGCCTGTAGTCTAGTCCATCCCCTACCATTCAGAGCGGTGCCTCGTAACACAGAACTTGGCTTCAGGAATCAGCAAATCATCCTTTAGGTGAGGGCATCACTCGGCTCTTGCAAGATTCTGGAATGGAATAGGATAGGGTGTCTGTTTAATTTGTTTTTTCTCCTCATCATGTAAAGAGGGAGAAATGCTTTTAAAACTCAAGTAGAGAAGCTTTATCTTCTGACATGTCCTTTGTTAGTTATTTTGACAGCAATGAGGACATGTGCAAAAGATAGATTTTTAAAATAAGATGGACCCCAAATTGCTTCTGCAGTACAGCTGTGCCTGCTTTCACTGGCCCAGAAGCTGGGCATGTGACATGCCCCATTTTCACTACTGCCTTACTAAGTATGAAGGAAAGTGTTTAGACGTTTTCAATCTTTCCAGAAGCCAGGACTACGATCTCAGTTCCCTTTTTGATTTCTTTACAGGGCCACAGTAGAGGGCAATGTCTTCTCGTTGCTCTGACGCCAGCACAGTGACCGAGACCTGCTGGCTAAGTCTCATATTCTGTTGTTGTCGCTTACGATCATGTGTAGTTCATTACATATGTAGAGTTGTTTCCTTGCCTTAATAAACGCACTTGTTTTTATCGTGTTGAGCCATGTGTACTTTTATGAGCCATCTCAACACCTTTTTTGGAGCAATAAATGTGAATATATTAGTGTACTTGATATTTCAGAGAACACTTGTACATCTCATTTGATCCTGACGACAGTCTCATGAGGGGAGAATTATCCCCCTGTGATAAAGGAGGACACTGAGACAGGGGTGAACTGACTCGTCCAAGGTCACACTGAGAGTGAGTGACAGAGGGACATACCACACTTTCACTGGCTGCCTCTGTTAAGTGACCAGGGTAGAGCCTCTGTGTTCTAAGGTGTTTACAAGGTTTCATTTAATTCGGCTATGAGAGCACCTGGCTGGCTTAGTCAGCAGAGCAGGATCTCAGGGCTGTAAATTCGAGCCCCACACTGAGTGTAGACATTACTTAAAAATAAAATCTTAGGAGCGCCTGGGTGGCTCAGTTGGTTGAGTGTCTGACCTTGGCTCAGGTCATGATCTTGCGGTCTGTGAGTCCGAGCCCCTCGTCGGGCTCTGTGCTGACAGCTCAGAGCCTGGAGCCTGCTTCAGAGTCTATGTCTCCCTCTCTCCCTGCCCCTCCACTGCTCATGCTCTGTCTCTCTCTGTCAAAAATAAACATTAAAAAAATAATACATAAAATAAAATAAAATAAAATAAAATAAAATAAAATAAAATCTTAGGGGCGCCTGGGTGGCTCAGTCGGCTAAGCGTCCGACTTCAGCTCAGGTCATGATCTCACAGTTTGTGGGTTCGAGCCCTGCATCAGGCCCTGCACTGACAGCTCAGAGCCTGGAGCCTGCTTCAGATTCTGTGTCTCCTCTCTCTGCCCCTCCCCCACTCACACTCTGTGTGTGTCTCTCTCAGAAATAAACATTAAAAAAATAATAAAAATAAAATAAATTGGCTGTCCTTTAAAGAACAAAAGAAAAGTCTCTTAGAAAGTATTGTTGAAATAGTCACACTGATTTCTGTGACTCTAAGTAATACAAAGTGTGACCCTTCAGGAAATGTCAGAAATATAAAAAGGATTAAAACAAATCTGTATTCATCTGTGAAGGGTTAAAATGTACGACCTCAAAGAGAAAACAAACAGTGCCTAGTGGTTTGGTCTTGGCAAAATAGGAAAAATATAAATTGATTAAACTTATTTTAATGGGTATTTACCTGCGATTTGTCTCAAGTCCAGGTGTAATCTAGGTTCATTATCTTGCCCCTTCTGTCTGAGAACGGTGAGTGCTGAGCGCAGGTCTGGCAGGCTGAGAGAAAAGGAATTAGGAAGGGAAACTCCAGAGCCAGGAAACCCAATCCTGCACATCTACAAGGACCCAGTGTAGCTGCCGACTCAAGAAGGAACAACATACGGACAGTGGCTAAGCCCAACAAAGAGACACAGACGTAGGCAGTGGGGGAAGATTCTCGAAGTCTGGCTCTGGTTTGGTCCCCCACCCACCCCCCCCCCCCCCCCCCTGAGCTGCAGAGCAAAGTGCTCCTGCTGCTCCTGCTTCATTCTGACCCAGGGCTTCCTCCGGGCCTAAGGGTGCCTTTTGGCAGGAGCTCCCCTAATCTGCCAGAGTATTTTGCCAGCCCCGCTGTTTCCCACCTTGTAGCACCAGAGAAGAGGGACCCGTTATTCCAGTGGGATCACTGCAGATCACCTAGGCCTCTGTGAGATACTGGGAGCTGTCACATCTTTCTCAAATCCCTTTGCCTCCGTAGAAATCATGATTGTAGACAAGGCATCAAGGGGGAAAGCAGGCACCCAGCCAGATAGGCAGCTCTTGCATTAGCAGCACAATCCCTTCCTCCCAGAATCTGGGGAAAGAAAATCAGGTGGGCAAAGCTTCCACTCAAGATGTAGGATACGTTTTTGGCCCTCGCCTCCGAACTCCAAGTATAAAACGAGAAAGATAAATACCTTGATTTGGCTTACGACGTTGAAAATGGTATGGTTTTTTGTTTTTGTTCTTTTTTTTTTTTTTTTAACAATCTGGTTTCTATTTAAACCATTACTGAGGAAACAGCAAGGTCTAAAAGTTTATACGTCCCCACGGCCTTGCAGCTTTATTCTAAAGGAGGCCACATGTGATGAGGAGTGTTTTACAGCGTATTCTTTTTCAGAAGACAGATCTGGGGTACAGCGGCATCTGACCATTTACATGTCAAATGCGTAAATGCTTTGGAAGCCTCCAAGGAAAAGTCCCTCACACACCTGGCAAGCCGGAACCTGATCTGTCCTTCTTCCTCCCTGCTTCACATCGCACTGACATGGTGCACAGGGGGAGGCTCAGAAAGGAAGAAAACAAAACCTACTGGTTGGGAATTTAGAGTGCATAGGAAGCTCATTCAAGCAACAATCACCAGAGCCAGCAAGATCATTCACCTATTTCCAAGAGCCATCGTTGGGCTTTTTCAAAGGACATAAGTATGCAACTCGCGTTCACAATGTAGCATTTGGTCAAAGCATTTCATCATATCAACCAAATTTTTTTTGTACTCAGAAGTTACACACGAATGATAGTTGACTTTTCTTCAAAGCCATTCAACCTGAAAGATTTCCAAGCATGTCACACGTCACATTTAGCTACTCTTGCTATGAAGGGCTTTCAGCCAACTGGCCACGTTCATTGCCTAGAGAAGCAGAGGAAGAGAAATTTTTAGCAAATAGGTAAGCTCCTGAAATAAATTGTATTATGCTGTTCGAACACACTACACTAGTTTCCTCATATAGATTATCAGAACAGTATGACCCTTCACCCAAATGCATCTTAAAGATGTATTAGCTCTACCGTTAAGCAAATCACCATTTCCACATGTCAGAATCCAATTCATTATTTAGCACCTAGCCCATCTCCATGAAGCTTTTTTCTGCTCTCCTTCCCCCACCTGGTTTCTGCTTTGTCTCTGCCTGTCTTGTAGACGTGTCTTGGGCTTCTCACTATGATGGTTACCAGCTTGCTTGTCTTACTTGTGTTCCTGGAATTTTAAGGAAATGAGTAATGTAGAAGAGCTCTGTTCACCTTGCTTCAAGTAGATTCTAACTATTTGTTGACTCCAGTTGATTTCCAAAATAGCCTAATCACCATCTGACATCATCCTTATGAGGTCTCGACCAAAAGTATACACACACGCTTTTTTTTTTTTACAGTGAATTTTCTTTAAGTTGCAGACAACCTTCAGATCATGCATATATCCTAGGCATTTTTCCTTTACTCCTTAGCAATAGATCTTGAAACATTGAAGTTCAGACATATAATTAGATATCTCTTGGGGCACCTGGATGGGTCAGTCGGTTAGGCGTCCGACTTCAGCTCAGGTCATTATCTCGTAGTTCGTGAGTTCAAGCCTTGAGTCAGGCTCTGTGCTGACAGCTCAGAGCCTGGAGCCTGCTTGGGATTCTGTGTCTCCTTCTCTCTCTGCCCCTCCCCCACTCACAATCTCTCTCTCTCTCTCTCTCTCTCTCTCTCTCTCTCTCTCTCTCAAAAATAAACATTAAAAAAAATTTTTTTTTTGACTAGATGTTTCTTTCCCTCCAGTTTCTTCACACGAACACTGACAGAGTTAACACTGAAAAGACATTCATAACCTCAGACTTTAGAGTCATACATGTCTTTTAGATTCCTGAGCCTTTCATGCTTTCTGGAAAAAAACCAGGCTGTGACTAAATGAAAGAATTGTTTAAAACAAAGAAACAAGTATGTCTTTATTTGAGCTTTTAAAAATCATTCAAGAAATAGACATTTAGTTATTTAATATAAGACAGGTTGGGTGCTATGGATACAAATGAATATTACTATATGGATATCATCATATGGCGAGTACAGCTTTTCTCAACATTTCTGCCATCTTTGTTGAACATATGTCCATCATGGTGCCTTTCATTCTAGGTATATTGGCATTAAAAAATAAGTACAGGCAAACTGAAATCAAAGAGCATTTTGTAAATTTTTTTAATGTCTTCAAATATTTTGATCCTCTGTACACAGCTTGTGTTTACATGACAATAAACAGGCCTTTTATCAGGAAAGAAACTAACCAGAACATATGCTTACAGATCATAATATTTTGACCAAAAAAAATGGTTCTACCTTTTTCATCTTTTTTTTTTTTTTTTTTTTTTTCATATTGAAGGGAGTTTTCCAAATGAAGGGTTTCAGATAGGTTGTCTCCAGGTCAGTTCACCACAAGGCTTTGGTTAGACCTTGATGGACCCATCCTACCTCACTTACCTTTAGCCTCCTACTCTCACTGTGTGCCTCACACAACAGATATGTTCCCTTGAGCTTGGATTTTTATGAAAATTGAATAGGCTGGGGAACTAACAGTTAAAAGAATTTGATAGAGATCCTTTTGAAAACCAAAAAAGGTCTCTTATTTTCAAGAGACAGGCAGACAGAGCAGGAGCAGGGGAGGAGCAGAGAGAGAGAGAGACACAGAATCCAAAGCAGGCTCCAGACCCTGAGCTGTCAACACAGAGTCCGACCCGGGGCTCGAACTCACCAGCTGCCAGATCATGACCTGAGCCGTAGTCGGATGCTTAACTGACTGAGCCATCCAGGTGCCCCAAAAAAGTTCTTTTAATATATGAGTATTTCTCCTTAATTACAGTAACTTTTGTGTAATTATGGTCAGTTACTGCATCTGCTTGAATCAGCATCTCTCTGCAGAATAGTTAAGATGGGGAGCTGTTCAAAGCTAAACTATACTTTTCAAAACATGACCGATGTCATGCATAGAAACAAACTTACCAAGACCTGAAATTGATATCATAGCTGACTTACCTGAGTATATAAAAAATATTGACCCTTTGATTGGTATCTTTTTTTTCACTGTGTCAATATTTCTACAAAAATTTTAAGTTCCTAAAGAAAGTATAGCCTTGAAATAGAATCATCAGGTCAACTTAACAGACAAAGGGAAATAAGCATTTGTAGGAATCCATAATAGCTGAAGCTACAGTCAATTAAAAAATAGCATTTTGGAATCCTGGCAAAAACAAAACAAAGCCAAAGACCAACCCTGCCATTACTGTAACAGTGTTATTTTTCAAGTATGCCTTTTATGTATGCATTTACATGTTTTCATTTGGACCTAAATAAGAGACATCTTAACATGTTTAGGTTTGGACTCCGGAAATGTTGCCCTAAGATCCCTGGTCCAGTTTCCGCAACGGCTACAATTTGTAAAACCTATAGTGGGAATAAAATGTGATTCTCTTGGGCTTCATTCAGTCTGAAGAATTGTTTTAGCAGGAATTTCATATGCAAGACTAAATGCTGATCAACAGAGCATAATATTGTATTCTGAAGTGTGCTAGCTAAAGCAAAATTAATTTTTTTTTTCTTCTTTCCTTCTCCTGAAATCTTCTGCCATAGCGACTGCATTTGCCTCCAGACTTGTCAGACACAGTGAGCCGCTCGAGCAAACAGGATCTGGCAGAGCCCTCCAAGCTGCTGGGCCCAGGCTGTGGCGTGATGGCCGGAGGCAAGAAGCACCTGGACTTCTAGTGACTCCTCCTTAGTAGCTGCGCACAGGATTATATGACGCTCTCATTATGACTGCTAATAGCTTATGTAAATATTTTTCTTAACGAGTTGACCCTCCAATCTTTGGAAAACAGTTAGGATTGCAAAATGAGGCCACCGTTCTTCATTTTCCTTAACCAACCTTTTCTACAGAAAGAGTAGAGCAAAAATGCTTTCATTTGAAAATTTTGTTTTATGCCCTATATACAGAAAACAAATGACCTTGTTTTTAAATAAAATGTCAAAAACTCAAAGTGCCTCACAGTGTCATTAGTGTACGTGTATTAAGGCACTTAGTTCATGGTGAAGTGCATATGACAGCGGGTAGCCTGTAAAACAGTATGAGCTTCGTAATTGCCTATGAAAAACATTTTCTCTTTATTTCTGAAAAAGTCACTTGCCCCCAAAAATGCTCAAGTTTTTTTTTCAAAATGGAAAATTCATTTGCTAACATATGAAGACTATTATAAAATGATTTTGCATTTATGCATCCTGTTATTAAACTGATGAAGGCAAAATAATATTTCGGGATTAAGATTCCATTAAAGATAAGCAGTCTGCCATAGTAGTTAATAAATAAAGAACTTGAGTGACAGAAAGCATGGAAGAAGAAGTTGATGGTCTTCTGTTTAGTAATCCTAAACAATTGAAGTCAGCACTATGAAATTACGTCAACAGACATAATTCAGGATTGAAATTCAAACTGACGGCGACATTTATGCTAGGGGAAAGCATGTATTGAAGCCTGGCGAGAGATTTTCACAGAACGCAGGTCTGAGACAAAGCAGAAAAGTAAAACTAACTCAGATTTCCATTGCATCAGGTAAGCCCTTTGTGAGTTATGGGCATTGGTTGGGAATGTACATTTATAACCACATAAATGTGCGTTTTGGAGTATATAGCATATCGAAATAGTTTCCATATAAAACAGTAGGTTTTTGAATCATAGTTCCATATTCTCAAAGCTTTTGACACATAGACAAAAAGTGAAGGTTGAAAAGTAACTTGCATTTAAGTAAAGAATCTCGATTTATAAAAAGCTGTTCAACATCCATTAGGAGAAACCGAATTTCCAAAATACATCTTCAGATATGTTAGAATAAATTTTGAAGCAATTATAACTAGCATTTTTAAGCAGTTTGCTTGTAATACACCACAAATTATACTTTATTTGCTCTTGACAACAGTGTAGAAAACAAAGACTAGGTTTTTAAAACTGTCTAACCAATATGATGAATGTCAGTCACTTAGAAAAAAAACCCACTGTAGCATAAACACATACTGTATACAGGTTTTATTCAGAATTAGAATAATTGAATCAATGACAGTGATTTGCCAGGATGTCAAATCTCTCCATCATATCCTGTCACTACCAGTTTATTTTTTGTGATCAAAATCAAAAAGACAACTATTTTGTCACCCGCTATTTTATTAGTACTAAAAATCGGGTTTCTTCTATTTTTTTTAGAATGTCTGGTTTATTTTTTTCACTTCTTTTAATTCGAAAGACACAAATTCTTCCCCATTTTCTTTTCAAAATAAAGTTTCAGAATTGATCTGTCAGTTAAAATTAAAGGGCTTTTATATTAAGCAGAAGTGCTTTTAAATTTTAAAGCAACTTCAAAAAATCAATTTAGTCCATAGATAATAAATAATGTGTAGGTACTCCACAAAAGCGTCGCTATGTCCCTTGAGAGCATTATGAACAATCTGAATAAATTCAAGTGGATATTTTAGTTGGGTTATTATTGTAATAACTCTAACCCTTTTCTTACCATCTTGGGATTCACTTTGTACAAACACATAGTGGGACAGTTATATAACATTTGACTCTGACAAGGAAACGTGAGGTCATCAGATATGTAAATCGCTTGTTCAAAATACTTGAGAGGTCATTGATTTACTACCCTGGCTACCATGTCTATAAAATGAACACCCAATTACTAGTTAGTACATGCTATGCAAATAGACAAACACCATAAAAATTGAATGTGCGTATTTGAACCCTTGTCTTAAACATAAAAAAAAAACTTTTCAAACTCTGTAAAAGTGCATGTTGAACAATAATAGTAGCTGGACTTTCCAAAATTCAGATCCAAGTGCTTTGTTGTTCTCACTCACTAGGCAGGCGTTGTAAAAATAAGCTACAGAGGGATGTATATTTTTGTTTTCCCTTAGTAAAAACCCACTCTAAACGTGTTTTCCTTTCTTCTGAAAACATTATCAACTATCCATATGCTGATAACTTACTACATAAAAATACTGGTCTTCAGTAATGCCATAGTAGGTATATAGGCCGTTTTGATACATTACGAACTCCATTAACACATTTTTTTTTCAGTTATCAACTTGTCTCAAAGATGTAAGTATTTCAGTAACCATGCCAAACACAGTATTTGAAATGTCCTCATATCTTTTAAATGTTTCTAAAACTTCATAACCCTATATGGTATTCATTCCTTACACTAGATTTGCCTTTCTTTAACGTGAGGTAAATACTTTGCTTCACCCTGTTCTCAGGTGCTGAGGTTCTAAGACCTGAATTTCTTCTTGGTAGCCATCAGTTACCCCTTTTCTCTCCCTCTCTTCCATTTGCTTTTTTCTCTCTACCTCTGGGGTCTGCAAATACTAACACTAGACAGAAAAAAAAATTTTTTTTTAAAAACCCACCACTTCAAAAGGAAGCAACACTCTGCAATCAATTCCCTGTCTTTTAATTGTAAAGAATCAGACATACGCATACACATACAAAAGGGAGGGGGGGGGTGGCTATTCATTTGTTTAGAGCCCATTATGAATGCCAGTTCTAAAACATCCTGTTAATGCTTTCCAAACATAGTCACCATCAACACCACCGAACTTAAATACCCTAAGTACTTACATTTGGAAGTTTAAAAATGAGCAAGTGAAATCATTCAGGACCAGGCAAAAAACAAAAACAAGGAAACAAAAAATACCACATTTGAGGTTTAATCTTGAGAAACAGAAAAGGGAAGAATTTGTGTTTGGCCTTCTTGAGCCAAACGTCATAGAAGAAAAGCCTTTTTTGTAAATCTTGTTAACATTAAGGCCCAGAGCAAAAAGACAGAAGCAGAAGAATACAGACCCCACCCTATATAGCAAAAAATTAACAGAACAAAGCTAGAGCTTAATACTGAGTGAATTTTCGGAAACCTAATTCTCATTGGGGAAAAAAGGTAGGGAGAAATGATTGTGTAAGCCACAGCAAGCAGCCAGTTGCTTACCAGTTAAGAGTTAGGAAGCCCAGCTTTGGGGGGAGAATATTCTGGAAATCCATTGTAGTAAAAAGCAGTTTTTCATTCAGAGTAATTTGGATGTTTCGCATTCACTCAGCTCTAATTCTGTTCACTTGGTCTAAGTCAGTCAAGTTTGGAGAAAAACATACGCCATTAGTCATGTGATTCTACTGAGGACATCCCAGACAGATAGATGGCCACCATCCTGGAAGATGGCATCAAAGCATCCCTGCAGCGTTCCCATGGATAAATATATAAATATGCCTATCAGTAAATAAATAAAAATAAATTATTTCCACAACGAGGGCACCGCTTCCACACAGCGCCTGCCGTGCTGGCCCCGGGAGAGGGCCCGGAGCTCCATTCAGGACAGCTCATCTCCCTAGGGCGAGGGCAGGAGGCAAGGCAGCCGCTCTGTCCTGCTGGACCAGTGAGCTTCTGCAGCCGGGCAGCCATGCTTCAGACTAAACCAGGCTGCGCCACTGCGCCCTGGCAGTCCTGACCCTCAGAGGACAGGTGTACGTGCCCGAGCGCACACACACAGACCCTCGGCTCCCGCGACGCTCCCCTTCTCGCGTTCCCAGCTCCTGTGCCCCCAGTGCCACACCCAGTTCTCCCAAGTCCGTGCTCTCCACACAGCGGAGCCTTGGGCCAGGACTGGCTGCCCGACTCTGACCCAAATCATAGCCAGTTGGAAACCACCCCTCCTTGCGGGGAAAGGGTGAGCCAGCCAGCAGCTGCAGCACACACCACACGGCCCTGCTCTTGACAGTTCCCTGGGTACATGTCCCTCAGGGAATACAGGCTGCAAAATGTCAGGAGGTAGAAATATCTGCGCGGGCAACTGTACCAACAGTGCGCATGCGTGCACGCGCCACTGCAGAAGTGTGCGAGCGTGCACGAAGGTTGACGTTGACGAAAACTAAATGCGCACGTAAAAAAACTGCACTCAACCTCGGAAGGTGTCTCTAAATGTGCAGTAACTCTGGTGGAATAAAATGATTAATATATAGCATGCCACAGAGATGAATCACAATGATCTGTTCACAAATAACTCCTTAACCAGAAAATAGGAGAAGTGGAAAGAGACGGCTGTTTTTTAAAGCCTCCAATTAATTTCTGTATTTCTGATCACTTGCCTTTGGGGATTAAAAACAAAACAAAACAAAAGAGCAGAGTACAATTCAGTGGAAATGTGTCTTTGTCCCCAGAGGTTTCTGCCTGTGCAAGCATTTCTTCTAGACCGCCAGAATCCCCAGCCTTTGACTGAACTTTGCAGAAAACTTATCTATATTGACTTATATGTTGCACAGAACAGACAGAAATAAAAGTCTCAGACAGGCCTTTTTCACCCAACAAAGGCTTATTTTTTTTCCATCCTTTGCTTGGGCTCAAGCACTCCTGCCCTGCGTGCCGCCACTTTAAACATGATCAGATCTGTGCTTCATTGCAAATAACAACTGACCAACAATAGGCCCCGCTTCATAGATTTGGGAATGTTTGGCTTAAGCTGCCAATGACTGAAGGCCTTTAGCTCCGATCGGCCAGTCACAGTCCGCTTTGTTGTTGTCTGTTGATGTGTCTGTGCTCATTATTCCTTGACATGCAACATCCCCCCTCCACCCTCCAACCATCCACAACCGCACAGAAAGCGAGATTCAAATGGGAACAGCTGTAGTGGTTCAATGGGAAATGATGCCTCTTGTGCAAAGGGGAGGGAGAGGGAAGGGAGAGGGCCTATTTGAGAAAGGCAACAGCTTTCAGAGAGTCTTGTATAAGAAATCTACTTTTGAATATACTTCAGTGAAATCGCTGTTGAAACAGGCTGACAATGGAAATCTGCCCAGATTGAAAATGCCAGCCCTAATTCAAAAGACAATTCCCAGTTAATAGCTTCTTGCATTTTTAGATTATTTCTAGACTTTGAGTTTTTGCATTATATGGCTAACCGGGGAATGTGACCATTTTTATATATGTGCGTTGTGGGTACAAATGGGCACAGATCTACACACGGCTTTAAGTGGGTTTTTTTTTTTTTTCCGAACACATTTGTAATTAATGAAGCGGTAAGAACTATTTCTTTAAGAACTATCAGGATATAAAATAGAGTATGTATGAAGGTAACCGTTTGTTTAGAATGATTATCTAACATGGAAACAAAATTTGTAACACCACACTATAAGGTTAAAAAGAAAATAGTATAATAAAGGAAATACAAAGGCTTTGGCATGGTTTTTACAATCAACAATGGTTAATTTTGATATGTAGTTGTGAACAACTTCAAAACACTTAAGTTTAAAACTCTTGCAAGCACTTTTAATTGATTAGGAATGAATTCTAGATGCACAAAATGATTGGACTGTGAACAGTAATACAACTATTATCTAAGAACAATTAATTTTTGCCGGCCAAGAAAGAAACGTATGATCGCATGAAAATGTGTATAAAACATCTATAGAGTATTCTTGTCAAATATAAATGAAATTAACTTTATTATAGAAATCATTCTGAGGATTTCTAGGGAAGACAAATACTTACATTTTGACATAAAACAAATTGGATTTTTATCGAAGACACACTCTACCTTTTAGCTATCAACTTTTTTCTTCCTTGAATTTATATCTTACCCTTTTTGCACATAAACTTCATCTGTTAACAACCTTTGGAAAACCAACAGATATTCTTACATAAATCTAGTGCATGTTGTTCCAGGTTTAATTATATGCAAAGGAATGATACAAACTTGGAACATCAGTCCATAAACTATGAACAGATGGGTAGAAGTATTTGATATATCTTGATAAAACTCTTAAATTCGTGGCAAAGCTTGTTGATCATGGTTTCCTTTTTTTTTTTAAACAACTTCATGACCAACACAGATCAAACATCCATCCAGTCTACGTTGTTCTTTTTTTTTTTCATAACATACAAATGCCCATTTACAAATAATACACCAAAATGAATAAAAGTTTGGATACCAAAATGAAGATTTGTTCCAACTGATAGCGTGCCTTCTGTATACAAAGGTCCTTGCTTCAAGTCCATTCCCCAGTGGTACAACACAGGACACAATTGCAGATCTGAAGTGCTTCTAACAGCCATTTTCCTTTCCTTCCTGAACGCCCAACTGCTGTGTCCACATAGTCACTGACTGAATTAACACCATATATCCTTTTTTTTTTTTTTTTTTTTTTTTTTACTGTAATCTTGGCCAATATTGAGACATATCAGGTTCACTTCCAGGAACTTGAACGGGAACTGACACACCAGGGGAAATGAGTCCTAGAAGTGGATGAAAGAAATAGCCATGTAGAAATTCCCTTCGAGAGACAAGCATGGAGCATGAATTTATAGGTTTAAAAAAAAATCTCATAATACTTTCTAACATTCTAACTGTATTTAAAAAAAAATACTTGAAGTCTCACAAGCAAAAGTAAAACCTTCAGAAACAAGATTACATGTTTACACATATCTATTGAATTCCAAGTCCACACACACACACACACACACACACACACACACAACACCACCTCCATTTGTTTACATGGTTGGAACTTTAGCATTAAAACCATCTCCAGCAAAGGGGGCACCTGGGTGGCTCAGTCGGTTATACGTCCAACTTTGGCTCAGGTCATGATCTCACGGCTTGTGGGTTCAAGCCCCGTGTCAGGTTCTGTGCTGACAGCTCAGAGCCTAGACCCTGCTTCGGATTCTGTGTCTCCCTCTCTCTGCCCCTCCCCTGCTCACATTCTGTCTTTCTCTCTCAAAAATAAATAAACGTTAAAAAAAAACTTAAGTAAAACTATCTCTGGCAAATCAATGTGGTACTTCTTCAGTTGCGATGAAAGGCATGGAGGGGCTGGGAGGGTGAGAAGTCTTTTGACAACACTCACCATGCCCCTCACTCGGAGGCCCTCGCTGCTGAGCTCTGGCTAATAATCTCTCTTCAGAAAGCTGACATTCTCAGGCCTTGTCTTCATATATAACTTCTGTGACCAAATTCAGGAAAAACAACCTTGCTTTTTGTCTACATGGTCTCAAGTTACTAGTACAGCTTGACTAAATGTCCCCTTCTGATCAGTTTTCCCCCAGAGAAGTGAGGGAAACAGCAAAGAGTTAAACAAACCATCACACATGGCCAGGAGGTTCTTTTTAGAGTAACTTCAAGTGGAGTTAGATCACCTGGCAAAAGCAGCTGCAAAGGCCACCTCTGTGCAGCCTGCAGGGAAGGGCGGCTCACCTGTGGAAGTGGTGCCCGAGGTGCCCATTGGCTGACTGTTCATGTGTGTCTGCATATGTGGGGGGGTGTAGGTATCATAACTCCGCCCGTTCACCGAAGGGCTGGTGGGCAGCATGCAGGAGTACGAAGAGGTCTGGCTGGGGACTGGGGGCTGAGAGGAGAAAGGCAAACCTGTGGTTACCGAGAAGCACGTCACACAGCCGCATCCCCGGGCTCTGTCCTCCCCAGGAACTGTGCCAACACGTCTGATCATTAAAGGTGCCCTGGTGGAAAGTACTGGAATTCCGTATCAACAGTCGGGCCTACAACCAGTCCTTCTGTTGACCACCACTAGAGTAAAGTTGCCTAAAAGTAATATAAATTCAGACAACTGTCTAGCTAGATGGTTGGCACTATCCATAAAATTAATAGGGTTTCTGTCCATTTTCATCTTGGACCTCTGCTGGCATCTTCAGAGAATCTATAGCATGAGGACTTCCATTAAAACACACCCCCTCTCCTGCAAATTCAATCTATTTGGGAATCTAGTGACCCCCAAATCCTGTATCTCAGGCTTTGGGCAGAGAACTGTAGACAAAGTTCTCCATAAAGTCTGCTTCAGGGACCTTGGGAGCCTTCCATGGTGGGACTCGTTGGATTAAAGATTCTTTGAAGAGACACATCAGTAATGATCTCCGATGAACGTGGTTAGAAGCATCAGTTAATACCTAGCCCCATCCTGCGAATTAGCTGTGACTTCCTTACAGACCTAAAAACCCAGGTTGGGTTTTATCCATAAAATTGGGTTACTGCCCTCTAAGTGTTTGGTCTGGTGGTATTGAGGAGGCAAACCTTTCTCCTAACTGAATAAGAAATACACAGAGCTGGGACAAAATCCCTCATGAGCTTCCATGGGGCTATGCCAGGCCAGCAAGATTGGGATGGATTAATACAAGCATCATGCCAGGAATAAGGGAGATGATGGCACTACTCCGTTCTGCAAACTGCAGAAATGTTTAACATCTCAAGATCCACATTCTCAGAGAGGGTGACGCATTAGAGAAAGTTCAGAGGGAGACACCCACCCTTTGTAAAATGGCTGAAGATTTTGGTCAACAAGATGAATTGATGGACAGACAGACCAGCACACCCCAACTCCAAAATTCAGAGAGTAATTTTCTCTGAACAGGAGAATCATTAGTAACTTTTTAATTTTCTCTATGCTTTACAAAAGTATATATGTTTTGTTTCATATAAGTTGTGTAACTTTTAAAAGTCAGCGTTTGAAATAAATTGACCCCACACCACTTTATAGGTGGAAATAACCTTAATAAAAGAGTAGCACCTATTTAATTGGTTCTAAATATTTTCTCATATACAAACTTTGTTATCTTTGCAGAAACCTAGATATTGCTACAATTTGCAAAACCGAACAAGACAATCAGTGGCCTTATTAAAGTCAGAGGATGAGTGGTAACCTCAGGTTCAAAGAGGCAAGCAGGCCTTGAGGGCCCTGCCAGAATTTCAGCTTGCATTTGTTTCTAATTCCCAAAATCACTTCCTCTAGGCAACCTGACTTCTGGAAAATTCCAAAGCAGTTGTAGTAATACCAACCAATGGGCTGTTAATCCCTTAATTTACATTAATTGCATTATGGCTACTAATATCCCGATGAAATAAAAATAAACATGTGAATAATTCCTCTGAAGTCGCTTATCTAGCTGCTTGTACATTCATCTGGAGACTGGGAAACATTTATTTTGCTGTTATTTGGACTCGAAATTCATCAAAAGATGTTCAGTGGTGAGTAAACAATCTGTGTAACCCCAGAACTGCTTCCAGCAGGGGCTCACTCTGGCCAATCTCACACCATCCGGCATCTTCCAAGCATTGCACAAACAGGAGTCCTGGGAAAGTCACCAACAAGGCCCACCGGAAGGAAGGCCAATTTTTTTCCCATCAAGAATCCATCCAGCTCCAAAGTTCTAGTATAGTCCACCTGCCCTATACAACTTCCATCATAAAGGGCTAACCTACTACAGGGCCTTGCACACATAGGAGCTGATAAACATTCGAGACAGAATGGAGGGCAGAGGCAGGTTCTTCACACCGAGTGAAGAACATCAACCTACCCAGGCAGCGAGGAGCACCACAAACTCATTACATGATCCATGACAAAGACCACTAAATTTTTAGCAAGCACCTGTATTCCTTTTTTCATCATAAGCTGTAGAAAGAAAACTCACCATTCCTTTATATCAAAATATATCCCACAAGGCAAATATAAATCTTATTTCTGATCCTTTTTTTCTTCCTCACTGGTTTGTCACATATACACTAAATAATGTCCAAAATGACACCCAGGTTATATATTCACTTATATGAACACATTAATATAAACCCGAATTTACGTATACTAACCCCTTGCTATCTAATAACGTGTTAGCATTATTTCCATTTTCTGACACCACTTTCACCAGTACGCAAAACATGCCCATTCCCACCCAACGTTATCAAGCTAACATCTTCTCAGAGCAAAAGGCAGATTAATTTGGCTTTTGTGCTTTTTTTTAAGAGCACGAATCAATCAATCCATCAACCCAACTACAAGACTGGACTGACTGTTTTCACCTCAGCCTTGACTGGTTAAGCTAATGGCTGCAGTGAGAAAGGCTCCCAAGGGCGCATGCGTGGCCAGTGGGGTCTGCAGGCCCTGACCCGTTCTCCACTTCTTCTCTAAGGCACCCGGTAAGCAGACGGCCGGCGGCCTCACTTACTTGCATAGGCAGGTTATTCGCCATGGTGAAGCTGGGCATGGGTGGCAGAGCGCTGTACGTGTTTGTGAGGGCTGTGTCTGTCCGGCCCAACATGGAGCCAGAGGTGAAGGAGGAAACTGCAGGGAGAGAGACACCTCAGACAGTCATGCTGAAAGTCAGAGCCAGGGCAAACAGGTGAGACACACTTAGTGGCAGTGGTATTCAAATTACCAGGCGTGGTGGGTTGTGGGATTGGCTGGTAGACACTGGTGCTGAAACTACTGCTGATGGGGATGTGACTGGGTGTGTTGCTGGCCTGTCTCCTCTGATTCCTCAGTTTTTCTTCTCTTCGCCATTTGGCCCTCCGATTAGAAAACCATACCTGGAAGTCAGATGGAACAGGTTAGGCCTGTGCCTACTCCCAACTCAACCTCCCCCCTGGCACTTGCTCTGCTCCCCACCCCCATCCCCCGGTGACAGCAAAGCATTTAGGGGACTGAATCTCTTACTGTTTATGTCAATGAACGGTGTTCCTTAGAAGCACCTTTGTCTCTAGAAAGGGCAAAGCATGAAACCACATGTTCTCTGGGTACCTGTATTCTTGCTTCAGGTAGATCTATTTTGGCCGCTAGTCTTTCTCGGGCAAACACATCTGGATAATGGGTTCTCTCAAACTCTGAAAGAGTAAGTGGCATTTTCTATGTTGCACCGGAACTATGCAAAATGTGTCAACGAAGCCCTGGATCAAACTGGTTCCCGCCTCCCCATTTCTGTCCCTTCCAACCAACTCCCTTTAAAATGCCACTACTATGAACACTGACTGTACTTGAAAGAGCTATCCCACCAGAACCAAGTTAAATTTCCTTCGGAATGACATTCATTCGAGGACCCTTCTGTGGCCTGAATTAGCAAAACCATCATTTTTTCTTTATGAGAAGTCAGACTCTTAGTCTTTGAATTACTGGTACATGAAAAGAAGAAAGAAAACACACACACACACACACACACACACACACACACACACACACTGAAAAGATGCCCAGAAAAAAAAAAAGAAAGAAAAAAGAAAGCTTTTCAGTCCTCTATGCAAAGGGCCCTGGCTAAATTTAGCTCTTTGTACTGAAGATGTGGCATTTAGTTTGATTTACGGCCTCCCTACTTTGAAAAACTCCATCACCTTTCTCCAGGGCCTCAATTTGCTCTTGGGTAAAGGATGTTCTATTTCTTTGCAGCTTCCGCTTCAGCTGAAGTCGCATTTGGGCCTCATCTGAATCTTCTCCATTGGAACTGATAGAGTTGGTATTCTCTCCCCCTCCTTCCTGTTGCTGGCAGCCATCTGGAACAAAAAGAAAGGGACAGTAAGAGAAATCTGGAATAACCTGGAGCCTCCAAAAGGGGCCTGGGTATAGCCATAAACTCCAAGAGCAGTACATTGTGACAGTCTCAAGGCATTCCCAAGGTAACTGTCAGTCTTCCTCTAATAAAAGACATTAGTGACGTACGCTATCTTATCACCATTGTCTTTCTTTCTGTTTTCATCAAGAAGAGACTGTACGATATGGACATCACAGAAGGGCATTTCTTTAAATAACAAAACGATTGCTGAAGTTTCCAATTACAATGGTCTTTCATAACTAACCTTGAGTCCCAAATGCCTTACCCATTTCCCCTTTCCCTACAGAATTTATTTACCTATAGCTCTGTTGGGAAAATAGAAGAGTGATGTTCAAGATTTCAGCTGATCTATAATCAGTAATTCCTATCTAATCAATTAGATGTTGATAGGTTTGTAGAAAATGCTATTAAGAAACCAAACCAAGCTTGTAATCTTTTTAAAAAAATATTTATCTAGTTTTTATTTGAATTCTGCACAGTCAATTTCATTTTAAAGGTTGTGAATTTAGAAATGCTTGCATTGTTCTGCAGTTTTATTCAACTATTGTATGAGTGCGCTTTGCCTTGACACCTATTACGAGCACAGCTGTAATTATATCATCACCAAGAACAGGCTATAATTGCTGAAAATGGAATTTTATATTTAGATAAAAGGACTGTCCATTCTTTGTAATGTGTTGCACCAGAGAAAAGTAAGATTTCTTTTAAATTTTTAACGTGTAATTTTAAAAAAGAAATAGTAGAGAGTTCACTAACTAGCTAAATATGCTATGCCGCAGCTGAATCCTTGGCATATCATTTAAGTGGTACATTTTTAATTAGGGCATTTCCACCACTTTTACTGTAATTTCTATCATTAAACAGGGGAAAGTTTTATTGTTTTCCCTTGCTGCTTCCAGGGCAAGATGTACACTTGGGCTAGCTGTATCTCGCCTTGCCTCTTGCTCCTGAGGCCACAGCCTGTCTGAAGGAAGGACTCAGCCCTCACCGGGCTCCAGAGCCACTGCAAGCTGGGTCCTGGGTCTTGGGTCCTGAGGCCCCCAAGGGATACCAAAGGGGCTGCCCCCCCCCCATCCTAGAAATTTGGCCGGTGGCGGCGGGGGGAGGAGGGCGCGGGAGGGAGGGGCCTCTAGGAGCTCCTTGGTGGGAATCAACTTGGCCAGGAATATCATTTATAACCAGGAGACAATAGGCAGCGCCTTCAAAGAGTTCAGGGAATTGTGACAGGATCTAGTGGGATCTTTTCAGAAACTTTGAAATGTTTTAAAACCCCAACTTTCTCCCCCATTTAAACAGGCGGATTCATCGGCACTGGCCACCATATGGGCCCTTGGAGATCTATTGAGATGACCACCAACACTTGAATAGCGAGGGGCTGCTTTTCAGCGCTGCACAATGCCCCATGAGTAAGGGAAACTATTAAACTCCTGGGGCAGGAGCGTTGGCAAACTTTCGTGGGCAGAATTTTGAGGCCACAATGAGCGCGGACAACAAAAGGATTCTCTTGAGGCGTGCAGCGGGCCACATTGTGTTACAAGAAGCCCAGTCAACAGACTTTTCAGTGAAGTGTGTTAACCCCTCTGCTCTGCTATCATTAATCACTGTCCGAAGAGCAGTCGCCTCAATGCTATTTAGGGCGCTTGGCTGGGGGGATGGAGGGTGGATGGGGGGCCAGAGCAGGGGGTGGGGAGAGGCAGGAAAAGTCGTTGGGGACCAGGCAGGTTTGTGTGGGAAGGGTGGACGGGGAAGGCAGGGAGGATGGAGACCAGTTCCGAGGTAAGGAGGAGGGAAGCAGAGAGGGAGGATGAGGGCTGAGGGGGAGGGGGTTGGAGAGGAGGAGAGGAGGCAGAAAAAAGATGAAGGGCTCCAAAGAGACAGAGCCCAGAAAGGTATAAGAAGGACAGAAATGCCAAGAGGAAAAAGAGGCAAGAGGACCTAAGGAGACAAGGAGAGAAAGGGGGAAAGGAAGACAGAGAGAGACAATTGCTAAACAGACTGGCTCTACTTTGGGTCATCTCCTGCTACTTCAGAGAGATGGGGAGGGGGTGGGAGAGGGTACTTAGTTGAAGGAGACACTGGACCCACGTGTGTGGGCACAAGTGTCTGTACTAATTTACTGCCCCCAAGTTTCCAGGTGACTTTTCAAAGTGGAAAGAAAGAAGAAATCCCTCCCCCCCCCCCCTTATTTTCAGATTCGGTGAACGAGGAAGACTTTACAAATAGCCGTTTTTGGCCAACTAGAAACTAGTTCCGTGGGTTATTGCTTTGGGGAAACACAAAAATCTCCAACCATGAGACATTTAGGGACTGGGGCGCTGAGGAGAACACAATCCTACCTCACTCCGGTGGTCACTCATGCCCACCCCAGTCCTTTTTCTGGCATATTCAATGTCACCAATTAAACAAAGCTGCCCAGGTCTCCCTCAGAAGACCCCTGCAGATAGCATTCTCTACTCTCTACTTCTCTGACATTTTCCTAATCTAAAACTTGGAGGGTTGCACTCTCTCTTCCCCACCCTCCCCCCATCTCCCCCTGTCTCTCTGTCTCTTACACACTAACGCCCGCATGGCTCCGACTTGAGAATTGACATTTAAGGGATGGGGAGAGTCAGTGGGGATAGAGAGCCCTTTGGGAGGGGGGAAGGAGTGGAACGAGAGGCCGGCCAGGAGAAACCCGTGGCTGCAGGACCCCTCCACGACCCCGCAGAGCGGGCGTGCCCCGTTGAAAGTTTGTTTACTACTGTCAAAGTAGCAACTGTTCGCAGCCAGGCGCTGAAGGAAAGGTCACTCTTAGATTGGGCGCCCCCCCCCTTTTTTCTTTAGTGGATTTACCTTCCACTCTTAAAGCTTTTAACAAAATAAAACTAAAAGTTGGATCTCGAATTCCCCATATGATAAACCTAAGTGGCAGACAATTAAGATATCTTCTTTAAAAGGCGCCCCCTCGGAGTGCGAAAAGAAGAGGCCTTCAATGGGCGCCGTCCACCTTCCAGCCTAATCCGTGAGAAGGCGAGTGAAAGCGCCTCCCATTATCCCAGCCCCAGGACCATCTGACGCCGGGGATAGGATTTGTTTCCTGGAAGAAGGAGAGGAGAAAAAAAAAAAAAGAAAAAAAAAAAGGACGCTGGGAAATAAAATCATTCCTTAGTTTCTTAGTGTCTTAATCAGTGAGGCGGAAAACAAGCAAGAAAAGATAGCAACCCGGTTGCGGCACCTTTTCAGCTCTAGAGCGCGGATCAAAACATTGTAGCATCTGTTGAAAAGAGACTGACTAAATCCTATAGAGGGCCTGGGTATTATGGGGGTGGGGGTGGGGGGGAGGAGATAAGAAAAAGTGTCTCCGTGATCCCTAAAACCACCAAATCGCTGGAGAATTGGGGCTGGATAGAGTTGTCTCTTGTTGTTGTCAGCCCACGTCGTCACGATTTTATTCACCGCCGCATGGCGTTGATCAGATGGAAACCATATTTGTCTCCCTCTGAGACCTAACCTCGCCTTATGCTTTCGGAGTAATGGACTCTTTAAAACCCCAAAACGGCTTCCCGGGCCGGGAGAGGGGGCGAAGGGCAGGGGGGCCTTCTTAGCACCAAAAGGTCTGGGGATTCCCGGGGCGCGTCGGCCGAAGCCCGGCACCAGCGCCCCGCGGCGCCCCCACGCCCGGGACCTCGCTCGGGGGGTTGGTGGTGGGCGGTGGGGGACCGACGCGTCCTCCCCCCCCCCCAGTGGGGTCGGCAGTCGGGGCCCGCGGTCGCTGCACCCGAGCGAGTTTCTTGCGGCGGCCGGGGTGGGGGGACGAGAACTGACAGCTGGGGAGTCAGAATTCTCCAGCGATTCGCCGCCTAAAAGTTCAAAGCTCCTGAACTAGCGCCACCTCCCGCCGCAACCGTCACCGCAGACAGGGTCGTGGAGTTAGGCTCTCGCTTCCCGCCCTCAAGCTTCCCGGGACGAAAAGCTGCCCTAATCGGGCGCCACCTCTGGTGGAAGCGGAGGGGCTGGCAAAACGGCTGCCCGGGACTTGTGTCTCGGCTCTGGAAAGCAGGCGGGTGGACACGCTCTAGGCCCCAAGCTAACGTGAGCTCTTGCACCGAGAGGGCCAGCGCGTGGAGGCTCTGGGCTCAGCCCTCCCGGACCCGGCCACTGCGCCGTCCGCAAGAGTTCTCGGACCCTGGGGGCCAGACTCGGCGGGGGAGGGGTCACAGGGACCTCAGGATGCTGGGGGCTTAGGGGCGGGCGCTGGGGAATGCCAAGTTCGGGTGTCTCCTGGGTGTGTCCAGTGTGTGCACGTGGGAATCCAACAGTTTCAAAGGTCAGGTGAGGGTGTGGTGGTCCACACTCAGCCTTGTCATTCCCTGTCCTCATCAGAGGCGGGAGTGGGCCTGGGCCTCCGCCTGAGCGGCACCCCAGGAGGCCGCGGGGTCGGGACCGGATAGGACGAGCTGGCCAGCGGGGTCGCCCAGGGGAGCCCGGGGCCCAGCGCATCAGGAGGCCTCTGCCGGCCGAGCGGCCGCGCTGGGAAACGAGGAGCAAGCGCTTTGCTCCCTATCTTCCCAGTGTCCGTCCTATATTGTTTTCTGCTCTTAAAACTGACATGTCTAATTGGCAATTGGTGCCGAATCGTGTCCAGAGGTCTCTTGTGGAACATTTCTACAGCTGTCTCCTTCAACTAGACGCTTATTCATGTCGCCTTAATGAGAAACAAAACGTTCTCTAATGAGCAATTACAGAGCGACAGGATTGTTCCCATAACAAATTCTTGCGAGTGACAGAAGCATCCTTTGTACCAGATATTTCGCATACTGTTACCGATTTTCCCTTCTCTAGCCCGGCTCCGTGGAGGCGCGGGGCACCCGGAGCGGGTCCGAGAGCGCACTGACGCGCGGGCAGCCCCGTCAGCGTCCCAGCGCCGCCGCCCCCGGCCCGGAGCCCCCAGGCTTCGTCGGGCTCCGGGGAGTGAGACGCCACGTCCCATTATCCAGCATATTATCTCCTTGTCACAAGGACAACAAATACCGATTAATCTTCGGAGTAAACTGTTTCCTATTCTTGACCAAGCTACCTCGGGGTGTGTAGGGGAGGGGAGAGCCAACCTACGCCACCCCACCCCCAACTGCTCCTCTTCCCCCATTCCTTCTCCTAGATCCTTCGAGGGTCCTGATTCCTTCTCTCCTACCAGCCCCCCCACCCCCACGCCCCGAGCGGCTCCGGACACCCTGAGGCCGGCTCCCAGTATCCTCATCCCACCTTTCTGTGCAGTTGCCACCCACAGAGATGAGAACTGGGGGCCCAGAGGAACGGAAGGAATGCGACCGACCGAGACGATGGTGTTGTTTGAGTTGGGACACCACCACTTCCTGTGCCCTATCCTGTACTCTGCCCTGCATCTTGCTGCTGGTCCTTTCATATGCACCCTACTCATACTCACGTAATTTGTCAATTACGGCAAAAAGCAAAACGATACAATTATGTTTACCTCCCAGTCTGTCAGTGTGTTAACTTGTCACACTTCTACAGCAAGGGGGCTCTCCGTGCATTTTAATGGCAAATTTGAATAGGGCACCACGCAGCTAGCTCTCTTACACACATACTACTGCCCAAAACATATTTGCACACACGCACACGGGCCACATTCTTACTACTCCTGACATACACAACCCTCAAATGGGAAGGCCAGTGAGATAGTTCAACAAATACCACCCTCCTACAGGGCAAGTCAGTGTGTCCCACTCTTCAAGCACAGACGTGGAGAGAGGGAAAAGGTTGAGGGAGAAGATGGCAAGTGGCTGCATATATGGAGAGTTTTGAGGATAGGTGTTTGGGCTTTTTACCTTGTGTAGGTTGCCCTGGCACAGAAGTCCCCGGATACCAACCGGGGCGGGTACCCCAGCTTCCGGTCTGCCCATTCAACATCCTTAGTTTATCATACATGCCGTCTGCGCCCATCTGTTGCTTTTCGCTAGCCAGGTTGCGAAGAACTCTGTTGATTGATGACACCTGTAAATCAAACCAAAATCAAACCAAATGGTAGCGTCTCCAGAAGACAGTTGCCCTATCTTCAGTTCCCATCTCAGCACGCCCACTCCCTTAAAGAATGACCCTTAACACATTTTAAAAAAAGAAGAAAAAGAAGAAGAAGAAGAAGAAAAAAAAAAAACTCCCAGCCATCCTGGGACAGAGACACTGTGGACAGAATGACAGCCATCACTTTGGGTGTGGAAACTGAGTTGGATAGGGAATGTGGGATGGAGAGGGCATTTGCTTCACTTCTGCTGGATGTCTACAGTGACCTAATCTTTGTTAAAAGATTTCCTCAAAAGAAAGAAAGAAAGAAAGAAAGAAAGAAAGAAAGAAAGAAAGAAAGAAAGAAAAAGACAGGCTTGGTGTAGAGCTTTCTTTCACTTTGTTTTCTATTAGGGCAGAAGTGGATGTTTGACACCTGAAGGAAGGTTCAGGCAGTCTGAGTTGGAGGAGGTTAGATTTTGGTTTTCATTTTCATTCTCCTTCTTCATTCAAGTGCCTTTCCCTGGGTGCCTCCACCCTCCACTTTGAAACATGCAAATAAGGTGAACAGTTCCCCACACTTGACTCCCATTTTCCAGAAGATCAAAAAAAGGTCAGCGTGCTCCTCTCAATACCCTCAGCTACAGAGGTGACATAGGGGGAGCGGGGAGGAGACAGAGACAGGATGACACTGGTAGGGAGGAGGGGGGTGGGCAAGTGAAGAGAGAGATGGTAAAGAGGAAAGAGCATGGGGCTTAGGGCAGGGAGGGGGAATGTTCTCAGTGAACTTACACTTGGTATGTTATCGTTGGTACAGACCCCCTCGGACAATAATCTGTCTCGGATTTCCCAAGCAAAGATGGACGGGCACTCCCGCTTATACTGGGCTATTTTGCTTACAACTTCTGGAGTCGCTACTCTCGGTTTACTACCACCGATTGCCCTGGGTCTGATGGAGCCAGTCTCGTAATACCTGCCCAGAATTTTACTCACACATCCGTTGGACACCTGCATAGGGGAAGTGGACAGAAAACCACATTATTAATAATTTCAAGACAAAAATAAAATTGTTTAAGTATGCATTAAACAATGACAAGCTTACGTTTTGATTGTCCAGCACTTGGACTTTTGCATCTGCATGGGTCTATAACACAAAAATATACCTTCAATGGTATGAGAACTTACTGTAGAGAGCTTTTTTTCTTAAAATTACATTTGTAGCCCTAAACACTACAAATATGATGATACTTTCAAACAGGTTGAACTAAAAAAAAAAGAACTAATTTTAAGGTTTTTTATAAAAAAAAAACTTTTCTGAAACATTGCCTGAAGATGCATCAAAACGAAGTAAGACTTTTTTTTGTGTGCTGACCTTGCTTAAAGTAGTGCCATATTTTAATGAGCAAAGGGGGAAAATAAACTAAAATTTTACTTATTTTCCTTTAAAAATATGCTCAATTTTGTAAATGTGAGTTAGGTAAGGAGGTGAATAGCATTTGGCTTTTAAAATCAATAAATATTCCTCATGAATATGAAGAATGCAAACAAATATCTCAAAATCTGAGGTGAGCATGGCATGAGGGAGAGGGAAATAAAATTATGCTGGTTTATGCAACTCAATTTATTATAGTTCCTAAACTGTTACCACAATAAATGTTTTTTATCAAATGAAAAGAGAAAGGTGTTGTTTTTTTTAATTCACACACACATTTTTTTTTTCCTTAAGCAGATGAGTTATCTTAAGTGACTGACCCAGGTTGAAAGAGATAGGGAAGGATACTGGAAGGAAAGGGGAAAGCGGGGAAGGCCGGGTGTGGGGTAGGGGCTGGGGTGGGTGGGTGAAGGGGGGGTCCATAATTAGTAGCGTTTACAGTAAGAAATGAAGAGAGGGCGTTGAGAGTGGAGGGCCGCGGGGGCGGCGAGTGGGGCGGCGCCGGGAGGATCACCTGCAGAATTCGGGAAATGTCGCACGGCCGGGCCCCGCTGTGAGCTAGCTCTACGATCTTCTGCCGGGTGGAGTCCGGCAGTGGCCGCCCGTTGACAAAGACACCACCGAGCTGATTCACTCCGCTGTGACCTGAGGAAAAGGGAAAGGAGAGGAGAGGAGAGCAGAGGAGAGGAGAGGAGAGGAAGAAGAGTCAAGAGAAAGAGGAGGAGGAAGACGAAGGAGAAGAGGAAGAGAAGACAACCACAATGCATCCTCAGCTCCCTGCCAACCCATGCCAACCTCAGCGATCAAGTCCCTGCTATCAATCACAAACGACTCCGGGACCAGGCAACCATGCGGGACATCGGGCAGCCCAGCCCCAACACAGCCGCGCTGTGTTACAGATCCATGCCAGTGAGCAAGAACACACGCACCCCACAGCCGCTGTCACTCCAGCCCTTTGCCCCTCTTCATAAACACCCCAGCCAGCCCCTGAACCCACAAGGTGCAAACAATCGTTTCAGAAAACATCCTTCCAAAGATCACCTCTGAATGGCACCACAAAACGTGGGTTCTACGGAACCCACACTGAATCTCCAAGGTCTCTGCATTGTTAGAACTGTTACAGCAAATGCTATAGCTCTTCAGCATTTCCTTGGACTCCACAGTCCAGAAACGTTTGCTGTCACACTCCAAACTCTGGTGAAGGCACCGCGCAAGCACCGGAGTTTTGTTTTGTTTTTTTAATTACATATATATTACGTGACATTGCATACACATATGAAGAGACAGGAAAGGAGTAGAGAAGAACCACAGCAGCAGATATGCGGCTGGTGAACCCCAACCTGCGCCTCCAGTACAGGCGTGAGGGTCAGAGCTCCAGATAACTCCAACCACAAAGTAGTCTGCCGGCTTGCAGCTGTGGGGCCGAGAGCTGGGAGTCCATTCGCACAGGCCACAGCTCGCTGTACTTCCGCTGCTGAACTTGGCCTTCCACACAGCCAAGGACAGATATTAGCAAAAATCGGAAAGGGAAAAGAAAAGCAAAGGAGCACACCACAGTGTCTTCTATCCCTCCTTTATCTTGTTATTCTCACAGCCTCACCCCCATTGTCTAATCTTAGAGAACCAGGAAAGGGAGTTAGCACCTCTCTGTAGCCCCCTCCCCAGAAACCACAGGCACACAAATAAAGCCAATTGCCAATTTCCACTTCCTTAAAAATCTCCAACCTGCAGCCCCGGACTCTAGAGAGCAGCCCTTCCAGGAGAAGACGTGGCTCCCTGCTCAGCTCTCTTCTCTCTCTCTCTCTCTCTCCTCTTCTCTCTTCTCCTTGGAGCCTCTGATAAATTGACTCCAGGAGCCTGAGCTTCTTAGCAATAAATAAGCTCCAAATATAGAAGAGGGGGGAAAATATGATGAGCCTCTCTGACATTTGTCTTTAAAATAAAACTAGCTGCACGTCAAGTTTGAGCTTAATTTCTGGAAATAGGCGGAAGTCGCTCCGGATCATGCATGGAAGGCTAATTGAAAAGATCAGTCGGGGCGCTTGTGGCAGCCTTGTCACTTTGTGACAGTGCTCCGCTCCGGGAAATTGCATCGTCACGACAAACGGGACCGTGATAAAACGACCCTTTCCGTCCCTATTTGTAGATCACTCAGACGAGATTGAACTGCACTCTTTCCCCTTCGAGGGGAGCCGAGTTTTCAGGGTAGCCGAAGGCTTGGGGCGGAGGGGGGCCCTCACCGACGGAGGGGGGGGGGCCGGAGCCTCAACTCGATGAGAAGTGACAGGCGTTTGGGGGATCTGGGCTCCGGCCGGGCCCAGCGCAAGTGGGGACATCGCCGGGACACCACTTCTCCAACAGAGCAAGACCTCGACCGCGCTTCCGGTTTCCCCTAAGTTCCTTTTATTGCCTTCCTCTGCTTCACAACACCAGTCTACTGCTTGGGCTGCGGAGCCCTCCCTTTGGGTAAAGGGAGCCTTCCCGGAAAGAGAAAGGCTGTCCCAGAGAGAGACCGAGAAAGATTTTACAAACTTCACGCCCAGCCTGGGCAATTCCCAGCCTATGAATGCCAAGGCTTGTGAGGCCGCCTAATCCTAGACCTCCCTCCTTCGCCCCTCATTGCAAAAAAATAAAAAATAAAAAAATAACGTGCCCGCCACCTCCGCGGCGACCGTCGGCGGGTGCTCGCCCAGGAGACGCCAGGTTGCCTCTGCCAGCATCGAAAAGGCAGCGAGGAAGCGCAGCTCTAAGTTCCCCTTCAGAGGTTAAGCCTCAATCATTGTGTCCCTTCCCTAGGGACGGCTGGCGCTCTCGCCCAGTGGCGATGATTATGCGCCTAGAATTCGACCGCGAAGCATCTAATAGGAAAACATATGGTGTCAATTTGGATGCTCTGCGCCTCGCGCACACCCGGGAGCGAGCGGCACAAAGCCCTGCAGGCCGGCCCGCGACCCCGCGCCCCCCCCCGGGGCCTGCCAGCCAGGCCGCGGCGGCAAACGCTCAGCGCTGCGGGCCCCGGCCGGGACCTACCCGAGAGCCTACGGCTGGGGAGCCTGAGCTGCAGGGGGAGAACACGCAGCCGGGAGAGGTGCGCAGAAGCCTTTGCCTCGCCAAGGAAGGTCCCTCCCGGGCCTGGCAGGTTCTGCACAACTAACCCGCCTTAAAGCTCGCCACCTTTGAATCCTTTCCTGCGCTTTGCGCCCACCAAGCCGCGGAAGCACCTGGGGCAGCTGGCGCTTCCAGGCCTGATGGATCGGGCACTGGAGACCCTCCGAAGTCTGCGGTTCGGCAAGGGAAGGTTGCTAGAAGACTTGGGCCCTTCTGCACTCCTACTGCAGCTGAACCCTCGAACCGCTTCCAGACTCTGCACCTCAGCACGGGCCTGGTTTCACTGGGCCTCCAGGCTCCCAGACTCGGGCTGCAAACAAGCCCTGCCACATACCAGCACCCACTACCGCTATCACTCCAGCAGTGCCCCCACGGACTGAGCAGGAAGGTGGGCTGGGGCCCAGAGGGCCTGAGCACAGAGAGGATGGGAGGCAAAAGAGCCCAAGAATCAAACGCACTGCGGGCCTGGACCGATCAGAACCCTCACAGTTGCAGCTACCAGGGCGGAGCTTCTCCAGTTCCAAGGCTGGACAGCCAGTTTCTTCCCAGACCCAGTAAACCTGCTCTGGCCGGTAGTACAGGGTTACAGGGTTCCAGTTTACCACCTCCCCCCACCCCACCACCACCGCAGGCCAGCGGACCCCGCTCCCTTTGCCTTTTAGGCCGGTAGCTGGGGGGGGGGGGGGGAGAGGAGGGGAGGAGCCGTCCAGAGAGTGACTGGGGGAGGGGAGCCCCCACGCCCCTCCCGGATGGTGGTGACTAGCAGTCTTGGCTAAACCCGAAGGGGCCTCCTTCTCCTCGGGCAACTAGGAGAAGCCTCCGCCCCGCCCTGTTCAGCCCAGCCTCTCTCTCTCTGGGGTCAGAGCCCGGGCAGGGGCGGGGAGGGGGTATGAGTTACAGGATTTGGGGGGGATGGGGTTTCTCTACCTCAGCTTCGCAAACTCTAGCGGGCTGTTCTGAAGGGCCTAGCCCTTGTTCTTCTAGGAGCGAGAGCAGCAGAGTAAACGTCTTCCCCTCTCGGGTTGCCGGGTCTGAAGGGGGGCGCAGCTGTCTCAGGTCCCCGGGGCCTCTTGCCTCTTCCCTCGTGCCTGGCGGGCCTGGCCTGCGTGGACACCCGCGAACCTCTGCGCCCTCCCCTGACCTGCCGGTCTGCGTGTCCCCAGCCCGAAGTCTGAGAAAGACCAGAGGCACTTACTGTTCTGCATGCTGGCGCTGGCTGGGGGCCGCGGGATCCCACGGGGCTCGAAAATGGGGCTCTGTTAGCAAGGATATAGGCGTTAATCCAGGGCCAGCGCCAGGTAGGCCCTACCTCCCGACAGAGGACGACCTGGAACTGGGACAGGAGAATGCCCCTTCTTGAGGAAATGATCCACTCAATCGCTTGGGGCCATCAGAGGGGCATCCACCTCTGCCCTACAGTGTATACAAAATCTACCCTCTGGGCTACAAATAAAATACTCCAACATCCCCAAGCTGTTTTCCCCAAACCCCTTAGTAGCTAACTCTTTAATCAGGAGAAACAACCCAACTTTGATTTTTTTTTTTCTTCCACGTGAACAACAATGAACAAGTATTCTGACTTTTTCAGGGTTTGGAACCCAAAGCAGCCACCAGAACTTGCCTGAAATCTGGGAAGTCTGTCCACTCTTACAATAAAAGGTCTCACACATCTGCGCGCCCCTAGTTAAAGTCTTCCCCCTAAGACAAAACAAAAGGAGAGAAAGGTATGTCAAGCGGTGGCTCAAAAGCACAGGCCCATGGGCTCTCAGAGTCACACTCCCAGAAAAACAAAACAAAACAAAACAAAACAAAACAAAACGTGCATCTAGGGCTCAAACTACCATAGAACCCTAAATCTGAGTTATAACAACATTTCCAGCAGCCTGTCATGCAGAAGTCCCCACCTTTTAAAAGTAGCTGCTCTGGCCTGGCTTGGGAGAATTGGAGAATCTGACAAGTCGGGAACCATTTTGCAAAAATATCAAGAACCAGTTAAAGGGAAAGGGGAGAACCAGAGAAACAGTGGCATTAGGAATCGAGGCCAAAGACTAATACCTGAAGTTCAGAGGTGAGGGGAAGGGGGAATCTCAGAACTTCAGGGTGCCTTTGGGTGCAGACTAGGGAAGATCAGAAGGGCTGCAGAGCCCATACTCCTTCCTTAAGGAACTTCACCATCCTAGTGGCTCCAAGGCTCCCAGATCCCAACTCTGGTTACCCCTTCATCTTCCACTCTCTCCCTCAAAGCTTCCCGGTCAGGTCCCCACTCCACCCTCCTCCCAGCCTTTCTGGGACTTTGAAAGTAGCAAGCCCAACTTTTCCCCCCCAAACCTCACTTATTGTGATTAACTTCTCTTTTGGTGTTTAGATCTTCCCCCCTTTTACTGTACTGTGACACACGCTGTCTACCTCGCCTCACTGCTTTAAAAAGTACGAACAGGAGGGGGTGAGCGTGGTCGACAAAGCCTACAGGCAGCGAACAATGGCTTCTATTCTCCAGCTCTCCCCAAACCCAAAGAGCAAAACTGAGTCTCCCTAACCAGCAACACAGCTTCCAACCAAATGTACCAACAACCCACCAACCCACAAAAGGAAACAGAGGGACACTTCTAGCTTTGTAAGTCCTGACCCAGTGCGGGTCCCCCAAGGTTCGCCCTCCACTACCCCCTCCCTGCCTTACCCTAAGAAGAAGGTGGGGGGGGGGAGAAAATAGAAAAGTAATTTCTTGTTATAAATATCTGGAGGTAATTGTGCTACTGGTGTGAGTTGTTAGGGGCTGTAAAAAGATACAACGGCACCGTGGGGAGCTCAATTGGGAAGAGAGAGTTACAATAAAGAACCTATTCAAGAGGTTTGCAGGAAAAAAAAAAGAAGTAAAATAATTAAATAGTCACAGCATTATTTCTCCCTATTTAAAGAAAAAAAAACTAAAATATTCATTCTGTTTTCTGTTTTCTTATTGTGATTATTAATTTTGCCTGCCTACAAGCAAAGAATTCCAAGAAGCACATTTTTTCTCTTCAAGGCCATTCATGGTCTAATTTATTAACTAGCTGGGAGGCAGCTTAAATCCATAAAAATAAACTTAAGAGGAGGAATTTACCCAGCTTCTGAATGTGGTCTGGTAAAATTGGAGAGAGGAGAGGGTTACCTAGTTACCTCTAGCTGGGTTGGCTCCCAGGGCCTTCCTCCTGTCTCTCAGTCCCCACAGCCATAGTCAGATCTAGGACAGGCAGGAGAAACCCCAACTTCTTGAAGAATGTGCTCCCCCTCAAAGTGGGACTCTGAAACTGCAGAATAGTAGCAGGCAGGGAGAGGGGAGGTGGGCTTCTCCTAGAAGGGGTAAAACTTCCCGAATTCCTCTCTATAACCCACACTGTACTCAACCACAACTGAATGCCCCCCTCCTGGCCCATACATCCTTGAAGCCATTAAAAAAAAAAAAATTCACTAGCTGATTCCAGAGAGGCCCAGCCGATTAGTTTTTGAAGCAACTGGGAAGGTGGAAGCATCTCAAGTTCCAGTTCTGCTCCATTCCCACGTCTATCTCAGCTAAGAAGCTACTTAATTACTTAAGTAATCGCTAACATTTAGTGCAAAAGCGACCGGGGAAGCTGGCGACACTGACACCCGGAAGCAGTGGTGGCTGGAGAGGCTAGAACCCTAGTTGCAGCCAGTGTCCCCCAGCTCAGCCCTAGGCTTTCTACAGCCCTAACCTAGTCAGAGACCCACTGGGGGGGCGGGGGGAAGAGTCTCCAGATGCTTCAGAGTCCAATGGGGCCTTGGTCCTCTAGGCCACTGGGCCACTGCCACCCCCATCCCCAACTCAAGCCTCAGCTTTCAAAAGCAGTTCTTTTAATCACTTAATTCTCAAAATCCATCCTCAAATTCCTTAGCTGGGGTGAAGAAGAGAGCTCACTTTTCGTCCCTACCGGCCCCCAGCCAAAGAGTAATTAGCAATTAAGATGACAAAGTTTCACTCTCTAGGGCCAAATAAGATAACAACTAATCAAATTGCCTTCAGACGTTTGCAAAGGTCGCCGGCTATAAAAAATGTAATGTCAACGGCAACAACTATTATTTGTCCTTGGTAAACTCACCAGGCTTTCAAGCTCTTTGCTTTTCATTTCATTTTCTGCTCCCGCCCCCTCCTCAAACCTTCCCAAGTTCGAGTTAAACGTCCAAAATGGCTTAGGAAGCTTTAGAGAGTATGAGAGAAAAAAGAAAAAGAAAAAAAGAAACCACGTTCACTTTGTTTTTAAACTTTCTAGAAATCACTCAAGACTGGAGGGCTGGGTTTAAGCACTCGAAAAAGAAAGCATTTCCACTTGAAATTCAACTCCATTTTCCCCCAATTACACTTGCTAAAATTCAGGGCTATTATGATCCAGGGAGACTGGAAAATCTGCACAAGGAAAGAGGCAACAACTTTATGAACTTTGAAAAGACACTTTTCCTCCTGGGGTCTTAGAATCGAAAAGCTCTCAAATTACTCAGACTAATTAGCTGGGAGAGAATGTGATCAGACGAAGGGGAAAGCCAATGCTTTCATATTGATTTTTTTTTTCTTTTTGAGTCCTCACAAAGAAAAAAAAAATCAGGAGATTTGGAATTTTTTTTTTTTAAAGCAATCCACCTTTCCACCTTGAAACTTGTTGAAATGGCAACACCGGGTTGTAGCTTTGTCAGAGGAAGACAAGGAAAAATACCCACCGAGCCTGGGAGCTGGAGGATAGGGAAGCCCCAGCTTTCGCTGGGCCAGGGCGATGGTTGGGGGAAGCCTGGGGAGCAGAGAGTTTTCAAGTTCCGAGCTCTGCGCTCAAGTTGGGGGCAAGAGCCCGGGGGCTTGATGGAAGCTGACAATCCTGCCGCTCGGCTCTGAGCTCCCTCGGAGCGCGCGTTCGACCGCCTTGGCCTGGTGGCTTCCTTCTCGGCTCACGCTCACTCGCTCTTTCTCTCTGCCTCCAGAGTGTGGCTGCCTCGCCGAAAGACTGCTCCGGCTGGCGGCGGGCGCGGTGCCCCTCGGCGCTCGAGTGCCCGCGGACTCTTCTGTGCCCGAGTGGAGCGCCGCACAAAGCCGGAGGGCGGGCGGGCGGCAGCGCGGCGAGCTGGCTCTTCGGCGCTCCCTGCACACGCTCGCTCTGTGCGCGCTCGCTGGGCCCTCGGCTGGACAAAGCAGCCGGCGGCGCCCGGTCTCCGAAGCCGATCCCGGGCCTGGGGCACCGCAGAGCCTCTTCGTCCTCTGCCGCCGGCCGGGGGCATTTGGCGACGCTGGGGTCGGCAGCCGCGGCTGCTGCTGCGCCCGGAGCCTCGGTTCTTCCAGCGAGCCTAGCCCGTGCTGGCGCTGGCGCTGGGGCTGAGCCGGCCGCCTGCCCCTAGCCCTGCGCCGCTCCCGCTCGCCGGCTGTCGCCCTCCGACGCGGGCTTTCGCTGGAAGTAGAAAGTTTGGGCTCCTGCGTGGAAACTTCTCCGTCCCAACTCTCCCGGCGTAGCAGTGGGGGAGGGGACCGGCCAGAGGGAGGAAGGAAGGAGGGAGGAAAGGGGCGACCTGCCTGAATATTGCAATTAAAATGAAGCAAGAAGAAAGAAGCGGACTCACCTTTATGAGGCATCCTCTTTCGTCAAAGCTCCTGTCAAGAGTTTTGGTTGGTTGGGGTGTTTGTTTTTTTTTTTTTTTTGCTGTTGTTGTTGCTTAAAGACCACAATGGTTTGCAATGACGGTGTTTTAAAGGAGTTGCTGGTGAGAGTTTTCTCCACGGACGCTGCTGGTTTGGTGTGTGAGAGCAATTCTCAGATCCCTGGGAAGGAGACAGAGATTGACAATAAAATGGGCTGTCAGCGGCTGGAGAGTGAGAGATAAAGAGTGTGGGTGAGGGAAGTGGCTGCAGCCAGCACACCTATGCTGATTGGTGATGGCTCAAGTGTGTTAATGTGTGTGTGCCGGCGCCCGGCCTCGCCTCCACCGCTCCTCACTGGCCCATTAGCGAAGCCTGACCTCTGTCATCATCCTCCAGCAAAACACTTCCTCCTGCGCCTGAACCAGAGCGGGAAATGAGGCCGAGCCACGGTTCGCTTTTCAAACCCACTAATCACTCCGCAACATGCAAATGCACCGCTCGCTCCCACACAAAATATTGCTTTATGCAAAGCAGCGCCGGGGCCTCGCGCCAGCCGATTGGATGCTCCCTCTCCCCGCCTGGTGCAATTGGTCCGTTTGTTTGAATATGAATACACTTGTTTTCGGCTCGGATGGTGGGTCCCGGCTTCTCTCCCCGGCGCTGGGCCCCCGAGCCCGGGCTCTGGAGCTGGCGCTCGCCGACATCTCTAAGCTCCTAGCGCTCCGGGAGTCAGCGCTGCCCGCACTGTGGCCACGAACTTGAGGGGTCGAGCGAAGGCCGCTGGGCTACGGGTCGCGCCCCCCCCCCCCCACAACCCCCTGAGCTGGGCGCAGGACTCTCAGTTCGTGGAGGGAGCAAGTTTCTGCAGCTTCTCGAAGCCCTTTCTTGCCAACTCCAGCGCAGCGCGGCCTGCCGCCCCGCCCCCGCCCGCCCTCTCCTCCCGCCCTACCCCATCCCCGCTAGGGCGCTGGGACGCGGAGCTCAGCAGCGGCCGCGCCTTAGCCCACCTGGCCTCTGGGAAGAAGAAGAGAAAAGGGGAGTGAACGGCACTGGGTCCCGGCAGCAACACTCCGACGGAGGCCGAGGCGAAGCCTAGGCCGAAAGGAGGCCGCCTGGCTGGGAACTAGGCGACGCCCGGCGGCCTCCCTAGTCTAGGCCTCCTGGGCCTGCCCATTCCCCCACTCTTGCTACCCCGGCCCTTTCTTCAGTCCTTTCTCCTTTCGGAAGCCGCGGTGCGCAGCGGAGCGGAGGCACAGCCCCGGCTGGAGAGGCCCGAGCAAACACGCCACTTACTTTGTGTACAGAGGGTTCTTGTGAAAAGCCCTGAAGAGTCCTTACCAAACACTCACCAACTTCTCCCACGTGCCATTTGTTGACTAAGTGCGGCTGCTTTTCCAGGAGCCTGAGAGGAGGGGACGCCAGGGGGAGACGAGAGGGGAGGAGGGGTGGTGGAGGCCTGGGGTGGGGGAAGATGACCAATGCTGGGGAAGAGTCGTGTGTGTGTCTTCGCTGGTGATGTCCGTGTGTCAGCGTGTGTCGATGTGTTCCACTGGTTATCTGTGTGCGATGCGTGTGTCTCCACACCGAAATTCCCTCTCCTGGGTCTGCTCAGTCCCAGGAGGCAGCTCCCCTTCAGCTGTTGCCAGAAAACCGGGAGGAAAGTAAGCAAATGGCTGTTCTCTTCTGACCACACACCAGAAGTCCATTTGTTGAATGCCGGACGATTAGGACACACCTCAGTACACTCCAAAGGCGCCCCTTGGCGCTTGCAGTTAAGGTGACAGGGGAGGGAGCGGCTGTCTACTCCTGCGAAGTCTCGAGTTCTCTCGGAGCTTGCTGCCCAAGTGGCAGGGAAGTGGAAGATTTGGGATGGGGGACACACCCCGGGACCCAGCAAAAGAGAATGGGGATGGCATAGCTGAGGCAGGGAGGCTGAAATGAAGCCACGCTGGGTACACTTGACTCCTCTTGACTTAGGAGAAGTGCTGAAAGTCAGAGCTCATCAACGAACTGTGCACCCCGAACTCGCGGCAGACAGGCGTTGTGGCAGCCTTCCCTGGGAGCTGGAACTGTAAGGACGCTGCAGGCTGCCTTGAGCTGCCGGCCTAGTGTGGGCCTCACACTCTTCTCCCCAATCTGGACCCACTAACGCCTCGACCAAGGAGCTGGGGCAGAGCTCCGAAGGAACGGAGGCCTCCACCGCCCGGACCAGGTTGGGGTTGCACAACTCGCTGACTCTCTCCGCCTGGGGATGGCCCTTCCCGCACACGTCCCAGGAGCACTCAATTCCGGGAGAAAACCCAGGCCAGAGGCGAAGGAGGCGGTGCCGGGCGCTGGGGTCAGTGGCATCTCCAGTGTGAGATTTCGTAGGACCGCGACTTTAGGAGGATCCCGGGAAGTGGGGCATCGGGCCCAGGTCCCAGACCAGCAGGAATCTGCGTACCTTTTCTCTCCCTTTTTACTTCTCAAACAAGCGTTAAAGAAGCTTGAACTCAAGTCCATTGGCCATAGGCAAAGGGGGGGGGGGGGGGGATGAGCCCCAGAGACTGTCCGAACTGGAGGCGAATATCATTTTTACAACCTTTCAATTAGCGACCGAGTGGATTAGCACCTTCTTAAGCTTTGCCTCGGAAAGAAGCAGCCATAATCTTGTTGCTATTTTCCCCCCAGGGCACTGGCTCTTTGAATTAGCTCCTTCTCCCACTCCTCAACCCCCATCTCACCTCGGAGAAAAGTTTTAACAACAAAAAAATCATAACAGGCCAGGAGCCGGGAGTGAATGCCGCTGACGTCATTGGGTGGGGGTGGGGGCTAGGGGAGGACTCTTGCAAACCCCTCTGCACAAACAAGAAACAAAAAGGACTTGGCTGCTTCCAATGTGTCAATATTTGGGGGGGAGCTCAGCCCAAAGGGAGGCAGAGTTTTCAAAGTTTAAGGAGAGAGGGTTGGAGAGCGAGATTTCCTGGTCTCCCCGGAGGAGAGAGTCTCTGCAATCTCAAGGAGGGTGCGAGTGCTGTTCTACTTGGTGGGGCGTCTCGCGCCCTCTGCAAAGTACCCGTTCTGGTGGCGGCGCGCGGAGCTGGGACGAAGGTGCAGCACGCCTGGGCCAGAGGTGTATGCAAAATTGAGACAACTCTCAGGTCGCCATTTTAATTGCGGCTTTCAACGGGACCGAGGCCCACTTGCTGCCCTCCAGGGCGGGGGAAATCGCGCTTTCCGTTTCAGTGTCGCCTTTTCCCGCCTCTCGCCAGGTACTCCTGCACCCCCCCCACCCCCTCCCGTCCCTTGGCGCCGGAGAAGGACGTCTTTTCGGCCTCTTCCCGCAGGGGCCGCCGGGGTCATCCAACAGGGTAGGGGAGGCGATCCGTGCCGAGGAAGTCACGCTGGGGGATCGCAGCTCCCTGAGAGTGCCCGCAGCCTCCGACCAGTATTGGCGCACAAGTGTGAGATCCGGCAGCATCTCACCCCCAGCAGTCCCTGGTGTTTTTGCCTGTACCCACTCCCCAGGTTTTCGGTCCAGAGCCGGCCCCTGGCAAGGCAGACATGTCCAGTGCTTGAGAGATGCGCATTCGGCTGTCGACTTCAGAACCAAGAATCTCCTACCCGGTGTCGCGACACCTCTGAACTGCCGCTTTCCACCGCCAACCAGAAGTACGGTGCTGGCGCACGGGGAAGGGTGGAGACGAGCTTTTCTCTGAAGGAGGAAAGTCTCCGCAGACACCTGCTCACTTTGCAGAGCCTCAAAAGACTTTCTCTCTCTCTGCAAGCCCTAGGAAGGTGGGTTCCCAGGATAGCCAAGCTGACGAAACAGGGCAAACCAGCGTGAAAGGCAAAGGGGCGCACCCCTGCCACCCAGTTCGGGGTGCCTCCTTCACTCGGGGTCTTTCTCCCTCTCCTTTCTCCGGCATCCTGCGGGTCTCCAGCTCACTCAGAAGCCTCGGCGAGCCCAGACCGCGGGAAAGCTGGGGAGAGCCGGGAGCCGGCAGGGTGGCGCCTCCAGGCTGTGACCACGCTCGGCTACGGAAAGCCGCGGTGCTCTGGCCCTTCCTCACCTCTTGCCAAATGACAAGTGTGTCAAGGCGCTCTCTGGGTTCAGTCTTCTTTCATTCACATTAGGCGGCAAGAGTCTCTCTCTCCTCCTTCCCCCCCAGAAAAATACTTTTTAAAAAGCATTATCCAACTGGGTCTCCCAGCAAAGAAACCCCTACAGCTTGTACGCAGGTGGGACTCCCAAGCCTTTGCTTCCCGGACCCTACTGCTGTTGTCCAGATAGGGGCCAGTTTTAAAACTCCTGGTGTGTAGAATACTTGCAAAGCAGTGGCACTCTCCGATTTTTGCAAATAGGATTCTCAGGAAAGTTTGCTTTCCATTTCATCACCCTGGACGGTTCCCCGTCTCTCCGTTGCCCGTAACCTCCTCCCTCAAGCGGCAAGAAGAGTTCAGCTTCAAACGAAAAGCAAGCCAAGGCCACCTCAGTCCCTTCTCCCAGGAGATTCCCACTTAAAACACCTGCTTGTTTTAAACGCCAGGGACTGAGTCCTGCAATTTGTCCGGGAGTGTAGCGGGGAACAAGCGAGCTGGGAACTGGGGGCTTTGCTGGGGGATTTGAGGCTGGGGAAGGGGGAGGGAGCAAATGTCATGGCTGGCTCGCTCGAGCAGCCAGGGAACCGGAGCTAAGCGTATCGGGCTTTTAAAATGACATTGATTGGGACAAGCTGTTCCCCACCCCAGTAAGAGTTAATCTGCCTGTTAATCAAGGCACTAAGGGGCTCAATGCGAGTTTTATTAGCGATTGGAGCAGAGGCGGCAGCGAGGGATCAAAAGCCGGGATCCCAGATATTTGTCGGTGCGGTCACAAAAAAAAAAAAAAGTATTTTCAATTAGAGAACAATTCGGCGCTTTTCATCACTTTCTAACTCTGACTTGCAGATGGTGACTTACAAACCTGGCTAACGCGGGAGACGTGGGGGGTGGGAGAGTAGGGGTGGGGGGAGGGAACCGAAGCCCGGCGTAGCCAAGAGGCGGGGGGCGGAGGGGGGGGGTGAAGCTGCGGGTTGGCTCCGCGGAGTTCCGCGGGGGAGAGTTCAAGAATCCTCCACCTGGGGCCCCGAAGTCTGAGATTCCTCCGGAGAGGAGAAAGAATGAAAAATAAAACAACAAACACCACCAGCAATATCCGCATCCATCCCTCCCGGTCGGCTCCCCACTGCTCAGGCCGCCTCTGGCTCCGGGTGGCGTCTGGGCCCCTAGCGTAGCAGCCGGGCGGGCCGGAAAGTTTGAGCAGCGCAGCGAGAGGGACTCTCCTTCCGTCTCTCCCGCTCTGCCCCCTTCTGCCCCGGAGGGGCGTTAGGTTCCTTCGGTTTTCCTTTCATATTCTAAAATAAATAAATAAACGCCCAGGCCCTGGGGAAATTTGAATAGTAACTCATTCAATAATCCAAATTATATGAGAGGGTCTAAGAAAAACTGGACAAGCCAACCACATACGCCCTCCGATGAAGGAGGGCACAGGAGTGAGAAGGCGACAGAGGAGGTCTCAGTCTCGCCCTGGGCGCGGGGAGAGAACTCTGGTCAGAGGTAATTATGTCACTGCGTTTTCTCGCCGTGACAGCCGAATAAACACGATCTCCAATAAACATCTCTAATGAGGGAGGAGGCCCGAGGATGACGGGGTTTGATTTATGACTGGAGGAGAAGGTCCACTTCCCACTGCGAAGCGGGCAACCTGCTTGCCGCCCAGCTCCGGAGAAAGGAAACCGCGGAAGAGAGAACCAAGGCCCAGGTAAGGCGCATGGCCGGTTGGCCACTTCCCTCACTCCCTTGCTTCTCAGGCAAGGTGGGCAGGGCCCCCCCGCCCCCCCGCTGGACAGTGATCCCAAGCACCTGTCACAGGTGCCTGAGATACAAACGTCCTCCGAAGGTGCCTCTCAAAGGTCTAGAGAGGGGGCGTCAGGGCACGAGTGGGAGTGAGGGGCGAGCCCCGGCCTGACGCAGAGGCCTCCCCGGGCCAGCGCTCCTATGCCATGCCTAAGCCCGCTTCGGAGTCTGTGGCCGCTTGGAGCTGGACTTTCGGAACTTTCGCTCCGCAGAACCACCAGGTAGCCTAAGTTTAGGGTGGTCCCTTCCATGACGCACTTCGGAGAAACTTCTGGCGCCGGGCTTGGGATGTCCCGGGGCAGGAGACTGGCCTGGCGCTGCTCTCCCCGGCTCTCAGCGGCCAGCCTCCCCTGACGCCCACAAGCTTCTCACCGAGACAGCGAGCGCAGCGCCCGCGGTAACCAGAGCCCGCGTTCTAGCTCAGTGAGAATCGTTAATTATTAGGTCTTCCGAAGTGAAGCTCAAATCACACGCTGGGGCTTTACGTGCTGCCCAGCTCTGCGGGCAGCATTCTTTCGTCCTCCGCTCCCTTCTGAGAAACGAACTCCCATCTCTAAGACTTTGTTTCGGTCCAGCCATCTACACTTTGCAACGGCTGGAAACTTTTGCAGCGTTCCGCCCGACCCGCGGCGGGGCGTTTCCACGGGCTCCGGGCGCTGGTGGGGACTTCGCGAGTGCTTGTCATGAACTGCGATTTGGGAGAGTTCTGGGTGCAAACTGCATCCCCTCCTGCATTTCTCACGGTTGCGAGCGGCTTCTGCAGACAGCAGCAGCAGATCCCCATCTCCCACTCCCCGCCCCTCCCCCCCTCCCAGCTCAGCGCCCAACTAGAAGTCCACTCTGGGAACTGGAACATTTTGCTACTTTTGCAGAAAAGCACCCTCGGCAAAGCTAAGAACCCTTCTCTCCCCACCCCCACCGCCCGCCATGCTATCCCGCCCTCACTAACTCCACCTTTGTAATGCCTCCTTTTAAAAGCAAAAGTCAAGCCCCTGAGCTACTTGGAGGCAGCCTTGGATTTGGGAGCACCCATCGCGAGCAGCAGAGAGGCGGCGCGGGGCCCGAGCCGGACGCAGGCCGGAGCCTAGGCGGTTACCTGGGAGCGGAGGGCGGGGAGGCAGGTGAGCCTGGCGGCGCGGGTTCCCACACGTCTCACCGCCGCTCGGCAGGGGAAGTGGCAGATCTGACAGCCGCTTTCTACGCGAGGACCTGCCCCAGAGTTTAAATGTCAATGATAAGAAAAGAGGGTGCTCAGGCAGGCGCTAACTTTCCTTAATATCCATGCCAGCGCGGTCCTCATTGGCTGCCCAACCCGCGTGACGTCATGGCGGCTAGAGTTGGGCTCCGCTCCGCGCAGACTTGCGCCGGGCCCGGCGGGAGCCTTCCCCTCCCCACCCCGAGTCGGGTTCGCTCTATGCCCTGCCTTGGCCTTCCAGAGTCCAGCACGTAACTACCCACGCCCAACCCGGCCCGGGTCCGCCCAACCCTCATTTAGGGCGTAGTCAACCCCAAGGAAACCAGTCGTCCTGAGTGCTCTCTTCCTCCTCGCTGGTACGCGGGACCCTGCCACTAGGCTGGCCAGCTACCTTCCCAGGTGCCCATCCGGTCCCCTCCTCCGATCACCGAGGGAGTCACTTTATCTGAGGGACTTGGAGGCTGCGCCTGGGTTGAGAGGGGCCTCTGGCAGGAATGGTTTTCAGGAGGAGCTCGAGGAACGATGGTTACCCTGGTCTGGCCCTCGCGCTTGCAAAGTCACCAGCTGGGCACAGCCGAGGGCTCCGGGGAGAGGACCAGCGAGCCCTTACCCCAGGCTACGCCAAAGTCCTGGCCAAGCCAACTAGGTTCTTGTGAGGACGCTCCAAACAGCACCCGACTCGTCCCCTTGGGCTGAAAGACTCCAGTCACACAGAAAATATAGGTGATTTAATTAATCTTTGACTTGGTGGTTAACTGCTGACTTTGTGGCCTAGAGGAGGAAAATAGGAAAATCGCAGGTTCTGAAGTCAAGCTTCCCCTTCCAGGAGCCGAGAAAACAACAGAAATTGGGGCTAGGTGGGCTTGTTACCGAGCTGGCGATCTGCTTGTTTTCCCCTCACACCCGCCGTGGACTGGGAGAAGGTTTAGTAGAGCTGGGCTGGCTATCGTTGGAAGGGTACCTAGACCTGCATTGTCCTTCTCGCGTCCCCCTTCCCCCCAAATAGGGGAGGAGGCTTCTCAACGTTTAATCCCTTCCTGCTCCGCATCCATCCGGGTCTGGAACTAGGAAGTGACAGAGGTCCATCCTGGAGGGTAGGGGGCTCTTGACAAGGTGGCAGGAAGGGAAGTGGTGGGGTATGGAATGGCCTTCAGGCAGCTCCTGGGAAGGCCCAGTCCTGGTAGACCTGGGAGCAGGTGTGTGGGCAAAAGAGGAGGGGGAGGCCTAGGCCGGAGGAGGCTTCCGGGGCCAGTGCCTCCGCACTTTGCTCAGGTGGGGGAGGAGAAGGGAGAGGGCTGCACTGAGGGCGCAGAGGCAAGAGAGGTGCTGCTCCCTCCCAGCACACCTGGACAGGCGTAGGACTTCATAACAGGTCGGAATGCGGTCCGGGGAGCCCGTCTGCAGGCTCCTCCTGGCCGGACTTGATTTTATTATTTTTATTTTTTGCTCAGCCTTCCGAGACCCTGAGGGTAGAGCAGGGGAGAAGAATCGGAGCCAGCTGGGAGAGAGGTAGAAGCGTGGTGTTCTTTCTTATTTTAAAAAGTTCCCCACACTTCTTCCCATCTCAGCCCTCTGCTCTTTCCGTGTCAGGGGCAACGAGCATCCATTCCCCTACTGGCCACTCTAATCTGGGGCAGGACCCTACCACTGTCCAGTCTCCCCAAGCCAGACTCCGCTGGGGATTGGCTCTGGGAGGCGTTTGCGGGTTTCTCTGCCGCCACCAGCCTTGTCCTGTGACCTGGTTTCTTGGTAATCTCCTAGCTCCCCTCCAGGACCTGGTCCAGCCCTCGGCCCCGGATGGCCTGAGGTCTCCTCTGCTCCGTGATCTGCCCTGGAGTCTGGACTGCGAGTAGGCCCCGAGCCTGAGTAGGCCTCCCTACTCTCTAGTTTCTGCCCCTTCTCGCTCCCCACTTACCCCCTCTGTCTGGACCGGAGGCCGCCGGGAAGGCTGCTCCGAGCTTGTTTGGAGTCCAGGCCATTAAGTGTGCGCGGATCCCTGCAACCCAGCAGGGTGCTCGAGAGCGACGCTGGAAACGCCATGGTCCCCGCCTGCTTATCTGCCTGTCAATAAAGGGCGCGCTCGGGCCGCGCGGGAGCGGGAAGCGGTGGAGGCGAGGCCGGACCAGGCCCTTCTTCCGAGCTCCGGGCCAACGCCGAAGCCGCTCTCCATTTGCCCCCGGCACAGCAGGCAGGGCGGGAGGAGGCAAGGGAAGCCCGTGCTGGGGTCGCCACCAGGGAAGGCGCAAGTTGAGCCGCTGCCGAAACTCGGTACCCAGGGTCGTTTGTTACCAGAGAGAACTCTGGAGATCCTCCCAGAACCCAAGAGCCGGGGACTCCCCTTCCAGCCTGCACGGGTCTTGTGGACGTCTCGGCCCAGCCCGGCCCCCTCGTGGTGCTCAGCCTGCGAGGCCCGGCCTCGACCCACCTAGGCAGAGGCTGCCTCTCTAGGCCGCACCTAGCAGAAGGGCACCGCCGGAGGCCCGGGGGCTTCATCGACGACTGGCAACCTGGGATGCAGAGTGAGACCAAAGGCGGGCTGTAGGTGGGGTGCAAAGGGCCAGAAACGGGAAAGAAATCACTTTTCTGCCAGGCTTCCCCTCAGCTCAGGCTAGCCCAGATTGAAATTCTCTGACACCCAGGGTAGTCCCAAACCCTGATTCTCCACAGCAGTGAGCGAGCTTGGCAGCCGCCTGGTCTGCGGGGGCTCCCAGGTCAGCCGGGGCCTACCACTGCCCGAAGCCCCGTGTCACCAAGTGGGGACTGATGGGGGTGAGGGACCTGAAATAGGGGGTAGGGGTGGAGGAAGAGAGCGAAAGGACCGATTAGAGGGCAAGGCTTGGGTGGAAGGACAGCGGGAGAGGGGACGATAGAGAGCCGTTTTGGCTTGAACTGTAGCTGAGATCTGTTGTTCTTGTCCAAGGTATGTTTCTCTCTCTCCTCTCTCGCTGTCTTTCTCTTTTCTCTCTCTCTTTCCGTCCTCCCCCCTCTCTCCTTAACAGCTTTATGCAAATAAAGCAGCTTTCAGATTGGGGAGCCCCTATGTTGGATCTATGCTACAGGGTGGGTAGGAATTGATTTGGTATTTTTCTTTTCTGTGAGAATGGGCATTGAGTCATGCAACAATTGAAAAGTAGAAATGGATGTTTCCCCTTCAGTATTTTCATTTCATTTTACTAAGTTGGAGGATAATGCATCCTGTTTGTTAGCTTCTATTTTTTTTAAAAAGTATTATTTTAAAATAATATAATATGATTTAAAATTATTCCTGAATGGGTGCCAGTTTCTAAAGGGATTTAATAAAACTCTTCTGTATAAAGAGTAATAGACGAAGAGGCAAAAGTCCCTGACTAATTGAGAAGAAAAACACAAACTTGTGTATATTGTTTGTCATTTCAAATAGGTACATGAGCCAGAAATCCATATATTATCTATTATCGCAGGAATTAAATTTACTGAGCAGCGCCTGTGGCTCTTGCCCTTTCTTCTCTCCCTACTCTTCCTCTCCTTTAAGTGACAGGTTTTTAAAACAAGATTTTGGTTTTAAGTAAAAACTGGAGAAATGTTTTGTAAATCTGGGTGTCAAAAAGGGAAATATTTAGCAAAGCTAATATTTGCTATCTCTTCACTCAGGTCTAAAGAACTGCATAATGGCATGATTTATGCAGGAGTGTGGCTTCTCTGCTATTCAATTATTTTCCTGCTCTCATTCAAAGAAATACTTAGTTTCTTCTCTTTTCTGTCCATTCTACCCCATCATAAAGTTTTCTTGGACAATTGGGGAAATCTCCAAATCCTTCCAGTTTGCTTCCCCACTAAGGAACTCTCTATTGCAATCAATTCAAGAAAACTCTGCTTTTCCTCTCTTTCTAAACGTTTCATGTTAAGTTAGTCTGTGGCACCATGTTTGATTTCTTTCTCTCCCTTGTCCGGGTGGAGACTGAGACATTAGCTGAATTCCCTGGGGGTGATTGGATGCAATTCGCTGAAAGTAGACAGGCACGTCCTGGATGTTAGAAATTCACTTTTTCTCAACGTGACAAGGCCGCCTTCGATCTACAATTGTATTTGAATGGGCAATGAGCGGAAAGATCTCTCATCATTAAGTCTGCTTCTACTTTAGCAAAATAACGAGAGCCTTCATTTGCACACAAATGCTCATAAAACTCGGATTCCCTGCAACTCTTTAATAAAAAGGGATAGCTTCATAATTTAAACTGGAGGTGAGAAGGCAGAGACAGAGAGAGTGAGAGAGAGAGAAAGAGAGATGGGGGGGGTTTCAAAGACATCCCCTCCCTTCCCCCAAAAGATCCATGTGATGGAGTTGACTTTTTTTTTTTTACTTTAAATCTTAAATAAGATGTGAGTTGTAACAAGAGGATTGGCACTTACTCCGTGACCCTTATAATTGGATTAAATATAGACTGAGACGTACAAAAACACACCAAGATTGACACCTGCCAACTGGACTTCCTTATGATTGATTGTGATGCGTCGTGCTGGCAACAATAATGAAATAAATTGTACGGATAAAACAGCACATTTGTCATTTCCGTGCCATGAGTGAGGAAGTCAACGAGTTAGGCAAGCTGTTAGCTGACAGGCACGAGCGGGAGGCAAGCTAAAGAGATAAATAAGGATTCCAGGCATTGACAGGACAAATTATAACTTGTCACAACCTTTTTAAATTCAGAAGTTTTCAATTAACATATATATTGCTGTTACATATAAGATAAGGGGGCACACACGTAAACACGCGGTGTGCAAGGACCCCCCAGGGCCAAGGGCTTAGGTGCCCAGGCCTCTCCGTCCGAGTTGTCGGGTGAGATCCGGAGCGCCCCGTGGGCCACTGGTGCCTGGCCAGTCAGCGGGCGCCACGGGACTAGGTAAGATGGGTGAGGACGTGTTAGGCCAAGGGGCAGCTCCTTGTTTTCCTCGGAACCACAAGTGGTGGCTCCAGCACCCTTTCTTCACAGAAGCAGAATTCCCAGCCCAAAGGAGAGCCTAGGCAAGGCCTGCGCCCAAGTCTGGCAGGACGAGCCTGGAGCTCTCAGCCTACCCATGTTACCGTGAAGGGAGTAAGAGGTACAGGGCAGAGGCGCCCCCCTTTCACACTCCAAAGTCCCGCCTTCAGGAAAAAATCTGAGCTCCTGGACCCAGGGTATCAGCAATGGCCACGTCCTGGGTCCAGGCCCAAGCCGGTGAACCCTGGTGTGGCCTGAGGACGCTCCCAGGATCTGGACGCCTCCTCTGATTGCCTGGCCCAGAGCTGCCCTGCAGGAGGTCAGAAAACCAGCTCTTTTCGTCCTACCCAAGAAGAGGAGCTGCTTTTCCCCCCCTTCATCCCTTGACTGTTGTGCACAGTTTCAGGGGCTCCTGGTTGGCCCATGGGTGGAGAAGAGCCGGCCAGCAGTTTCCAGGGCGGCTGAAGTGCCTGAACTCCCGATGGGGTTTCAAGTTAAGAGTGGTCGTGGGCTTTCTCAGGGAATCTAGTCTCTGTGGGTGGAGACCGATGTGGGTCAAGTTCCACCAGAGTTCGACAAGTGTATGCGGGAGTGTAAACTCCTTCACCGTCTCCACCCCAAAGGAGGCTGATCTCTTAGTTTCAAAGCTTATCCCCATCTGCAAGCTAGAATCTGGGGTTTGAGGTGTCTCTTGGTATTCCGGGGGCCCTCTCTGCACGTTCGTGCAGGCCTCCCGCCAAACTCCACTTGGAACTTGGGAAAGTTGGCGGCGGGAAGTCAGTGTCCACAGGTCTGGGGCTGCTGGGCTGGAAGTGCGGCCTGTGCAGGAGAGTAGGGTTCAGAGCAGGGCCTCGTTCTCGTCCAGCCCAGCGACTCGAGGCGGTTAGAAGCGGGGCAGGTCCAGCTTCAGGCGGGCCGGGGAGGCCAGCCTGGGAGGGCGCGGCGCTTCTTCCCGAAGCCGTGGTCAGCCTTTGCTGCCTGGGCTCCGCTCCAGCCCGAGTCTCCGCGCGTGGGGCGTGCGAAGTCTGCTCCCTAGTCTTGCTTCTCGTGGGGGAAGAGCCCAATCCTGATGTCGAAGCCACAACCTGTCACCGAAATTTCTCTGAGAAAAAGCGCGTCAACCCCAAGCTCCAGCGTCCTAACCTCCCGGAGCCTGCCACCAAATTAAACACCGAGAAGCTCTGAATCTTTCAGAAGACGGAGCTGGACAAGAAGGGGAGGGAGGAAAAGGGAGGCAAAAAACAAGTTACGTGGAATTAGTTGGAAGCGGCCGCATTCCCCAGCGACCGCAGCCATTAACATTATAATCTCAAACGCCATTTTTTATGTAACACTATTGTTAGTAAATCAACTCCTCAGGTCCTCTGAGACGCTGACCCCTGGCAATTCAGTGAAAGTGTAATTATCTCCCCGAATCTTGGACAGATTTAAGAGATTACATTTCAACTAAATCTATATCAATGCTAATTCCCCCACCCCCCTCCCCACCCCAGCCTGCAGGTGCTAGGCACGGGAAATGGCGTCAGGCCCCAGCAGAATGCTTCACAAAGAGGAGAGGGCTTGCTGCGTACAGGGCCAAAAGAAATGAAGCCCCACATAAAATTACACCTATTTTTTTTTTTTTTGCTACAAAACCTGGTTCTTATATAGCAAAGTTAAACAAAGCAGCTATGCTAAATTAGCGTTACATAAAGGCGAGTTTAATGCTCGGTTACAGTCAACTGGTGTATCTCTGATGGCTAATTGTCTATCAAAATTAAAGAGAAAAGAACAAATGATTCGTTATAAGAAGGTGTTAAAAGCTTCAACAAAAGGACATTTCACAAATATAATATCGGCAGCTCAGGGATTGCCCGCGGGGTTGTTCAGGCCTCGGCCCTGCGCAGCTATGAAAAGTGGGGTGCGGGGTGCTATTTGCCTGGCAAGAGCTCATTTCCTCCCAAATGATTATAATAAAAACCCGAGAAGCGATATTAGTGTAAAGATCGGGATTAGTCCTAATAGGCGCGATGGACGTGGGCTTCAAAGGCGACCCCTACTCCCTCTGCCTGGGCTGGGGGCGGAGGGCTCTTTTGCCATGCCGCGAGGACATCACATCCAAATCGCCACTGCCTCGCGTTCAGGGACAACAGGGAGCGAGCACGGGTCTGAGGGTAGTTTCGACAAAGGAAAGCAGGCTCCACTGGTCCAGGCTCTGCCCTGCCTTCTCCCGGCTGGAAGAAGATGGACCCGGGCTCTCTGAGGGATCTCGGAGGCGCAGGCACCGTCCAGCACGTGCCTTTCTGACGCATGGCGCTGGCCTCCGGGGACGCAGGCTGCTGTAGCCAGCCCACCCTCTAAGGCTGGGGAGGATGCAGAATATAATACGACGGCCCCCATCCCCAAGGCGACACCAGATCTACATCTCCAGGCATATTTGTTGTTCAAAGTTAATTAAACCTGAAAGCAACCAAAATACGCGCGCCAGGCGCACGGAGGCCAATTCCGGACTCTGGTAGCAGGCACGCAGCGCCAGAGAAGCGGCGAGGACCGCCGGGGCTCGCTCACTCCGTCGGAGTCTCTGTAAGAGACTCTGAGGCTGGGGAATAAAAGCCGAAACCAAATCAGGCAGCAAGAGCAACAAACCGTCTGGAAAATGGACCCACGGAGCCGCAAGAATGTATTTTTTTTTTTATCTTTGACAACTTGTGTCCTAAAGAAAGTGTATTGAAGATAATTGAAATGATTACAATTCATTGCTGCCTGACTTTGAATATGAACAGTCACATAATGACATCCCGCCATACAACAACAGTTTAATTTCCATTATCCGACTTCGGAATCCTCGAGCCAGCCGCCGGGGCAACGCGGCGCTAATGCAGAAATCTTGGCTCCTGACTACATTATTCATTTCGGGGACGTGGGGGTGGGATAGGGGTGGGGAATGGGTTTGTTCCCTCCTCCTCGAAACTTGTTCTGAGAATTCCAGGGACCAGTGGACACGGAGGAGCCGACAGCCGAGACAATCGCTGTCAAAGGGCCACTTTGCCCGACGGGGCTGCGGGCGACGGGCGCTGCGCTGCTGTCTTGTTGTCCCGAGGGTTCTCAGACCCGCAGCTCCCACCCTACGCGGCCCGGCTCTAGGGAGGGCCTAGGCTGGGGCACCCTCGCCAGGTTGCCCTCTCGGGGACAGCTGCCCATCTCTCTTCCTTTCCCCTTCCTTTCGAGCCCTCGCGTCCTTCGGCTTCTGAGCTCCCAGGTTGGCGCGCAAGGGAGGGCGGGGCCGGTTCCGGGAGCGCCCTCGCGGATTTGGAAGTCGATTCGAACTTGAACTTGTCCCAGCCTCCCCGCTACAGCCCTACACCCCGAAAACCCAGGGAAAGAGCGATGAGAACCAGGGGTTTGGGCACCGCTGAGACGCTGGCGCTCACCTTGGGGCGCGGCCTCTGGGCTTGGTGCCCCGGGGTGGGGGGCGGGGAAGGGCACGGGGCCTAGGCTTACGCAGTGCGCAAGCGCCGCTCGGCCCCGCCGCCCCCTACCCAGGCACCGGGTGCCGGGGACAGACCCTACGCCCCTCTCCAGGAAACTACCGCCTCTAAAAAAAAAAAAAAAAGACCATCTGGTAATTGTCTTTCTTTAGATCTTCCCTTAATTATGCTTTTAATTAAAGATGGTTCAAGGCACCGGACCACATGAAGGGCAGTAATTACAAATTACATTACAAACCCGACAGATGTAGCAGGATCTGCTGGGAAAAAGGTACCGGAATAAAAATTTGACTAAACTTTGGGATAAATTAATCGGCGGCTTGGAGAACAGAAGCACAGTTCTGATTATGTAGGCTCCAGCCAGGATTTAAGTTTTGTGTCATGATTGTTTTCATATTTCTTTGACGTCTATTGATTTGGAGGCAGCTGCAAGCCTTTGTCACAGGAGAGAAGAGCAGTCACAATATATTAGCTTGATGGCATAACTCGAACCGGAGAGGCGAGGGGAGCCGGAGTGACGGGGGCGCACGTGACCCTGCCCGGGGCCTCCCAGCCCAACCCTTACATTAACTTGTTCTAACAGGAATGATGGAGAATTACTCCTAATGGTCAGAAGGTGCTTTTCTGTCGAGAACGCGGGCCGCACGAGTTGAGCGGCTGTGGCCGGGCGGGCGGAGGTGTCTCCGCACCCCGGGCCGCCTCCTCCTCCTCGCTGGCCGCAGTTCCCTCATCGCTTGAGTCCAGGCCGGGCTTGGTGGCGGCTTCAGGTCCGGTTTCTGGACTCCCAGCTCCGCACCCACGTCGGGGGGCGCCGGGAAGGGAGAGGTTCCCTGTCCCAGGGTTGACCCCGAGGAGCCAGGCCAAGTCCCTGCTTCGGCCTTCCCTGGGGGAGGGGGTGTGTGTGAGGAGTGGACCTTTTGCAGGCAGCGTCGGAGCTGGAGGACCTGGGTGGGGAAGGCGACCGCCAGACGAGTGCCCGAAGTGACCTGGCCCGCGCGGCCGCCCGCTCGCCCGCCGCTGGCGCGGCGCGTACAGAAGCGTGACGCAGATTGTGAAAACAGAAGGGAGGGAGTTGGGTCATTTCCTTCGCTAATCATCATCCCCGCCTGCTCCTTCCTCCACCCCCATCCCGTCCCTGCCGCCTCCCAGCTTCGAACACGCTTCCACGCCAGAACCTGACTCACTTTGGGCCAGTGGCTGCACTTAATGAGAAACATATACGTGCCCATCACTCACTTGTGTATTTACAGCGCGGGTGCAGCGCCCCGGGGAACACGCTTGACAATTAAACACGCCCACTCACGGCTTTCTTTTGCCCACAGGCTCTCAGCAATTGATACAACCCTAATTTTGGCACAAAATCGTGCTAAAGCACCTGCCATAGAGGAACGTTCACCGGAAAGGTGTGTTATCCACGCCTGATCTAAACGAAGAGAACAGGACTGTGGATGGAGAAGACCCCGCGGCCTGACACCTTTTTTTCCGCTCCCTGGAAAGGAAAGTTTCCTTTTTGATTCGTCCTCTCACTATGTTTCTCTTTTCCTTGGCGGTACAGTTTGAGAGGAATGTAAATATTTTGACTAGACCTCTGCAGGGGCCTTTTAAACACCAGGAGCGATCATCTGTGGAATACTGTAGTTCATAGTTTCAAAACTTGAACGTGCAGACTTCGTCTTGTTGAGGAAACCCATAGAACTAGTGGCGACCACATAGCTCCCTATTCGTGTAAGGAAGTATTCCTTAGTGATCGGCCAAGTTTTGAGGACTTCCTTCTGTTGCCACTGCTTTCCAGATGTTTGCAGGGAAGGAATATCAATCTAACAGGCATTTGCTGGGGTTGTGGCAAAATCAAATTTCACCGTGCTTCACTTTTACCTCTTCTGTCTTTCCTCCTGTGGGGAATGTACATGAAGTGTGCAAAAGTAGAAATCATATTTGAAAAAATTAAAATCCTATTTAGCTCTTCTGTGTATTTGAAGTGGGGATTTCTCTCTTTTCCTGTTTCAATATTTAATACAAAGCAGATATGTTGAAACAATGCAAAGTTAGAAAACTAAAATAAGGAGGAAACTAATGCTAGGTTTCCCTAGTTTCTTTATGTAATACAAATAATAGAATTTTTTTCCTCCAAAATGAAGCAAACACTGCCATGAGGCATACACATCGCTAAATGTGTGTTTTTCAAAAAAAAAAAAAAATATATATATATATATATGTACACCAAACATTCTACAATATTGATGCACCTATGATTGCATAGTCTAAAAATATTTCTAAACACAGTTATGGTATAAAAACATTGATTTCAACTCTGTTTTTGTTGTTATTAAAGTAGTAATATCTTATTCTTGATTTTTACATACCGTCACTGTTAATGTCAGTTGTGGTCATTTTAGGGCCTGGATGTTCTAGGAAAACCATGTATAATGTCCTCATCTCTTTATCCCATTCTCCTGTAGTGTAATGAATATTTTACATAAAACATTTTGGGCGTCCTTAAGTACTTTTTTAAATTAAATACTCCATGTTTGTGACAGGTAAGGCTGAACATTTTTTATTTTGTTTAGAGCAAATTCATTTTAATGAACTAAAGCATAATATTGAGAATTTAAAACAGTCCTATACAGTGCCCACAAACACGTTTCAAAGCAGAATAAAGAAAATGTCGTTAGAACTGCCCATAACAGTGCTTGTGATCCTAATTTGCGTGCGTTTGTGTGTATAGGAAATCCGAGTTTTTCAGTTACTGTTATTCTGTTATTTTATTCTACGTTTCTATCACCTATGCTCCTATACTCACCTATACTCACCTATGCTCCATCTTCCCATAGCTTATGAGTGTACATGAATTTCAATAAATATCAATTACTGTTTAAAAGAGTAAAGAATGGCTACTTTATGTCTCATTGTTCTCTCTTTACAATATACTTCAAAATCTCTCTCTCTCTTTTAACGAATCCCACGGCAGCTGTTTCCTCTCACTTCTATATGAAAGTGAATGGCAAATGCCATTCAATTTAAAGGAACTCAAGCACAGAGAGTATAAAGATTTTGTTCAAAGTCTCCCTCAAATCTATTTTTGGACTTGGAAACAGAACTGGGCTGGAGGCAACATCAGTACACATCTCTAATTCCATATAAGGCTACTTGAAGCAGGTGACTTTGGAGTTCATTTTGGAAACAGAAGACATGCGTGGAAGTTTTATTTCTTAGAGACTGACGAGTTATGGTGGCTCTCAGGAGGAATAACATAACCCATGCTCTCATCTGCCTCTGAGTTACAGTCAAGGAAGAGTTTCCTCTCATTTTCTTGCCCTACATTACTTTTTCTGTGTTTGGCAGCTGAACCAGAGAACAGCCTGCAACATCTTGCCTTTGGGGACTTCCTGTGGTTTTGCTGCATTCCCTAGAGAAGCTCAGAATCCCAGAATCGATGGAGGGATTACAGAGAGCCACAAACATGATTCTCCCTCTAATCCATCGGGGGCTGATGCAGTATTGATAACAACCTTTCTGTTGCCTGACAGTTTCAGACCATTCAAATGAGAATAAATAATAGGAATTTGGTAGTGGAGGTGGGGATAAAGCAGGGGCAATTGGTATACTCTTGGAATGAAAAGGCTGTGTTCTCTTCCAAAATCATGAAACCAAGTGCAAAATTAAAAAATTCCCACTCCTTTCTTTCAGAGTGATTTCTTCTCTCTTTTGGCTATTGTAGTGCATTTGGACTGGGGAATTGGCACATTTATTTACCAAGAAATCTTACATTGTCCCTAGGACATGACGATGTTCAGTTGCTTGAATTCTGTAGCTTCAGTTTGCATGGTTTTCTCTGCTTGAAGCTACTATGTTAGGTAATAAGGAAGCCCATTTGCATTAGATAATAAGAATCAGGGACAAGACAGACACAGTACTGATTAAACAAGGACTCATATCCCACTTTGAGAGCTCCCTGATAACCAGAGCCACAATCGCATCAGTAGGTCAAGCAAAAATCTGAAGATAAAATCAATGTCAGTTTTCTGTCTTGGTGACAGACAGAGACTCACCAGAATTGTATCCAGTAAACCCTGTCATCAAGTACCTCACTATCATCGATGAATTCAGTTATGCTGTGAGTCAGATCATGCTCCCACCTCCATGATGATGTTTATAGCATCCCTCACTGTGACACAGACCTGCAAAAACAATATTCTAACAATTATAGCTGTCTGACAACTGGATGGGCTGCTTTGTAAGGTAGTGTGAGTGGAGACATTGGAAATGTTCAAGTAGAATCTGGCTAAATCTGCGTGAAGGGATGGTTGAGAAAATTGACCTATACCCTGAACTCCTGTTCAGGGCTAGCCTTATTAGGACTTTTCCAAGAACATGCATTTATCTATTGGTTATTGTATCAAACAATTTTAATCTGGTTATTTTTGAATAGAATTATACATTTGTGTGATTCTGAATTTTTAAAATAAAAAAAATGTGAAAATTCTCCTTTCTACTCTGTCATCCAGCCACTTAGTGCTTAACCAATAATACGAGTTTCTTGTGAATAGGAAACTTAAAATACAGGATCTCAAGGCCTACTTAATTCACTTCTTCGAAGAGATGGGTCTTGCCATGTGTGTTTTAAAAACCTTTCCAGATGGGGCACCTGGGTGGCTCAGTCGGTTGAGCAGTAGAACGTCCAACTCTTGGTCTAGGCTCAGGTCATGATCTTATGGTTCATGAAATCGAGCTCCACATTGGGCTTTGAGCTGACAGCACGGAACTGGCTTGGGATTCTCTCTCTCTCTCTCTCTCTCTCTCTCTCTCTCTTTATCTGACCCTCCCCCATTCGTGTGCACACCCACACTCTCTCTGTCTCTCTCTTGAAATAAATAAACATTTTTTTTAAAAGCCTTTCCAGATAATTTTGTAGGGTTGAGCATCATAGGCTCAACTGACTTCTAGACGCACTTCAAACACTGAGATTCTATGGAAACCTATAATGTAAAAGTATTCATTCCATGCATTTCCATAATGTATGCCAAGTATTTTCAAAAACAGTGTACTTGTTGATTACCTTTGCAACCCTGTGAAATAAGTATTATTTTCCTGCTCTCTTCCCATTTTACAGGAGATGGAAACTGAGTCTCAGAGTTTAAAGGACTTGATCAAGGTAACTCAGCTAGTAAATAGCTAAGACAGGTAGCATTTAAGGCCACCCCAGAACCTAAGCACTTTTACTCTGAGGCCCTACCACACATCATATCAAATAATAAAATGTACCCACAGGTATGTATAATTATTTGGTATAAACTTTTCGGAAAGAGTCTTGAATTTTGCTGGAAATGAATTGTGCATTTTGTTTTTATGATTTAAACTTTATTATATTTGTATATAACATATGATTTGAATTGCAGCTGGCGTGCTGACCTAATGTTAACTCTTCTTTATTCATGTAGATGTTTATTAATGCTGACTTTACGGTTTGTTTTCCATGTTTTGGAACTACTCATTTTTAGGGGGAGAGGATACAGAATTGAAACATTTCAAACCCTTTCTTGAAAAGCTTGTATGTTTTAGGTTCTCTACCTGAGCTTCCCATGCTAAATAGCATAAGCCTCAGCTTCTATAATTCAGTGGATTAAAGAAGATGGAAGTTTGTTCTTCTCTTACCTAACAGCCTGAGCTGTGTGTTTCAGATTGTCACACAGCTCTGCTTGTGTGATGATTATTCACACATCTAGACTCCCCTTTCTTCTTGTTTACATGGCTCACAGTGGCCTTCCAATTCTGGTTCCTGGGAAGTGAAAAGACAATGCAGGAAGAATGCCCATGGTCTCTAAGTCTACCTTGGAAATAGCACACATCCCTTCTTGCATTCCTTTGTCCAAAATTTAGTCACATGTCCACAGAAAACTATAAGTAGAAGTGGGAAATGTGTCAACACACATGTAAAGAAAGGAAAGGATGATGGAATGTGGTGAACCATGAGCAGTACCCACAACAACGCATAATAAGGTCAGGAGGCTGTTCCAATCATCCAGATAAGAGCTAACGATGTGAGTGGTGGAAGTCGTGAGAAGTGATTAGATTTTGGGTGTATCATTATTTTTTCTAATGGATTAGGTAGGGTTGTGAGAGTAAGAGAAGTCAAAGTTTTGGCTGGAGAAATTGGAAAACTGAGCTTGACATTTACAGAGATGAGGAAGACTGGTTGGGTAGGATTATGGAGAAAAATGAGGAATTTGGTATTGGGTAGACTGAGTTTGAGACATCTGTTAGAAATCTAAGTGGAAATGTCAGATAAGTGTCGGAGATATGAGTCTGGAGTTCAGGGTGGGGCTCTCCAGCCTGGGGAATTTGGGAATCGTTAACAAGGAGACAATTTGTAAAACTATGAGACTGAATGAAATCAGTGAGGTACTCAATGAAGCAGAGAATTTGTCTGAGGATCAAACTGTGGCAATGTTTAAAGGTCTAGGGGTTGAGAGGAAATCAGGAAAGGAGATCCTTGGAGCAGCCAGCCAAGCAGGAGGAGAACCAAGAGAGAGTGGTCCAGGAGGGCAATTGGAGAAAGTATTTTAGGAAAGTGAGAGTGAACAATTGGTAATCAAAGACAGCATCAAATGTTATGAAATAGTTCAGACTGGGTAAAGTCTGAGAATTGGCTGTTTGGTTTGTCAGTGTGGCAGTCACTGGGGACCTTGTCATGAACTATTGGGTAAAGTGAACAAAATATTCTCGGAGTGAGATTGAAACATAATGAGACGAGAGAAATCTGAGGCAGCACAAGTGAACATAACTATCGCTGCAATCTTTGTTGCAACGGAGAACAGGAAAATAGATAATAGACACGAAGACATGTTTGCATTCTGTTGGGCAATCATGCACTAGAGAAGGAAAAATTGGTGGTGCCGAGGACAGAGAGGAGAACTGTCTTATCGGAGTCTAGAAGAAGGCAAGAAGAAATAGGATACAGTGCATACATGGAGGCATTGGTCTGGTGGGTAGCAGGAGTGGTGTGTCAACAATAATGGGGGAGAGCAGAGCTGCTGGGCTCAGATACGGTTGGGTGAGTGTGGCGGAGTTGGAGCTGGTTTTTTCCTGATCTTCTCAGTAAAATAGTAGGTAATAACTCCCTCTGGGACTATCCTCTCTTGCTTCTATGGGGCCATCCTCTGTCCTCAAATCCTTCCCTTGTCCTCCTTGCAATTTCTGTCATTCATCTTTCAGGTTTTCCATTTTTCCTCTGCTTCCTCTCTCCCCTCTCTCTCCCTCCCTGCCTTTCGTCCTTTTTTTCCTCCCTCTCTCATTCTCTCCTTTTGTTCTAACTTCTTACTTAGAAAATAGGGAGTAAAATAACAGAAAGATAAAAAAGGGAAACATGACAAGTGAGTCCCTCAGCTATTAAGCGCTTAACTGAGATAGGGAGCGGCATCCCTGAGCGGGAACGGTGGCTTTGCTGCCCTGAGCGGGAACGGTGGCTTTGCTGCCGGTGTTCCTGGACATTCAAGTTCTAGTCACAGCGACAGAACTGGAGGAGGGGAGAACAACACTCTCTTAGGAGAGCTTTGTAAATAAAAATCGATGGCCAAATTTGATCTAGAACGTTCAGCACTTAGTAGACCAGCTTCTCTACACGAGGCCATGGGAGAAAGCTCCAGGAAAGCATAAAAAAGATGCAGAAAGTATACTCTTGTATCTCAAGAAGATCGAGGAAGAGGAGAGCCTTCAGAAAAGTCAGTGGGAGTGTACATTGGTCCCCAACCAGGGCACGATCCCCCCCATAAATATCTTCTGACTTCAAAAACAGGTTCCAAGTGCCTTGGTACAGACTGCGACTGAGTTGTCAGCCAATGGTCACCCATAATTCCCTACTTGGAGACAGTTTTTGGCTGTGGGCTTATCAATCTTCGTTTATACAGACCATAATGAATATTAGACTTACATGAGACTTTGAGGACATCTTTATAGAATGTATTGTTCAAATAGATAGGATATCATTTGGGGATTATTTTTACAGCTGACAAAAACAAGAGTGAGAGCACTGAGAGGGTTGCAGTGATTGTCCTCAAGGCCACCAGAGGGTGGACGCGAGAACCAGCTTCCAGGCCTTCTAATGCCACTTTTGGCCCTCCTTCCCCTATTGCCGCCCGGGGCTGCCTCCTCTAAACTGAAGCACTTTTAGAATCAATTGGATTGAGAAATTTGCTCAAGGCTGAGAGGGCTGGAGCTTGGACGGAAATCGAGTTTCCTGAGGCAATGCCTTCTCTGCCTTCACTCAGGTTCTTTCATCCTTGTATCACAGCCTATTTGGCCCCTCAAGTGTGGGCTCAGCCTCACCCCAGCCCTGGGGACTGATTAGGCTCAGAGGCAGAGAAAACAGAAGGCTGCTGTGATCCAGAGCTCTTAACTCAGTGGAGATCCCACTCTGATCTCATATGTAGGGTGAGTAACAAGTAGCCGCTTACCTTGCCATACTGTGGTGAACACCCCGCCTCAGAACTCAGTTTGACCATCAGAGCCATGAGGCACTACCTTCACATCTCCCCAGTACTCGTATCCTCTGGATTGGGAAGAGCTAAAGGGACACATAGTGTCACCTAAAACAGAACTTTCACATGAGCTATTAAATGTACAGATACAGGTTTGTTTCCTTTAAAAAAGGTATCATTACTTACTCAAGTAAAAACAGTAAGGAACATTTTCAATCTTAAACAATACAGAAATTGGGAGTGGTGCATGGCTGGCTCAGTTGGTAGAGCATGTGACTTTTGATCTTGGGGTCGTGAGTTTGAGCCCCACGTTGGGTGTGGACATTACTTAATAAACACAGAAATTGATAAAGTAGGAAGTGGGTTTTCCTTTCTTCTTCCATTCTAACTACATCCTTTTTTAGAGGAATCCTTATTAACTGTAGAAACTTTAGAAACTATAGAAACTTTCAAATTCTTTTCAGTGCTAACTGGACATTTACATACACACATATCTATGCTCATTTAAGGAAATCAAGGATGTTCCCTCCAAGGGGGATCATTTAACAAAAATAATCTTTCCAAATCATGGCCACAGTATTTCATTTTTTAAAAGTTTATTTATTTATTTTGAGAGAGAGAGAGAAACAGGGAGGGACAGAGAGAGAGAGAGAGAGAGAGAGAGAGAGAGAGAGAATCCCAAGCAAGCCCTGCCATCAGCACAGAGTACAATGCAGGGCTCAAACCCACAAATCTTGAGATCATAACCTGAGCCGAAACCAAGAGTCAGACACTTAACCAACTGATCTAGACTCCTAGAAACAAAGTTGCTTCACCACACTGTATGTGCATTTTAAAACTTGGGGGATGCTGCCAAACTGTCCCTCTCCCCAAATCATGTGCCAATATTGCTACACTCCTACCAGCAGTATATGTGTGTACCTCTATCCTCACACCCTTTCCAGCAATTTGCCTCCTTCTGGAGGTCTGCAAAGAAGCAATCTGTCAGACAGAAGAAGAGGCAAATGAGAATCTGTGTACAGTGAATTCACCTGACACTTTGTTGAATCCCAGGGCTCATTCTGCTGATCTGGCTGTTTACAGAAAGGTCCTCCCTCTCTCTTGGCTCCATGGGGAGCCCAGCAGAGGGATGGTTGATGAGGGGCTCTGGGGCACTCTCCTTCCTTTTGATTTAAAGTCTGCTCCTCAGTCTGCTGCTACTCAGGGACAACATGCTCTGATGGCTGATAATATGCTCTATTTGTATTCTAGCTGGGTTATGGTATTAGAGCCAGGTGTGTATTCATTTCCATCAGGGAAAGTCTTTGGGCACTGGGTGCTCACCTTGATCTCTAATTGTAATCGTAAAATCAAAGCTCCACTGTCATCTCAAAGGCCCATTCCAGGCCTCCAAACTTTAGAAAGTCTATTGGCCTTCATTCCAAATGTGTAGGACAGTGGGTGCCTCCATTACAGGGCTGCTTTCCCATTGCTTTCTCCCCCTAATTTACAATCCAGTGCAAAGGAAGAGAAAGCCAGTCCTCACCAAGCCCAAGACTTTTAAAGCACCAATAATTTGCATGAACAACGATGCCCACTTCTGTTTTTAAGACCACTTAATAGACTTCATTTTGAAAACCAAAACCAAAGATTAATCTTTCCAGACTGAGTCTTTGGAAGAGAACATCTACAAATTTATTCAGAAGACTTCAAGCTGTAAAAATAATGTGCAGTTCATTTTAATGGGTAATAAAAGGCCCCAAGGAAAATGAGTCTTTTCATACATACAGTAGATGCTTTTCAAAGGAGATTCACTTATTCCTTTACATTGTTTTTTGAGGAAAAGTTTTTTTGTTTTGTGAAGTTGACATATTGACAGTAAAAAAATCAAACAGTGCAATGACCACTCTTACAGGTGACTTTGCATATATCTTTATACATTTCTATATAACACATCCTAGAAAGTAAAACTAGTTGACTGAGGTAATTTGTACTTTTTTAAAAAGTTTATTTGTTTGTTTGTTTGTTTACTTATTTATTCATTTATGTTATCTCTACACTCAGTGTGAGGCTTGAATTCACGACCCTGAGATCAAGCACGTGTTTCCAACTGAGCCAGCCAGGTGCTCTGGAAAATTGTACCTTTTAAAGTTTTTGGCACAGCTTGCCCAATTGCCCTTTAGAAAGGTATAGAATTAGAATTCTATAGCAAGTTTTGAGAGTGTTTATTTTCCCACGTGGTAGCAGATATTGAATAGTAACATCAGTGTTTATCTTTGCTCACTTGACAGGTGAAATAATACCAATTTTAATTTGCATTTTTTTATTAATGAAGTTTGACATTAAAAAAATGTTTTTAGAGAGAGACAGCACAAGTGAGTGAGTGGGAGAGGGGCAGAGAGAGAGGGAAAGAGAATCCCAAGCAAGCTCCGTGCTATCAATGTGGATCCTGACATGGAACTCGATCTCATGAACTGTGAGATCATGACCTGAGCCAAAATCAAGAATTGGAGGATTAACTGACTGAGTCATCCAGGAGCCCTGACATTTTTTTATATATTTAATGACCAATTCATATTCTTTTCTCTTTAAAATATTAGAGTATTTATTTATTAATAGTAACAATTTGTCGTATATATGTGGCATATGTTTTCCTTTACTTTTCAATTTTTGTTTTCATTTCAATTAAATTTAATTACTTATATTTTTACTTTTATATTTATTATATTTATATTTATATTTATATAAATATAATTATTTATATATTATAAAAGTATATTTTATAATATACTTTTATATTTCCCTTTAAAAAATGAAAAATTTACTTTTTTAAAAAGTAGACTCTACTGTAACAAACAACCCCAAGACCAAGAGTCACATGCTGTATGACTGAGCCAGCCAGGTGCCTCCAAAGATTTATATTTTTTAAAAAATGTTTTAATGTTTATTTATTTTTGAAGGAGAGAGAGACAGAGCATGAGTGGGGGAAGGGCAGAGAGAGGGAGACGCAGAATCCCAAATGGGCTCCAGGATCTGAGCTGTCAGCACAAAGCCTGACACGGGGTTGGAACTCACAAACCGCAAGATCATGACTTGAGCCAGTCAGACGCTTAACCAACTGAGCCACCAGGCACCCCAGAAAATTCATTTTTAGAAGGGAATTGATACATGTATCCTAATGATACTGGGAGGTCTGACTGAAGGCAACTTAGGGGTAGCAGGAAAGTGGGGCAGATGGCATCTTTGAGGATACAGAAGGACCTGTCTGGCAGTTACTCTGCCAGAGGCTTTGAAGATATTCTAATACTATTTGTTTAAGCATTTCCCAACAGCAAAGGAAAGAAAACCCAGTTGGAAACACCTGAGTACAATATAAACTTATTTTTCATTGTTCCTCCCAAAGTTTTCAGTTTTCGCCCAAAGTGAATTGCCCAGGCCACTTACAAACTACAGTTGTTTTGAGGAAGACTGGGTTGGTATAGCACCAGGACTACTGAAATAAAAACATAATTGGATGGGTTCTCTTTTACTATCATTCTTTTTTCTGCCCTCAAAAGCCTTGATGTCTAAAATCTTCCCAAAGATCAAATGTGTGGTCTATTACATAAGGGACTGACCTAGATTTAGCTTTACTTGACAATTAAAAGTTAAAGGCAAGGAACTAAACCAAAAATAGAACAACCTTGAAAAACATTATCCTAGATTTTGGTGTGCCTGATTCTTAGTACTTAACAGATAGTGGTGACTGAATAGGAAATGAGGCTCAAATTGCTTTCAAAATTATAGGGGGAATATGTTCCCTACTCAAAAGAATGTTCTACTTTCAAGAATTTTAACAATTTAATTTTCTAGAAGCAAATAAATATTGTATAAATTTGGGGAGACATTGACTGTTAGGCCAGTGTTCTTAGCTCTTGACAAGAAGATATAAATCTATGTATGTAATATCTATATCTATGCTTAATTTCCTTGATATGCCCTGCCTCTCCTTGAAATTGCCTCGCTAAGCCTTCTCCAGCCTTGAAAGAGCAAACCAAGGACACTTCAGAGTGGTCTGGGAATTTCACGACAAGGAGAGGTATGATCCTTTGCATAAATACTTCAGGAAGGTTGGAATGAACCAGGCGAATATAACTGTATTAAAGTCAATGATAGGGACTCCTACTTCAGTCAATATCAGAGCAAGATTGTGCTTTTAATTCTCAATCTGATTCATTTAAGGGAAAAAGCTAGTTTAAAAAAATCATTACTTTCATTTTTTAGTAAGTAATCCACGCACATGGTAGACAAATTTACAATGTACCAAACGGCACACTCGGGAAGATCCATTTCCTTCCCTTTCTCGTTCCACCGAATTCCTCTCCAAACAGGAGATATTTTCCTGACACCACTTCCCCATGGAAATGGAAATATACCGTAACATTGGTCTCTTTTCTCAATTCTGTATCTCGGAGATGTATTATTCCAATGCTCTGTATTGAAGTACCAAATTTATTTAAATAGTTAAAAATAGTCTTTTGCTATTACAAACCAAAGTAACAACAAATTTTCTTAAATATACTTCATTTTGCATGAGTATGGGTATACTTGTTGGACAAGTCACCAAGAAGTCAAATTGCTGGGTCAGAGGGTTCATGCATTTTTTAATTTGGAAGATAATCAGGCTGTTTGATTGAGTAGAACTGTTTAGTAGCTCTTATTTAATAAGATCATCTGGCTAAATAAATTAGTAGTGTCTTAGCCAGGAGGGACGCCAAAGTTTCTTTCTGAAAATGTCTCAACTAGGTGCAAACTATAAATCTCTGGGATGCATGGGAAAGGTAGCAAACTTGAGATACGGGGCCCACTTGTCATAAGCAATGTCAAATTTGACTCAAGGAGTGCTGCAGATTCTAATGGGCAATCATAAGTGACCTTGGTGACTTTGAAGTGTGACCTACAAGGGCTGCCAATGTTGTGCACTGTAGGTGTGCTGCCTGCTATTAATTAGACCAAACCATGTGAAATTGTAGATGTTAGATCCTTTTTGACCTACAAATATTGCAATTTTCACTTTTGTTTCGTTAGTGGTTCAACTCATTAATTTTATTTTAATTTAATTTTTTTCAATTAATTTTATTTGTTTGTTTGGTGTCTTACGGAGAATTCCTTAGGGAACTGGGGAAGGTTTCTTGAGGAAGGTAGATTTTGATCCCCAGAAGTGGAAAGACAAGATTAAGAATCAAGAAAGTGGATAAGAGCATCACAAATTGAGGGTTTAGGAAATGCCCCAGGGTATGAGCCTGCATAAAAGGTAAAAGTGTGAATCAAAGGACTGATGTCTCAAAAATCTACAAAGTTTCATGAACTGAAGCTGACGTCCCAGTTCTCTGCAAAGCAGAAACAAAGCAAGAATGATTGGGTCAGGGCAGTGGTAGGTTACATCCCCAAATATGTACATCTGGATTAGGGTTTTAACCTTACAACAGAAACTGATAGGGATCGCAATTTGGGGCCATTTTGGGATTTGATACTGAAAACTTCAGTTCAACATTGTGGTCAATATTTGCCCTAATAGCATAGACTTTAGAGGGACCCTGAAGTTCATTATCTTAAATGGTTGCCAAGGGAATGATTGTAGGGATTTCCCAACACTTGCAGAAGAATCATCCTGGAACACTGGGATAAACATATAATGAGGGAAAGAGCATTTCTTTTTAAAATTATAGATATAACATCCTTCTAAAATTATGGATATAATGTAACAACCTGAGACAGAGTTTAGAAACGGGGGGGTGGGGGGGGTGGGGAGGGAGGGGAACTCACTTATAATCACCACCCTAACAAAACAGATCTAAATGTTCACATAATTTTTCCCACTCCTTGACCATTTGCTTTCATCTTTTTATACAATTGCAATCATAAGCTTTTCAAGTCCCACATCTCAGTTTTGCTCATTATTGTTTTAAGTGGCTGTGTACTAGTCCCTGGGGTGGTTGAGCTATAATTTGTCTATTCATTTCCCATATTCTCAAACATCTCAGTTTGCTTCCAATTTTTTGATATTAGAGAAAACTGACTTTTTTATCTCTGGGTGTGAAAATAGGCTTCCATTCATAGTTTTTTCTTCTTAAAGTAAATTATCTGTTGGGGGTACCTGGGTGGCTCAGTCAGTTAAGTGTCCGACTTTGGCTCAGGTCATGATCTCGCAGTCCATGGTTTCAAGCCCCACGTCAGGCTCTGTGCTGACAACTCAGAACCTGGAGCCTGCCTCAGATTCTGTGTCTCCCTCTTTCTCTGCCTCTCCTCCATTCACACTCTGTCTTTCTCTCTCTCAAAAATAAGTAAACATTTAAAATATAAGAAAAAAAACTTAAAAAACAAGTAAATTATCTGCCACATGGCTTCCCTCTGTCAGCAGAGAAATCTATTTCTCTATTTTATAATATTAAAGGGGATAATGTGTATAGCAAAGTACTTAGAACATTGCTTGCAAATGCTGAGTGCTATATAAAAGTGAATTATTTTTAACAGTCAATGTATTTTGCCATCAATGTCAGAAAAAGACCTGCAGATAAAGAAGTTTATTGGGAAGACATTGGATCTCCCACAGAGAATAAGGATCAACAAATGAGGAGGAGCTGAGGGAGACTGGAGAACCACAAATCATGCCACAGAACCTATCTGGTTTCTGCACACCTCTGTTGGCATTGCTGCCACCAATGTCCCAGACCTGGTTGTGACTATTCCATCCCCTGGAAGAATTCTCGATAGCTTGTGTCTCAGAGATCTGGGTGCGGACACCCAGTTAGCTAACCCTAAGTCAGGTGCACCCATAGTGGGAGGTAGGGCCCTGCCTCCCCCCAAGACTCTAATGATGGGGAGAGGACTTGCAAAGGGAAACGAGACCTGGAGAGCGAACTGGCTAATACCTTCGCTTGCCCAGAGACAGGTCACCCACAGTTGGCTCAATCAGTAAAGAAAATTTCAACTCTGCTCCCTGCCAGAGGGGGACAAAGAGCCATTTCCCTGTACCAGCAACAATGCCCATGGACAACCTGTTGCCATTTTTTTTTTTTTTTCTGTACAAGAGCCTTTGAATAACAAAAGTTTTACTTGAGACTTTGGCTCATCTCAGCAGTGGGTTTCTTTGTTTCCTGGGCTATCAGATCCTGTTACAATTGGCTAAAGTCCTTTCCCCTCCTCACCCCTAAAATAAGAACTGAGGTTGGAGTTGGGGTCAGGATGAAAAGTAAATGATATGTTTCTTATGAAAGTCACTAACAATCAGGAAATTTAATCCATTCTCAAACATGAGCAATACTGATTTAGGAAATTGGGAACTAATCAAATTGAGAGACAGAAGTTGCAACATAATTACATAATTTACCTAACACTCTCCAGGGCTTTCCTACTACTTTAGCACCAAATCCTAAATTTTTCCCTGACCTATAAGACGTTGAATGATCTGGCCCCTGCCTTCCTGTCTAGATCCTTCTCTCTACCCTCTAACTTCACTTCTTGGCTTTCTTTCTCATCCCTCATTCCTTGCTCTGAGTCCTTGTCATGCTGCTCCTTCTGCCTGGAAGTGTCCCCTCTCTGCCCAAACAGCTCCCATCCCTGTCTTACATGACATTTCTAGTCTCAGTTCAAACCCCTCTGCTTGAGGAAAGCTTTCTCTAACCTTCAGAACAGGTTGGGTACCACATGACGTGCACCTGCAGCATCCTGTCTTTTGTATCACTCATTCTGCCTGTTATACCCATCAGACTGTAAGTTCCATGAGTGTGGGAATCTCAGCCATCTTCAGCACTGTTTCCCCCGTGCCTAGGACAGAGCGGACTCTCAAGAAATGTACAGAGAATGAACTGAGTGAAAGAATGAATATTGTCTTAGCCCATCTATGCTTATATTAAACATGTCCATAAACATGCACATTATTTACCATTTTTTTTAAATTTTGAAATATTTTTTCTTTACAAAAGTCCTGCAAAGATAGCAGAGAGGTCTTACAAATCCTTCAACCAGCTTCCTCTAGCGTCAACACTTCACAGGGCCTTAAGACATTTGTTGAGACTAAGAAATTAACATTGATACTAGTCAGTAAAATACAAACTTTATTCAGATTTAACCAGTTTTTCCCTTAATATACTCTTTTTGTTCAGGATCTAATCCATATTTCATTTAATTACCACGTCTTCTTGATCTCTTCCCATCGATTTTTTTCCTCTCTTTTTTCTTTGTCTTTAATGATCTTAACATTATTGATAGGTAGTGGTTAGCTGTTTTGTAGAATGTCCCTTAATTTGGGTTTATCTGATGTTTTTCATGAATTCTGGAGTTATGGATTTGGAGGCACACCACATAGGTGATATGCTTTTCTTATCCTACTGTGTTAGAGGATACAAATGTGGATATATCTTATTACAGTGATATTAACGTTGATCACTTAGTTAAGGTGATGTCTGCCAGAATTTGCCATGTAGTGTTACAATTTTTCTCTTTTTATGTCATTTAAGTCGTAAGTCATTAAGTCATTAAGTCATTTTATGTCTCTTTTAAGTCATTAAGTTGGGCTCACATCGAAAAGAAAGAGAATGGAGTTCCCCTCCTGGAGGCAGAAGAACCAAATAATTTGTGGGCACAGATTAAATCCACCACCACAATTTATTTTGGGGAAGATATTTTGAGTCTATGCTACTATTCTGCTTCTTCATAGAATTCCATCCACTAATGTGAGCATTCATCAGGAATCTTGTCTCCCCCATAGCAATATTATAATGGTGTCCATGGATTCATTTTTGTATCAAGAATGCAAATTATTGCTCATAAATTGAAAGCAGCATTCTTTTTTTGTCCTCCTTAAAAATTTTTTTTTAATATAATTTATTGTCAAGTTGACTAACGTACGGTGTATACAGTGTCCTCTTGGTTTTGGAGGTAGATTCCCATGATGAAAGCATTATTCTCATGGCAAAAAGTGAAGAAATCAGGAGAGGTGCCATGAGTAAAGTGGAGTGATTAAAGACTTATACACAAACAACAAGACACAGAGAAGTTTGTTGTGTTTTCAGTTTCATCACCAAATCTAATAACTTCTGGAATCTTAGGTATTGCTCAATATATGAAGTCTTTATCCTTCACCCATGCTCTCTGTGTTATCACGAAGCATAATTCACACTCAATTCTTCCAAGAGAGACCAGGATGGTGAAAGACTGGAGGGGTAGGAACTTTATAATAGTAACACTCCTATAAATAAGAGAGATTGGTATTATGATTATTCCAATTGCTCAATACAAAAAAGCAAAAACTTGGCAACACAACATTGCCTTGTTTCTTGGAACAAAAGTGGAGAATAACTTTGTCTCCATCTGCTCAGGACACTGAAAACAGGCCGACTCTTTACTGAGTGTGTAATCTCCATGGGAAGTGGGGTAGAATACGGTGGAAGCCACACAAGAAAGAATCCTGAGTTCTATATTTTAAAAAACAGTAGGGGCTCTGGAAGAGCTTCAAGATCAAGAGAAAAAAAATCACAATGGTATCTGAACACTGAAGTGGAATTGTTAAATATTCAGAGGATGAAAAACATGCAGATAGGAAACCAGTCAGAGGATCAAGAGAAAGGTTATTATGTGACAAAAAAGGAAAATCTTTCCCCCCTCCCTTTAACAAATATTTCCTAACAGTCCTGTGGAACCTTGACTCTTGACTCTGGGCTGCACCTTGCGTTCCAGATGACTTGTAAAGCAATGATTTATTGGGTCCCAGAGCCAGTGAGCTTGGGAGCAGTTCAATAAGACAGTGTGGTCTGTGGGTCCTGAATCATTATTCTACCTGGCAACCTTATGACAGCTGCTGAATCTTGGAGAGGCCAGGAGGAAATGATGTTGATTTATAGAGGGAGTAGAATTGTTTGTCAATGAAAATGTAATTGTGCTTCTTCCAGGCTCAGGCATCTATAGGATACCAGCTCAGCCTTCACTGACAATTTAACATAGACCAAAATTTGGAAAAGTGAGCATTGCCTTGCAATTCCTTAAGACCTTGTGATTTTGTTAAAGGTTTCACTGTAGTTCTATTAATATACTTTCTACATTATTCTTATAACTATATTAATATTCATATTAATTTTATATATTAGTATTAACAATATCATTCTTATAACTGTATTAATATAGTTATAACTAGTATAAAACTTCTCCTTTATAGTATATAATCTTCTCCATAATGTAGTAAGGTGGCATGCCAGCGGTGAGCATGATACACAGTGTATTATACATCTTTATAAGAATAGTTTTGTATTTTGTAAATAATCATAATGCCTACCTGTGTGTTACATAGGTGATAGCACATTCATAGTTTCATTTGCTCTTTATAACAACTGTGTGTTTAGCACATTTTAAAAAATGAGGAAACTGAGACTCAGAGACCTTAAGGAATTTGGTTAAGGTTAACCAGATAGTAACAGAGCCAGTAGCCCAAGATTGCAATGTGGCCCCTCGCATGGTGTTTCCACTGCACTGGCCCCTCTCCATAGAGTCTTGTTCTGCTAGCTTCCTGTGACCCACTGAAAAAGAAAAGAAGTGCATGCATCATAGAGTTTGGCAGGATCAATCAAAAGCAATTCTATTTTCTCTACATTAAGCATCAAAAAATTAAAAGCCATTCAGGCTTGTACCTCAGATAGACAGGTAATAAGCTGTGACCGCTCTTAAGTACAGTCTCCCCAGGAAGATGCTCTCAGCTCTGGGTGGCAGATGGCAGACACATGAATAAATAGTCAACCCCCATCATAAGGATAATTCTGCTCAGGACTGAGGATGGGGCTGCTCAGAAAAAGTGGGGACCGTGCTCCGATGGACTCCAGAGTCCAGAGGTTCAAAGTCAGAGCAGGGAGAACCTTGTGTGGGGCACAGAACCTTGGGAGGAGATTTAAACCAGCAGAGAATGTAATTACCTGAGTAGGAAGTGGGCTGTAATTTACTTTCTCCAAAGGTGTACATTCTTTGGTTACTAAACAGGCATTTGCTTTCAGTACAATAAATGGAGTTCAGTACAATAAATGGATTTTCTCATCCTTGCAACAGATTTTACGATTCAAATGTTGTGACTTGAGCTATAATTTTTTTTAATCCCACTATTAGGAATATATATATATATATATACACACACATATATATATATATATACACACACATATATATACATATATATATATCCCTAATTTATAATATAATATGTCTCCAATATATGAGGATTAAAAAACATATGTTACATACATGCGTGTCCTTTACTTATATAATTATTATATGTTATTATAATGGATCATATGCTACTGGCCTTATATCCAGTTAGTTAATGTAAGGTAGAATACCTGTTCAAAATACCAATTTCATTCTAATTAAGCCTGCAGTCTGCAGTTGCTTATAGGAGAAATAATGACAAGGTTTAAGCAATTCCAATCAGATGCTTCCCTTATTAAGAATAGGATTTAGTGGAAAGGGTGAATGATATAATCAACTCCCAACAATTATTTATATTCATGCAGGTACTATGCTTATATGTTTATAATGACGGTCTTCCAAGTATTTCCAAATGTACAAAAGAACTTTTATTTGTTGAAGGCCTTTGGTGAATATGATTCCAAAATACCAATAAGGCTCATGAGCACTGGGTGTTGTATGTAAGCCAATTTGACAGTAAATTATATTCATAAAAAAATAAGCCTCATTATTTGTTAAAAAATGTGAACGTTTAATATTCACACTAATAAATAAACTACTCTTCAGAGGTCAGCTGAGTTCCAGGGGTCCTGGACAATAATTCTGGGACCTAAAAGTCAGTTTCCCATTCTCTGCTGTGTGTTAAGGTAGCTTTTGCTCACTGTACCTGGTTTTTGATTCCTTCCCATCACAGAATTACCATTCCCTAGAAGGTGGTGGCCAGGAAAATCCGTGAGCACCTGTACACTCTCTGACTGGGCTTCCTTGGGAAGCAAAAAAGTCAAGGTGGGCTAAGATCCTCCATTAGGCTAACACCCGTTAGGGTGCTCAATTTCCCCTCCCTGAAAGACGAGAAGAGCTTGACCCAGTCATACCATTTCTGAATATCCTCTTTCTCCTCTTGCTTTCTCCTCTTGCCCATGGCAGGCATTTAAATAAGAACCGAAGAAGTTATTGGAGAAAAGTGGACATTGAATACTGCTGAGAGATTAGAGTAGTTCTAAAGTCAGTCAGCAGATGAGAAGGTAAGTATTTTATTTTATTTTAATTTGATTTTTTAATGTTTATTTATTTATTTTGAGATGGGGGAGAGAGAATCTGAAGGATACTTCATGCCTCATGCAGAGCCCAGCTTGGGGTTCAATCCCATGACCACAAAACAACCTGAGCTGAAATCAAGAGTCAGACGCTCAACTGACTGAGCCACCCAGGCTTCCAGAGAAGATAAGCATTTTAATGTAAAGATAAAATGTACCCTACAGTGTTCATGTTAGTCCTCTTTGAGCCTTTCTTTGAATCCTTATCACAGGATTAGTTGAGTGTGGTTGGCCCTAAGTGAGGCATAGGGTGGGCCTTGGGACCTCTACTCAAAACTGAGGCCCATTGAGCACTTGCTGACCTTGGAAGTCCTGGGGACATTCTGTGCAGAACTGCACAGTACCCTGTGGCATGAGAACACTCACACCCCCGGCTTCTTCTAAAATGCCATCCCAGGCAAACACCACTCCACATTGCTGGCCTGGGGGCACTGGCAGAAGGGGAAATGGGGCTCCAACGTTCTCATTAAATCCAATATTATAGAGATAACTCCAGAAAAATCCATTTTCAACAGAGTTTTACCTTAAAGTTTTTGTTTGTCCTGCTTCCTGAGACTTGCCCAAATGAATTCCAGAAAACGTGGAGAGATTTTTGCCTATCACCCCAATAGGGTAGAACATCATTTTTCTCCTTGTCCTTTGCAAATAATGACAGACAAGCTAGCTGTGTTTCCAATCGGCTCTGATTCTGCATTTTCTGCAGCATAAAGAAAAACATCTCATTCCTTTTATAGAAATGCAATCCCCTGAGGTCAGCCCTTAAAAGCTGTTTTGATCCGTGGATGTTGTTGCTGCCAAATGCTCCAGCTCCCCAACTACCATTACGCGTTTTCTCTTGGACAGGGAATTCTAGGATCATCCTTCCTGACCCCATAATAAAGCCATTTATTTCTCTCTGAGATGGAAGTTTCATTTATTTTTTTCCTCATTTCTCCTTGGCAATTATCTCTATTACTACCCATAATCTGCCCAATCTTTTTTGATAACATCCCATGATTAAAGCCAATTGGCTCATGTTGAAAGGTAGAGGAAAGTTAACCAGACAAAGAAATATCACCCTTGGATTAAAGAAGGCCAGCTTTCAGTAGGCTGATGCCTGAGAGACTTATGATGGGGAAGGGTGCATGTTGACCTAACATTCCATTAGGAAAAAAATTCAATATTTAAAATAGGGCCGAGTAACATATGGTAGTTCCTTCTGGCAGACCAAACGAAATATCTGTCTGCAAATGAGGTCAAAGGATGTCTTGTTGATTTTCAGATATTGTCCCAATTATTATACTGGGCCTTTCAAAAGATGAGGAACCAGGGAATCTTAACAATGGTGATGACAATAATAATTGTAGTAGCCTCCACTTATTTAGCTGAGTCCTTTGCATTTAAAAATTCACTTAATTCTCCCTCCAATTCTTTAATATAGCCATTATTATCCTCGTTTCATAGATAGGCCAAATGTTTTGCTCAAGGTCACCCAGCTAATAACTAGCAGGGCAAGGATGTGAACATGCTTGGGTCTGAACGCCCAAGTTATTTTCTGCCCAGCACAGTGCTTGACATTGGTGAGGAATATGAAAGAGGTGCAAACACTATTTTTGCCCTTAAGAGTCTGATTTGGTATAGATAATACACTGGAAACTCTTTTTTTTTTTTTAATGTTTTTATTTAGTTTTGACAGAGAGAGACAGAGAGACAGAGCCGGGGAGGGATAGAGAGGGAGACACAGAATCTGAAGCAAGCTCCAGTCTCTGAGCTGTCAGCACAGAGCCTGACACAGGGCTTGAACTCACGGAGCCTTGAGATCATGACCTGAGCTGAAGTTGGATGCTTAACCGACTGAGCCACCCAAGCACCCCAACACTGGAAACTCTTAAAGAGCAAAGAACAATCATATACAATTAAATCTCCTCAGTGCTTAATCCCCTGTTACTAGTTTTTTGTTTTTGTTTTTGTTTTTTTTTTTTATGAGATAGTCCCTGTTCAAATTTCTAGTGTGGTTTCTCTGCTCTGATTGGATCCATGCCATGAGGCACATACCCCCTAGGAGCTCAGAGATGATATGAGTCTTTGGGGGGTCAGTATTTGAAGCCTGGAGCCATGGCTTATTGGCTGCAAAACCTCATGTAAATCACTTATTCTCTCAGTCAGTTTCCTCATGCACAAGATGTGAATAATACCTACCACACACAAGTGTGGGTGGAAAAAGTGAAATAGTGTGAGGAAAGTGGTTTGCACACAGTAAGGTCTCCTGTAAAAACAATGACAAAATAACAGCAACAATATAAGTAATGATATAGAGGCTCAGAAACAATGCTATTAAAATTCAAATCTACTGCAAATAAGAGGCATCCCACCATGACTTGTTTTCAGTACAAACCTTTTTATTTGGACTGGTTTTGAGATTGGTGAACCTGGTCTGTTGTCTCAACTCCTGTATGTTTCTTTGAAAATGCTAAATAACATGTGACTGAGGGCTTTGTCCTGGCTGCATGATTTTGTGAGTTCTTTGGCATTTCTGACCAGATAATAAGTTTCTGAAGGGAAGGAATGACAAATTTTATCTCTTGGTTCTTAGCTGTCCTTGATGTCAATTACAGTGCCTTGTGCACATCAATTCACATGCAGTGAGTGATTTCTATTAATAGTGTGCTTTTCTACTTACGGGCCCCCTTCTCAAACATCTCCCCCACTTAAGGTGCCACAGTGGGTAAATTCCACCATTTTGAAATTCTAAATGTGTAGTTTCACATTCAGTTTCTCTTTCTGTATCAGGCTGTTTCAATGAGCCCATGCATTTCCACATGCAGTGCTGATGGCCCTGTTATTCCAAAGGCCGGTAACTGTAATATCACCCGCACTAGAAGAAACCTTCAAGTAATGTGGCAAAAGTTGAAAAACAGGAAACGCAGTCAGTTGGGAAATTGACACCTTTCTGGAAGAGGAGAGAATTACAGTATGAAAAAGGAGCTAGGTAATGCACATGTGTGGGTACATTTATTCTATAAACTGTCACTTATATTACTATAAATATTTTAATTCAATGTGATCAACATAAGTCTTCACTTTCTGATTCTCCTGTGCTCTCTTGCTTTCAAATTCTTTGAGGAAATGTTTCTAGGGAAACAATGGCCAGTCAGTTGCCCTTGCTGTGCAGAGAAACCTGTCACCTGCTCATATACCTGCCCAGGTGAGGGAATGTGGTTTAGAAAAGGAACTAGCAAATAAAGTCATGTGCTCCCTTTACTGCATCATGTGAAATCAGCCCAAGGAAGGAATCAGTAAGAATGTGTGCACATGCATCAAATCACTGGTTCATTGGAATCAGATCTTTCCGTGTTTTTAACTAGGAGCAAACAGGAGGTTGACTTGGGATTTTGACTTCCTTCATTTTGCAGCTCTTGCTTTTCTTCCCTCAGCCTTTTCCAGGCTTGAAATTTCCAGGTGACTTTTGCCTTTGTTCGGGGCACCCACTTCCACCCCTCCTGTCTTACTAGTGGTGACATCAGGAGTCAGAATACCTGACTTCCAGTCCAGCTCTGCCTTTGACCAGCTCTGTTCCACTCTCTGAGCCTTAAGTTTTCCATCTCATTTTCCAAACCTATGAAGTGGTACTCCTGATTCCTGTCCATCTCATGAGATTATTCGGAGGATTAAATGAATAATGTCTGTGAAAGGGCTTTGTAAGTGTAAATCTATTCTCAGTCTGACTGCTTACCTGCTAAGCCTTGGGAAGGATAGGAAGGTGTTAAAATATTGAACCTTGATCTTTATTCTGTGTTTTTGAAACAGACATTTCAGGTGACACAACAAAGAACAATTTTATGCCAATATTGAGAAGACCAATATGCTCAGCTTTAAAAAAAAATGCTACAGAGTAGGTTATAAACCAATGTGCAAAGTTAAAAATTTCTAGAATATGAAGGTTTTCTTCATTCAGAATGTAATGATTATTTCAAAATTGGAATGAAAATAACATTCCTATGAATACATTAATTTTCAAATATGGATTAATAAAAATAACTCTTTTGCATTAATTTCTGGATTCTTTCCCATTTCCCCCACCTTGTCTATCACACAAACAGTTGTGAGCTACAGTGTTGTCTGTGAAAGGTACATGCTAAGATCACCAATCTACAGCATTTTTGAATCAGATGCTGTTAACAAAGGTCAACTGTTACCAGCCTCCTTCCTGTATTGCTTTATATCTCTTTGGGCGAGGGTTCCTTCAAGGTCACTTTGCAGCAGGCAAGATCTTCCTGGTAATAGTAGATAATGCTGATTGAACATTTTCCATGTTCTAGCCACTGTGCTTTATTTGTGTACATCATTCAACCCTCAAAATAAGCCCACAAGGCAAATGTGGTAGGTTGAAAGGTGAACCTGTGAATGTACTCTTATATATGGCCAAAAATGTTCCTGTCTATGCAGATAAGAAGATTATCCAAGTGGACCCTGAATCAGTCCAGAGTTCTCCAGAGATGATGGAAGCTGAGAAGTCCTATGGTACGCTGTCTGCAAACTAGCCCGGGAAAGTTGATGGTGTAGTTCAGTTTGAGTCTGAAGGCCTGAGAACCAGGAGAGCCGATGGTATAAATCCCAGTCTAGAGAAGGTGAAATGAGGTGTTCCTGCTCAAGCAGTGAGGCAGAAAAAAGGGATAAGTTTCTCTTCCCTCTGTCTTTGGTTGTATTCAGGCTGTCAATGGATTACATGATGCCCACTCTCCTTTGGGGAGGGCTATCTACTCTACTGAATCTGCTGTTTCAAATGATAATCATCCAGAAGCACCCTCACAAGCATATCCAGAAATAATGTTTAATATGGGTACCCCATAGCCAGTCAATTGACACATAAAATTAATCATCACTGGTCTGAGAATGCAGTCACATTCACTGTTATAAGAGAGAGGTAGAAGGACATTTGATATACACAAGAGGAGAAGGTGATGTGGCCATGGAGGCAGAAACTTCAGTGGTGAAGCCACAAGCCAAGAAATGCTAACAGACACCAAAAGCTGGAAGAGGCTGGGAATGGATTTTTCCTTAGAGCTTTCATGGGGAACATAAGCCTGCTGCCACCTTGATTTCAGCCCAGTGAAAACTGATTTTGGAATTCTAGCCTCCAGAATTGTGAGAGAATATATTTCTGTTGTTTTAAAAACCACCAAGTTAGTAATATTTTCTTTCTTTCTTTCTTCATTTTTTAGTTTATTTATTTATTTTGAAAGAGAGAAAGAGGGAGCAGGGGTGGGGGGGGACAAAAGGAGAAGAAGAGAATCCCAGGCAGGCTCTACATTGTCAACGTGGAGTCCCATGTGGGGCTCAGTCTCACGAATTGTGAGATCATTACCTAAGCCGAAATCAGTGCTTAACCAGCTGAGCCGCCCAGGCATCCCTGTAATATTTTCTTACAACAGATATTACTATTATTATCATACCCATTTACAAATGAGAAACCAAATTTCAGGAAAGCCAAGAAAACAAGGCCAGAGTCAAAAGGAACAGTTGGGATTTGAACCCTGGGAGTCAGACTCTAGAGTCAGCGCATTTAACCAGTGAGCTGACCCATAACATTCCACAGTAGTGTTGGTGAATGCTGGCCCAGCGTGTGGCACTTGCTGTGATCACACAGTATATCACTGCTGTCTTCTTAAATAGTCATTTTCTAAGACTGTGGGATGCAGCAGAGTTCTCCACTTCTGCTTTGAAACCTCTCCGTGTTTGGGTCCTGAGGAATTGAATCACCACCCCATTTCCCTCCACACCCTTTCAGTTTCCAGCAAAGCATTTAGAGCTTCTAGACACATTCAGGATGAGGAAGATTTGTTAAGGGTGACATTGGATCCTGAATTGGCAGAAATTTATACCTCTGGTTACACCAGTGGATTAGATTACAATTTATTGTTGAGTCCTGTAATTAGTTATACACAAGGGTCTGAATCATCTCTTGGCCTAAACTACCATCCAGTTTCTCCATAGGCAAGGGATATAGTGCAACCGCCTACATAGATATATTTGTGTACTGTGTATGTTATGTACATTTTTGTATTGTGTACACATAACTGGATTTATATACATACCCACTGTGGCTTACAAGTAAAGATCCCAATAATAAACAGTGACTACCTGTTTAGTGAATGCTGTTTATTGAGAGCATTTCATGTGCTACCTTTACTTCTCACAATAATTCTATGAAATAGTTACTGTCTCTTTTTTATGAATTTGAAATTTTGCAAGAGGAAGGGGAATTTAAATTCAGGTATGTCTTATAAACCTCATGCTTCTAACCACTCAATTTTCCTGTCTTTCTATTTTGCTTCCTTACATAAGACGTTTATTAGAAGCTGTGTGTGTGTGTGTGTGTGTGTGTGTGTGTGTGTAAGGGATAGGGAAGTTGTCATGTGATTACTATAAAGAAATAAAAGGCAAAAATTAGATGGAAGGCCTTAACACATTACTTGATGTTCTCTGTGTTTTTATAAAGTGGATAATAAAGTTTAAATTTCAAAGGTAAAGATATCTTGAGATCAAATATGATTCTATTCAATGAGAATTTACCTAGTGAAAACATTGGAGAGGGATGCCTGGCTGGCTCATCTAGTAGAGCATGAGACTCTTGATCTCAGGGTAGTGAGTTTGAGCCCCACCACTGGATGTAGAGATTACTTAAAAATAAAATATTAAAAAAATAAAAATAAAACTTTGGAGAGATTTCTCAGGTTCTTTGCCATGGGGAAATGGCTTTGAAAATCCAAAGAAAGAAAATAAGGCATTTCCCCCTCATGAATAATAATGTGAATTTGTTTAGAAAAGATTATTTTCTTGCAAAGAATAGACACCCACTAAACCAGCTGAAACAAAGAAAGAGACTGTATAAGGAAGCATAGGTGTCTGACAGAGCCCAGAATGATGCAGCGGGGTATCAGGAGAAAATGAACACTCTGTATTCCCAGCTCCTAGAACCAGGCCTAGTTCAAAGTTAGGGTTCCATTAATATTTGTTGAGTGGAAGAAGGAATGAATTCTAAATTACTAGGGAATGTAATCCAATCCAACTCTAAATTACCAGGGAACGTTTAGCTTGGGTCAGGTGTTAATAAGCTGTTCCAATCAGTTTTTTTTTAATTTTTAAAAACATTTTTATTTTTGAGAGACAGAGAGAGACAGAGCATGAGTGCGGGAGGGTCAGAGACAGAGTGACACAGAATCTGAGACAGGTTCCAGGCTCTGAGCTGTCAGCACTGAGCCCAACGCGGTGCTAGAATTCATGAACCGTGAGACCGTGACCTGAGCCGAAGTCAGATGGTTCATTGACTAAGCCACCCAGGTGCCCCTCCCATCAGTTTTGACCAGGAGGCAGGGTTATATATATAAGGCCCTGGTGGGAGGAGGCATATGGTTCTCAGAGAAGGAAGACTGTGGATGGAAAGACACCCCAAAAAGTATCTATTAAAGAAGTAATGAGTACATTGCCTTTTATTCTTTTTTTCAAAATTTTGTTTAAATTCTGGTTTGTTAACATGTAGTGTAATATTGGTTTCAGGAGCAGAATTTAGTGATTCATCGCTTCCATATAACACCTAGTGCTCAACACAAGTGCCCTCCTTAATGTCCATCACCCATTTAGCCCAACCCCTTAACCACCTTCCCTCCTGTAACCCTCAGTTTGTTCTCTATAGTTAAGAGTGGTTTGCTTCCATCTCTTTTTTCCCCTTGCTCTATGTTCATCTGTTTTGTTTCTTAAATCGCACATATGAGTGAAATCATATGATATTTGTCTTTCTGTGACTGACTTATTTTGCTTAGTATAATACACTCTAGCTCCATCCACGTTGTTGCAAATGGCAAGATTCATTCTTCATGGCTGAGTAATATTCCATTGTACATACATACCACATCTTCTTTATCCATTTGTCAGTTGATGAACATTTGGGTTTTTTCCATAATTTGGCTATTGTTGATAGATAATACTGCTATAAACATTGGGGTGGGGTGCCTGGGTAGCTCAGTTGGTTAAGCATCCAACTCTTTGTTTCAGCTCAGGATGTGACCTCACAGTTTGTGAGTTTGAGCCCCATGTTGGGCTCTGCATTGTCAGCTCAGAGCATGCTTGGCATTCTGTCTTTCCTTCTCTCTCTCTGCCCCTCCCCTGCTCTAAATAAATAAATAAATAAATACAAACCAACCAACCAACAAATAAATAAATAAATGGGGTGTCTGGCTGGCTCAGTCAGTTGAGAACCTGATTGTTGATTTTGGCTCAGGTCATGATCTCGAAGTTTCTGAGTTCAAGCCCTATATCAGGCTCCATGCTGACAACGTAGACCCTGCTTGAGATTCTCTCTTTTTCTTCCTCTCTCTCTCCCTGCCCATCCCCCCTTCTCAAAATAAATAAATTTAAAATAATAAAAAATTAACTTTAAACATTGGGGTGCATGTACCCTTTCAAATCAGTATTTTTGTATCTTTTGGGTAAAATATCTAGTAGTGTGATTGCTGAGTTATAGGGTAGTTCTATTTTTAACTCTGGAGGAAGCTCCATACTGTTTTTCATAGTGGCTGCACCAGTTTGCATTCCCAACAATGGTGTGATAGGGTTCCCCTTTCTCCACATCCTTGCCAACATCTATTGTTTCCTATGTTAATTTTAGCCATTCTGACAGGTGTGAGGTGGTGTCTCATCATGGTTTTGATTTGTATTTCCCTGATGATGAGTGATGTTGAGCATCTTTTCATGTGTCTGTTGGCCATCTGGATGTCTTCTTTGGAGAATTGTCTATTCATGTCTTTTGCCCATTTCTTCAGTGGATTCTTTGTTTTTTGGGTGTTGAGTTTGATAAGTTCTTTATAGATTTTGGATACTAACCCTTTATCAGATATGTCATTTGCAAATGTGTTCTCCCATTCTGTAGTCTGTCATTTAGTTTTGTTGATTGTTTCCTTCACTGTGCAGAAGCTTTTTATCTTGATGAAGCCTCAATAGTTCATTTTTGTTTTTTCTTCCCCTTGTCTCTGGAGATGTGTCTAGTAAAAAGTTGCTCTGAGGTCACAGAGGTTTTTGCCTGTTTTCTCCTCTAGGATTTTTATGGTTTCAGGTCTGACATTCAGGTCTTTCATCCATTTTGAGTTTATTTTTGTGTATGGTTGTCCGGTTTCATTCTTCCACATGTTGCTGTCCAGTTTTCCCAACACCATTTGTTAAAGAGACTGTTTTATTTTTTTTCCATTGGATATTCTTTCCTGATTTGTCAGAGATGAGTTGGCCATATAGTTGTGGGTCCATTTATGGGTTTTCTATTCTGTTCCATTGACCTATGTGTCTCTTTTATGCCAGTACCATGCTGTCTGGATGACTACAGCTTTGTAACATAGTTTGAAGTCTGGAATTGTGATGCCTCCAGCTTTATTTTTCTTTTTCAAGATCATTTTGGCTATTTGGGGTCCTTTGTTGTTCTATACAAATTTTAGGATTGTTTGTTCTAGCTCTGTGAAAAATGCTAGTGGTATTTTGACAGGAATTGCATTAAATGTGTAGATTGCTTGGGGTAGTATAGACATTTTAACAATATTTGTTCTTCCAATCCATGACTATGAAATGTTTTTCCATTTCTTTGTGTCATCCTCAGTTTCTTTCATAAGTGTTCTATAGTTTTCAGAGTACAGCCCTTTTACGTCTTTGGTTAGGTTCATTCCTGGGTATCTTATGATTTCTGGTGCAACTGTAAATGGTATTGATTCCTTGATTTCTTGTTTTGATGCCTCACTATTGATGTATAGAAATGCAACATATTTCTGTATGAGTCTGTTGTCTTGATGGAGTTGCTGAGTGCCCTCTTCAAGTGGAACAACACAGTCTTGTTTGGGAAAGCATTATAAAACTGGGGCAAGGTAGAGATGGTTGAACAAAACAATCATTTTGATCATATTTCATCTGTACACTTGAGAAAATTGGGACAAAGGAAATATGTTGAAAATATTAAGGAAATACTTCTTTGTTGGGGTGCCTGGGTGGCGCAGTCGGTTAAGCGTCCGACTTCAGCCAGGTCATGATCTCGCGGTCCGTGAGTTCAAGCCCCGCGTCAGGCTCTGGGCTGATGGCTCAGAGCCTGGAGCCTGTTTCCGATTCTGTGTCTCCCTCTCTCTCTGCCTCTCCCCCGTTCATGCTCTGTCTCTCTCTGTCCCAAAAATAAATAAACGTTGGAAATACTTCTTTGTTTATGGACTTAACTAACTCTGTCAAAAGTTGTTTTGCTTACCTTTCAGTAGGGGAAACTATGCTTTACAAGGCAAAGTTTGCAGTGAGGGTTGGTGCTTGGCATAGAAACACCTGATCGAAAACTTGTAGTCTCTGCTCAGATGTGGAGAAAGTATCTGAATCTTGGCTTGTTCAGGGAAAGGCCACGCTTCTAGGAGTATAAGACATCCTTCCCAGCGTGGTCACTGCCTACTTTCTTGGCTCATTTGTCTTTGTCAACCTCCCTTCACCCTACCATCCAATACTCAGTATATTCACCCCTGCTGTAGCCACATTAAATTCTCATCTTTCCCCAAACATGCCTACTTTTTCACACACCAGTGCCTTATCTCAAGTTTTTTTTCCTCTGCCTGGATTTTCTTTCTTTTATCCTGTGGGTGAACATTTACCTTCAAAGTTTCATACTCAGTCACCCATAAAGTCTCCTCTCACCTTCTCTTTATATCCTCAACTCCCCTCCCCCTTTTATCCTCTTCCTCACTATAGTGGAGAGAAATAGAAAACAGAAACTCTTGCAGAAAGCTTATGTATGTGACCAAGATCCTATCAAGTGTCTTTACACACCTGACACATGGTGGTGGTAGAAGTGAGTCACAAAGATGGAGACCATATTTGGAGAAATCATCCTGGCAAGCATGATAGAAGCATTTGGAATAAGGTGGCAGCACTTCTGGTGTGTAGTGTCTGGAATCACAGGTGCCAGTGATAGGGCGTGCAGAAGTGGGGAGACCTCTAGAACAATACTATGAAATGGAGGGTAAGGTCATTTTTTTTCTGGTTGTATAGCTTCCAACTCTGACCCTCCTGGAAATTGTGTAAGCTGCTTAATATCTTCTAGCAAATCTCTCTGTGCTTTAATTATGGAGGATTCCATGGTTTGCAACTAAAAACTCTTATTAATATTGAACTTTAGCTCAGATTCCATATCTTAATCAAGTTTGGGTTACCAATGCCTTGGATGTAGTAATTATTCAATCAATGGATGAATGAGTGGATGTGTATCAAAGGGAAGTTCTCTAGATTCCAAGATAGGAATCAGAAAACTCTGGATGACAGTAACATGAATTGAGTTTGAAGAGTCAGGGACTGAGTGGTAAGGGCACAAGGGAACCAGAAGGAAACTGAAGGAAAGTAGGCTTCACTCCTGACCAGCAGAGCATGGAGGCAGCTTTCACTTAGAGGAGGGTCATGCTGTGACCTACACACACCATATTGATTCAGTATCTCCAGCAGAAAAAATATCTGGCTAATTTCAAAGGAAATAGCTAAACCTGATGTTTGGTGCTATGCTGACTAAACACGCAGTGGGCTGATAGAATCATATTGAAAGCCTGGGTTGGTGGCACATCAATATACAGTCCCAGAGACCCAGCCAAGTAGAAGGGTGTGAACTGGAGATGAGATTGGGTCTGAGGGGTGCATTTTAGGGCTAGAAGTGCTGAGCAAGTGTGGCGGTGATAGGAGGAAATAAAAGGAAATGTGACATTCGCATTTTGTTGTTTTTTTTCCTTTCCAATTTTTGTGTTAAGGAGATTGATAATACTGTTGGACATTGTAGCTAAGGTGTACATAGATGTAGCTAGATGTAGTCACCCTATTCTGTGACAGTAGTCACTTAATTCTCAGCCGCACCCACCCTGCAATCCTTAGATGGACTCGGGACAGGCAGGCCAAACGGTGGATAATGGGGAGTTCTTGAGCACCAGCGGTCAGTAGGATGGTTCAGATTACTTGTAGCCACTAACAACTATTTCTGCCTATCATTCTTCAGCCAGAACTTCAATTTTTTTAAGGGCAGTTTTTTTTTTAATTTTTTTTAACGTTTATTTATTTTTGAGACAGAGACAGAGCATGAACAGGGGAGGGGCAGAGAGAGAGGGGGAGACACAGAATCGGAAGCAGGTTTCAGACTCTGAGCCATCAGCCCAGAGCCTGACGTGGGGCTCGAACTCACAGACCACGAGATCGTGACCTGAGCTGAAGTCGGACGCTTAACCGACTGAGCCACCCAGGCGCCCCAAGGGCAGTTTTGAGAATAAATTACTCTCACCACAGAAAAGGGTCTAATATTAACAAAAGCTAAGATACATGCGGGGCAGGTGTAAATTTAGTCTCGATCCATTCTTTCCCCCTTATTGTCACAACTTTGGAAGACTCAGGGGCAAGGCATGTTGGCACTCTGGTGCAATAGTTGCAGAAGGGAAGGGGAGAGAGGCTGGTTGGCAGTGGGAGGACTAAGCTGGCTACGGAAGTGATCCCTAGTTCAAGGCACGGTGACTTGAGAAGGGGTTCCTCATCTAGGGAGCACATCAGAATCATCAATGGAACTTTCAGAAAATTCACATAGCCCTGCACCCTCCTTCAGAGATCCAGTAGGTTTGGGTGAGGTCTGGTCATCTGGATTTTGACAAAAACCCTGTGAATAGTTCTGATGTACTCTCACTAGCTGAGAACCTCTGATTAGACGGAAATCTCAGGCCTGATTCTGATGACCATCCATGTAGGGAGAGATAATATCATGGAGCAAGGTAGATGGAGTGGTCCAGCTGGCCATGCAATTCAGAGGAAGCAGTTACACGATGAGATCAGTCTGCAAGTGGCAGGACTCCCAGGAGCAGGTTAGGACTCTTAAGGAAGGGGGCTGAGCTGTAGTCCCTGCTGGGATTCAGGTGGAGGCCCTTGGATCTGCGGCAGAAAGCCAAAGGATCGGCAGGTAACCTTGAAACTCAAGGCCTCTCAGCTTTTTCTTCATACATAGGGTCTGGTTCATTGCAAAGGAGACTAACAACACAGTCACTGTAACTGGGATCCTGCCTCTAGATTTGGGGAGTGGTCAAGAGTTCCAGAGTGAGGCATGGGGAGAAGGCCACCAATATCCACATCAAAGAGGATCTCACAAGGGCTTATAGGTCAGTCCCACCTGGGGAAGAGGAAGGAAGGGAAAATGGGTAAGGGTTAACATGGGTTGTAAATGGCTAGTCCAGGAGGGCTTTGTGACTGCCTCAGCCAGTGTATGCCTCCTCTGTGGGGCCCTCCAGGCCAGCTCTACAACTTGGGGTTTGAGCCCCGTTATTCACTTAGAGGTCTATTTGTAAACCCTTTAAACTGTGATAAAATTTTGTTCACCGAGGGCTTATCACTGGAAATTTACAGAAGTCCATCTGTTACAAGGGTTCTGCTGCTTTTGCTACACATCTTCCGGCCTTGTTCCCTTGCTTGCTCATACTCGTGCATTTCTGCAAGCCATTCATTTCCCCTGGAGACTGCACCTGCTCTACAACATACAACTTCCCTGATTTCGGTCATCTTCCGAAAGATGACCTTTCCAGGCCCACAGGTGCTCTCATTGTCTCAGCTCCTGCCAATTGCCTGTGCACTCTCCCCTGCTCATGCTGATAGCTTCTACCACGTTTGCACACTATCCACATTTCTGCCGCTCCATGGTGCATTCCTTGCTCCTGACTCTCTCCTCCACGGGAGGGACTATTTACTTCACTGCAGAAATCCCATCATTTGGGAGAGGAATGAACAGGCTTCTTGGCATAGAGCTGCTAAAAAAGACTCACTTCCTACTCTTTGGGTTGAAAAATACATGTTTATTTCCCAGTATCTCAATTTCTGGTCCTTGATTACAGAGGGTTGCCAAATTTTAGCAAATAAAAATGCAGGAGACCCAGTTAAATCTGAATATTTGGGACATGCTTACGTTGAAAAATTATTTGCTGTGTATCTAAAATGGAAATATAACTGAGTATCCTGTTTTACCTAGCAACCCTATAACTGCAGCAAAGTAACTGAGCTTTAAGTTAGCCAAAAAAAAAAAAACCCAAAACCCAAAAAAAACAGAATATTGAGTTATACACACACACACACACACACACACGCACACACTCTCGCGCGCGAGCACATGCACACACTCCTAATGAGTCTGGCGGTACTAGGGCAAAAGACAACTATTTGTCATTCAACAAGCATTTCCCTCTTTCTTTTAGTAATAGAACTTCCAAATTGATTTTGAGCAAAATTTTGGGAAAAATGAAAAAGGGGTCTATATAGGCCCCTTATATAACTAGAAGTTGCCAGAGGGATATGAGTGCCAGTGATGTGTGCAATTTTAGGGTCATGACTTTTCTTTCTCACTGACTAGAATGCAAATGTGGTGGCAGGAGCTGGGGCATCCACATTAGGAGGTGAGATAGAGGGGTGCCTGGCTGGCTCAGTGGGAGGAGCCTGCAACTCTTGATCTCAGGATCATGAGTTCAAGCCCCACCCCACATCATGTTGGGTGTTGAGATTACTTAAATAAATAAATATTTAAAAAATAAAAAGGATATGAGACAGAAGCTATGTGTTGGTGTTGAGTATGAGAGAGCAACAAAGTAGGAGGATCCCCAACATCAGATCAATTCCAGCTTCTTACACTCAGACTATGATGTAAGAGAGACACAATCTTTTATCTTTTTAAAACCACTGTCATTTTGGGAATGGGAAAACAGTGAAACTGGCATTCTAACTAGCACACGTTGTCATTATTAATTCTCTAGAAAACACATTTCATAATTCCAGGAGACCAGATGCGAAGAGCGTTCTGTAAGGTAGCCATGTTTTCATTCACCACGGATTCTCCCTCCTGCTTCTTTCAGTGCAGCTATCAACGCAAGACATGGGACAAGGATAAGGCAGGAAAGTGGCTCTGTCAGTGATTTTTCAATGTGAATGAGACTGACCTGAGGAGCTTGTTAAAATTCAAACTCCTTGGCTCCACTCTGTGCAATGCCAGACTTTGAGAAGTCTGGCACGAGCCAGGGAATCAGCATTTTTAAAGTATCCTGAGACATTCTGATGCACGTAGCCTTTGGGCCACACTTTGAGAACCACTTTTCTATGAGGGGAGCCCTCCACAATGTCAGACTCCTGGGAAATCCTCAGTGAATTAACTCAGGGAGCTTCTTAATTGCCACAGAGACGCTGTTGATGGTAGTGTTTAGCAATCTAGAAATAGAGCCTTGGAAATGAATACTTGGAAATATTTGATGGGACACTCAGTGAGATGCAGACATTTAGAAAGTTATGAAGCTTTACTCTGGATGGCCTGTAAATTCCACATACATGCACTAATTAGGTAACAAGACATAATTCAACTATTTAGAATGATGATTGAAAAATAAATATTTTAAGGGGCAAAGAGGGAAAAATTTAAGCACTCTACTCTTCATGCTCATTTCTTTAGTTTACAATGTTGACGGGAAAGTCAGGGTAATTGCCAGCAGTAATAATGCTTGATAATCATATATTTGCCTGTGTTTACATTGGACATGAAGTCAGGGAACTCACTTCATAAGTGAGCCCTCATGGACATCCTCCCACAGAGAGGCCTTGGAGAATGTAGTTCATATCACAACCAAGCAACAGACGAAGTTGATCATGACAGGAACCACAGGAGGACAACAATTAGGGATAAACCTTCAGCCCAGGGGAGTGAGACAGGGAATAGAGAGAAGCTAAAAGTGCCAACCCACCAGATAAATAGATGTTTTCTAAAGCATCTGTGTTTGTGCAAGGTTTCTGTGCTAGGTACTGTTGTGTGTGTGTTGCAGGGAAGGGGAGAGGGGACAGAGACGCGGGGTCTTACAATGCTCCCCTAGAGAAGCGTGACACATTTGGAGGAAAATTGCCACTATAGGCAGTGTGAGATTAGTGCCAAATCAGACCTCTAAGAGCTCCGGGGATGGAGAAGTTGGGGAGAGTGGGGACAGCCAGGAGAAGCTTCTTTAAGTGGGCTCTGCAAAGATGTCAGTCAATGAATATGGACGTTCTTGGCGTTGGAGATGCAGGGGTGACCAAGAAATAGTTCCTCTCCTCCAGGGTGTCCCATTCTGGTAGAGGGAGGTAGATCATAAATGATTTTAGAATACTGTGTCATCCGGCAGAAATATTGCATTTATTAATCAATATTTATTATTAATAGTATATAATTGATAAATAACTTAGATATTCTTGGATACCAATTAGAGCTGTGAGGAAGCTCTAATACCCTCCCTGGGTGTGGGCAGGGTGGTGGTGCGCCATGGTCAGGGACAGCCTCCCTGAGGAGAGGATGCCTGGCTGCTGGCCAGAAGAAGAAGGCGGCGGCAGCGTGTGGAGCTGGAAGAGCAGGGTGGCCAGCCCTGGGGGGTGGGGGCGGGGTGACAGCTTGGAGAAGGCCAGCCTGGCTGCATCAGGGTAAGGGAGGGGAGCGTGGTGGACACGGGCCTGGTGAACAGGGCTTTGAGGCCACAGATGGGGGAGGTGTTATCGTAAAGATGAATTATATGGTTGAGAGTCTTGGGAGAGGAGCGACAATATTTGTGTTTTCAAAAACCCACTCTGGTGGCCGCGTGGGTGGAGACAGCGCGCGCAGGAGCCTGGAAGCCGAGGGGGGGAGTGGGACCAGGCGGGCAGGGGTGGCCACCAGGGAGCGGTCAGCAGCCTATCCCCCTGATGTCTGGCAGGGGACAGTGGTCAGCACAGCAGGCGGCGGCGCAGGTGGCCAAGCTGGGATGAAATGAAGATTTGTCCGGCTCCACAGTCAGGTTACTAACCAGGGCGCGCGACACAAGGTCTCCATGCCGGTCAGTCTGTTCAGACGTGGGCTGCTGTTCTCTCAACACTTTCTTCCTGATCCGATGCGTCCTTCTCCTTGCTCCTCTCACCACGCTCACAGCTGCCCACCAGTGAGAAAATAATTTTTAACCATTTTTTAATTAAAGTAATCTCTACATCCTACGCGGGGTTCCAACTCACCGGATGTAGTCTCATGCTCTTCCTACTGAGCCAGCCAGGCACCCCTAAAAAAAAGGTTTTTTAATATTTATTTTTTTAGAGGGGGGGGTGAGTCAGGGAAGGGGCAGAGGGAGAGAAAGAGAGAGAGAGAGAGAGAGAGAGAGAGAGAGAGAGAGAATCTTAAGCAGTCTCCATGCTCAGTACAGAGCACAATGTAAGGGCTGGAGCCCATGACCCTGGGGCCATGACCTTAGCCGAAATCAAGAGTCAGCTGCTCAACTGACTAAGCCAGCCAGGTGCCCCTAAATAAATATGTTTTAAAGCGACTGGAATCTTCCATCTTCAATCCAACCATTAAAGAGAGAGAGAGAAAGAGAGAGAAATCGAGAGAGAAAGAAAAGAAAAGGAGGTATTTAACCATGGAACCAGTCTAGCCTCCAGGTAGGGGGCAGCATTGCCATACGCACCCACTGAGTTTCACACACACTGGCTCACTAATCCTCACAGGACTAGGGGGGACTCCTCATTTGGAGGGATTTTGAGTGACTTGTCCAATGTCACACAGCTAATGAGTAGCAATTATTAAGTCCCACCTTAAAAACTCGTGTTTTGCGGAGTTTTCTCAGTAATCCATGCTACTATGAGCCCTTTCTCAAGATGTCCCCTTTCTTTTCATGTTGCCTATCATGCTGGCTGCAAAACCTAACTCTTCTGAGTCATGCCCCAGGGACACATGTCTGTCCCTCCTGTCCCTCCAGCCTGAATATGGCTCCTGATGTCTTCCCATCTCTTGCATGCTCTGGTCTTTGGCTCCTTTGACACGTTCAAGGACAAACCCATGGGTTTCACACCTCGGTCCTGTGAGAACGGGTCTATAGTCCGAGTTTGTTGGTACCGCTACATTCAGAATGGCCCCCAAATGAGTTGTAGAAAATAACAGCCATGTTATTATGCTTGTGAGTCAAGAATTTGGATAAGGCACAGGGGGAAGATTTGTCTTTACTCCACAGGTGTCTGGGGCCTCGGTGAGGAAGACTTGAACAGTTGGAGGCTGAAATGATCTGGCATCTGGGCTACCCTCAGTTGACACTGTTGACCAGAGTGGCATATTCGTGTCCATTCCATGTGGCTTGGGCTTCCTCACAGTGTGGCCTCAGGTTAGTCAGACTTCTCACATGAAGACTCAAGACTCCAAAAGCAAATGTTCCAGGGAGCAAGATGCAGGCTACTTGGTATATCGTGACCTAGACTCAGACACAGTGTCACTCTTGGCATACTCCATTATTTGAAACAGTCTCAAGTTTGCCCAGGTTCACATGGAAGTGACATAGACTCCACATTTCAGTAGAAGGACTATTAAAGAATTTGTGGACACATTTTAAAATCGACATGCAAATAACAGCAAAAAACTTTAAAAAAACATAATTTTTAACTCCTCAAAAAAGTTTCCAAAGCCTAGAACAGCAGTTTCTAACCTTGTCCACACAAAGAACTTGCCTACTGAAAGCGAAACAGAAATCCCTCAAAGAAAATACGCATTGTCTTTGTAAGAATAGCACACGCTTATAGCAAACATTAATATAGCTAAACACAAAGAATTCAACATAGTATAATTCATGTAAAATATTTTTGGAATCTCACTGCCTAGAGATAACCACAGGTAACTTTTGAAGAATATCCTTTCAGATATGTCTCTATGCATATACACATGTAAACACGTGCATAATTTTATATAAATAGGATTATACTACGGAGCTCTTTTGAAATGTATTCTCTTCTTTCCACTCAATAATATTCTAATTTGTATGTTACAACAGAAAATGTTGATTTCTTATCCTGCAGCTATTGGCCTTTTCTTTCTTCCTAACAGAGTCTCTGTTTTAATTCAGGCTTCTACCCTTCTTTCAGTGGCAATTTGTTTCCGGGAAGGCAGACTCTATCTCCAGTCCCCAGGGTAAAAGATGATTGGGCTTAACTAAAATAGCAGTCCATTCCTCTGGCCAGTGACTGGAATAACGATGGAATGTGACGTAATACTGGCAAAAGTGAGGCCGAGACTGATGGGGGAGTTGCGGGAGTGGGTTTCTTTGGTGATTAAAAAGAGATACTCTGGAATGGCCCTTCCACCATATATTGTCATTCGTATGCATGATGGCTAAAACTACAGCAGCTTCAGAGGTGGTTTTGGCTTTGATGATACATTAATGGTCGTTTAATTTCAATGGGTTGAGTTGCACTTTTCCATTACTGAGAGCCAAAAGTGTTCTGATGTATGTCTGCAATAAAATTCTACAAAATTACTTTGAATGGCTGCCTATTCTATTGTATGGGTGTACCAGAACCACCTCTGTGAAATTCCCAATTGTTTGATATTGAGACTATTTTCTAAATTTCTTTTCCTTGCTTCCTTCCTTTTTTTTTTTTTTTTTTTTTGCCATGGTAAACAACACTGGTGAATATCAATACTTTGATTAATTCAATTTTCAGGGACCTTCCATCCTTTAACAATCAGCCTCTCACCTACATGATTGGTCTCACTGAGGCACAGGTTCTTAAATCTGTGCTGTCAAAGATGAAAGCTTGCAGCCTCCAGTGATCCCCATTTTTTCTTCCTCCAGTGAAATACACAGACTTTAGAACGAGACTGAAATGGTTAGAATCCCTCTGCCATTTAGCTGGACAACCACATGAGCTCCAGTTTCTATGCTCTGTAAAATGAGAATAGAAATACCAGCTCTCAGGGTTATTGTCAGGATTAAACGGGATGGTATATATTAAGCATCTAGTCTGGAGCCTGACTCGTAAGTGCTGTAAGGGTCATTATTTTTACATTTTATTATCTACCCCCTGGAGGAATGTGTGTGAAAGAACAGGAATAAGGGCCATTACTATTGAAATGTGGCAGTGAGGTGCTGTTTGCTTTCTTTACAGAAGGGCCGGGACTTTCCACCATTATTTTTTTTTTTTTAATTTTTAAATCATTCTAGATTATCAGAAGAGTCTCAAAGATAGCATGGTGAGTTCCCATGTACCGTTCACCCAGCTTCCCCTAATGTTACCATCTTACATAACCACGTCACATGTATCAAAACTGACAAATGACTATCAGTAATACCATTAACTAAACTACAGACTTTATTGGATTTAACTAGTTTTTCCACTAATGTGGTTTTTCTGTTCCGGGATGCCATCCAGGAAACCATGTTGCACTGGGTCCTGCTGGTCTTTAGTGGACTTGGAGCCACTCTCTTGGAGGGCTTGCGCTGAACACATTTCTGCTGGAAAAATATCCAGAGCTAGCGTTTATTGGGTGCTTATGGCTTGCCACCCTCACAACACTATGGGGTAGTATTCCTGTCCTCATTTTACAAACTCAGAGAAGTTGAGAGGCTCAATCAAGGTCACTCAGAGGCAGAGTTGGGATCAAACCAGACAGCTTGGTTCATGTTTAGCTGCCTTTCCAGGGGATGTACTCCCCTGTTCCTTGCCACAGAGCCAGTCCTCCTGTGGGCAGAGCCAACTCTGGCCAAGACCTGGCCCTCTCTGCCCGCACCTCCTCACTGAGATGTCTCCTGGCCGCCTGTGCATAGGGCCCCTCCGTGCCCCTTTCTTGTACTCTTTCCCTAGCAGCACTGGCTCCAGAGAAGTTGCTGCTTGTCAATTCCGTCACCGAGCGCTGGGCCACAATGCAAAGGCGCCTCCTGGTGTTTGCATTTGAATAGGGACTGAGCCTGAAATCACACACAATGAGGCCCGTGGTGAGAGTGGGGGTGAATTTGGTCAGAGAACCTCCCGGCAGCCCCTTCTAGGCCACCCCGAAGGCATGAAGGCAGCTCTCTTCTCCACTGATGCAGCAGGCTTAGATCTCCACTTGAAATATCACAGACAGTGCCTTCTCTCTCATTCTGCAGGGACTTCCCCTGCTTCTGGGGACAAGAGACACCCCTTTTAGCCAGGGCCCCGTGGGCAGTCTGGGATCTCCCTGGGGTCTCCCAGATTTCTCACCCAGGAGGGCTGTTCACTGAGAGGTCAGCAGGCAGCCAGCGCCACAGCCTGCTCTCTGAGCTTCAGCTCCGTCACCACCGCCACCCTTTGTGGGCTTCTCATGACAGCTTCCACGTCACAGGCCCCTACTGTGTGCCAGACATCACTTCACACTTCACACCACTGCAGCCCAGAGCTCCTCGCTCATCACTTTTTCAATAAGGAACTGGAGGCTTTGCCTACCCAGCTGGGAAATGACAAGAGTGTGGGCTCAAACCTCCACCTGGCTAGTTCCACAGTCCACAATCCTTCCACTACATCGAATGCTTACGTGATGATTATTCTGGAAACGGGGTCACTGCCAAAACTAACCTCGGGTTCCTGGTGCTGGGAGGGCCCTGCACTGTCCCAGGCCAGGCGGTGTGTGGATCCTGGGCGCTGGAGGACCAGGCTGGTGACAAAGCCCCTTTCTAAGGCACCCACCTGAAGGAGGAAGAAGGGATCTTTGCCTGGCAGGCTGGAGGGCTGTGGCAAGGGCCTGCATCCTGTCAGGGAGTGGGCATTTCCTCATTCAGGTGACACAGCTTAATGAATGGGGATAGTGAACTGCGTCTCTGTTTATATGGCAAACTTGACCTAGCAGGAGTGTTACCGGGGCCTCGCAGTTTTAATCCTTTTGTTTACATTAAGAGGGTTCGGTGAAACCGACATTGTCTTAATGCTGGAACCACATTTCACTTGTAGGTCTGCCCGCGGTCCTGATACAGAAGCCAGCTCTGGGAACTAATCATAACATTCAGAGCTGCAACATGGGGTGACTCATTTCAGAGTCACCGACAAGCCGTCTGCACCCCCTCTTGGTCATGAGTGGCTGTGGGTCGCTGGACCGGCTTTGGAAGTCTTCAGGAAGAGGACGGGTAAAAAGAGGTAACCCGTGCTGAGTCTGCACAGTACGCAGCAAGCACTTCACATGTATTAACTTGGTTAATCCTCCCAACAACAGGGAGGTGGGCAGAATGATTATTGCCACTTTATAGAGGAAGAACTCTATAGTTCTTTCGGCACGCAGAGCCCGGATACTGTTTAAGGTCACACAGCCATTAAGGGGCAGAGCTTGGGAGTTGAACCCAGGCAGTCTGACCAGAGTTGGTGCATGAGGTCTGGAGGGCCAAAGACCAAAGGGTTCATGTTGGCTGTCAGCAGGTGATTTTCTTTAGCTTTTTAATTTGCCTTTCTTAATTTTCTACAATAAATGTTTTGGGGGGAAAGGCAAAAACAATAGAAGGATTTCTCTAGAAAAAAATGAAGGTCGTTAGCTAGTGCGTATTGCACAGGGCTCTGTCCCGAGGGTGTTCGCAGAAAACCAGATTGGAGAGATCACCGTGGCTCCGGTGGACAGATGGCAGACAAATCATCGACAGAAAATGAGGGGTTTGCTTATATACTCATTCGGATGTTGATTCAATCATTCATTCATTCCTCCAAAAAAGTATGGAGGCCCTGCTCTGTGTAGGCACTGTGCTAGATGCTGGGGAAACAGCTATGCCCAAGATAAGGTCACTTCCCTCTGGGGGATCTTAGTCACAGAACAGGGGAGCCTGGGGACAGGTTGTGCTGTCAGTTAAGCACCAGGTAATGTGTTAAGGGGTATAAGAGTTCACAACTCTGTCTCCTCCACCAGATTTTGTGCCCTTGAGGGCAGAGACTGGTACACATACCTGCCATATATTGCAACCGTTGATTCATTTATGCATTTTCACTTTACCAGATGGTGGTTGAACATACAGGATATACGACAAACAAACAGCCCAAGTGGTCATTTCTCCAGGTTGAAGGAGGCAGAGAAGAGGGTGGTTGGAAAAAATCTCCATAAAGACTTGAGCAGAGGCTTAAGAGTTGAGAACGTTTTCAGCAGGTGTGGAAGGTAGGAGAAACTGCTTCCAGGTAGAAGGAATAGCATAGGAAAAATAACAGCCATGTGAAACCTGCCTAGAAATTTGGGGGTAGTTCCCTACGGCTGGAGCAGGGGGTGCGTGGATGGAGTGCAGAGTCAGGGAAGAATGGACCAGGAGAAGCCGTCAGAGCCCAGATCCTGGTGGCCTTTGTCAGCCTTGGGACTGGCACTTAAATGTGGTTAAGCTACAAGGAGAGACAATCACAGGATGGAGTGAGGCTGTATGTGTAGACAGGGCCTAGGGCATATGAAAACATTCTCCTGCTCCTTCGTCTGTTTCATGAGCCCTCCCTTTCCCTTTGGTGAAGGAATAAAAGGGTAGGAAACTAACAACCTTCAGCACCTACTATCTGCCAGGCCCTGTGGTGAGTGCTTTGCAAGCCTTTAATTCCTACTCTGGCACATATCGGTAGTCCCCTTTTCCGGGTGAGGAAATGGAGGCTCAGAGCAGTTAAGTGGCAGAGGTGAGATTTGCAATGAAGCACATCCAGTTCCAAAAGTATTTCTCTTGATACTGGAGCCAGACAGAACAACTTAAAGGGGAATTAAGCTTTTGTCCTTGCAAAGCGTTTCGTGTACCTAGGCTCATTGGATTCTCACCGTGACATTGAGTGGTAAATTGGGCAAGTATCATCATTCTCGTTTTCAGGAGGAAAACTGAGTCACAGAGAGGTTCACTGACTACGTGACAGTGATTTGAGAGTTTCAGGATTAGAGACGTCCAAAGTACAAAACAGACACCCGTCTGAAAACCACACATGGAAACAAAAATAACCCCGAGACGGTTTCTCAGTGCAAAGGGCAGTTGTGAACATGCCACAGGCTCACATGAGAAGCTTCGCGTGTGGAGGTTTGCAGCTGGAATAGCCGGAGGGGCCAGTCCAAGTGGCTGAGCTAATCCCTTCCTCTGCCTTCTGCCTGCTTCCTCTGTCACTTTCGGGGCCCCTCCTGAGGGGCCATCTGCAGATTCTCCACGGAATCCCTCATTTAGCTCTCGAGACCCAGCACAAGCCTGGGTGCAGAATGTTGGTGCAATTTTGACAAGATGCTCACAGAGGTTCAGTGACTAGTTTTAATTAGGCCATCTTTGTTTACGTTTGATGTTTATCAGCTAATTGGCATGGCAAGGTGTGAGTCACACAGCTTTCCCCTGGCATGGAATCAGTTTGTCAGAGAAAAAAACCAGGAGAACAAATGATCCCAATTATGAGAGAACCCACCGGGCTAATTATCATTCCACTAAGGACAGAACCTACCCCCTCCTGCTGCTGCTGCCGAGGCACCAAGTGCCCTGGGATCCCCTCATCCTTCCCCTAGTTCCAGAAATCCAGAAATCTGGGATCCAGGCTCCTAGCTGGCTACCCGGAGATTTATTTTCTTGAATTCAGAACCCAGCCCTAACCCTAACCCTCAGCTCAGACACATCAGGGCAACATTCCCCCTTTAGTCCGAGATATTTCTCCCCTGCAGCCCAGTCCACGAATAACAATGACTTTTCTGTCTGTGTAGTACTTTTTCTGCGTGTGCTGGGCACTACTGGAAGCACTTCATAATTCTTTTTCCCAGCAATGTGGTCATGATTCTCTCCATTTTACAGAAGAAGAGGCTGAGGCAGGCAGAGATTAAATACCTTGTCCAAGGGCAAGCAACAGAACTGGGATTTGAGCCCATGTGAACTGTCACCATAGCACCTGCTCTTGACCATCAGTGATTCTTGAGTGGTCAGAGAGCCCCCAAATCAATCAATCAGAATTCTTCAGGCGGATTTCTGTGGCCAATTGACTTCTAGAATAATGTTGTCTAGACCTTTTTGCGATGATACAAGTGTTCTGTGCTATCCAACACAGCAGCCCGTAGCCACTAGCCACATGTAGTTATTGAGTAAGTGAAGTGTGGCTAGTGGGACTGAGGAACTGAATTTTAAATCTTATTTAATTTTAGTTGAAAGAGCCACGTGTGGCTTGTGGCCACCAAGCCCGGACAGCACAATTCTAGCTGGCCAGCACTCATTTCTCCAATACAGCAGCTCCCTGATCAACCCTGTCATTGTGCCCCCACCCCCACTCCCCTGCAGCTTCTCGGCCTCCCGGTGGGCTCTCTTGGTAAAGACAAGGATGCAGGTCTTTCCATTTTCTGCATTCTGTGCCCCTGATTTGTAAGCCCCCTCCCCCCCATCCCCAGAGGAGCTCGTGTGGAGGAATGCGGTTCCGCTGCCCTTGAGTTGAATGATGATCATGGACCTTTGGAATGTCCACAAAGCCCCGCACCCTCGGCCTCCCCGGTCTCCCTCCTTCACCGGGGTAACAGATGGCCCCAGCTTTCACCAGCCGGGCCTGAGCACATTGTCACTCCCAGCTGAAAGTGAAATATTCAGTGGCATTTAAATTAAATAGACTCTAATGCTTCAGTAATATTAATTACGTTTTCATTCATCCCTGGCCTAATAAATCAATGCGTAAAGAGGGGATGCTCGGGAGGCTGGCAGCCGAGTGGGGCCACTGAGCCTTTGTGTGAGCCCGCACACAATGCCCCCATTCTTACCGGGCTGCGCTTGCCCCTGCAAACATCTGTGCTCAGCCCCTCTTGAGGAGGAGCCAAAGTGGTAACATTTACACTCTGCTCGTCCAATTTGTCCCTACACCAGGGCCCGAGTCAACGGGAAATGTGAAGGCCACACTGAAAATAACAGGCAGGACTGGGATGTGTGTGTGTTTGGAGATGGGTGGTTTGCAAAATTTCTGGGGCAGAGGGCTAGGGGACTGGTGGAGAGAGGAAATGGTGTTGAGACTTCCCTGGGAGACTGTATTAGATCAGCTGTAACCATGGAGGAAGGAGGGCAGAAGGGAAGGAGGGAAGGAGGGAAGGAAGGAAGGAGGGAGACAGAGAGGGAGGGAAGGAAGGAAGAAAGGATGAGAGGGAGGGGAAAATAATAACAGCTGCTATGGAATGAGTGCTTACTCTGTACCAGGAACTGTGCTAAGCACTTTTGTGCACATTCTCTAATGTATTCCTCACAATGACGTGAAATAGCTACTATTGTTGGCCCATTTTACAGATGAGGAATTCATTTGTGGTTCAAAGAGATTAAGCAACTTGCTGTGGTACCAGCCCACATCTTTCTGACTCCAAAGCCCACAGTCTTCACCTCTAAGATCTACTTCTACCAGAAGACAATACAGAAGAAGGGAAGGAGTCTCTAAGGGTGTGGTTTAAGTGGGAGACAAGGGGCCAACTTTTGAGAAGTTTGTAACATTCCCTTCATTTCTGAGGATTTTGCCTTTGGGGAGGTCTGTCCCTGAGCAGTGCCTCCACCCCACTCTGGGGCTATACATATGTAAAAGAAGCCAATAAAACAGTCCAGAGAGAGCTGGCCCTCCTAAATCTTCAGGGGACAAAACCTCCCACTTGTGATGCTTCAAAGCTGCCCAGAGCTACCAGTTTACCCCCAGAAGTCCTGACTCAATGCCTCTGATTGGAAAATAAATAGCCTTGCACATAAAAACCGCAGGCCAATTGTGAGCCCAGGAATGGGAAAGTGCTTTGCTTAGACCACTGGGGCCAACCTCAGAGCCCGACTTTACCCAGGCGGCCTCTCCTCAAGGAGATGGAGAGCCAGGGAGACAAGCCTGGGTGAAAATGGGAATTTAAAAATGGCTCCTTAGAACGATTTTATTTTAAAAATTAGGATAATTGACACATAACATTATATTCGTTTCAGGTTTACAGCATGATTTAATATATGTGTATATGGTAAAATGATAGAATTTTTTAAAGCCAGATTGAAAAAATAATACATGTTAAATTCTACAAAAATTGCATATTTCTTGTGGAAAATCAGAAAATACATATAAACAGAAGGAGTGGAAAACATCAGCTGAGTTTTTGAGCCCAAAGCTCACATTTGGTGCTTTTCGTTCTAGAGAGCTTTCTCTACCAATACTGAGCAAAAATTGGACCATAAGATGCAAACCACATTGTAACTTGCTTTTTTCCCTTCCATCAATATGGCACAAAACTTTTCTATGGCACGACATACATAGGTCCACTATTGTATTTTGAATGACTAGTTTTGCAACGTATGAATGAAACGCAGTTTATTTAATCAATCCTCAAATGTGGAATGTTTGGGGTTTTTTTCTATTTTTTTCCCTTTCACAAACAATGCTATAATGAATTTCCTTGAGGCTAAGTTGGGTGCACAGACATTCCCAGGAAGTATCTTAGAATAAATTGCTCAAATAGAAATTACTAAGTCAAAGTAGATATATATATACATGCATACATTGAGGGCAGAAATCCTGAGCGTCTAAACAAATGGTTTGTAGATCAAGTCCCAACCCCAGACCCAATTTCTACCCAGTGTAAATATTCTCACCCTCCATCATTTAAGCCTGATACTTTAAGGCAGGTTTGACTGTGCAAATCCAAGCTTTGGACCCTTCTGGTCATCTCGGTGATGATGGCTCAGCCCCTGCAGCTCAGGAAGCAGCTGAGCAGAGTGCCCCAGACTAGGGTCCTTGGAGTCAACTAGATTCAGCACCGGTTTCACTTCCAACTGGCTGTGTGCCTTAAGGAGAATCACCCAACCGCTCTGAATTTCAGGTTCCTCATCTTCAAATTAGTGGGCGGTGCTTTTATCGATCTTATTTATGTGAAGCATAAACATATATAAAACACGTAGTACAGTGCCTGATACAGTAAGTGTTCATCAGACATCTGTAACTATACTGTTATCATATTGACATATTAATGTGCTATTCAACCAACATCTTAGTTATTCAAGTTCTTGGATTTTTCTTGGAGGCAGCCAGACAGACCATGAATTGCACCCTATTTAAATCTACCTGCATCACCTAGAAGGTGACTTAGTTCAGTCTAATATCAGTTGAGGCCTTGCCATAAGATGAACACCGTATTACACTCTCTGGAGGGAAAACTGATGAATGTGCTTCTGGGAGCTTATCGGCTAGTGGGAAGGCCAGAAACATACATCAGTAACTCAGATCTAAGGCAGCATGTTGCCAATGACATAATGAGAGGTGCAAATAATGTGTGTGGATGAGGCATCTCAAGGGGCATCTTATAGGAGGAGGGATTGGAGGTGGAGCTCAAAAAGGTCCAGTAACTGGTCCAAATCACACACTTACTACGATGGGATCAGACTTTAGGTCTGTATGATTAAACAATTCATGTTTATTTACTCAATACTAGTAAGCAAAGAAAGGTCAAAGCTACTCTAAAGTAGACTAAGGCTGCCCAATAGAATTTGCTACAGTGACAGAAATGTTCTGTATCTGATCTGTGCAATATGGTGGCCACTAGCCACATGTGGCTACTGAGCACTTGAAACGTAGCCAGTGTGGGTGAGGGACTGAATCTTAAATTTTATTTAAATGTGCCTAGTGGCTACACTGTCCTGGTGGTTGGACAGCATAGGTCTACATTGAGGGAACTGATTTAAAGAGAAGGGGTAGTGTTGAAGATCAAAGTTATCAATGACTAGGAAAGAGAGGTTTTTAGAAAATAAAAGTGAAAAGGAAAGCAGATCCTAATTCGAGAGGAACTGTTAATAGTAATTTAAAAATAGTTTTCATGGAGACCCAATATTTTTCTACCCCTGGAGGAATGCATCCATTTGGTTGATGTGCTCCGACCATGCCATCTTTGTGGCTCTTTGTCAAACAGCTTGGGGCCAAGCCAAAGCCCATGGGGAGGGCTCCCTTTGGCAAATGCATCCCCCCTTCTTCTCTGTTTTGTATTTGGCATTAAACCGAGTAACTGTCTCATGCTGAAACCACCACACGTATCTAATTCCCATTTTGTTCTCTGTCAGACTCAGGCAGAGAGCTGATAGAATAGCTGACACTTTCAGGTCAGAGAAAACTTCCTATCTGTAGTTCTTAATGGCTGGAGCTGTGCAAAGACACACCAGGCAAACTCAGGGGGAGGTGAGTCTCCCATCAGGAGAAGAGTTCAAGCATGGGCTGAACAATCAGGGGTACATTGTATCCAGGTTGTGAATGTCAGATGAAAGCGAAGAGGTAGTTGGAATAAAAGGCCCTTTATGTTATTTCTAACCCCCAAAGTCGCACTCTTTGTAAAGGAGACACTGTAGGGCTGTAAAAATCCTCATCTATCCATATACCATAATCAAGATAGACTGGGACCTCACTGAGGTCAGAGTTGTGCCCCTCTATTATTGGGCCAGGCATGGTATGTGGCACATGGAAATTCAATAAATCGTGATTATTGCTGCTGAGAGATTATTCAGTCTTGATGTCTTAGCCTAAGTATAAAATGTCAATCTTCACTTGATAAGAGTAAATGCACTAATGTAAATTCAGTGCAAATTTGGGTTAATGTCTAAGGACCAAACAACCATCCTATGTAACTGTATCAAGTATCCCATGTATGCCTCACCCTGTTAGGTAAAAGAGAGGGAGAGGACTCACAGGTTCAGTGTCTACTCTGGGCTGGTACCATGGTAGATGCACACACTTTATAGTATAATATCTACAAGCTTGGAACAGGGATTAATATCCCCATTTTATAGATAAAGAAGCTAAGGCTTGACAAGGAAGTAAGCCAAAATCACATAGATAGTAAGTGGCTGAGGCAACAGTCAACAGCCTTTAGTCCTAGCCCTATACTGGTTAATAGGGCAGGCAGATTAAAATTTATATAGGTAGGTTCACTGTTGGTAAGGACAGGAGTGTTATGGACATCTCAACACTGGTGAAGTAGAGAAATGTCTTCTCCCTCTTTGTCAGAGAAATCGTCATGTCCTAGTGGGTCATGATGATTTAGGACCATTGTAGGTAACCTCACCTTCTCAGCTCACCCCCTCTCACTCTAATTTTTAAAAGTTCATGGCTGACAATGGAAGCTCATAAGATTCGGGTCTTTAAACTTCTAAAGAATTCCTTCAAATGCATGATGCTTTTTTTTTTTCCCAGTTCCCTTCCATCGACCAATTTGCAAAGCCCACTTAAGATGTATGAACCAACACTCTGTTGCAAGGGGCAAGAACCCAATACAAAGTAGTTTAGTTATAAAAGTGGCTCATGATCTTGAAACGACAAGACTCCGGACATGACTGATGCAGGTGCTGACACGATGGTATTAGAAATGTGTCTCAGGTACCTTTTGGCTCTTCTTTCTTCTGCTTTGGCTCCATTATCAGGAATAGACACCAGATCTATGTCTTACTTGCTTTGTGTCTTCAGCAGAGACAGTGCAACTCCCCCCCACCCCCCCCCGAGTAGTTCTGGCATGGAAAGAAATGTAGTGCAATAAATGATGTGGGAACTGCGAGCTGCCTCAAGCTAGAGTTCTGTGCTGGGTCTGACAGATGTCAAGTAGTGATGTGTTTCCCTTGAAATTTGAAAATATCCCGAGGCAACCCTGAGGGGTCCCTCTGGCACCCCAAGGAGCCTCGTTGCTCAGTTTGGGATAGAAGGCTGTTGGGTTGCCCTCTTCCCTTGCCTGGCCTGCTGCTTTTCTCCTTTTCCTAATTCCTGGTTTCATCTCTCCCTGTTACAGGGTAGTGTTTTGAATCCCATTCTTGGTATGTGTTAATGTATCACTTTAATCGGGTTACTTATTCTTCCTAACCCTCAACCATCTCTTTGATAAAGGGTGACTACGGCATCCATCTTGTAGGGCTGTCCTCAGAACTAAAGAAGATTGTATATTGAATGTGCTGAGCACACTGCCTGCAAGATCATCCATACTCAGAGCTGTAGCTATCGTTTCTCTTACTATTACTGTTATCAGTATTAATACACGGGACAGAGACATCATCCTTTGGCTCATCTGTGAATGACAGAAATCTCAAAATAAGGGGCTTAAGTGAAATAGAATTGTATTTCTCTTTCATGCAAAAGTCCAGGAAGATACTCCTGGGTTGGTATGATGCTACCCGTTGCCAGGGATGTGGACTCTTCTACCTTATTTATCTCCATAGCTCCATTTCCAAGGCACCCTCATGGCCCAACAGGGCTGCTCTAGCTTCAGCCAACATGTCTCACTCTAGCCAGAAGAAGGAAAGGGGAGGAGAGATTCATGCTCTCTTTCTTCCCGGAAATCGCATACCCCAGTCCTGCACCAATCGTAATGCCCAGAACTCCAATCACACACTTAGCTGCAAGGGACATGGAGAAATATAATGTTATTCTGGATGGCCACGGTGCTCAACTAATACAAGTTTTATTCCTATGGTGAAGGGTAAGCTCTGCCCACAGCAGGGCAGTGAGAAACAACCATGGAATCTGGGTTCACTGTGGATGATGCAACTCCGAGAAAACCTTGCTTCTGCTTCAGGGGAAATACTGGGCAATATTTGCCACCTGAGGAACGTAAGACTGACTCCAGAATTTTTGAGAAAGCTGGACATTAAAACTCAAGTCTGAAGCTCTCTTTCCTGAGCCAAAGAGCGTAGTTTAGTCTTTCCCCTCCTGCTGCCAGTCTGGGCTGAGGAGAGGCAGAGCACTGGCCCCAGGCAAACTTGGTTTGAGGCCAAATTCCAGAACTCTTGGGGCTGACTGGCAGCCACTCTGTCTGAGCAACCTGGGGGATCCTGAGAAAAGAATGAACATCCGAATCCCAGAACAAAATCAGCAGTGATGATGCTTCTGCCGCCCGGGTCTGGCTGGGAGGCCGCACGGTGGGGAGGATGAGGTCATGGTGACAAATGAGAGAAGGGGGAGAGCTCTAGAATGCAGCAAATGTGCCCACGAGTGAGTGAGAGCCGGGAGCCCAGAGCACAGCCAGCGTCCAGCCCTCCTTCTGCCATCACTCTCTGTGCTTTTGGACTTGAGTCTATCCAGCCAGAAGACAGAGGCACATCTGCCGTCCTCTCTGCTGTGTAAGGTTGCTGTCAGCAGGAGCGAGGTTTAGGAATGTCCAGAAAGTGAATGGAGTTCCCAAAGAAAAGGAGGTCTGGTTGCCAGGGGTTAGGGGGAGGGAAGGATAAAAAGGCAGAGCACAGAAGACTTTTAGGGCAGTGAAAATATTCTGTAGGACACTGTGATGGTCAATACAGGTCAGTATACATTTGTCCAAAACCCAGAGAATGTGCTATACCAGGAGCGAACCCTAACCCCTACCCTAACCTCAACTATGAACTCTGGGTGATGATAATGTGTCAGTTTGGTTCACTGATTGTAACAAATGTACCTCACTCGTGGGAGATGCTGATGGGAGGAGAGGCTGCCAGAGCTGTGTTGGGGTGGAGGGGAGAGCCTTTTTCTTTAAAGAAAGATAGTGAAAGAAGTTGACCTTGGGAGTCATATTGCCAATGTGGGGCTGAGTAAGGAGTTACTGAGCAGCTATTGAGAAGAAATCAACCATGTGTACTCCTCATCTGGTCCAAAAGCCAATGATAGGGCTATAAAGACAAGTAATCAGGTACCAGGTAAATAGTAATTATTTATCAAGACAAATGTAGTAAAAGACATTAAGGAGATCCCAAACGTCCATGTAATATAAAATTGCCCACATCTTGGTGTGGAGTGGTCCATTTGATGGGGATGGTAGTTTAATCTGGAACTTGGACGCAGGAAGTAGATGAAAACATGGCTGTCACATTATCTGAGCTTTATTGGTGTGCCTTTAGTCTTTCCATGATCATTGCCTTTAACTTCTGTATTTAGGAGATGCAGTTATTAGTTTTTTTAATTTTTCTAACATTTATTTATTTTTGAGAGACAGAGCACAAGCGGAGGAGGAACAGAGAGAGAGGGAGACACAGAATCCAAGGCAGGCTCCAGGCTCAGGGCTGTCAGCACAGAGCCTGACATGGGGCTCAAACTCATGGACCGCAAGACCATGACCTGAGCCAAAGTTCGACGCCTAACCGACTGAGCCATCCAGGCGCCCCTGCAGTTATTTTTTGATGATCCACGAGCTCTCTTTTTCAACATTCAGGTTTTCCTGCCCTTTGAAGAAAACCAAGATTATCCACTGCCCTGAAGAAAACACAAGAAGGAGACCATGCCTAGTGCTGCTGTGAAGAGTCTGAGCAGCTCTGTCCAAGTGAACTGTGTGAGATGATGCAATGTTCTTTTTTTTTAATTTTTTAATGTTTATTTATTCGTGAGATAGAGCATGAGTGGGGGGAGGGGGGGAAGAGAGAAGGAGACACAGAATTGGAAGCAGGCTCCAGGCTTCGAGCTGTCAGCACACAGCCAGACGTGGGACTTGAACTCACAGACCATGAGATCATGACCTGAGCCAAAGTCGGATGCTTAACTGACTGAGCCACCTAGAGGATGGAAATGTTCCAACTGCACTGTCCAATATGTTAGCCACCATTGGGCACTTGAGATGTGACTAATGTAACTGAGAAACTGAGTTTTTTTATTTTTATTTTAACAAATTTAAACTACGATTTAAAAATTTTTTTTTTCAACGTTTATTTATTTTTGGGACAGAGAGAGACAGAGCATGAACGGGGGAGGGGCAGAGAGAGAGGGAGACACAGAATCGGAAACAGGCTCCAGGCTCTGAGCCATCAGCCCAGAGCCCGACGCGGGGCTCGAACTCACGAACCGCGAGATCGTGACCTGGCTGAAGTCGGACGCTTAACCGACTGCGCCACCCAGGCGCCCCTAAACTACGATTTTAAATAGCCACATGTGGCTGGTAGCCACTATATTGAACAGCACAGGTCTAGGGTTGTATCCCTCAGTGGTACTTTTTCTACTGACCTCAGGTCTCTCAGAAGTTTGTTTTGTATATATGTGCACATGTGTATGTATATGTACATCTCTGCATGTGTGTGTGTGGTGGGGGGGGGGGAAGTGACACATGCATTAATGAATGTAAGGGAATGCCACAGAACTTCCTGTGGATCCAGTTAAGACCCTCAACCCACAAATATCTCAGACTCAAAATGTTGGAACCTCTTATTACATGAGGAAACTTTTTTACCTTAAAAAGGCAGAGGACAGAATGGAATCCAGGAAATAAGGCAGGCATTATATAGAATTTCTTTGCTGTACATCTTATATCCATTTTTGTTTTTTAAAAAGGCCAATGCATTTATAATCATATTATATATAATGGGTCAGGGGATAAGACTGAAGTCTAAGGTTGGCCCTGGCTTTGCCACCAAGTTACTGTGTGAGTCTGGCATGTGACATCCCTCTTTGGGTCTCAGTTTCCCTACAGTTGCAACAGGGATTGAATAAGATGGTTTATAACAATGGTTCATCTCTTTGATATTATCCTAGGCCTAGGCAGAATATACACATTTTTTTTCAATATATGAAATTTATTGTCAAATTGGTTTCCATGCAACACCCAGTGCTCATGCCAAAAGGTGCCCTCCTCAATACCCATCACCCACCCTCCCCTCCCTCCCACCCCCCATCAACCCTCAGTTTGTTCTCAGTTTTTAACAGTCTCTTATGCTTTGGCTCTCTCTCCCACTCTAACCTCTTTTTTTTTCTTTTTTTTCCCTTCCCCTCCCCCATGGGTTTCTGTTAAGTTTCTCAGGATCCACATAAGAGTGAAGCCATATGGTATCTGTCTTTCTCTGTATGACTTATTTCACTTAGCATAACACTCTCCAGTTCCATCCATGTTGCTACAAAGGGCCATATTTCATTCTTTCTCATTGCCACGTAGTACTCCATTATGTGTATAAACACAATTTCTTTATCCATTCATCAGCTGATGGACATTTAGGCTCTTTCCATAATTTGGCTGTTGTTGAGAGTGCTGCTATAAACATTGGGGTAGAATATACACATTTTTGATCGAAAAACAGAAAGGTGGAAAAGCTTTCTTCAGACTGGTCTAAATATATAGCAGATTAGGTCAAAGTTTGTACTACGTTCCGCAGTCAGCTGCAAAGAAAAAAGGGGCACCGTGGTTCAGTCAGCTTGGGGTACACTGGGTTGAGGTTAGGTAGGCTTCTTGACTTCAGAACTTCTCAGAACCTTTAATTTGTTCATGGGCATTATGACCCTCCAGCTGGAAGATCGAGTTGCTGCCTTTCCCAAACTTTGTTGACTCCAAAATGTATTTGTTTGAGGGCATCTTGCAGGAAGGACTAAGTGTGGAACACACTTGGGGAAATGCTGATCTGGAGGCAGTATGAGTAGATTTTTGGGACCCAGCTATCTCCCGAACTTCGACCTCTCCCTGCCTCTCCTGCTGAATGTGCAAGGAGGGGGTTCTGCCCTCAGCAGAGGGTCGAATCCTGCTTTCCTTTGCACAGGTGCAGCTCCCCATGGCCCCAGCCCTCTAGCCTCCCCTTGCAGGCTGTTTTGTTCTGGGGCTATCGTGATTTGCAAATTCTTCCTCTAGCTCAAGTGCAAGGACCCGGAACATGCTCCCGCTGGAGGGACAATGTCGACTGAGACCCCCAGCAGTATTGTGACCTCTGTGGGAGCTGGCAGCACCTCGCAGAGGGCAGAGTTTGGCTCTGCAGTTGTACAGTCGGTTGTAAATTCTGCTGAGCTCTATGGATCCATCTGGATGAAAAGGTCTGTATAAATGCAAGATCATTATCATTATCAGCTGTCCCAGTTGGAGCCCAGCGATTCACAAGCCTACAATCAATGGGGCTTTTCCAACAATCCCAATCTACCCAGCTTGAAAAAGGTGTAATTACATGGAGCTGCACGTCCTCTGGAGAGACAGAGGGCATGTCTGTCCCCACGTCTGTCCCCAGAGTGATGGAGAAAGGAAACTCCCAAGCACCTCATTAGGCACATTGACAGAGGTGCCGCTAGGTTCTTCCGAGGCCGGGAAGAAAAGACATCCCGGGTCAACCCAGAACTTTGTCCTAGTTAGACATGAGGGGGTAGCATCACTTCTGCCTCTCTGCAGCCCAGGCGCTCTCAGAGGCACTATGGAGACTCCTTGAAGTCGCCTATTTTTTCCTTTTCCTGATTTCATCTGGGATCAGAAAAAACTTGTATGCAGAAAATCTTCCTTTCTGAAACTGCCCACCCACAGCATGCGGAGACCAGGAGAGGCTTCCTACCTGGCAACTCTGAGCTACAGAATGTAAGCCTTAGCTCATTCTTCTAGTTATGTGACTTTGCATAACTTCCTTAACCTCTCTCAGCCACCTTGCCTGTCAGAATAGAAGGATCTTTTATTCTAATTCTGAGACTTTTGGTGCTATAGGAGGGAGAAGTAAAGAGACACACTTAATTTTTAAAACAAATCCTTCTGTTTCTAATATCCAAAACAGAAGACTGGAAATGATTAAGGTGACTTGAAGGCCTGCTCAGAGTCACAGAGCCTTAGTTAGGGTCTTAGGAAGTTCCTCAACTTTTCTGCTTCATACTTGTCTGACTGCAGCCTCCCATCAGCCTCCTGGGCCTCTGTCCTCACAAAAGTAGGAGGGGTTAATGAGCATGTGGTCCCCCCAGGGCCTTGCCCTGAAGTTCTGGTGCCTGGATCTCTAATGAGTCAAGAGCCTTTTCCCTGTCTCCGTATAGGCTTTACACACAATGGCTGAGTCATGTCCCCTCCCATGCCTCCCTCCCCCCGCCCATTCTCCTGAGAAAATTACCAGGGAGCGGCTAAGAAGAGAGATGTGGCTAGAAAGGAAACTAAAGGGGGTGGGGGTGGAGAGTGCTTCCCTCGTCAGCTCTAGAGACACAAAGTTCAGGCCACTTTCACTCCTTCCAAACAGTCAATTCTGTCCTCAGGCTGGGGAGTGTCCCAGGACAATGACTCCTTCACTCCGGTTCATTTTTAACTTTTAAAAATGGCTTCTGTGACCCCGCAGGGTGAGACTTTGGGCTTTTGGTGTGAAGGAAGTGGTCATTCTGAAGATATGCTTGACACACACACAAAATTCTCCTCTGTGACCTTGGGCCACATCTCTGATAAATAGACTGGCCGGGTGAGGCGTCCAGCCGACTGACCTCCCAGGTGGCCAGAGTTCTCAGTGGGACCGTGGCTGACTGGATATTTCAGAGCAGCAAGGGACACCCTTTGCTGTGTCTGGGTGAATAGAATCCAGGCAAGCTTCTAGAGCACCTCAGCCCCAGATCTGGTATCATCTGCAGTGCTGTGGCAAAAATACCCACCAACCCATCCTGGGCAGATGCGAGTGTTCTCCAAAGCAGGTCTCAATTTGGGATAGTGAGAAGTAGTGTTTCTGCTGAAGACTAAGGGCTCTGTCCAACCAGCTTACTTGCCCAGGTCCAGTCTTCAGGACTCTGTTTTCCAGCTTCCCATAGTAAGAGAACATGTCTTGATGGGCCTGGTTCATCTATCAGTACACATAGCCATGTTTATGAAGTCTTAATATTTAATGCGTTGTGAGTCTAATAATAAAGCAAAATTAAGACTCTACCTCCTGCAGTTCTTAGAAATGAGCTTGATTTATCCCATTCATTAGGCAAACACATAAATGTCTTTGTCTGGGACCGGGATGTCAGATCTTTAACCTAAGTAGCATTTTGAGTATGGAAGGAGAATGTAAATAATGCTCAAGGCTGTCCTAAAAAAAATCACAAAGAAATAACTAGGTTGCCCAGATCTACTAGTGCGTATTTTACAAGCTGTGCGTAGCAAATACAATCCTCATTAGCACTGCTTTTATTTGGCAGTAAACCTTCCCCTGATTCCATTTGTAAACTCGGTACTCAGAATATGAAGGATCTCATTAGCTAATGTCAACTGGTTTAGGAGAGCCTTCCCAAGGTGCCGATTTTTATTCATATCCCAGAGTAAGGGGAGTGCAAATAAGATAAGGAACACAGGGGAAGGGAAGTAATGTTTGTAAAGGCACAGGATGAGGTGCTCATATGTTCTTCCACATAAGCCTCAGGACCAGTCCCGGAAGCAGATTTTATTATCCTGGGTTTGCAGATGAGGAAACAGGTTTTGAGGCATTAAACCAAGTATCCAAGGTTCCATAACCTCAGAACTAGGATTAATGCCAGGATGTTTTGCTTCTCATTCTCTGTTGTTCTGACGATACCACATGCTTTCTCTTTGCCCTGTTGTCTGTTCCTGGGGCTATTTACTCCTAACCATATGACCTAGGCTAGTGTTATGCTCATTTCTCCAAGCCTCAAAATTCTGACGCAGTAAACGGAAATAACCATATTTGTCTCACGGCCCTCCCTGGTTGCCATGTGGACAAAATGAGATAATATATGAGAAGGGGAAAGGGAGAGTCTTTCTCTGCCTTCTCTTTAAGGTTTCAGGACAGTCTCCTGTTTGTTTGCTTCAGGAGAGGAGAATGGCTGTGGGTGCACAAAGGATACTTATAAACGAGGTGCGATTCTCGAGTAATAAACCAGCTTCTTATACTCCATGCCAGCACATCTCAAGACATAGGAGTTTTAAAAAGCCCAAACCTGAAGATGAAATTCTGTCTCATGGAGACCCTGCAGAGAAGAAAATAATAGATATGAACCACCCTTCCTCAAGCTTCCTCAACCTGATGCACAAAACAGCGTGGCTGGAGGGAGGCTGGAGGTGTGTGATGAGGGGTGGAGGGTGATGTGGTGTACATGAGTTTTTCCACCAGGTCAGCTCATGGTCTCTGTGACGGTGGGGTGGAATTATTAGAACAGAAACACCCCTGAGCTGTAGCAGCCTAGCGCAATGTTCAGTTGTGACATATACAATGTTTCATGGAATCCATATTTCTGTCCAATATGGGAAATTTTCAGATTGAACCTCAATCAGCTATTCAGGAAAAGGGAGATAACATGGGACAGAACCACAGTCCCACATTGCACAGAGGTGGCGGCCACAGTGTGCGGTATGCAGATGGGAAGGAAGCAGAAAGCCACACGACCAAGCACATTTCGAGAGAAGCTGTCAGCGAGAGGAGTAAGGGAAGAGCAGTGGGTATTTTACAGGGTATATCCAAGAGAGAGAGGATCTCCTTAGCATTACTTTTAGCAAAGCCCATATAATTTCTTAAGATTCTTCTTATTTTGAGAAAATTTCAAGTCTGCATAAAAGTTGCAAAAATGTCCTATTTCCTTTGCTTTTGCCATAACCACTGCCATTGTCTGCCTTGCTCATATTTCCATTTTAAACTAGACCAGAGCAAGCCTAATTTAGACTACCCCACTCAGCCCCATAATCCTTCCTCTTTCTGGTAGGACTTGGTGTTAGTTTCTCTCTCAGGCCCGTGATCCATTAAGTCCTTTTCCAATCATGAATGGTTATTGATTGTATACTATATGCCAGGTATGATGCTATGAGCTAGAAAAAATACCAATAGCTAATATGCATTGAATGCTTACTATGTGTTAGGTTTGGAGAAAAGTGCCTTTTTACCCATCATCTCATTGAATCCCTGTAACAACCTAGGGAGGTAGGTTGTGTTATTATCTCTGTGTTACAATTAGGGAAGCTGTGGCTAAGATCTAAGTAAGCTAGGAAGATCTAAATACGCTGATTCAGGACATGAACCCAGACTCTTTAGCCCATCTTCTTACTTATTGGACTTCTTTAGCACTATGGCTGGTCTCTGGGCTCCTATGTTGTTCTCTGTCTAATCATTTATGCTAACTGAAGTCAGTATATGTATCCTATGGTGATCTCTTGGCTTTTATTACTCCTTAAAGTATAGCTTCCCCCACCCCATGGGCTTCTGTGTGCAGGAATGAATTTTTATTTTGGTTCCCAGTATCCTGTTTTGTTCTTGCCATCCAAATTCTCAGGAATTGGGACCTTTCTCTCAGCCGCAGTATATGACAGGCTAGCCCTGGAGAGACTTCCTGGTCAACAGTTGGCTGCCATCTGACCCAGATTACTATAATCCTAGATTCACCATTAATGAGTGCTTGAGGACTGGCAGGTCCCCTTGGAAGCCACCAGGTTGATATTTGGCTAATTTTCATGAGCTGCCCATGCTTTTTCTCCATGAAAAGGTTTCTCCAGAAAAAGTTTCCTGGGGAAGGTGGCACATGGATTTTGAAAGCTGTTAATCTAAAAGTCATGGGGGAAAAAGTCACTCATGAGTGGAGAGAGAAATTAAACAAGACTGCTTCCAGGAACATAACCCAGTATGGATTCAGTCGCACAATGATGCTTTGTATCCATCATTTTGGTGGCATCTCTCTTTCTTGAAGAAGTTGGCTTTGTACCACAGCCCACGTAAGAGGCCAAATTTATTAGACACATACAGACAGTAGAAGACTGACCTTTAGCACAAGGAGCTGATAAACACATCACCCCTTTATTAGAGGCCGAGGAAAAGTTGGTAACTAAGAAGTCACCAAAAAAGGTCAATGCTTCTAAGATTTTGTTTTGTTCTGTTTTACTCTGTCTCTCTCTGGTCAAACAAGGACAACTGTTATCTAAGTGCCTGAGAGGCAGCAAGCAGGATGGAAAGACCATGATCCAGAGAGCACTAGGAAAATCAGTAGTTCATTCTCTAGGAAAAACGGAAGGTGTTCCAAGTCAGGGATCTGAGGGTTTGCAGTTTTGAAAATAGCCAAAGGTGGCAAAGAAGAATCCATTGTTCACATTGGCAGGCCATGGCAGACTGATGAACTTGCTAGAGTTTTCAAGGAAAACAAACAGTAACCCTCTGCGTCATTCTCATCAAGTTGGGGATACTTGCTGGTCACCTCAGATAAGGTGGACTGATCGTTAAGATCAGCACAAGTAACATATGAGCAACCTAATTTTTAGTGTGTGGGAATGTGGACCTATTGGACTGAAAGTGAGCTGGGAGGTTGTCAGTCAGTTTGCTATAATTTCAAAATCCCTGCTTTGCCAGCTGCCTTGAAGTGGGAGTAGAACCCAAGAAAAGTAGCTGCACGCAGGGTTTGCTAAGTACACAGAGATGACCCTTACAGAGATAATCTCCTCCATTCCTTATTTCTTATGGGACCCTACACTTGATGAGATCTCAGTATTTCTTTGGAGGGAGTAGAGGTCAAGGTGGGGTGCAGTGGGATTTATTATACCTTTCCTTTCCATCTCTATCAACTAGCATCAGCTTCTGTTGGAGGGAAGAAGCTTTTTGTTTTCCCTGCCTCTTTTGTCTTATGTTGCAAGTTTTAAAATTTGTCCAATTTCTTGAGAAAATGCTTCAATCTGTTCTTTTTTCTAAATTGTTTAAACTGTTCTTAAGATCCTGAATTTCCACCTTTTTCCCACCAGACTTTGTTTGAAAGCTAAGAATAGCAAGAAGGGTTCTTAAAGCAAATTTAGGAATAGCAGAACAAATTTCTTGATTCTCAAGGGGACTACAGGCAGCTTGATGCAAATAAATGATAAATTGATCATTGATATCCTAGGAACCCTTCAGCCCAAGACATGTCTTGATAGTTTTCTCTGACCTCCTAGGTCCTTTATTTTGACCCACTGGAGAATTAATAGCTACTCCATCCTTCATCCCAGTGTTTCTCTATCTCTGTCTCTCTGTCTCTGTCTCTGTGTGTGTGTGTGTGTGTGTGTGTGTGTAGATAGAATTTATTACACTGCATTGCAATCAGTTGTGACCTCCTTAAGAAGAAAGACTACACTTTTTTTCATTTTTGTGTGCTTGGAACGCAATAGGTATTCAGAAATTGTTAGTGACTTGAATTACATTTGCATGCACCTGCCAAAAGCAAAATTCTTTAGAAGGGAATATGTGAAATATAAACTTTCATGAAGATGCTGTATTGATTGATCGATTAATTGTCAAGATTTCTCATAAGTCACCTCATCTTGCTCTCTATCAGAACACCCTACTTTCCCCTGGGAGTTTCAGCAAACCTCTCTGATTCTTGTCAAAGATGAATTCCCTTCTATGACATTCTTAGAAATATAGTACAATAATTTAAACACTTTTAAAATGAAGCAAACTCCTCCAACATGTCTGACATATCTGTTATTATTACCACCTTCAAAATATACAAATGACATGACATGGACCAGAGATGTTTTTGTTTTTTTTTTAAAGTAGAATTCAATTAATTGAATAATCCTTAAGAGAGGTGGTTTTTCCCTTATCAGGGTGTTTCCCCTTGTATTTTTTCAGAAGATTATTATTTGATCATGAGGAGAACAAATTTTTGACCTCAGACTTAATCTGGACTTTGGACTCTTCCCCGTGTTTTTTTCTTTAGCATATGTTGGTGTTAGGGAATTGATCTTGCTTGTACCTTGTCTGAGGCCCTAGGAGTCCATATATAGGGAAGCTGTGTCCACTTTGCAAGAAGAGAGACATCTCATGCAGGGATTAAGAGTATGGGACAGATTAAGGAGATTTATCCCTTTAAGCATGAAAACTTTTCTATTATTTTAATTATCTTAGACGGAAGTCTCTTTCAAATACATTACACGCTTACCCATCTTCCCTTTTTGTCTTTTCCTTGCTGATTTCTTCAGTTCTCAGGGTTACACGTAGCTTATCCTTTTTCCCCCAGTGGCTCAGGGCAACATTGTAACAGAGGCCCCAAGGCTCTTTATTTCTAGATAAGCATCTGGGATTGACAGGCTTCCCCTACCCTTCCTGCCTGCCCCCAAAATGAAAATAACTATTTTTTGATTAAGAAATAATAGATATTTGTTGAAAATTTTAAATAATATGGAGCTGTATAAAATGAGAGGATAACTTGGAACGTATCCTTTCAGAACTTTTAAGTGCATAAAAACACATATCATTTATTAGCTGTATGACCTTTTTTTGAGCCACTATTTCTTAGTCTATAAAACGGGGATAGCAATCTAATAGGGTTGTTGTGTCAATTGATATTTAACAGAGTGTCTGACATATAGCAGGCGATCAGTAAATGTTCATTCTCTCCCTTAATCTTTCCTTTGATAAACTGGTTTATGGAATTGTATGATTTTAAATATTGGTTCCATGGGCTCTGCTTTTAGTGAATATTTATGGAGAAGTGACCATGTACAGTAATGGCGAAGTGATCGAATACTTTCCATGTGCCAAATCTATTTTAATCCTCACAACTATGAGGCAACTGCTATTGTCTTCCCCATGTCCTAGATGAAGGAAATGAAACTTAGAGAAACTAAGGAATTTGTCCAGGGTTAGAAAGCTAGAGCCAATGCCGGATAACACCAGGATTCACATGGAGGAAGTCTGACACCAGACCCCATATGCTTAATCACCACATTGTTTTGTCTCCCCAAGACTGCAAGAATATAAGAAAAAGTATGCCAAGTATCTGGTTGGGAAAATAAAATCTGCAGGTGCACATAGGTCACCGGTTCCTAAGTACAGTGTTCCTTGAGCTTACCCTGTCTCGTGGCTTCAGCATGGCTCCACATGGCTCACTCCTGCCTCTCCAACTCTGACCTGGACCCTCCCCTACTCCTGGGGCCTCCATTCTTACTGCAAATGACCCACTCAAACAAAGTCTTCTCCACCAACGCCATTTCCATGTCCCCATCCATTAGTGATTCCATTGCTTCTCCCCTCTCAGGCCTGGACTCCTAGCATCATGCTTCCCTTTCTTGGCCTCTATTCTCTTCTGTAACCACACTGTTCTTTTATTCTTCCTTCCTTCCTTCCTTCCTTCCTTCTTTTCTTTCTTTCTTTCTTTCTTTCTTTCTCCTTCCTTCCTTCCTTCCTTCCTTTCTTTCCTTTCCTTCCTCCCTCCTTGCTTTCTTGCTTTTCTTTCTTTCTTTCTTCTTCCTTCTTCCTTCCTTCCTTCCTTCCTTCTTTTCTTTCTTTCTTTCTTTCTTTCTTTCTTTCTCCTTCCTTCCTTCCTTCCTTCCTTCCTTTCTTTCCTTTCCTTCCTCCCTCCTTGCTTTCTTGCTTTTCTTTCTTTCTTTCTTTCTTCTTCCTTCTTCCTTCCTTCCTTCCTTTTCTTTCTTTCTTTCTTTCTTTCTTTCCTTCCTTCTTTTCTTGCTCCCTCCCTCCCCTCTTTCTTTCTTTCTTTCTTTCTTTCTTTCTTTCTTTCAAAAGATATTCTAGTTCAGAAGTTAGTCTTCATTTCTAACCAGTTCTTTCAGTCAAGCCTTTGTTACCACATGCCTGGATAATAACAAGAACTTCACGTCTACTTTTCTCCACCCACTTCATTCAGCCCACCCCCATAACACAACCATTCCTTGTCTGTGATATCACACTCAAGCTGGGCTCTGATGCCCCTTTATTTTCAGACTCATTTTCTGCTGCTCTACACTTGAAATGTCCGCCCCAGATCTTACCTTTTACCATCTCCTCTGCGACCTCATGTTCACTCCTGCCCCCAACACTTTGCTACTTAGGTGGCCACTTCTAATGTGTCTCCCACCCCGCCCTACCCTTTCTCCTCTGGAGAAAATTTCCATTTTTCAATATTCATAGAAATACAGACTTTTGGAACTGGAAGACTTTTAGGAGACAGACCACTTACTCAGATTTTCCAAAAAATGTGTCCCTAGAAGCTGCCTGTTTAAGATTCAACTCAAAAGATACTTTCTTCATGCCACTGATCCAGACTCCTTTAAAAAAAAAAAACATAATCCTTATTCTAACCTTCTTTTAATTTTTTTAGAGTTTATTTATTTATTTCGAGAGAGACAGAGAGAGCAAGTGGAGGAGGGGCAGAGAGACAGAGGGAAAGACAGCATCCCAAGTAGGCTCTGCACTGTACTAAGCACAGAGCCTGATGCAGGGCTCAAACTCACAAACTGTGAGATCATGACCTGAGCTGAAACCAAGAGTCAGACGCTTAACCTACTGAGCCACCCAGGCACCTACTGATTCTGGGTCCTTAAAGAACTTGATGTTCTTCAGTGCTTTGGCTAACATTTTCTCTCTTTGCTCAGCTGGGCATAAGCTTTTTGGGTATGGAGACCAGATGTTCTTGTTTCACATCCCCCACAGCACCCAGCACTGGGCCATGTACACAGAGTTTGCTCAGTAGATAGTTATTAATTGATGAATCAGTGAGGCAGACAATTATATAAATTAAGAGAGTCCCGTAGGGACTGCAGTAATTAGGAAAAACTTCATGAAAAATCAAGATTTGTGGTGGGCTTTGGAGGATGAACATTCTGATTTTTGGCAAGCCAGGAACAAAAATTTGATCTGCAGAAGGGTTTTTGCACTGCTGTGAGGTGCAAGAGGTGGTCAGGGGGACCTGGGGAGTCCCACCCTTCTCGTATCTTATACAGCATCCATATGCTACTGACGAAATGTGTCTCTCTTAGTCCCAACGTATTCCCTCAACTCTAGACTTGTATAGCCAGGGGCCTGCTGGACAGCTCATCACACAGACATTTCAGATTTCTCAGGTCCCAATCTGGATTCCCGACCATCACGGCTCTTCCCCTTTCCACCTCCTTTACCCAAAGTCTTCCCCATCTCAGTAAGTGGTACCTCCATCCTCCTAGTTTCTCAAGACTCATACCCCGGAATCAACTTTGGCTCGTTTCTTACACCCTTGACATCCAATCGACAAAAAGTCTTGTTGGTTACACCTTCAAAATCTATCCAGAATCTGACTTCTTACCACTTCCACTACCACCTCCTACCTAGTCTCCCTGCTTTCTTGTTTACCCACTCTGTTGTCTACTCTTAATACAGCAGCCAGTGTGAACCCTGGCAAAATATAAGCCAGATCATATGTTAAGACCCAGCCATGGCTCCCCATTTCTCTCAGAGATAAACCAAAGCCCTTACAATGGCCCACAGAATCTGGGGTCCCCAGTGCCTCTTGGACTCCATTTCCTACAGCTGTCCCTTTGCTTACTCCCTTCCAAATACACTGCGTGCCTTGCTACTGCTCTACCTCGCTCTGGCCTCAAGACCTTGGAACTTGCTATTTTCTCTGCCTGAACCACTCCTTCCTGAATGATTCTCTCACTTCCTTCAAGTCTTTGCTCATGCGCAGGGTGGCCATATGTCTGAGCCCGGGAGAGTACTAGTTTGCATCTGTTGTCCCGGTGTAATTATTATGAGCTTCCCTTTGCACTTTTGAAAGCTTCCAGTTCGGAATGAAAGGTAGAGCATGAAGAACATATTAAAATATCATTGGGGCGCCTGGGTGGCTCAGTCAGTTAAGCGTCCGACTTCGGCTCAGGTCATGATCTCGCGGTCCGTGAGTTCGAGCCCTGCGTTGGGCTCTGTGCTGACAGCTCAGAGCCTGGAGCCTGCTTCAGATTCTGTGTCTCCCTCTTTCTCTGACCCTCCCCCGTTCATGCTCTGTCTCTCTCTGTCTCAAAAATAAATAAACCTTAAAAACAATTTTAAATATCATTGTATGATGACAGATGGTGGCTACACTTGTAGTGAGTGAAACATAACATATAGTCTTGTTGAATCACTAGGTTGTACACCTGAAACTAATGTAACATGGTGTGTAAACCGTACTCAAATAAAAAAGTTTCCCAGTTTAGACGATAAATTATGTGTTGACTCTACTCAAATATCGCCTTCTCAATGAAGCCCATCCTGATCACTCCATTTAAATTGTACTGCCTAACAGTTGATATTCCCCACTCCATGACCCTGTTCTCTTTTTTTCCATTGTTCTTATTGCCCCTCTAACCTATTATATAATTTGCTTATTGGTTGAATTTATCATTTGTTGCTCATCTCTTTCACTAGAATGTCCACTACACAAGTGGAGGAATTTGTGTCTATTTTGTTGACTGATAATATTCCTGTCTCCATTCCAGGTCATGGTAGGAATTCAAAAAAGTGCTTACTTAAAGAAATAGTACATTTTAGAAGGCAAAATAGGGAATTCCTTAGAACTTTGGATAGTTTATGAGGAAAATAGGCTGAATACATGATAGCAAACTGTCTCAGAAAATTCAGGAGGTGTGCTAGTCATACTGACCTGCTTACAAAGGATTTTGAGGTAATTTATTTTTTTTTTTAATTTTTTTTTTCAACGTTTATTTATTTTTGGGACAGAGAGAGACAGAGCATGAACGGGGGAGGGCCAGAGAGAGAGGGAGACACAGAATCGGAAACAGGCTCCAGGCTCTGAACCATCAGCCCAGAGCCTGACGCGGGGCTCGAACTCCCGGACCGCGGGATCGTGACCTGGCTGAAGTCGGACGCTTAACCGACTGCGCCACCCAGGCGCCCCGAGGTAATTTATTTTTTAAAAAAAGATCAAATTCCTATCTAGATGTGGTGTGAGAAGCATGATCAAGGAGCATGTAGAGAATGGGGTTGGGGAAAGGGATGAGAAGACAATTGTATTGAGAGTTGGGAGGGGGTGAAGTGGTGATTGTTAGAATTGATATAAAACTTAACTCTGAACTTCCTAGCAACCCAGGCAAAAAGGAATGGACAGATTACATACCTTCTGCTCCCTCCCTCATTGTTTGATTAAAAAAAAAGAGAGAGGCATCAATTCTGGGAAAACATATACTTCTAGGTTTTACATTGTAAGAGGAAATTATCATATTGATTTTTATAGGTGGGGTAACCACATATCCCAAAGTTCCCGGGACATTCACAGTTTACACATGTTGTCCCAGGGAACTTAATAGTGCCCTCTTTCATGCTTAAAAGTGTCTTGGTTTGGATGAAATAAGGTCCCACTCTTTGTAAAGGACATCGAATAACAGCACAGAAAATGGCTTCAATGCCTACCTTTACAGAGGGGATCAGACAGGTATCTCAATGATCCTTTGTTTTTTGTTTTTGTTTTTATTTTAGAAAGAGAGAGACAGCGCACACATGCAAGCAGGGGAGGGGAGAGGGAGAGAGAGAATCTCAAGCAGACTCCATGTTCACTGCAGAGCTTGATCCTACAACCCTGGGATCATGACCTGAGCTGAAATCAAGAGTCAGACACTCAACGGACTGAGCCACCCAGGCACCCCTTAAAATTCCTTTGGAAAGACCAAGGCCTTGGGGATGCATTGGGTTCCTTTGAGAATCGAGGCACTCTTTGAGCAGCACATAGTTCCAGACTTGCTCAGAAGCAACTAGAATTTGGGGAAGCTCCTACTGTCAAGAAATTCCTTCAGCCATCTGGCTCATCATACTTGCATGATGTTAAGGTCCTTGTTTACCAAAAGCTACAATAGCAATGAACCCTTTCTTGTCTCATTTGCTCATCTTGGCTTTTGCAAGTGGCTGGTGAGGTCAGTTGGAGAGTTTTCACTGGATCTATTTAGGGTGCTGGGGAAGCTCTTGTGCCTGTTGCTTCCTAAATAGGTGTGTGGGTCCCTTTAATGGGGCTGAGTATGTGTCCCCTCCCTTCCACCAACAAAATTTCTTTTACAGGAACAATAAAATTCAACCACTGTGTGCTATATTTACAAGCTATCTGCTGTTTTCAGCAGTGCGACCTGGGTAAGTCCTTTTACTTTTCCAAACCTACATTTCCTCATATGTAAGGAGAGGATATGGACTCTATTTGTATAGTCCCTCGCAGCTTCAATGTTATAATTCTCCTGTGGACCTGAGATGTTTGTTCAGAGCACAGGCACAGGTATCCATCTTTCCTAAATGCCTGGCACTCTGGGCTGTCAGCACTGGGAGCTCCTCATAGCTCAACCAGTCAGGGCCAGCCTGAGCCCCAGCTGCAAAGCAGAAGTTTGCCTACCTTCTTCCTCTCTTCTTCCTCCTTGTCACTTTCCTTTTTCTTGGATTAGGAGGGTCCTTGAACAGTGACAACGTAAGTCAGAACTAGGGTCCTCATTCAGCTCCAAACCTCAAGAGCTCTCATTGACAAATCTCTCTCCCCAGCTGTTAGTAAGAGGGGACATAACATATCCATTGCAAAAATGTAATACGTTACATGGCACTTACCTTGTGGCACGTGTGGTACCAAGTATTTTGCACCAATTAATTCTCACAACAACCTCATGAGGCAGATAAGATAATGGATCCCATTTTGTAAGTGAGGCTGGGGTCCCAGGGCAATGAAAAGACCTGCCAAAGGCCACCTAAGTAAGATGTAGCAATGTGGCATTCCAACCCAGGTCTTTGTGCTCTAAAGTGCTCATGCTTAAGCAACGAGAGCTGCTCCATTAGACGCTGGGTCTGTCTTCAAGATGGCCCCCATTCATGTGAGCATGGGCTAACCTGAGAGGAGACCATTAATCTGCCATTTCTTCTAACTTCACATGACCAGTGAAGGGATTTCAAGCCAGGTAGAAGGGGACGGAAAGAAGCTATAGTGTTCAGAGGGCCCTGAGGCCACACCAACTTAAACCATGGCACTTGGGCCATGAGAGAGAAGGAACAAGTCCATTTGCCCCGCAGATTGGGCCAGAGCTGAGCAGTGAAGAGGAGTCTAACACCCTGTTTTCTCACCTCTGCTCCCAGGTTACTTCCTGTTTGACAGCCACTGATGTGGATGCAAAAGGCATTGAGAGCCTAAGGCCTTGGCACCTCCACCAGATCTGCAAAGGTCAGGCAATCTTATCTAGAACACAACTGAGGAAGCAATTTCCCCAAACACTCTGGGCAGGGAGATGATTTGCTCCCTCTTCTCCCTTTGTGTTTCTCCTTCACAAAGACCCAGCGCCCTGTGCTAGTGAAATCTTTAAAGAAGGGAGGGAATGGGACCTGAGAGGCCTAGCAGCAGAGCGTGGCAGGGAGGACGGCTATGCCTGGTCTGAAGGCTCTTCCTTCACTTGGAAGCTTCCTAACCTGAAGTACAAATGAGACCCCCTGGGATCCCAAAATAGCTCCCCTCACAGCTGCTCAGCATCCATTTATAGCACAGCCTCTCTGCAGCCTCGGGCTGCTCCTGAGACGGCACTTCTGAGGTCAGCGCCTGTGAACACCAGACTCAATGTCGTTTTAAAACAGAACTGCTCATAAAGGACCTATTATGGTCCTGTCACTGTTTTTCAGGACTTGTCCCAACCTTCAGAGACTTTAAAGGGCCAAATTTGTTTTGACCCAGAGCCAGGTCACTTTATGTCCAACAATAACCCAGAAGCTCGTCAGGTCCCTTCCTCTGTGTCCCACAGCAGCTGAGGGAGAATGTTCTGCTTCGCAGCAGCAGGACAAACAACCAAATTGATGCTTGTGCCTCAGGCTGATAACTTGGACACCCCTAAGGTTAGATCCACCATCAGGCTTTATGTATATAATGTTCATTTATTAGCAGTGAAAATTGAGGCCATTAACTGACTTTACTCATGTTATTCATACCAATTCTGAATGTCAAATTATAGAGCAAAGAAACACCCCCAACCCCAGTGAAGTGCATTGTATACTTCCTTCTCATACTTGATCTAAAGCAAATGAACTTTGACCTGCCTTTGCACGCGTGGCTTATTTAGAGAGGGAGTGAAATAGTCCATTGATAACCAAGTGTAGTTTGCTTTTCCCCTCCTGACTCTTAAGCAGAGCCTCCAGGTCAGGAATGACCCTGACTGGCCTCTTGTAGTTTAGTTAGCCTCCTTCTGCTTTCTGTGACAGACATGGAACACTTGTCTTCACAAAACAAACATTTTTTTTGGTAAAGCACACTGAGGCCTCATATGGAGCTTGTCCACATCAGTTTTTTGGAGGCGGGTTCCTCCTTCCTAAAGTCACTGAATGGGGGCAAGTCTCCGCTGATCTGCCCTTCCAGAATGGAGGCCTGGAGTGAGCTTATAAGAGGTGGGCCACTGACTAGACACGTCTGCTGTGTTGAGGCAATGGAGACTCTGGAGCAGAGTGGCTAAGAACCTGGGTCCTAAAGCCACAGGGCTTGGGTTCCTGCCAAATTTCCATTAAATGCCAGGTGTGTGGCTCCCAAACAAGCTACTTTGGTGCCTGAGTCAGGGTCTCTATCGGTGGAGGAGCGATGGTAACAGTTTGTTGATGTGAGATATTCACATACAGCACTTGGTATGTATAAGTCACTCAGGTTAACTGCCCATCATTATTATTTTGACCTGGAAACAAATCATATCATGTACGATCTTTGTTGTATCTTATTTTACAGCTTGTGTTTTGAAAAGTTAAACATCTGCTACCACTTCTCAAAGCTGAACAAATAAATGGTGACCGTGAAGTGGTCCTCTCCCTGCTCCTCATCATTCCCTGAGTCTCCTTCCCTTGGAACCTTTGGAGAATGCTTTCCATTGTAATTTGTCACCGAAGGCATATGGCACAGAATGCCAGGGTGGGTCAGGGATGTTGACTTAAAAAAGATGCTTAATGAAACTGCATTAAGCATAAACTTAGATGTATGGATAATAGAACTTGATTTCTCTGTAAATGAACCTAAAACATTTTTTTCTGTACTTTAAGCTCTCACCCTATAATCTTAGGCAATTCAGCTCCTTTTCTTTCAAAGCAGGAATAGGGTTATCATGCTGGGGGTGGATTGGGGTAGTGAAATGGGCACCCCTGGGCCTCAGTCATCCTCATACAGTCCCTCTGGCATCTGTTGTGATGCTTTTGTTTCCTCTGGGTTTGGAAGGTTAATTCTTGGGGGTTACTTCTGCAGACTTCTTATTTGATTTCAAGGGTTCTCCTAGTTTGACTGTTTGTCGGCCGCTTTTGTGACACACTGGGGTTGTGGGGGACTTGGGGAGGTATTTGGGATCCTGTATGTGTTCATGCCACACCTGGGCTCTCAGGAAATCGCCTTGCTACCCCCAACGGTGTCATCCTGTGACCTGCAGGAACTCTGCAAGGGGGCATTCATGGAGACTTGCTTGTCTACACACAACCTGTAGCTACGACGGGAAGTCCACCACCACATTTGCACATGGTTTGGCAGAGGAAATGCTGAAGCCTGGCATTTTCCTGGGCTCTACTCTTGAACAGAGCACAGCCCCTCCCTGACTTACTTGTCTTGACGTTAACTCTAGCCATAGGGCACTTCCTCAGGGACCTGTTGACACCTACACTCACTATTCCTTCTCTTACTCTCTTCTCTAGCTCATGGCATCTTACACCTAGGAATAAGAAAACTGATCATGTCCCTCCCCCACCTTTAAAATAGACTTGTTTTTAAAGCAGTTTTAGATTCACAGCAAAATTAAGCAGAAAGTACAGAGAACTCCCATATACCCACTGCCCCCATGCAGACACTGCCTCCCTCACTTATCAACCCCCCACGACAGTGGTACATTTGTTTCAGTCAATGAACCTACACTGACACATCATTATCAACCAAAGTCCATAGTTTACATTAAGGTTCAGTCTTGGTGGTATACATTCCATGGGTTTGATATTGTCTCCAGTTTTTTTTCAGTGGGCCTTTGTCCACTGATAAAGATAAAATACATTGTAATGAGTTCATGCTGGTATGTCATTTCAAACTCAAGACTATACATGATTGTGATTTTGTGACTCATAATAAGAAATATCTATTTGGTCTTCATCCTCATTTCTGGCACAGAGCTTCTAAAACCCTTGGTATTTCCTAAGTGATGAGAGCAGTAAAGGTGTCTTTTGTTATGTTAATGAGGTGACTTTTAGCTGACACCTAAGAATGGGAGCTGGTTGCTAAGGGACCCAACCATGTGATTATAGGGTTGGAAATTTCAGCCTTAGCCCCTGACCTACTGAAAGAGGAGGGGGCTGGAGATTGAGTTCAATCACCGATGGTCAATGATTCAATCAATTGTGCTTATGTAATGAAGCCTCCATAAAAAGCCAAGAGGGTTTGGAGAGCACCTGGGTTGGTGAACACATGGAGATGCCAGGAAAGTCATGTGGTCAGAGACCAGGAAGCTCAGCACTCTTTCCCACATACCTTGCCCTATGCAAGCATCTCTATCATTGGCTGTTCCTGAGTTATATCCTTTTATAATAAACCAGTAATCTGGTGAATGAGCTAGTTTGCTGAATTCAGTAAGCCACTCTAGCAAATTAATGAAACCCAAGGAGGGAGACAAGGAACTTGTGATTTAAAGCTGGTCACTCAGAAGCACAGGTGACAGCCTGAACTTACAACTGAGCTTCAGAAATGGAGGGCATTCTGGTGGGACTGAGCCCTTAGCCTCTGGAATCTGATGCTGTCTCCAGGTAGATAGTGTCAGTGTTGACTTGAATGGTAGACACCCAGCTGTAGGGTGTCTATGAAGTGCTTATTTGTGTGTGGAAAAATACCCCACAGGTTGGAATTGGGTGCAGAATAATAAGGGTTTTTACTTGACTGCACCTCTCTTACATCTATTTCTTCTTTGTGACCCAAATTCTGATTCCTAAGAATCCCAACATAATTATTCGTTTGTTTTAATCCACAACACATATACAATGGTGTTAGAATACCAACTCTACCACCAACAATGTAATTACAGAAAACAGTTTAAAGTGTTTTTTTCCTCTTCAGTGTTTTTTGTTTGTTTGGTTTTTGTTTTTTGTTTTTTGGGTTTTTTTTTGCCTTTGGGTTATATCCCACAAGGATATGTAGTCAAATTCTTATTGTGTTTTAAGACACCAAGTCAGACTTTTGCAAATTAAAAGCCTTGGCTTTTGAAACACCAAAGCCAAGAATTACTCTTGTTCTTCTGTCATGCACAATCCTATCTTGAAGAAATGGATGCCCTATGATCTGGCTGCTTATTTGGAGGAGGTTTGTTTTCTGGTTTTTGTTTTTTAAATCCCAGTTAGTTAACATATAGTCTAATAATTATTTCAGGAATAGAATTTAGTGATTCCTTACTGATATATGACACCCAGAGCTCATCCCAACAAGTGCCCTCCTGAATCCCCATCTCCCATTTAGCCCATACCCCACCAGCACCCCACCAGCAACCCTCAGTTTGTTCTCTATATTTGAGAGTCTTTTATCGTTTGTCTCTTTCTCTGTTTTTACCTTATTTTGCTTCCCTTCCCCTATATTCATCTGTTTTGTTTCTTAAATTCCACATGTGAGTGACTATTTGTCTTTCTCCGACTGACTTATTTTGCTTAGCATGATAGTTCTATCCATGTTGTTGTAAATGGTAAGATTTCATTCTTTTTGATCACCAAGTAATATTCCATTGTGTGTGTGTGTGTGTATTTTTTAAATTTTATTTATTTTTATTTTATTTTATTTTTTATTAAATATAATTTATTGTCAAATTGATTTCCATACAACACCCAGTGCTCATCCCAACAGGTGCCCTCCTCAATGCCCATCACCTACTTTCCCTTCTCCCCCACCCCCCATCAACCCTCAGTCTGTTCTCAGTATTTAAGAGTCTCTTATGGTTTGCCTCCTTCCCTCTCTGTAACTATATACATCTTCTTTATCCATTCATCTGTCGATGGACATTTGGGCTCTTTCCATAGTTTAGCTATTGTCCATAGTGCTATAAACATTGGGTGCATGTGCCCCTTCAGAACAGCACACCTGTATCCTTTGGATAAATACCTAGTAGTGCAATTGCTGGATCATAGGGTAGTTCTATTTTTAATTTTTTGAGGAACTTCCATACTGTTTTCCAGAATGGCTGAACCAGTTTGCATTCCCACCAGCAGTGCAAGAGGATTCCTCTTCCTCTGCATCCTTGCCAACATCTGTTGTTTCCTGAGTTGTTAATTTTATCCATTCTGACAGGTGTGAGCCTATGGTTTCCTTAAGGTGTGTTAATTAAGATGGAGATATGTATTTCCATGTGTATGTGTCAAAGTTGCTATGAAGAAAGACCCCGGTACAGACCACCAGCAGACGCTATTGCTAATATTACCCATGTCAGTAGTAAGAGAGAAATGGCCTCCTTCCCCAGACTTACTTGATTAATTTATTGAACAATGGCACAAGTCAAAAGTTCTATGTCTTAACAATTTTTGTTGTTGTTGCAGTTGTTGGTTTCTTTCTCTTGTTCCCACCCTATACCATCAAAATTGAACAAATTTTGAGCCAGATACATAAAGGAATCTTGAGTGCTGAGCTACAGGTGAATACTGAGGTAAGGGCACAAAGGTATGGAGTCAGTGCCTGAATTCTAAGTGATGAAAGCTGGCAAAATTACTCCTCTACTTCTCATTTATAAATCTCCAAATGCCTAGCTCACCACTGGGTCCATAATAGCCATTTGAGAAACATGTAATGCAATTAAACTAGCTCAGAAATGGCTGTAGCCTAGACATTTAAACAAGCAGAGAAAATGCTGGAACAGGAGTTCCTCTAGATCCTAGCCGCTTTCAATTTTCAGGTGGGTTCATCTTTTCTCAAGGGCTGTAGAGCCCAGTACTGAGGACTTGGTGAGGTCCTTGGGAAGCTCAAGTCACCACAAAGCAAAGTGCATTTTCTTGAGTGGCCTGCTCTGGCCTTTTTACATACTCCAATTCAAAATTTCTGCCTTTTTTCAAGAGTAGGATTTAACAGCTTAGTAATAATTATTTCACAGTAACTATGTTAGTACAAACATAATCATTATATGAATATAACGTATTACTTATAGTAATATGTGTTACAATTTTCTGTTTGGTCGCTAACCATGGCTCATTTATATTTTTAGGTGATAACTTGCATCCTCTGAAGAGCCATCTAGGGCTTTGGCTGCACTAGTTCAAGGTCTGATTAGTCAAAAGTTTGATCAAAACATCATGTCATAAATCTTATTTTATGTGTGTTTTAAATTTTACAGAATGTATCATAGCTTTTTTTTTGTTCTTTTTAAAAAATTTTTTAAGTTTATTTATTTATTTATTTATTTAGAATGCAAGCAAGAGAAGGACAGAGAGAGAGAATCCCAAGCAGGCTCTGACATGTCAGCATAGAGCCCAATGTAGGACTCAATCTCACAAATGGTAAGATCACGACCTGGACTGAAATCAAGAATCTGATGCTTAACTGACTGAGCCACCCAGGGCCCCAGCTTTTATTTGTTCTAAGCAAATATCTGACAAGGTCCTGACAACTGATTTTGCAGATGAAATGCCTCAAAATGTCATTGCTTTTCCCTGAAGATCAGCTTAAAACGAATACATGTTTATATTGCATGTTGTGTTCAGAGTGCAGTTAGGTGAATGGAATGAGAACATCCAGTCACCCAAGGATTTCTCTTATCTTATTGGATGTGGGGATGGATGTTTCCTGTGGCTTCTCAAGGCACTTGAACATGCAAGGCCCTAGACAACCTCAAGTGACCCCTCCTATAGTGTCAGCATTGGGCAGCTTAGTAGAGTAGAAATGGTCTAGAAGGTACAAGGGCACTGGTTTTGGTTTTCCTACTGAAGAGCCACATCACCTTACCAAAGTTCCTTAGTCATTTGATTCTTACTTCTCTTGTCTATAAACAGGAATAGAAATACCTGTCTATCACATCTTACCAGGTTGTTGTTGGGGGCAAATGAGATCTTGAGCAAATACAAAGGCCTTGGTGAGATCTAAAGAGGCACACGTGTGTTCACAATTATGTACCATTTGTTGAGGGTCTTTATGGCAACCAGCTCTACGAACAGTACAGGAAGAGAAGGTGTTTCACTTGAGGAGAAAGCAGAGTCCATTGCCTTGTTTCAGGCCTTCCAGGATGGCACTGTTGTCACCCTTTAAGATGGTGCTTTCACTTTTCTTAGGTTTTGCTGCAGTGACAAACACACCTAACATCTCAGCGGCTCATGACTAAAAGGTCTGTTCCTTGGTCACAGCAGTGGGTGACCTGCAGTTCTTCTCCATGTGTCTTCACTTAGGGATCCAGGCTGAATAAGCAGCTGCTATATGGGTTACATAGCTCTCCTGGTAGAGAAATGACAGTAACAGAACTACACAATGGCTCTTACAACTTCTGTCATTGCCACTTGACTACTTATTGACCAAATTAAATCACATAGCCATGCCTGATGTTGACTGGGCTGGAAGTACAATCTTCTCACATGGAAATGTAGCAAACACTTGGGAGCAGTAATACAAACTCTCATAGAAGTGAAATTCATGAACACAGCAGTCTTCAACCACCAGAACCGAATGTACCAATGAAATACTTACAAATCTTACCTGGTGGATCATCAAATAGGTTGCTTTTGCCACAACTTTTTCAGAGGTTGTTAGGGAGTTGAAGTCCTCACTTCCCACACTGGGTCCTTGCTCAGTTAGGAGAAGGAAATAAGCCAAAAAGACTCAGAGACCCAGGGCTGGGCTGTAGAGGAAATGATTGAAACTCCTGGTAGGGAAGAGTATGCACTGGGCATCCCCACAACACACAAAGTTGACTTTCGGGGAACAGAAACACCTACTCAACCAGACAAGGAAACACAGAAAAGTGAGTTTGAAACAGGCCTTCCTGGCCATAAGGCCATTGTTTTAGAAAGACAATGGTTCAAGGACCATCCTCATTCAAATGTGGATGGATTGCAAAAGAAAAGAGGTGGACTGGCTGCCAGGTTTGGGGGTGATGGTTTTGGCTGGTGTGGCATTCCTGCATCTTTGCTGGTGTTATTTAAGAGCAACATGGACATGATTTTAAACAAGTTAGTAACATTCCCATTTGAATGGGTTTACTTATTTGGTGGTAACAATATGTTCCTGTAAGGACCTAGAGACAAAGGAAGAAGCACATGCAAATGGGGTGGGAGCGAGAAAGCATTTTATAATTTCTCAGGTTATGGGCATCCATATCTGATTTCTTACCAAACCCCAAAGCCCCATCTTCTCTCCAGAGAGCCCTCTGTCGTCAACAGGGGGAAGGAAATGTCCTGTTACTTTCAGAGAAAAGGGTTTAGGAATGACATTTAGGAACAGATCCTGGCTGTTCACTGAATTGTTTGAAAGTTCAGGTCAAAGGCCCAGAGTCTTTTGGTATGTTTTTTGTGCCACCAATTGAGGCATGGGGATATTTTGCATCAGGGGCCAAGATGGAACATCTCAGAGAAAGGAGTGGCCTTAGAGATCTCAGAACCCAGGGAGTGAAGCTGCTTGCTCAGGTCTACCTGGGCAGTTTGCCTCCCGGCTTCCAGGCCACAATGCCCTGTTTTACTCTACACCAGCTCCCATTCACCAGCCCTGAAAAATTCTTTCTGCAGACACAACCCAGATATTTCTGTTAATAACAGACTTTGAGTAGCAGTCTTCCCTTCAGGCTTTTCCCAGACACCATTTCAAATGATGGCTCCCTTGACATAAACCCTGGGGCTTCCCTGAACCTCCTGCTGCCTTGGCAGGAACCCCATGCAGCTAGCCCATCCTCTATGTGGGGGGTTAGGTGAGAACTAAGTACTTGTAATAGGGCTAGAGGTATCAAGGAGGAAGTCACCTGAGGCCTGGGATTGTGGTCAATGAGAGAGGTAGGGCTGAATCTCAGGAGACTGGCAGCTCAGGATATAAAGGAAGTCCTTAGATCTAATATCTTTTGTGGTCTCTAAGCCACCCTTGTAACCAGAGAAAACAGTTACAGGCCGGGAGAAGATACAGCGCCTTCTTCCTTGCCCTTCCTTCCACAAATACTTGTGATTAAGAGCTGGGGCTTTCTGTTTAGAAACTGCCTTCCAATTCCAGCTGCACTGCTTACTATCTCTGTTCTGTCTGGCCTCTTACATAAACTTCTAAGCCTCAGCCTCATTGTCTGTAGAATGGGGGTAGCGCTAGTATCTACTTCACATGGTTGCTATGGGAATGAAATAAGAGAATGCGCGTCTAGCATATTGTACAGTTTCCAGCACAAAGCTCAGTAATGGTTGCCTATCACTGTTATTTTTTAGTAGTACTTTCTAAGGTGTTGGGTACATAGCTTTGAAAGAGACAAATGTACACCAGCCCCCGTGGAGCTGTGATCTGACAAATCTCTCCCCAGAAAGCATGTTGCCTTCTCATATGTCCTTCACGACCTTTGAAAATTCAGGATAGCTAAAGAGATCACTTAGGGATCAAAGGCCAACCTGTCACTTTGTGATGGAGGTTGAGATGCAGAGAGGAAAAGGCACTCAGCCAAGGCCTTGAACTCAAGTTTCTATATGCTGTATTCCAGTCATTCATCCTCTTCTTGTTATTGTTGTTGACTGATTTTGAGATTCTTCTTAAAATTTTTCTCCTGGGGCACCTGGGTGGCTCAGTTGGTTGAGCATCTGACTTCTGCTCAGGTCATGATCTCACGATTTGTAAGTTCGAGCCCCACACAGGGCTCTGTGCTGACAGCTCAGAACCTGGAGCCTGCTTTGGATTTCCCTCTCTCTCTCCCCTTCCCCGCTCATGCTCAGTCTCTCAAAAATAAATGTTAAAAAAATTTTTTTTTAAATTTTCTTCTTAGCTGTCGGAGCACTTGAATTCATGAGCCCTGCAAGTGTAGGGGTGAGAGAGAGTAAGGGAAACACCTGAAGGCTGAAAACAAGTGGAGAAGATCTGCCTGAGGCCTGCATTACAGAAACAAACTCTTTCTAACAGCAGAACTCTGAGCATAAAGGGAGTATTTTCAAACAATTCAGAAAATGAGCTCAAATCAATGATATTCATAAGACAAAGAAGAAATCAATAAGGAATATTTCCGTTTTTCATCTGTCTTGTGTCCTGAAATTATTCAGAAGACATCTTCTGGCCCAGTTCTGGGGCAGGTCTATCTTCAAAGATGTTTGTTCCAGTTATTCATTGCTGTGTAACCAGTGATCCCGACATGTGATGGCTTGAAACCATTTTATCATATTTCTCAGTTTTGTGGACCAGAATACAGGCAGGGCTTGGGTGGGTGATTCATCTGTCCTGCATGTCATGAGCAGCCGCCACTTGGTGGTATTCAGTTGGTGGACAGGCTGCTCTCAAGGGTTCCAAGTGACATTTGGAGGCTTCCCCTACCCATCAACACCTTGGCAGGGATGGCTTCAAGGCTGGGCTCCACTGGAACCAAGGACCAGAGCCTCCACATGGCCTCTCCACTCAAACTTCTTACATCAAGCCAAGCAGAGTCACATGGTCTTTTTGACCTGGCTTTAGAAGTCACATAACGTCTCTTTAGCCATGCTCTATTGTTGAAGCAGGTCTAGGCCTGCCTAGTTTTAAGACACTGGGGATAGATCTCATCCCTGAATGGGAGGTGTGTCAAAGAGGTCGAATCTCCATGGCCCCAAACTTGGGCCCTAATGTGGAACATGTTTACCTCATTCTCTCCAAATGGACCCCTTGAGTAGCCATAATTATGAAGAATGATAAAAAGTCAGGGTGTGTAGAGTCCTCATTTCCTGAGGACAAGGGTTCATGGCAGTTTTATGTAAACCAGTATTTCTCCCCAGTTTCATAAATACATTATAGAACATCTCCTTCTAATTTTGGCCCAGTCTTGTGATAATTGAAATATACAATGGCATTTTGATATAAGCCTTCTGACATTCACATCTCTTTTGTGACCCTAAAATTGAATCATTAAGCATTTGGCTTAAAAAATATTACCAACAAATGAGCACTGAAGAACTACCTGCCCGTTGCCTGAACATCAGAGATGGAATAAGACTCATGAGAGTAGAATGGAGTAAGAGAGAGTGGAAGGCATGAGAATGAAATAAGACCCAGAGACGTTTCTATCACTTTATCAAAGTTTTCGCCTAGTTAGCATGGATGATTAGCATGGATGATAAAACGCTGTCCTAAGTGTTTTATATACATGATCTTGTTTATTCCTTTCAATAACCCTGTGAGGTGACTGTTATACCCATTTTCCAGATGAGGAAACTGAGGCTTAGAGAAATTAAGTAACTCTCTCAAAGTCGTACAGCTACTAAATGGCTCACTCATTCACTCACCCAACAAATACTTAGTAAGTGCCTACTATGTGCCAGGCACTCACCTAGGAGCTGAGATGATAGCAGTGAACAAAACAGACAAAAATGCCTGCCCTAGTGAAGCATACATTGAAGCAGAGAGTGGAGAAACAAACAATAACATATAAATAATACATATATATAGCATATCAGGTGATGAGTGCTATGGAGAAAACTAAATAAGGAAAGCAGAATCTGGACTGTAAGGGTGGGGGTAAGTTATTGGTTCATATAGAGCGGTCAGGTGGCTTCACCGCAGAGCGGGCATCCAAGCAAGTACCTGAAGGAGATGAGGGAGGGAGACAGGTGGAAATATGGAAAGAGGGAACAGTGCTGGAGCTCAGGAAAAGAATTTGACCCCAGGTCTGTCTGGCCTAAGCCCATGCTTATAATCCCTGTGCTTATAGGACTTGGTATAACCCTGGGATGGCTCTTAACTCAGTGCTGCTCATATTTGAGCACACAAAGAATCATGGGGAATTCTTGATACAACTGAGATTCCTGGGCCACCTCCAGAGATTTTGAGGCACTAAGTCCCCTGTAGGGTCTAAAAGCTCACATCTGTAACAAGTACTCAGATTAGTGACCACTCTTTGAGAAGCAATGTTAAAGAAACTTAGCAAAATGGGGCATAAATGGCAGAGAAAGTCCTGTGGGGTTGCAGGAATGCTTATGGATGCTGCCATTTAACATTAATTCCCAGTATTCCCACCCCCACCTTACCAACCCCCCCCCCCCAAAAGCTGGCTGTTACCTGCTACACATACACGTGCACACACACACACACACACACACACACGCATACACACATGCAAACACATGCACACACACATATGCTAGGTCAAATCCCCAACAGATATAACCTCTCAATTATCACTTTATCTAGTATTAATTGAAAAGCCAAGACCTTAGTCAGAAATTCTGGCCAACTCATAGCAGTTGTGTATCTTGGGCAAGTCACTTAACCTTTCTGGGCCTGATTCCTTATTTGTAAAATGGCCAGATGGGGCTTAATGAATCCAAAGGTCTCCTTTAGCAATAAAATTCTGTTTTATATGTATGCTAAGTCTGTAGGGTTAGGAATAAAAGAAAAATTCTAGGTATTATGTGAAACTACTAAGACGCACAGATTGTAGTTTTAAATTTGGGAATAAAGATATGCAGAGGTTTTCATTTTTTAATAAAGTTTGGTGAGAGGGGGAGGCATTTGATAAAGAGTGAGTCCTTCCCCTACCTAGCAAAGCATTAACCCCATTCTGTGAGGTAACAAAGTGACATAAGGAAGAAGGAGAGGAAAGAGAATTGGAGAAAGTACACACAGATTATAGATGGTACATGTCATAATGTTGACAATGATGCTACCCGCCATTTTTCAGCCCCTTGCTGGGAGCCAGCACCCCATGATCTGGGAGTTGAATGAAATAATTTACCTTTACCATATTTCTTTGTCTTTCAGATTCAAGACCCTTCCAGATTCTTCCAGATTTTTCTGTTCTCACTAGTGGTTCACTCTCTGTGGCCTCCAGTCCAGAGTTTTAGTTCAAAGGGAAGGTACACAGGCCAGACTTGTCCATAAAATGCAGGTATATGATGAAGATTACATGGCCTGGGAGAGGGAAGGCTGAATCTGACCAAACCAAATCCATTCTGAGGTTTTCCTGAGAGGTCATCGCCTTGGCAAAGCTTTCAGCAGGTTCTTAACCTGTAAAATGAGCAGAATTGCTGTGGTTTCTACAACCTCCTGGATGCAGAAGTACCAAGAATTGAGTGTGCAGCCATGAGAGCAAGATGCTACTGATGCTGAGCATGCAAAATACGCAAGTGCCAGAATAGTATAGTAGTGATGTGAGGCCAGGTACTGAAGACAGTTAGAACCTCGTTTGCCTTTTTAATATTAATAATCACCAAGGAAGGGGCACCTGGCTGACCCAGTGAGTGGAACATGTGACCCGATCTCAAGGTTGTGAGTTTGAGCCTCATATTGGGTATAGAGATTACATAAAAATAAAATCTTAACAACAACAACAACTAAAGACATTGATTGAGTACCTACACTTTGCCAGTTGCAGTACAAAGTCCTTTGCTTCTAGAACCTCTCTGGATTCCTATGATTACCCTAAGTGGTGGGTCCCATTATCATTTCTATTTTCTGAATGAGGGCACTGAAGCTCAGAGAAGTAAAATTACTTTCTCCCAAGGTCATAAAGCTATTAGGTGGCTGAGCTGGGATTTGAACCGGGAACTGTGTCGCCCCCTAGTTTGGGTGGTTAATACTGTGTGCTATAGCCTGGCCTCCGTGCATTCAGTTGTGTATTTCTTGGAACAGTAACATTGGGTGTCTTCATAAATCTATAAACTGATGCTCTAGGAACATTGACATAGCTACACAATTTGGCTTGAATTTAAATCCATCTGTTTGGGCTATAACTTCATTCGATCTCTCTTTTATCTTTGCTTTTTGATTAGGTTTCACTCCCCGAGAATGATATAGTCTACCCTTCTCAAATTCCTCAATGACTGACTCCCTTCCTAGAAGAAAAGGGGTAGGGTTATTACCCAGGAGCCTCTTGACAGTGAAAAGAAGGAAGAGGAAAATACACTCTGAGCTCCAAGACCCTTAAGCTGATTGTTGAGATCATTTCTCAGCCTCAGCTTCAAATGGCCTAGGGAGCCCTGCCTGCCTGCCCACCCTCCCTGAGAAAGGACAATCCGATTGTAAATATTATCTGTGCTTCTAGGAACATTCGAATGGTAATACCCAAGCAATTACTTTCCTTTCAAGATCATTAAACACAAATCAGACTTGTATTTTAATAGGGCTGCCAATGTCGTTAATGGTGGGGAGGGTGGCATGAAGGGTGAGGTTTTTCCTCTAATGGCTGAATGTTTACATTATTACCCTTCCTGAGAAGCTTTGCTGGGGGAGGTTGCTCAGTGCCGCAGAAGCATTTCTTTGCTTTCTTGCATACCGGAATTCTACCCTTCTTTTGCCACATGTAGCTTCGGAGCATTTTGGAGGAATGGCCTGTGACCTCCCTTCCACCCTCCCCTGTTACCCACAGTGTCCCCACAAACATGGCAGCGTCCCAGGGAAGGGGACTTCCAGGGAAGCATCCCAGGGAAGGCAGCGTCCCAGGGAAGGAAGAGGACTCTGGAAAGAGTGAACAGTGACTTTTACACAGGAGGCTCACTCTCTCAACTGGGATCCTAGCTCCCTACTCGCTTCCTCCCATTGAAAGGAACACAGGTACTAAAAATGGTGCCAGAGGAGCCAGTCAGGAGGCCTGAGTCCTCTGCTCCCATTCAAGGCAGAGGCATAGGGTGGATGGGAAGTTTGTATGGCTTGTTCTCCTCTTTTTCCTGACTCCCTGGTTTCCTGGTGGCACTTCAGAGACCAGGAAGAGATGAGCTGGTGCTTCGGTAGAAGTTGCCACTGGAGTCTGTGAGGGGGCTCTTGGAAGACAGGAGGTGCTAATGCCAGGGGTGGGGTGGACCGTTCCTCACCCGGCGCTGCTGTGCCACTGTAGGTCCCTTTGCTGTGGACCACACAGCACGTCCTCTGGTCCCTCCCCCAGGACCCTGTGAAGGAGACCCGAGTGGCTCTCTGTGGAGTGAGGTTCAGGTTCACTCAGAAACCATCCTGTACCCAAACATTCCTCCTATTTGGCAGCTGGAGTCAGTGCTTTGCCAGGGTCTGATGCTTTTCACTGTTGATTGAGAAATTACACGGCAAATAGAAATTTTAAATGTTGGGTGGGTCAGAGGATGCTATTTGGGTTGTGTTTTCCTTTGAACTTGTGCTCTGGTTTTTTAATTTTTTAAAAAAACTTTATTGATTAGTAACTGACAAGTCTAATTGTATATATTGAAAGTGTGCAATGTGACCATTTGATATGCATATACATCATAGAAAGACTTATGAGTTCATTGCGAACTGTATTTCTAAAGCATAGAAAAACAGGGTATGTATGCTCAGACCACATCTCTAGAGAACAAAGTAGTCAGGGCACAGGCTTTGGAATCAGATTGCCCCCAGTTTTAATTGTCTCAGTTGTTACTAACTGTGTGACCTCAGGAGGTTTGTTTGAACTCTCTTGATTTCTTCATCTGTAAAATGGAAGGGAGGGGAGGCACATGCAGAGGTTAATAATACTTATTTCATAGGATTTTTATGAGGATTAGATATGTGTAAGGTCCTTCACATAGGCTGCTTCATGGGAAGGGCTTAATTATTTTTCTATTCTGTAATCAGTGGCCTTTGGCTGCTACAGACACAAACACTAAATATACAGATAAAACCAAGTGGTTTACTTATCTCTAAGGTTAATGTAACTGATGTCACAGTCATTCTGAATATCAGCTTTTGGTGGAAGGGGGGAGACCAAGAAATAAGCCCTACTGAGTTCACAGTTCTGTGGAGAATGTGTTGCTCTCCATTTGTCCCAGGTATGTGAGGAAGCAAATTCTCCCTGGTATGTGTTCTTCTTCGCGATGTATATTCATTTCCTTTTTTTTTTTCTTCTGTTTGCAGGTGCCGTCCTGGTGATTTTATAAAAATTATATTTGTACTTACTCAGTACATTATCCTGGGAATGGGGCCCAGAATATGCGTTATGGTCATTGATCAAGAGACAAAATGGCAGCTGAAATGGCTTTCCACTGGGCACAGAGTGACAGGAAGCTTGGTATACGGAGGGAGAGCTATGTTTGCCCAAGGCCCCGAATGAGGTTCATGGTTCCAGAGCCATCTATTGTGCTCAGATCAATTAATAACAGACATAGCCATGCCCACTGATTTCATCAATGTGTCTCCTAGCTTCTTCTTCTGGCCTGGTCTGTTTACCTTTCTGAGGTTTTATTATTGGACAAGCACAAGTTCAGACTTGGGTCCTTTCAGTGCCTAGTCTACTGGCTTATTCAAGAAGAGATCTCTGGGGATTGGAATCTCAATATTCTGCTCTAGAAGACCTCCATTTGTGCCCCCAGAGACCAGAAGTACCTGAAAAGCATCATTCTGAGGAATGTGCAGCTAAGGTTTTGCCTTGAACTTTTCTCATTAATAAGGTTAATGATGTAATGATAGTCCCAACTATAGCCTTTGGTACTAAGCCCCTGTAGAGATGTGAGTAGATCAGTGGTAAGAACTTTTAGTGCATTCTCATTTTGAGCTCATAGAATGGGTGACTGATACATGCCCAGAGTTCAATTACACGAGGGGCTTGTTGCTGTACCTCTGATCTCTTGCGTGAATTCACTAGTTTTCATGGTCCAAAGTAGACGGGTTTGACATATCCAAGTCAAGGCTGGCTGACTTCCATTGGGGAGCTAGTGGAGAGAGTTATTTTCAAAGTTTAATATCATGTTTTCCTCTATAAAATAGTATCTGTTAATTAAGGAAACATTAAGATTCTTATTTACAAATAAGTAGAAAGAATAAGTACAAATAAGAGAAGAAAATTATCCATAGTGCCACCACTTAAAGATAACCAGTTTTAGCATTTGGAGATACTTCTTTCCATTTTTTTTTTCTACTTGTGGATTTTTTTTTTAACACAGTGTGTTTGTACAATACACAGGATTTTTTCCTATTAACATTATGCTGTAAACACATTATTGAAAACTCTTAATAAATGTAATTTTAATAACTATACAATATTTTGTGGTAAAACTTATCTGACCTTTTCTATATATTGGGTATTTAAGTTGTTTTTGATTGTCGGTAATTATAAATAATATCATGATAAATATCTATGAGCATAAAACTTTTTTATTACTTAAGATTATTTCCTTAAATCAGAGTCCCAGCATTAAAATTACTGGGTCAGAAGGGATAGACATTTTATAGCTCTTAACCCATAATGCAAAGTGTAAATTATTTTGCTGGGGAAGAGGGTGGCTGAATGGTTATTCATATTTCTAAGGCTTTCTTTTTTGTGTATTTATATACCAACCAAGGCACTATAAGATTGAGGCTTGCTAGATGTTAATTTTTCAACATTAAGCACTTGAGGTAGTGTATGAAATATTATTGCCCTTCAAAAGAGTGATATCTGTAAATAATATCAGGACCCTAAATCAAACATGCTTCAACAAAAAAGACCATTTTCTGGCTCTTAATTAAAACTCTAGAGGCAATATGCATTCAGGCATGGTTGGATCCAGGACCTTGATTTTTGTCTCCCTAACCTTTGGCTTTGTTTTATTCTCTACTGGACTAATTCTTAGGCAAGGTCTCCTCGTTTGCTCATAAGATTATTCTAGAAGCTCCATCTTTACTCTATCTTCCTAGCAGCTCTAGTGGAAAAAGCTTACCTCTTTCCCGGTAGTCTCAGCAAAATTCCAGAATGGAGACTTCTTGGCTCTGATTGGCTTAAAATGACTCATGTGACTGTGGCCTGGGGGTTATTACACTCTCCTTGGCCCAGTCTGGCTTACAGCCTTTTCCCTGCAGCTGGACAAGGACTCATCTTCACCTAAACCAACACTGACTGAGAATGGGAGAGACATAGCCCTCCCAGAGAGAATGAGGAGGGTGTTACTTGAAGATGGGGGATGAGTGCCAGCCAAAGCAAGAATAGCAAGTGTCCATTAAAAAGCAGTCCTCTTTCAGGGTGCTCCCTAGAACACTTCCTCTAGAATAAGAACCTCAAACAAGGTATTATGGCCTTGCTAAAGATAGGAGCTGAGCCCTCGTGACCCTCTACAGGAATCACATGATCATTATCATCAGGTAAACAGACCACCATGGAAGCTATCTCTAGGAAACCAAACTCATTTCTTCCCTATTCATTTGGCAAATATTTATTTTAGCACGTACCATGTATCATTTCAGCATTTATTCAGCTGCCAATGTCCTAGGTGCTGGGGACACAATGATTCCCATCCAATCTTGCCTTCTGGTTTAACCTTTTGAATGTTCAAATGAATTGCCTGAGATGTCTCTGATGCACGCTGGCTGTCCATAGGCCACGTATATGTTTATTTACAATTGGAATGGCTCATTGCTGCTCTGGCTGGCTGGGCTATAATTTGCTCAGGCACTTAAGCTTACTATAAAAAAAAAACAAAAAAAAACAAACAAAAAAAAAACACTGCTTCTTCACTAGCCTTAATTTGGCTGTTTTGTTTGTACTGGAGATTGTCTAGATGGAGCGAGCATTCAACTTAAATGCAGCAGAAATGTAAAATAGGGCATGTGAAAGAAAAAGGTAAGAATTGCTAATAAATCCCCTCAAATGAAGAGTGACTTTCAATTTGGCCCTTGAAGGTATTTGCATAACCTAATTTCCTGCTCCGGGATCTTTGCTATTATCCATTCACATATGGAAAAATAGAGAGTAGTCATTTGTGCTGTTACTTGAATAATAGTCATTTGTAATTTTACTTGAATGTGCCAACAAATTTTAGTCAGAAACGTCTCCCTAGAGCATGATCTCCCCAAACTCTGTGACCAACAGAGGTATTGAAATTAGTGAATGCGTGCTCATTCATTCAGCAAACATTGATTGAGCCGTGTACCAGGCACTGTTCTGAGAGCATTCTTGAGCCAAACAAAGATACTGAGGTCAACAAATCAAGACGCAATACCTCTAAATTTGAGGAAGAGTCAGCAAAGCAAAGAAGACAAAGCCTTGTGAGTGTGGAAGCAGAAGACCCTTCACTGTCACACCTCCTCCATGACCCCGGCCAGGTGGCTTTGTCTTCCCGCCTTCATCCGGCTGATCTTGTCATTTGAGAGGCAGCGGCAGGAAAGGTAAAGAGGAGGCCACACTCTGAGCCGGTTAGAAGCTTATGTAATAACCTCTCCGAGGCTTGTGTTCTTTTCTCAGTTCCCCACTTACCAGCTGCGTGAGCTGGGGTGAGTTTCTTATCTCTGATCTCAGTGTTCTCAACTGTAACATGGGGTTTCAAAGAGACCTGTCTCCGAATTGTGTGTGAGAAACGCCTGAGATACTGCATTTAGAGAACCCAGCCTACTGCCTGCTGTGGAATGAGGTCTCATCGAATGTGACCTGCCACTTCTACCGTTACTGCTACTATTACAGTTGTTGTAATCGTTGCCTTGGCTGACATATCTATTTAGTGAGGCTTGTAACGTACCAGGTACACTCTCGTGATGGGGATAGAGCCCTGAATAAACGGGAAGGTTCCTGCTGACAAGGAGCTTAAATTCTAGTGTAGAATTATTATTTATTACTCATAATAAATTAGTAAGCAAACGAGCACATTGATCATATAAGTTCAGATAGTGAAATGTGCTCTGAAGGAGACAAAATGGAAAGACATAACACACAGTGGCTGGAGATAGGGGAGTCTTTAGGTAGGGAGACATTTGGTGGAATATGTGAATGCTGGGAAGGCAGCAGTTGTGTCAAAAACCTGAAGGAAGGCTGTGGCTGACACCTAATTGTCACTTATTCCAGCTTCATTTGCAACAAATAATAAATAAACATCCCTTTTGAGAATGCCGATCAGGGGTTTAAGACAGAGAGCTCAGGTTCAACTTCAATGACCTGTAATACATTCAGAGAGGTATCTGATGCTAATACTTCTCTCTTCTCTCTGTGTCTTCTCTCCCTCCCTCCCTGCCTCCCTTTCCTTCCCTCCCTGTCTCTCTCCCTCTCTGCCTCTCTCTCCCTCCTCCCTCCTCCCTTCCTCCTCCTGCTCTCTTCCTCCCTCCTCCTCCTCCCTCCCTGAGCCCTCCCTCCTCTTCTCTCCTGCCCTTCTCCTGTCATTCCCTGCTCCCTCTTGACTTTGAGCCTTTAGGTTTTTGGTTCCCTCTGTCTGGAATTCCTTCTTTCTTTTATTTTTTTATTTTTTTATTTTTTTAATTTTTTTTTCAACGTTTATTTATTTTTGGGACAGAGAGAGACAGAGCATGAATGGGGGAGGGGCAGAGAGAGAGGGAGACACAGAATCGGAAACAGGCTCCAGGCTCTGAGCCGGCAGCCCAGAGCCCGACGCGAGGCTCGAACTCACGGACCACGAGATGGTGACCTGGCTGAAGTCGGACGCTTAACCGACTGCGCCACCCAGGCGCCCCAGGAATTCCTTCTTTCTTACTGGAGGTCCCATCTTTACCTGCTGGCTAATTTTTTACTCTTCCTTCAAGATTCAGAGCAGTTTGCAATTACTGTGTGAAGCTGTCCTGTTTCTGCTTTCCCCATCCTGTATCCTTTTCATCTCCCACCATTGAGTTCAGAACCTCTTCTATCTGCCCACATTATTCTACGGGATGATAGCTATTAATTTACATGTCGTTCTCCCTCAGTAGAACAGGAGCTCCTAAAGAACAAGTTCTGTGTGCTATTTATATCTGTGTCCAGGCAACTTCGCCCAGCACTGTCCAACAGAACTTTCCGTGATGATGAAAACATTCCATGTCTTCACTGTCCAACACAGTAGCCACAGAGGATTTTGAGCACTTGAAATGTGGCCAGTGCTAGTGAGAAAGTGAATTTTTAATTTAACTTAATTTTAATGAAGTTGAGATAGCCACATGTGGCTGATGGCCACCATATTATTGGACCGTGTAGATTAGCACTTTATGTAGCACACATCTGATGTCAAACAAATGACTCTTGCAAGAGCATACAGTTGCCGAACTCTGTTTTTTATAAGATAGTAAGTTCTTGAAAGATCTATTAGTACATTTTGTTTTTAATGACTTTGATCCCTTAAATCCGTTAATACTTTCCTCTCACTTGATTCACTAGGTCAAAATAGTCACTTATTAATTCATTATCCTATTGTGACTAAGCATATAAGCTCTGGGCTCAAACAGAACCCGAGTCTGATCTAGATTCACCACTTACCAGTATTACTAGTCATGTACCCACAGCCAAGTTATTTAACCTCTCTGGAGCTCAGTTTCCTTATTTGCTAAATGGTAATATTAATAACAGCCAGATCAAGGTTATTTGTGCTGATTAAATGAGATAATGCATGGAGATTATTGAGCACATTGCTTGGCACATAGTTAGCATTCAAAACATTGAGCAACTGTTATGTATTCTTTCATTCGTGCAAATCACATGTATTGAGCACCTACTATGTTCCAGATGCTATGCTAAGGGATTGGAGGTAAAACCCTTCCAAGACAATGAGAACAAAAATAGGAATATAAGCAAAATTGTGGATTCAAAAGGACATGTTATAATATGAGCATCAACACCTTATGTTTTAACCAAAAAAAAAAGTCTTACTGAAGTATTTTCTTTTCAGAGGGATAAATTTTATCCCAAATTATTTTTTTTAAAACTACAGGCCCAGAATTTGCACCCACACCATTAAGCCCTTGATCTGTGTTTGTTAATTCATGCTTAGTCTGGGTCAACATTCTTTTTCATTATCAGGTAATGAATTTGTGTGTGGCATTAAGCTTTTATATCGTGAAATCCAGCTCAAAAAGGAAGATTTTTCTGCTCCTCAGAGGACTGTGTTTTCTGACTTTGATGTATCATTTATGCATCTCATCCATTATTGATGTGTTACAGCTTTTACACGAGGCACCAATCGTTTGAAATAAAAATAAAACTACATCGTCCTGATCTCTTTCTTGTCCATACTGTTTTTAGAGTACAAGAGATTCTTGTGTTCTGCAGAATTCACTTTGAAGCCCCTTTTCTTTGAACGCAAATGGCAGGAGGGGCCCCAAACAACCCGGTCTTTCCTATTTCATGGAAGAGCTGCGTGCACGTGTCTAATTTTAAATTCTGAAGTGCAAATGTCATGTAATGAAAGTATCAGCAGTTACTTAAATGTGGTTAAATATGGAAACTCAGCATAAAGTCGATGTTTATTTGCAGACGGTGACAGTGATAAGGGCAGGAGCCTTCCTGATAAGTGGCTTTCAGCCACTGTTAATCGGCTGATGGATGGATTGGTGCGAGGCTGGTCACAAGGAAGCTCTCATCCTCTGTAATGGAACTCGCTCATCCGTCTAGTAGAGGGAGGCAGGGAGGAAGGGAGGGAGAGAGAGGGTGAGAGGGAGAGTGAGCGAGCGACCAAGAGAGAGAGAGAGACAGAGACGGAGAGAGGCCATGTGCACAGTTGATTCCATTATTCTGCCCAAGGCAACCTCTATTGCTAGTGAGAGGAGGCAAATATCAGGAAACTTTGACCCAAATCAGAATAGAAACTTTAAGATTCACAGAATGTCATAACTGGAAGAGATCCTGGCAGTCATCTAATCCAACCCCTGGATTTTTAGATGAGGAAATTTCCATGCAAGAAATTGCACCAGCATTTATTAATCAATGCACATGTATTTACTTTCTGCTTAAAACCCACAGCTGGCTGCATAGTGCCCTTAAGGCAATTCTTTAGTAAGACATCAAGGCCCTTTATGGACTGGATTCTGCCTCTCTTTCTTTCATCCCTCCTCGTGCATGCTATACTTCCACCAGAGAGTTCCAGTACTTTGAGCTTCTTGCTTGGGCAACTTCTGTTGAAGCTTTAGAGGGCTGCTTGGATGCCACCTCCACAAAGGTTTCCCCAACTCCCTAAGTCTGGGATAGGTATGCTGTCATCTCTGTTCTTTTTCCTCTCATAGCAGCTGCCTGTCATGTTAATCTGTTTACTGTCTGTCTCTCTTACTTGAGCAGGAGCTCTTTGAGTGCCAGGACATCATCTCATCATAACTCTATCTCCAGGACTTTGCAAGGTGCCTGGCACATAGTAGGTGCTCATTAAATATCTGATGACGAAATGGAGTGTCTCATTATATTATATGGCAACCACTCGAGCAGACACTAGAAACATAAAACTGAGTAAAACACAGTTTCTGTTCTGGAATAAGTCCAGTTAATTCATTCCATTTATTCATGTCTCTGCCTACATATGACATTTTGCCAATGTGTCACATTTGAACTAGTCACATTTCTTGGTTTTGAGAAAGGTTTAGCTAGACACTTGAAATTCCCAAATTTTCAAACAATGCTTAATAATATCACTACTGCTAGAAATCTGACAAAAGGAACCTCAGATAATTTGACCCCAATTAAGCGGCGCTCTGACAAGTGACAAGAAACAAGCTCATATTTGTTGTTCAAAAGAACCACTGCCAGGGTAATCCCACAGCTAGTAATTATTCTCTCTCATACCAGCTCAGGTGACAGGCAGGAATGAGAAATAAGAGACCTGTAGAATGTTAGGACTTGAAGAGAATTTGCAATCACTTAGCCCAGCCCCCTTCTCTTACAGAAGAGAAAATGGCAGACTGAAGAGAGTAAGTGATTGGTTCAACGTCAAGTGGCTGGCTCATGGGTGCCTTGGGCTTCAGAGCTCCACGGGCCATACCCCTTCTCTGACAAGTTACCATTCGGAACCATGACTCCAAATCTCCCCGTGCCAGATCATTCGTCTTCAGACACACACCTGGCTGTGGTGGTGGGCATTGGCTTTTTGGGGCTGCTCAACAGCCTTTCTGCTTGGTAACAGTGCTCTAATTTTTATTTGGAAGCCTGTCTCTCCCACGCATGAGGAAGCTGACATCACTTCAGCTTCGGGTGTGCATCCCGACTGACTTAAGTCAATCAGCATATTCCACCTAACTCTCTGGTTTTCAGTCTGAGTAGAAAATCAAGAGAGCTCCCCATTGATTCAGACTTAACAAGGATGAGCCCCCTTAAAAAGCCCCCAGGCACTGGGCTCATAAGGGGTTCCTGATACCGGGACAGGGTGAGATCCATGAGCAGGGGTTGCTCTTGGAATAGAGGAATGATTTATAAGTGCCAGCAGGGCCCCTCACTGGCTGCTGGAAGGCCATTTCCATCAAAGACAGAAAGAACAAAGTCAGGTAGAGACACTCTTTGTTCTGGCCGTCAGCTCTAGGACACTCACTCCGTTCCACTCGCAGTCTAGGGAAGCCCATTTACTACCATGTTTCAGCCAACAATTTCTGTTTACAAGTAGTCTTCAGTTCCCAGCCCCCAAATCAAGTATTTAATTAAAAAATTAATGAGTTAATCAATCCATGCAAATTATTAGTTCATGGTGCCAGATACCATGTAAAGAATGATGTAAAAAGCTAGCTGGCCCTTCCAATGGCTGTAGACACTGGCCATCAAGCATTTTTCTCAGGCAATTTATTTTAGTTCAGAAAACATTTATGGAGCACCTGCTGCATACCAAGCCTGCATGAGGAAATGCAGAAATGAAGAAGATATACTCCTGGTCTTGAGGAGCTCATGTGGTCTAATTGGAGAGTCAGACAGATAAAAAGAGTTACTGACTTCTCATCATGACCTGAAGCCAGTGTTCTGGTCAGATGCAACCAAGAACCTTCCCTGTCTAGGGAGCCTCTGGCTTCAGCTAGGCTCTATTTATTCCATTTCCAAGAGTATCACGAATTTTATTTTTTTATTTTATTTTATTTATTTTATTTTAACATTTATTTTTGAGACAGAGAGGGACAGAGCATGAATGGGGGAGGGGCAGAGAGAGAGGGAGACACAGAATCCGAAGCAGGCTCCAGGCTCTGAGCTGTCAGCACAGAGCCCGGCGCAGGGCTCGAACTCACGGACCGTGAGATCCTGACCTGAGCTGAAGTCGGATGCTTAACCCACTGAGCCACCAAGGCGCCCCCAAGTGTATCACGAATTTAAAAAATTGTTTTGAAAAGGAACAGTGCCCCTTGGAGGTTAAGGGCTGAGGACCATTGCTGTTATTTCTTGCTAACGAGAGACAATTCCAGGGACCCAGTGTGTATTTTTAAAAACAAGACTGAATAATAGGTTGGGGCTATTTCCGTAGAGCTGCCGTGATGCTAATAAAGAGAAATCCTGGCGAGCCTGGGTAGTGGAAGATGTAGGACCTGGCAGGGGCCGTGGCACCACAAACAAGAACTATTAAACCCCAAACAAAAATACCATGAGCAACAAGGGCTCTCTGGGACAGCTGCCAGCCAGTTGGTACCAATAGATTCAGAAAAAGGCCTGTTGAAAGTGTATTTAAAAGTTCCTAGTGACTCCAGGTTACTAGAATGTACAAGCCTCCAGTTTAAGACAGATCAGTTCTGCGGATGTAATGTACAGCATGGTAACAATAGGGAATGATACTGTTTTTATATTCTAAAGTTGCTAAGAGAGTAGACCTTACACATTCTCATCGTAAGAAAAAAAATTATAACCGTATGTGGTGATAGATATTAAGTAGACTGTGGTGGTCATTTCACACTAGACAGATCGTATCATTACATTGTACACTGAAACTAATACAGTGTTATATGCCAATTATATCTCAGTTAAAAAAAAATTTTTAAAGAAGTTTCTAGTGACCCTATGAGAGTTGCCACTTTTTAAAAAGGTACACTGAAAACCCACTCTGTGTTAGCTATTTTAGATGTCAGTTACTTCACTGAATGTTCGTTAACCATCCTTGAAGTGGGTACAGCTGTCTATTCCACAGCCTGGAACAGTGAAGAAAGGTTTGTTGGGAGGCATGTGGGAAGGAAACGCGAGGCTGCTGTAACAGGATCCCACTGACCCTGTGCCGCAGGTAGAAATGAGGTAAATTCCCAAGGCTAGGGGTAAGTGTCAGAGGTATACACGTGCTTGTAGATATGTTAAAATTTATTATTTCCATTGAGAAAGAGAGAAAAAATCCCAAGCAGGCTCTGCACTGTCAACACAGAGCCCGACGCGGACTCGAACTCACAAACCGTGGGATCGTGACTTGAGCCAAAATCAAGAGTCACAGACCTAACCGACTGAGTCACCCAAGTGGCCCTTGTAGACTTTTTTATTGGGAAACATATCACACATAAATATGTGCATTGTGTATATGTTGTTTAAAGAGTAATGATAAAACAAACCCTCTTATAGTTATCATCAAGCTTCATGTTGTTACCATTTTGTTTGAGGTCTGGTCTCTTGTTCCTTTTCCTTTGTCATCTATATATGTATATATTATTTAGTTTTGCCTGTTGTTTTTTTTAACAGAATGATGCATTATATATTCTCCCGTGATTTAATACTTCAACATTATGTTTTAGTGATTCATCCAAATTGATTCATGTAACTGTGGTTTATTCAATTTTACTGCTACACGCTTTCCAATGTATGAATATGTCACAATTTATTTATCCATTCTATTGCTGATGGGAATTTGGATTGTTTCTGGCTTTACTAACAGTGCTTTACTAACATTATGAACGTTGTTGTGTATATCTGTGGGTGCACATGTGTAAGAGCTTTTCTGGGGCAAATACCTCCAGTGGAATTGCAAGCTTCCACTATATGCATGTGTTCAGCTTGATAAAGCCAAAGAGACTGTTTACCAAAGAGACTGTACCAATTTTCATTCCCAGAATCTGTGGATGAGAGTTTCCATTGTTCTCCAACCTCTCCATCTTGATACTGAACAATTTGTAAATTTTTGCCATTCTCATGAGTCTAAAATAGTATTTTGTTATGATGTTAATTTGCATTTACTGATTACTAAGTTTAGGCATCTCTTCATATGTTTATGGGCCTTTTGTACTTTTTTTTAAATTTTATTTTTTATTTTTTAAAATTTACATCCAAATTAGTTACCATATAGTGCAACATGGACTTCCTTTTCTATGAAATGTGTGTTAAACCTTTTGGCCTATTTTTCTTTTGAGTTTTCTTTTCCATATTAATTTGTAGGAGTGCTTTATATTTTTTGGATACTAATTGTTAGTTATATGTGTTGTAAATATATTTTCAGATTAAAGCTTTCTCTTCATTCTCTAGAAGGAATTTTTTTCCTTGATGGCCACAAGTTTTTATTTTAAAACTTTTTATTGTAAAATATTTTCAAACTTAGAAAAAGGCTATTAAATTAATATAAAGATTTTCCCACAGATCCAAATGTTAATAGTTTACCACATTTCATGATCATTTTATCTATCTTCTATTTTTCCCCCTATATTGTAAATAGCATCTTTAAAAATTATGTATTCCAACTTATTGTTGGTATTCAGAAGTGCAATTGACTTTTTTACTATGGTGCTTGCATCTAGAAGCCTTGCTAAACTCTCAAACTCTAAAATTTTTGTAAAATTTTTTATTTTATTTTATTTTTTAAATTTTTTTTTTAACATTTATTTATTTTTGAGACAGAGAGAGACAGAGCATGAACGGGGGAGGGGCAGAGAGAGAGAGGGAGACACAGAATGGGAAGCAGGCTCCAGGCTCTGAGCCATCAGCCCAGAGCCTGACGCGGGGCTCAAACTCACGGACCGCGAGATCGTGACCTGAGCTGAAGTCGGGCGCTTAACCGACTGAGCCACCCAGGCGCCCCAAATTTTTGTAAAAGTTTTCAATGCTTATTTATTTTTGAGGAAAGGAGGGAGAGAGAGAGAGAGAGAGAAAGCAGGGGAGGGACACAGAGAGAGGGAGACACAGAATCCAAAGCAGGCTCCAGGCTCTGAGTTGTCAGCACAGAGCCAGATGCAGGGCTCGAACTCAATGGATCACGACATCATGACCTGAGTTGAAGTCGATGCTTAACTGACTGAGCCACCCAGGCGTCCCTCAAACTCTAAAATTTCTATAGACTGATACGCTTTTTAGGTAAATAATGAAATTATCTGCAATTAAGGACAGTTTTGCTTTGTTTCTAGTCTTTATCTTGCTGTGTTTCACTGGTGATGCCTTTAGTCCCTCGTTGAATAGGTATGTTGATAATGGCCATTCTTGTCTTGTTCTTCATCTTAAAGGGAATATTTTCAGCATTTCATCATTATGAATGATACTTGTGGTAGTCTTCCTCCCTTCCTTCCTCTCTCTCTCTCTTCGTTCTTTTCACTTTTTGATAATGTCTATTATCAGGTCATGGAAATTTCTTTTCATTCCTTATTTGAGAAGATTTTGTTTAAAAAGTCCTGAATGGGGGTGTCTGGGTGCTCATGTGAGTGTCCAACTCTTGATATTGGATCAGGTTGCAATCTCACTGTGGTGGAGTTGAGGCCAGTGTTGGGCTCTGTGCTGAGTGGAATCTGCTTGGGATTCTCTCTCTCCCTTTCTCTCTGTCCCCCTCCCCCTCTCATGCTCTCTCTCTCTCTCAAAATAAATAAATAAACTTTTTAAAAATCCTGAATAGATACTAATTTTTATTGAATGCTTTTCTATCTCCTTGTGATCTCTCCTTGTGGTCATCCAGCGTGGCAGCTTTCAGGCACTTGAACTTCTACCAGAGGCTTCCAGAGCAAGTGTCCCAAGAGAAACTGGTCCAAGCTGCATTGCTTTTTCGAGCCTACCCTTGGAAGTCATATGGCCCCACTTTTGCCACATCCTGTCTGATGAGGAAGCCAAAGCAGACTCAGGGAGAGACTTCATCTTTTGATGGGAGAAGTGACAAAGCATTTGTGACATGATTTAAAAGTACCATATTTAGACTAGTCCTATAAAATTCTTTCAGGAGTGCTTCCTCTGTTTCTTATCCTCTGGAGTATTTATATAAGAATAGAATTCCTATTATTCCTGAAAATTTCAGTAGTGGTAACCTGTAGCACCGTATGCAATAATTCCTTTGTGAGGCTATTTTAAACCACTTATTAAGTTTAAAAGAACAGTTACAAGACTCTTCTTCTTTTCATTGCTTTTTGAGTCAGTTTTAATAAGTAATATTTCTCTGGGGATTTGCCCATTTCATCTAATTTTCAAAATTTATTAAATTAGAATTCTACGGTGGGCAGAATAATGACCCTTCAGACATATCCATGTCCCAATCCCTGGAACCTTTGAAGGAAGATGTTACCTTACTTGGCAAAAGGGTCTTAGCAGGTGTGATTAAGTGTAGGACCTTGAGATGAGAAAATGATCTTGGGTATCCAGGTGAACCCAGTCAAATTACATGGACCCTTGAAAGCAGATTATCATTCCCAGCTTTGGTTAGAGAGAGACACAATGATGAAAGTCAGAGAGCTGTGACAGGAGAAGGACCTGACCCACAATTGCTTGCTTTGAAGATGGAGGAGGGAGGTCATGAGCCAAGGAATGTGGGTGTTCTCTAGAAGTAGGAAACGGCCCTCGGCTGACATCCAGAAACTTCAGTGAGCAAGGAAACAGGTCCTTCCCTAGACCTTTCAGAAAGGAATGCACTCCTATGGATACCTTGATGTAAGCCCAGTGAGACCTTTGTCAGACTTCAGAACTTCAGAGCTGTAAGATCATATATTTGTGTTGCTTAAGCCACTACATCTGCAGAAATTTGTTATGGTGGCAATAGCAAACTAATACAAGTTGTTCACATCTTATTTTTCCTTAGTTTCTGTAAGATATATGGCTCCATCCCACTTGTATTGCTAATATTGCTTATTTGGGTTTTCTCTCATTAATCTTACTAGAGATTTGTCTATATTATTCTTTTTTTTTTCCAAAACCACAACTTTTGCTTTGATGATTCTCTATACCTATGTTTGTTTTGCATGTTAATTTGTGGCTTTATCTTTATTGTTTTATATCTTCTATTTTCTTTGGTTTATTTTTTTAACTGCTGAATTTTGATTTGTGGTTTCTTCATTTTGGAATGTTTTTTTATCTAATGTAAGCATTGTATAGCCATAAATTTCCCTATAAGTACAACTTTAGCCGAATCCAAGTTTTTATACATAGTATTTTTACTATGTTACATCTTAATTCTTTTTTCATTAAAAAAAAAATTTTAATGTTTATATTTGTTTTTGAGACAGAAGGAGACAGAGCATGAGTGGGGGAGGGGCAGAGAGAGAGAGGGACACATAGAATCCAAAGCAGGCTCCAGGCTCTGAGCTGTCAGCACAGAACCTGATGTGAGGCTCAAACTCTTCAACCCCAAGATCATGACCTGAGCCAAAGTCAGACGCTCAACCGACTGAGCCACCCAGGTGCCCCGATTTTCTTTTTTTAAAGTTTTCTTTGGGGCGCCTGGGTGGCGCAGTCGGTTAAGCGTCCGACTTCAGCCAGGTCACGATCTTGCGGTCCGTGAGTTCGAGCCCCGCGTCAGGCTCTGGGCTGATGGCTCAGAGCCTGGAGCCTGTTTCCGATTCTGTGTCTCCCTCTCTCTCTGCCCCTCCCCCGTTCATGCTCTGTCTCTCTCTGTCCCAAAAATAAATAAACGTGAAAAAAAAAATTTAAAGTTTTCTTTATTTATTCTGAGAGTGAGGGAGAGCAGAGAGAGAGAGAGAATCTCAAGCAGGCTCCATACTGTCAGGGCAGAGCCCAACACAGGGCTCGATCTAGTGAACCATGAGATCATGACCTGAGCTGAAATCAAGAGTTGGATGCTTAACTGACTGAGCCACCCAGTATCCCATATCTTAATTACTTTGTAGAGCTAATTATTGTTTCTTTTTAAAAATTTTTTTAAATATTTATTTATTTTTGACAGAGAGAGAGGGAAAGGGAGAAAAAGTGTGAGCAGTGTAGGGACAGAAAGAGGGAGACAGAGGATCCAAAGCAGGCTCCATGCCCTGAAGGCAAAGCCTGGTGTGGGGCTTGAACTCACGACCCATGATCTGAGCTGAAATCAAGAGTCGGCCACTTAACCAACTGAGCCACCCAGGTGCCCTGAGTATCTTCCTAGATATATGAGTTATCTTAGAAATGTAATTTTTAAATACATAAACAAATAAGATTATTATAGTCATCTTTTTGTTTTCTTCTAAAAAAATGTCTAACTTCTAACTTACTGTCACTTCTCAACTCTGCCATTTTCACACACACACACACACACACACACACACACAACTTAGCCATAGAACATACATAAATAAATAGGCAGGTCTGTGTTCCAATAAAACTTTATTTACAAATACACATGAAGAGCTGGATTTGGTCTATGGGCTATAGTTTGCTAACTCTTGCTTAAGGACCTCTCTCTACTCATGGCCTGTTTCACAGGGTCATCAGGACTTCTATGCACGATGGCTAGAACTCACAGCATTATTCCTACCATGGTCTATTGGGCAAAGCAAGTCACAAGGCCAGCCTAGGTTCAAAGGGTAAGGAAATAGACTCTACTTTTTGAGGGGAGAAGCTGCAAAAAAATTGTAGCAATATTTGATCTCCACTGGTATCTAAACTGTCTTACTGATAGATATAGAGTATTATATACATATTATAATTAATAGACTATTTTTAGAGAGGTTTAGGTTTACAGAAAACTGAGTAGACAGCACAGAGAGTTTCCATGTACCCCTCTTTCCCCACCCCCTCACAGTTTTCTCTGTTACTAACATCTTGCTTAGTGTGGTAAATTTTTTGTAACTGATGAACCAATATTGAAACTTCATTATTAACTAAAGCCCACTGTTGTGTTGTATAGTTGTATGGGTTTTGACAAACGCACAATGTCATGTAGCCACAATTTCAGTATCGTACAGAAGAGTTTCACAACCTGAAAAATCCCCTGTGTTCCACCTAGATATCCCTGCCTCTCTCTGAGTCCCTGGAAACCACTGATCATTTAATTGTCCCCATAATTTTGCTCTTCTCAGAATGTCATACAGTTAGAATTATATAGTATGTAGCCTTACAAATTGGCTTTTAAAAATGATTTTATTTATTTATTCTGAGAGAGAGAGAGAACATGAGCAGGGGAGGAGCAGAGAGAGAGGGAGAGAGAGAATTTCAGGCAAGCTCTGTGCTGTCAGTGCAGAGCCCAGCGCGGGGCTCAATCTCATGAACCGCAAGATCACAACCTGAGCAGAAATTGAGTCAAGCGTTTAACTTACTTGCACCCCTCAAATTGGATTTTTTCACTTAGCAAAATGCAGTTAAGGTTCCTCTGTGTCTTTTTGTAGCTTAATAGTTCACTTCTTTCTACTGCTAAATAATATTTCATTGTGTGACTGTACCACAATTTATCTATTCACCTATTGAAGGGCATCTTGGTTGCTTCAAGGTTTTGGCAATTATGGGTAAAATTACTGGAAACACTTGTATGCAGGATTTTTTGTGTATGTATGTTTTCAACTTAGTTGGGTAAATACCTAGGAGACAATTGCTGGATCACGTGGTAAGGCTATGTTTAGCCGTAGCTTTGTAAGAAACTGCCAAACTATCGTTCAAAGTGGCTCTAACACTTTGTGCCATTTTTGTTTGGGTTCCACAAGCAACGAATGAGAGTTCTTGTGCTCCACATCCTGGTCCATATTTGGTATTGTCAGGTTTTGTTTGTTTCTTTTTAACCTTTCTAATAAGTCTTTTGTGGTATCTCTACCATCTTGGTCAACTCCTGTCACTGTTGGTTTAATCTGAAATTCTATAATGACATATGATGTTCAGAATGTCTTCATATGTTGACTTACCACCTGTATATCTTCTTTGGTGAGGTATTTGTTTAGGTCTCTTGACCATTTTCTTCTTGTTGAGTATTAAGCGTTCTTTGTTTATCTTGGATTGACGTCTCTTTATCAGATATGTGTTTTCCAATTATCTTCTCCCAGTCTGTGATTTGTCTTTTCATTCTCTTAAGGGATAATATGTTTAAAAAATATAGTAAGATTTTCTCTTATATATTTCTGTGCTTGTGACATCCCCCTATTATACCAGGGGTGTCTATTAGCCTTGAAGATAATTGACCTTGTTTGAGAAGATTGCAAAACAAAGAGTCAGTTTCCGTTTTTGACTTTCGAAATGAGATTTTTGAGTCTCTAACAAGGCCGTAATTTTGAAGCCAAGCTTTGTTATAAAAAAAAAAAGATTCCTAGAATCCGTAAGCGCCTATGAATATACTGAGTCAAGCCTAGAGACTGTGAATAATAAGACCTAACATCAGCCACAAGTGGAAATCAGGACATGGTGCAAAGGGAGTTCCTGACACATAGGAAAAGGCAAGAAAACCTCACCACCTCTGACTCTACTACAGCTAGGGAAGGAGATGAATGGAAAGGAATGGTCCCTTTGCTCAGTTTCTCTCTATCTCCATGCTACTCCAACCTGCCCAATGCACCTCTTTTCTCCCTCTTACCATATGCACACACCCCCACCCACCCAGTGATGGAATTGATGCCATTATAGAGGAATAGATGAAATAGTTCTGTCTATCCATGGGCACACACTGAGGAAAGGCCACATGAGCCCACAATGCTGTCCATGGGCTAGGAATCGAACTCTCACCAAGGAACCAAATCTGCGGGCCTCTTACTCTTGGACTTCCCAGCTTCCAGAACTGTGAAAGATAAATGTCTGTTATTTAAACAACTCCGTCCATGATGTTTTGTTATAGCAGCTCAAGCTAACTAAGATAAGAGTCTAGCAGGGTGCTTGGTTCACAGTGGGTAGTCAGCAAATGTTTGTGGATAAATGAGTGAATGAATAAATAAATGAATACATCGATATCCTTTCCTTTCTTATGGTAGGGGTATTTCTGTCTATAGGACTTAGTCTATGGTTTGTGTTTTAAAATGTAGGTTTTATTATTATTCAGATATGGTGGGGCCAGCAGATCAGGAGATGACTGCCATTGAAAAGATAGTTTGTTATACTCACAGACCTCAAGAGGAGAGGGCACATCACACCACACTACAGGGGACCATAGGGGGAAGCACCAAAGAGGGCAGAGGGAGTGAGGGGAAACGTGGGCAAGAGCCTTTATTGTGGTTTCCACAGGAAGGAACAGGCAAAGCAGAGCATATAAGTTTAAGATTGGCTAGTTTGAATAATTTTGGCAGGCTCCAGGCATAGAACACCTGTCCTTAATTGGCTGGTACCTGGGCCTGGGGTGATTAGATCAGGGCAATGGTGGCCCTAAGTGTGAGAGCCCAATAAAGGAGGTGGTTGGCAATGTGGGCTCTGCACTGGTTGGTTTGCATATGAAATTGTGCTTGTAGGTGAGTTCTTTACTGTCTTCTTTATTGTCTAACCCTGGGAGGGACAGTCCCTGTAGGGTCCTCAAAGCCCCAAGATATCAAAACATCAAATACAGAAACTGGAAAATGTGTTATGACACCTTGACGATCAGGGAACCCTCTCTTCTGGCTCTCTTGGAGGTAGATCTGTGACCACTGGGAACTTTCATGGCCTGTCTTGTCCAGATTTGTCAAGATCACATCTTATCATGACACCACCATTTTTCGCGTCCATTTTTGACACATTTTATTTTTTCATTCATTCATTCATTCACTCGCTCATTACTGAGCACTTGCTATGAGCCAGGCCCTGTGTCAGATAGGCCTTGGCAGCTTGGTCAGAGAGATAGTCTAGGAATCAAATAAAATCCCTTCCTGCATGGTCAGTGCTCTAATGAAACTCTCAGTACAATTATCTTCAGAGGCTTCTTACCCTTACCCTTACCCTTATCTTGTGGGTAGCAAGGTACCTTGATCTCAAGCTTAGTGATATCTGTAGAGGCAGTTTTATTTTGCATAATGGAAGATTCATTTTTTTTAAATTTTTTTTTCAACGTTTATTTATTTATTTGGGACAGAGAGAGACAGAGCATGAACGGGGGAGGGGCAGAGAGAGAGGGAGACACAGAATCGGAAACAGGCTCCAGGCTCTGAGCCATCAGCCCAGAGCCCGACGCGGGGCTCGAACTCACAGACCGCAAGATCGTGACCTGGCTGAAGTCGGACGCTTAACCGATTGCGCCACCCAGGCGCCCCATGGAAGATTCATTTTTAAGCAAAGAGGGGGCCTTTCCTCAGTCTGAGAGTTTTGTCTTTTTTGTGACTTTCAAGGGTAACTTTCAGATTGACAGTTTAACATCAGGGCTTTCAGAGTCAAGGCTGGGACTTTAAATAGTATGAAGACCCCAATGGTTAGACTCACAGGGGCAATCTGAATATTGATCACAAATTTTCAAATGGCTTTGGGAAGTGCAGCATGGTATTAGGAGAGATTTCCAATTAGTCTGGGCTGTTCAAAGTAGCCATATGTCTGGGAAAGAGAATGCATTAGAATTTTCCAAAGGGCTTTCTCTCCTGAAACAGAGAACATAAATGGTAGTGGGGGAAAAAAATCAAAGTTACTGAATATGGAAATCACCACTTTGGGGTTTATGAGAACCACATCCTGCTAACTCCCTGCTATGCAAAGGAGCTTTCAGAGGTAATGAGGCAAGTTCCAGAGTGTCAAATGTCTGCATTGCTTTATACTTACATGAACTCTCGTCTTCTTCCTCCTGCTGGTAGGCTACATGTTCGGCCCTGGCAGAGATGGTGTCTGACATCTCCTTCTAGTCCCCTGGGGAAAAAGCCTTGCACACAGCAGGCACTTAATGTACTCCGGTGGGACTGAACTGAAGAGAAGAGACTCCCCAGGGAGGCGTAGGGACGCAAAAGGCTTTTCCTGTAATCTCTTACTCTGCTCTGAATTAGAGACAGAACAGCCTGTCTGAGGCTAGGGCTCAGCCTCCTTCCCTTTGGATGTGGAAAGAAACTAGCTCACCATGTGCCTGGCCCTGCAATAAGCACCTTACAGCACCATGTCCTCAAACGTCTCAATAACCCTTTGTAATTGGTATTATTACCCCACTTTACAGATGGGAAACTGGAGGTTTGGAGAATAAGCTCTCCTGGGTGGTTTTCATTTGAAAGGTTTCTGAGGTCCCACCTGGCTACTCTACCAGCCTGGAAAAGCCATCTTTATTGAAGTATTAGATGGTTATGTGGACACACGGCACTCAGAAAAGCTTTCATTTTATCAAGCAGACTAAGAAGAGAGAGCTTTCCAGCCCATCAACCCAGAGACACATTTATCAGAATGGCTGATTACTTGGAGATGTAAAACAAATCCTAAGGGTTGTATAAGGGGGGAAGACCCAACAGTCATCCCTCCCTTCCCTGCTTCTCCAACTGGCAGAGCCACCATCAATCATAGCCAGAGCAGAAAATTCCAACAACTCACTTCCTAGCCTCTCTTGCATCTAGGAGTGACCATGTGAGCTGCTCTGGTTAATGAGATGTAAGGTGAGATCTCCCAAGGGGCTTGTGAATAAGATTTCCTCCCTGGTAAAGACAGTGACCATCAAGGAAAAGTCTCCCTTCAGCTCCTTCATGCTTTGGACAGTGTCATGTGATGATGGGATATCTTGATTGTTTTTGTGGTTATGAGTAACCAAATATGTATGGTCTAAGGATGCCTGAGTGGGCAGATGGATGGAACATGGGTTCTTAGTGACATCATTAGTGATTAGGGTCACTTACCTCAGACTTCCTTTTTTGGTGTGATGACGAAATGACTTTATTGTTTAAGGTATTGTTTGTCGAACAATTATTATGAATTATTCTGAATTGAGTCTTCTGTTAAGCATTGTCAGAAAGCACTCTGACTTTTGAAATTGTGGAGAAGAAAATATATGCAGTGACAAGTCCTGAATAATAACACTGCTGTGGAGAGGGGCAGAGATTGAAAGTGGGGAGAGAGCCGCAAGGCCAAGGTCAAGATCAGAGTGCCCAGGGCACTGAAGCAGAGGGCGAGGAGGATGTCAAAGGAAAACAAATCTGGACTCGGGTAGGGAGAGACATTAATCGAAGAGACTATTGCAATAAGGGGAGGCTGATTACTGCCATACACAGGTTGCTCTGACCATGGGGTTAATAAGTGTCCCCATAGTCAGGTAGAAAAGAATTTGCTTTTATAGGAAGAAATAAAGCCAGAAAGAACACAGTGCAGGGGAATGGGGTGAGAGGGTTGTGTTATGGGACAGTTGTTCAGGGAATGTTTTTCCCTGAGGTCAGCCGGTTCTCTGGCAGATCCTTAAATTAAGGAAGAGTTGTTCCATGTTTGAATTCTCGAGTGTGGGCCAAAGTTCAGGGACCTGGAGGAAGAAGAGAAGCCTGATTAAATTGGCGAGGTCAAGTTGGCAGGCATTTTATCCAGACTGGTCAGTGGGGACAGTTCAACTAATCATGTATGAGACAAAGCATGGATGTGAAGGGTGGGAGTCTGACCTTGTCGCAGGTTAACAAGGGGGTCATCTGTGAATCCTAAGTCACGTGCAGTGAGCCATTTACTGGAACACAAAAGCAGGGTGCAGGGGAGTGGATTTCTTAACTGTCATTGTTTTCCAGGGGCACAGAAGCAACATAGTCAAGAAACTTAAAAGGTAAGATCAGACCTCAGGGCAGAGTTAAAGCGGCCACTGATCTATCCCAAAGTATCAGCCCCCTCCCATGTGCCAGGCACTGTGCTAAGGGATCCAGGGAATGCAGAGATGATTCAGACACAGTTCTCTCCAGGATCAGAGCAAGGGAGAGAAGATACGGACACAAATACTTGCAGGAGGTCTCATAAGGCCTGTGGTCTGCCGCACGTAGTTTTCCATACATTCAGATTCTATTTTCTTTGGGGACCACCTCAGCCTTGCAGATTGCCTTGCAGCAGACCCATGAGCTCTGGGTCCATAGGTAAAACCCAAGAGCATCAAAAGCAGAAAAAGGAGAAGTTCTCCAGAATTTGAGCCTTCAGTCTCAAAGCGTTTAAAAGGATTAAGCAGTTCAGCATCAACCCCCCAAAAACCTCTCTCAGAGATGCTGAGTCCTGTTTTTTCTTTCTTCCATTGAAGAACATCTGGAAACTCTCACCTGAGTCCTTATGCGTTAGCCTAGGTGGAGGCAGGCATAGAGATTCTCATTATTCAAGCAGGAAGTTGGCTGCCTTGAGAGGTGCAGTCACTTTAGTTGGGTAACAAAGAAGACCATTGCTGAGACTCAAGAAATGCATGTGTCCTCTTACTCTGGTTTCTGTTTCTCCGGGCCTTTTACCAATGCCTAAGCAATGGCCTTTCTGAAGGTGGCTAGAGGCAGCCGGGGTTGGGGTGAAGTTGGGCAGAAAATGCAAAGCCAAATGCTGCTCCCCAGAAGAGAGGGGGGCAATAACATAAACATTACATTTCAACTTAGTCCACAAAACTGAAGTTAAAGGCCTGAGCCCTTTGTCTGGGGCACTATCGTTTACAGTCCTGAGCGACACAGCTGGAAGATGGTGTCACATGTCAGAAAGCATGGGCCTACATATAGCCATAAGAAAACCCTCTGAATATCCCATTCAAAATAAATTTTTTTCAGTCATCACCAGAAACTTCCTAGACTATGCAGGCTCCTTAGAGTGCTACAGGTATTTGGCTTTGAAGGGAACACAGGCTGATTGCAATTTTTCTCCTTACACTTGACTTTCCCCCAGGTTGCTTGGCTGACTTTATACTGCATATCTTTGTTTTTTCTTCCTTCCCATTCTCACTCCTTCCTCTAGCTCCAGCTCCTCAGACATGATGGCTGAGACTGCTAATTATTTCTCAATATGCCTTCTCCTCTTCTTTCTTCAGGAGAACTCGCAAATTTTTGCTGAGGATGTCGCTACTCGGCTGAAAACTACCCTTTCATCAGTTTCCTCTTCTCTGAAATGGATACAATAATTCTTGCTTGGCTATTTTGAGAATCAAACAAGATCATATATTTATAGAGAAGCATAGTATGAATGAAAGAGCCAGAAGATCTGGATGAATCTCATCTGCCATTAACCTACTGAGTTCCTTGGGTAAGTCACTGTACTTCTCTGGGCCCGTTGCCTCATCTGTCAAATGAAGACATTTAGACTAGATTAGGTCATCTAGATGTTTTCCTGCTCAGACATTCTATGGTTTGGAAAAATCAGGCTATAATATAATGAAGAGTCAGACTTTACAGCAACATTTTGCCTGTGCTGCCTTGGCTGGCACTGGTTCCTGAGAGATGATTGCGTGTATTACTTCCCAACTCCGTGGTCAGTGAGGTTGAACTAGACAAGGAAGCTTGAACTAGGCTATGATGGGAATATTTATACCACAGAAATCGGCAAACACTATAAAACAGGGGCTTTCTCACCTTCAACAGAGAGCTGGCTGTAAAACATTTACCAGCATATTATTTACTACAAGGAAAGAAAAATAAAGTTTCTGTATGTGTTGCCACTCAAAGTAGTCAACATCCCTAGTAAAACTTATGATAATATGCACGTCGGTGTTTATAACATACAGGGGACTGAGAGGCAAGAATTAGAAGTTACCTGACTTGGATCCCAGGTGCCCTGGTCCAGCTCCAGGTTGCAGTAAATGGGCCCCTTGTGGCATGAAGGAGTTAATACCTCTCCCTTGGTGACCAACTTACCTGGCCTTGTTGTGCTGTTGCTACCTCAGATGTGCCATTTTGTAATTTAATTAAAACCGGAGACTTGAGATAATGGGCTCGTGGTGCCTTCTGCCCCACCCTGGGTGGGAGTTGGGCCCCGGGGGATCAGGAGGAAAGATCTTCCAAGATATCAAGTGATCAGGAGTAGTCATTAAATTATTCCAGTTAATCCAAATGGAGTAGTTACCTGAGGTCCTGACTCATCTAGCCAAATGGGACCTGTGGCTACAAAATGTTTGGAGATTCTGGACCAAAGGAGTATTTACTTGCTCATCCTCACCATCTAGAGTGTCTTCTTCAAAGTGTGTTTTGAGGAACAGCAGATCCTTGGTACACAAGCAATGCCCCCTTTCCCACCCCAAAAGGAGTTGATAGCTAAATACGTTTGAGAAACATTGGATTGAGCAAAGGTAGACATGTCATGTATGGGAGTACTTCTCAGAGAATTTAACAGGTAAAAGTAATGCTTCTTGAACTGTCTGTGGTGATGCATCAGATTTTTAAATTTCCAACCAATACACAATCCTATTGCCACCGCCCAATTTTGCCAACACCAAACCTAGATGAACCCTGTTCAATGGGATGAATTCATGGCTCATGCATATTCCCCATATGACTTGGATGAGTTCATGGTCATGTAACATCCCATTGTTGTAAAAATCTCTCAGTGTGTACCCCCAGTTTTTGTACTCATCATGTCCATGGGCCTTGCCCTGAGTAGCACTGTGGTAAGTACTTGGCTGTCCTTTGAATGGAACATGCCTCTGCCCCAGTAAATCTTCCTCCCCATCACTGGGATTCCCAGTTTCAAGCTGGCTTTTGAGGAGTTCTGTTCAGCCATTGTGGAAAGTGCAGCTCTGTCAGAGCTGGACATTTGTCCCCATGCAGTAGGGTATTTCCTGAACCACCCCTGTAGAACAACACTTGAATCTTTGGAGTCTAAACAGGACTTTGAAATAAAAGGCCAACTCTCCCGGAAAATTGTGCCAGCTCTGGAGAGGGTCAAATGAAAACCAGACAAGTCCCCAAACACAAAAGAAAACAAAATGCATCCAGGGCTTCCTTTTACTCCTCTGCAGACCTGTAAATGCAAAAAAGGCACAGCAGACTCTGGGTTGGACTTCCATGAAGGGCACTAAAATAGGAAGTCCCTCCAAGGCAGCTGAGACGGTCTAGTTGTCTCTGGAGACAACACACCCACTCCAATGCAATGCAACCAATCTACAGATTAAGGCTCACATGTGTCTGTTGGACATGGACAGCCCTCAGCCAGGGTAGAAGCAGCAGTGCCCAGATCCATCTCTAGGCTCCAGCATCATTTCTCCACAGCTTGACAGGTGGGTGCCAGTGCAAGGCAACTACCCCTTCCTTTCCCTTCTTTCTCTTGTGCTGATTCTCGTCATACACCCACACTGGAAGTCAAGTGTAAATAGAAGGCTCTGACTCCCGGGTCAGGCTGCTGTCAGGGTTTCCCCCCATTCTTCTCTGAAATGTTCACTGCCCTTGCCAAATCTTTATTCTGTACCTGTCAGAGCTGGCTCCTTCCAATCTCTGTATGGACAGATTCCCTCCTCGGTAAATACTCTCAGTGACCCGAGAAGTCCCTGGAATCAGGCTGTCTTTTTCCAAGCAGAGACAGTTTCAGCTGGGTGTTTTTCCTCACCTTTTCACCAGTCTGTTCTTCAGCGTGAGGAACTATTTATTCATGAAGTGGGCCTGGGGCCAGTTATGGAGGTGCTGTGAAAGATTCTGTCAGGTAAAGAATGCCAGGATTGCATGCAGCGCCATGTTTCTTGGTACATTCCTGCATGGCCTCAATACTGGTCCAGGTGGTGCAAGAGCCTGGGAAGGTTGGGCATTAGGTAGAGTTGGGTTTTGGGGTTGCCACAATGTCAAATGGAGGTGTCCAGCCAGCACTGTGAGGTATGGAGAAGGTCATTTGTGTGACCTTGACACATTTGTGTGACCTTGACATTTGTGTGACCATGACAGCAGATGCCATGGGAGTTGGAGCAGAGATCTCTGAGGGAGGCCATGTAGAGACAAAGAGAGGCTGAGAGAATGCTCACAGTCAGTGAGAGGGACAGCAAGAAAAATTAGAAAAGGAGGCCGGGAGGGAGAATTTGAAGTAGGAAGGAAACTGGGAGCAGCTAGCACCTCATTAAGCCAGGGAGGAGAGAATCAGCAGTGTTGTGTTACCAAGAGATCAAGGAAATGGAAGGCTCAGAGAAGGAAATGGTTGGTGATTAAGGTGGCTTCTGAGCAAGGCAGCCAGGCGGGCAGTGCAAGCTGCACCTCTAGGGGGAGCCATTCACACCCTTGACTGTGGGAATGGTGACCCTGGAATTCCATTGTGCATCACCTATGTGGCTATCGGGGACAGCCCTGCTCGTGCGAATCTTGTCAGCTGAGGGGTGAAGGCAGAAGCCCCATGGTAGACTGCTCAGGTGGAAATGGGAAATGAGGGAGGAGTTGAAGCCAGTGAAGGGGACCGTTGGAAGGATTCTGGAAACAGAAGAAAGAAAAAGAAATGGCAGCTGGAAAGAATGTCAGGTTTGAGGGGAAACAACATATTTTCCACTTGAATTATAGCCAGAGCTTGGGAATTTGAGCAAACTTTAGGCAAAGGGAAAAAGCAGCAAAGTGGGAGAGACAATAGTTTGCTGGAAGGTAGCTGGCTCTCATGGAGCTTACATTTCATGAGAAGTGATACAATAGAGAAGAATGGGGTTAGATTTGGGAGTCAGGATAGGCTTCTGTGAGGAGGTGACCTTTGAGGTGAGACTGAATGGTGAGCAGGGACCCACCCTGTGAAGACCAGGGAGAAGAGTGTACCTGGAAGAGAGAACCGCCATTGCAAAGTTCAAAAGTGGGAGTGAGCTAAAGATGTTCGGGGCCGGGGGTGGCAGGGGAGGTGGGGGCGGGGGGGGGGCAGGAAGAGGCCAGTGTAGCTGGAGCATAGAGGTGGAAAGACGTGAGGTAAGGCCAGAGGAGCAGGTGGTGCCAGGTCACATAGAGCCTCTCAGATTATGGGCAGAAGTTTCCATGTGAAGAGTACCACTAATGTGTATATATGATTTATGTTCTACTCCAGCCTGAGATCTTCTTGAGGATCTTATTCATCTTTCCAGCCTGGCAGAGAGTAACAAACTGTGGCTTCCATAACGTCTCCTTCCAAATCAGCCACCAGGAACATGCCTTACCTGAGTCAAGATGAGTTTAAATGCATGGCTTCTTAGGAAAGTCTCAGAGTTGGGTCCAAGTGCTGGGCATTTCCACAGACCCTTACAAATGCTGTTCTCCATCCCTATGGTTCTCATGCTATCTTTTGCTGCTCAAGTTTCTTTTTGAACCATCTCTAAAATTACACCCCTTATTTTCCAGCCTTTCACCAATCCCCATAAAAATGTCTAGTTCCTTAATACTATTAGCAAGAAGGCAATCTGATTGAAAACATTCATACTAATGTGTTAGTGACTGATGTCACCATCACACTCATAGGAGTATTTGATTCTATACAAAAGAAGGATATGCACCCAAATTAGAGCATTTGCTAAGAGGATTTAGGACATGTGGCTGCCAAAGGGTGAGTTTTAGAAAGATAAGAAAAAGATTTAGGAATAGAGAGGCTTCCTAGATGCCCCAGCATATTATGTGGATACCTGCTTATGCCTAAGGTTGGCTTGGTTTCCAGATCTACAAGGACATAAAAGACAATTGTCTTTTTTAATAAATTAAGATTAAAGTAGCTTTGCGGTTTGAGGGCAGACTATGGAACACAGTTTGATACCTGTGTGCTCACTCAATCCAAAACCAGCCTCTCTGGTTGAGGTTGAAAAAAAAACGAAAAAGGAGGGGCGCCTGGGTGGCTTAGTCAGTTAAGTGTCCGACTCTTGATTTTGGCTCAGGTCATGATCTCACAATTTTGTGAGCTGGAGCCCCATAAGGGGCTCTCTGCACTTTGGGTAGAGCCTGCTTGGGATTCTCCCTCTCTCCTTCTCTCTCTCTGACCCTCCCCTGCTCATGCTCTCTCTCTGTTTCTTTCAAAATAAATAAATAAATAAACTTGGGGCACCTGGGTGGTTCAGTCGGCTGAGCATCTGACTTTGGCTCAGGTCACAATCTCACAGTTAGTTCAAGCCTGGCATCGGGCTCTATGCTGACAGCTCAGAGCCTGGAGCCTGCTTCAGATTCTGTGTCTCCCTCTCTCTCTGCCCCTTCCCTGCTCTCACTCTTTGTCTGTCTGTCTCTCTCTCTCTCTCAAAAATAAAAAACATTAAAAAATTTAAAAAAACAAAAACCAAAAAGGAATGAAGACACCTATATCTTTCTATGTGTATGTTATCTCATTTACTCTTCACTGCAACCCCATGATGTAGATGCTATTATTGACCCCATTTTTCAAATCAAATGGAGGCTTGGGAATGTTTAGTGGCACAGATAGTACCTCACAGTACCTCAAAGAGCTGGGATCCAGACTCAGTTCTGAGTCCTAAATTCTAATCCCCCTACTATGCCTCAGGATTAACACCCTATCTTAGGCAGTGGAGATCATGCTGGCTGGGGCATTCTGAGAACTAGCTGCAGTTTTCCACGTTTCAAGTTTGTGGTTCACTTCCTCTTTCTGGGCTTCAGTTTCCTCATCCAGAACACAGGGAGATAAACAACTCAGTTATTAGAGGGCCCCTCCCTGCCCTGAGCATCGCCATGCTGGGTGATTGTTCCTTTGAGGCGTGGCTCATTTGATCTGCACACATCAGCAGGGCCCCGGGCTCCCTACTACTCAGCTCCCTGCAAAGAGAATGGCAGGAGATGGGCCACCCTGGACCAGTGTCAGGCGCATCCACAGAGGCCTGGGGAGATGTGACTCCCTGGGGTGCATTCAGCCAGACCTGAGATTGCTCTGCGGACGGACAGTCTGTGTACGTCTTTGTGAACAGGGCCTGAGCCCATGGCCCAGCGAGCACCAGAGCCTTCTTCACAACCCTCTCAAAGCTACTTCCAAGGGGGTTGAGTGTTGGTGTTTTTCCTCTCTCCTTTTCAGTGCCAAGAGGTCAGTTTGAGTGTAACTCTGACAGATGAAATCTGCTCCTTTGGAAACACCCTTTTCAAATCCAACCTGAGATGGGATTAAGAGAACAGCTTTGGCTCGTTTTCAAGACTGTCATCTGACGAACATCTCCAAGCTCATTTGAAGGAAGTGACAGAAGAGAGTGAGATTCAAATCAGGGAAATTGGCGACAGGCTCTGCTCAAAGCAGCCTCCCCACCTCCAGCTTGCAGCCCGCAGGAAACAAAAGCTCCGGAGTAGGAAAGTGACACAGCGCCACCTCCCGGCAGCTGCCTGGCCGGTTGAGGCCTCTGGCTGAGGCGACGTCTCCCCAGCTTCAGGGCCTGCCCAAAAGTTGGGGAGGTGAGTCCTGTCACTCGGTTCCCAGGAGATAGGAACAGGGGGCTTTTCAGAGCTATATGAGTCTCAGCTCATGATGTACAGGTATGTGTGTATTTATATGGCATGTATATATACGCAGCCAATTTGAACCCTGAGTAGGATTTTGTCTTATGAGGGGCAACTCTCTCCCTCACTTACTCTTAGGCAGTTTTTAAAGGCAAGATCATGTATGATCAGGATATGAACTCTGGAGTCAGACCGCCTGGGTCCAAACCTCAGTTTTGTCACCGAATAGCTGTGCCGTCTTGGGCAAGTTAGTTAACCTCTCTGTACCTCTGTTTCCTTTGAAAGAATTGAAGAGTCAATACATGTGAAATGCTTAGCACCATTCCAGTCCCATGATAAGCATTTAATATGTATCAGCTGATATTACTCAATTAACCAAAGTTCACACATATCTCTTCCTTCTCATACCCACCCATTAGACGCATTTCTAACTTCTTGTTCATGTATATATTCCACGTAGATGTTTCCAGTTCAAGAAGGAGGATGGTTAAATCCGTAATTTTATTGAAATAATTGGCCCCACCCAAACCCACACCCTAAACTCTGTGTATAGACTCCCTGGCAGATTTTGAGAAAGTAATCCTTGGGGAACTCCCACGTCTTTGGTTTTGTGAAGCAACCTGGCCAGGCAGCTGTGCAGTTGATGCTTTAGAATAAACCCAGAGAAGCCAGATGGGCTTGGGGGAGATGCTGTCTTCAGATGCTGCACTGAGGTTCAACTCACGGGCGAATTTTAGTCCTGGGTTTCCCCCCACGTTTGTCTGCAGAGTAGTCTTAGGATGCCGATGAATCAGGAAAATCCTCTGTTTTCAGCTTTCCTGCTTCGTTTGAACCAGAAGCGTCTCTCAGAAGCTCCATTTTGGGGTCAGAAGTGGGACGCTCATTGATCCTGACAGAAGGTCCTCCTAACCTAGAGAAAAGATGGCGAGGCGACAGGCTGCCAAGGTCAGAGGCTGGCCTTTCCGAAAGTCAACCATAAATCAAAGCCTCCAAGGTGACCACGTGTCACAGACACCAGCTCTGGAGTCCCCGGGGGGCGCGGGGCTTGATGACAGGAGACCACCTCTTTCCCAGCCCGTCTGCTGCCAGGGAAGACCAGCATGTGGGCCGGCCATTGCCACTGAGGAAGTCGTCCTGCTGTTTAATGAGGTTTAATTTTCCCTCTAAAGGAGGGCCCGGCTCAAACATCTGTCTCATCAAAGGCGTCGGAGTCTTGGAGACACAAAAGCTTCTCTTAGTGCCTCCATCCTCTGGCCTTTATCGTTCCCAGAATCCATTCCATTAGTGTGTTGGAATAGCCGTGACTTTGCCACTACGCGTGCATTTGGGGAGCGCAGCCAGTTTTCAGGCTGAGGAAGGCAGAAGAGACAGGGAAATGCCTTCGAATCTCCTTAGACTTTGCACTTGGCTTCCTCCTGTGGGCAAGACTTAGCCGTGACTCACCTGCTTTAGAATGTTTTGTTAACCAATCCCTGATTCGTTTTAAACCTCTGAAGCGTCAAGATAATAGCCGCCAGGGGCCTGGGAAGAGAGTGGCGACCTCAGGCTGTTAAGCAGTCTGCTTGTGGGGGACAGCAGGTGACCAAGAGAGCAAATCCCAAATCTTCCAACTGGTGCCCAAGCACCTGAGCTCGAGTCATGAGGATTTTTGCGGAAAACCATGAACCATCAATGTTTTAAATTTAGAGGATTAAATATACAATTTGGGACTACATCTGGCTGCGGAGTCATAGATAGCCCCGACTATATTCTGCCATTTATTAGCTGTTGGGCTTTGAACTAATTACTTCACGTCTCTGTGCCTCAGTTTCCTTGTGTGTAGAAGAGACTCATAATACTGGTGTCAGGACTGAACGATAAAAAATGATATGTTTTATTTCAGCTAGTGCTTGGAGTATTGTAGACTCTCCATCAATAGTAGCCATGTAACAAAAGTTTAAGAAAAATGTATCAGAGGAACAGTTAAATTGAGAAGTGTCTTTCCATTGAAATGATCAATATGTTTATCTTGGATTTGTAAATTGGGAGAAGACTGGCAGGGTACGGTGGCCCAGTGAGTACAGTAGTGCTACCCAAAGTCCTCCACCTTCTCCTGGTATGACAACGCACCTGACCAATGGCATGAGGATGCCCGACACACAGCCATGAGTACAACCAGTGTCACATAAATGACACGTCCAGAGCCTGGTTCCATCTCTCACCAGCTGCATGACCTCGAGCAAGTGATTTAACTTCCTGAGTTTGCAAACCAGCAATATTAATAATATTTACCTTGAAGGTTTGTAGGGGTGGGTGGGTAAATGTGACTGTGTACATAAAACACTGAGGACAGTGCTCAGCACAAAGTAAGTACTCAATTAAAAAGCAAAACAAAGCGGCTGTGACTAATGCATGATTTCAGCCTTAACTGTAACCCCACCCTCTCTCCCTTCCACTCAGGGAAGCAATTTAGAAAATAACATTTCAGGGCAACTGGGTGGCTCAGGCCATTGAGTGTCTGACTCCTGGCTTCGGCTCAGGTCATGATCTCATGGTTCATGGAATCGAACCCCACACTGGGCTCTTTGCTGACAGTGTGGAGCCTGCTTAGGATTCTCTCTCTCCCTCTCTCTCTGCCCCTCCCCCACTGTCTCTCTCAAAATAAATAAATAAACATTAAAAAAAAAAAAGAAAGTAACATTTCTACTCTCTAGGTCGAATCACCATACACCTGAAACAAATATAACACTGTATTTTAACTATAATGGAATTAAAATAAAAAACTTAATAAACAAAATAAAGATTATTGGGTCAGTTAAAAAAAAAAAAGAACGTTTTCGTAGGGGTAACCTTGGAATGGCTCAAAATTGCTTAAAACCCATTCACACCTATTGTTTTAGCCATCCTGAGTATCAAATTGAGAACAAACTTATAACAGATATGGATCAGAAGTCCCCTAATGCAGGTGGGTGCCACACTTTTCTCCAGACTGCATGAAATCTGTTTTCATTTTCTATGGCTGCTGTAACAAACTATCACCAACTAAGTGGCTTAAAACAACACAAATTTATCTTACAGTTCTCGTGGGCAGAAGTCCAAAATGGGTGTCAGTGCATAAAAAACAGGATCTTGGCAGGTCTGTGTTCTTTCTAGATGCTCTATGGGAGAAACATTCCCTGTCTTTTAAAGGCTTCCTGGTTCCTTGGCTTGGCCACCTTCCATCCTCAAAGCCCACAACGGTCGGTTGAGTTTTTTCCACCATACGATCTCTTGGATTCTAGCTCTTCTACCTACCTCTATCTCGTTTAAGACTCCTTGTTAAGATGCTGGACTCACTCCAATAATGCAGGGGAGCTTCTCTGTTTTAAGATCAGGTGATTAGCAACCTTAATTCCATTTGCAACCTTAGTTCCCCCTTGGCATGGGATGGAACATGTTCCTAGGTTCTGGGAATTCCAATGTGGACATCTTGGTGGTGGGGGGGGGGGTGGTGGTGGTGGTATTATTTTGCCCAGCACATGTGATAACCTTGAATCTGCTCAAAATTGTTTACCATTCATTCACACATGTTGTTGCTCTAATCTTTATCAATAACAAATACTGTGAATAACGTCACAACTAGCATTGATCAGAAGTTCTCAAATGCTGGCAGATAGATGCTACTCTTTTCTCCAGGCTGCATGAAATGTGAAAAGATAGGAAAATACAGTAATTCTTTTTAAGAAAACTAAATTTATTCCATTTAAATGACTATTCTTTTGGTATTAAAATGGTTTTTTTTCATTTCTAACATTATTTGGCAAATATAAACTTTGTTTTTTTTAATTAAATATAATTTATTGTCAAATTGGTTTCCATACGACCCCCTGTGCTCATCCCAACAGGTGCCCTCCTCAATGCCCATCACCCACTTTCCCCTCTCCCCCTCCCCCCATCAACCTAAACTCTGATACCTCAGTAAGCCAAGGTCCAAGAATTTCTTGAGAAGGAGGGGATTTCTCTGGTCTGTGCAATTCAAGGGATGGGAACGATTACTGCCATCTAGGAGCCCTGCTTCCATCCAGCAGTGTCTGGGACCACATGCCCTTCAGGGCCTCCAGTCCTTCCCTGCTCAGTTGTCTATGCTTCCCAGGGTTTATGGAGGCCAGCCCTTGTGAATTCAGAGCCAGAGACATGGGACATGGAACAAGTCTCTCCTCAGTTTCCCCATCCACAGAACTGGAAGGACAGAAAGCCCACCTTGCCCTCCTCACAGGACAGCAAATGAGGAGAGTGCCATAAACTAGAAAGTGCTCTACAAAGAGAAATGGTTGCTTCTATAACTGAAACTCAGACTCTCTGTTTCTGTCTCTTTCTGTAGTGTTTTCTGAAGAGTGGGTGAGAGAAAGCGAGAGGGCCCCAGCGGGTGCAATTAAGCACTTAGGAAATAGCAGTTTTGTTTCTCTTCCAAACAAAAACATCCCTATTTTTTTAAAGTTTATTTATTTATTTCAAGAGAGAAAGAAAGTACAAATGGGAGAGGGGCAGAGAGAGAAGGAGAGAGAAAGAATCTCAAGCAGGCTCTGCATCGTCAGCACGGAGCCTGACATGGGGCTCCATCCCAGAAACTGTGAGAATATGACCTGAGCCTAAACCAAGAGTCGGACGCTTAACTGACTGAGCAACCCAGGCGCCATGCCCGCCCCCCCGCCTGGTTTTTTAATTGTGGCAAAATACACATACCATAAAATGCACCATTTTACCCACTTCTAAGCGTATAGTTCAGGAGTGTCAACTGTATTCACATTGTCGTGCACCCCATCTCCACAACTCCTTTATCTTGCAAAGCTGGAACTTTATGTTCGTTAAACAACTCCCCATTTGGGGCACCTGGGTGGCTCAGTCCGTTAGGCGGCTCAGGTCATGATCTCGCAGTCCGTGAGTTCTAGCCCCGTGTCGGGCTCTGTGCTGACAGCTCAGAGCCTGGAGCCTGCTTCATATTCTGTGTCTCCCTCTCTCTGACCCTCCCCTGTTCATGCTCTGTCTCTCCCTGTCTCAAAAATAAATAAACGTTAAAAAAAATTAAAAAAAAAACCACAACTCCCCATTTCTCTCTCCTCTCCCAGCCCTTGGCAACCACCATTCTACTTTCTGTCTCTAGGAATTATACTGCTCTGGGTACCGAATATGAGTGGAATCATATCGTATTTGTCTTTTTTATGACTGTCTTATTTTGCTTAGATAATGTCCTCAAGGTTCATCCATGTTGAAGCACGTGTAAAGAATCCCTCATTTAAAAAAAATTTTTTTTTAACGTTTATTTATTTTTGGGACAGAGAGAGACAGAGCATGAACAGGGGAGGAGCAGAGAGAGAGGGAGACACAGAATCGGAAGCAGGCTCCAGGCTCTGGGCCATCAGCCCAGAGCCCGACGTGAGGCTCGAACTCACTGACCGTGAGATTGTGACCTGAGCTGAAGTCGGACGCTTAACCGACTGAGCCATCCAGGCGCCCCAAGAATCCCTCATTTTTTAGGATCAAATCATATTCCATTGTGTGTATACATCACCTTGATTGCATCCATTCATCTGTCTATGGACGCTTGGATTGCTTCCACCTTTTGATTATGTGACTGATGCTGCTATGAATGTAGGCGTACAAGCATTTCTTTGACATCTTGCCTTTAGTTCTTTTGGGCATGTATGGAATTGCCAGATCATCTGGTAATTCTATTTTTAATTTTTTGAGGAACTGCCATGCTGTTTTCAATAGTGGCTGCACCATTTTATATTCCCACTATCAGCACACCAGTGTTCTAATTTCTCCATATCCTCTCCAACACTTGTTATTATTTGTTATAGCAGCCATTCTTGTGCGTGTGAAGTAGTCTTCATTTTATTTTTATCACAAAAGTAACATCTCTTCAGAGTAAAAATACTCAAATGGTGCAGAAAGGTAAACATTAGGGGCGCCTGGGTGGCTCAGTCGGTTAAGCGTCCGACTTTGGCTCAGGTCGCAATCTCGCGGTCCGTGAGTTCAAGCCCCGCGTCGGGCTCTGTGCTGACCCCTTGGAACCTGCAGCCTGTTTCAGAGTCTGTGTCTCCCTCTCTCTCTGACCCTCCCCCATTCATGCTCTGTCTCTCTCTGTCTCAAAAATAAATAAATGTTAAAAAAAAGAAAATAAAAAAGAAAGCAAACATTGAAGCATAAGACTCCCCTAGTTGCCTCTTCCTTCCTCCTACATCTCATAGGTAACTGTAGTCACACTTCTTTCTGGGTACAGCCAGAAAATTCTGTGCAAATGTATTCATGTCATCTTGCTTATTAGACAAATAAGATTATATATACATACACTGCACACTTTATTTCACTTACTTGTGTATCTTGGAACTCTTTTCATGTCACCACCTATAAATTGACCGCATTCCTTTTTCATAGTCACATAATATTCCATTGTATGAATGAACTGTAATTTAAACAATTCACTATTGGTGGACACTTAGTTGATTTCCAGAGCTTTTTTTTTTTTAATTAAAAAAAGTGCCAACAGTGAGAGGCTGTACAGCACTGTGATCATGAGTGCAGACCCTGAAGCCTGGCTCCTTAGGCTCAAACTCCAGCTCTAGCCCTTAATAGCTCTGTGATGTTGGACAAGTAACTTAACTTCTCTGTGCCTCAGTTTCCTCATCTCAAAAATGGGAATAATAATAATAGCGCCTACTTCTTAGGATTATTGCAAGGATTAAATGAATCAATATATGTAAAGTTCCTAGCATGTAAGACGTGACGTGTGTGTAACCTGTTATTCTGTTTCAGTCAACATCCTGGAATGTACACGTGTTTGTACACTTTTCCGAGTATTTATGTAGGACAAGCTGTTAGAAACCATAATGCTGGGTCAAAGGTTATGATTTTTTTTCTTTCCATAAACCTTTTTTCTTTTTTTAATACATTGTCATAAGCTGGAGACAAAAATAGTTCATACGACCTGGGGTATGATGGGTTTGCATACAGTGAAAAAGTGCCAAACTGTCCTCCAGGGGGGTTGCTCGTCGACCTCCAGGCTCCAGCACTTCTTGCGTCCCGTCACTTAACTCCTGTTCTTGGACTGTCTCCATCGTCTCTTCCCTGAATGCCAGCCGTGCCCCTGCCCTCTTTCTGCCCAGAGAGAAGGAGTTGGAAGAGAAGATGTGCCAAGCCAGGCCTGGGGACCTTCTGTGGACATGAGCATTCGCTGGGCACTTCTCACTCTGTCAGGGAGGGGCTCCTCTGTGTGGTGCCCAGCTCTGCCCCCTCCCCATTCACATCTACTCCTGAAGCAGGAAGCCTGCCCACCCCATCCATCCCCAGTTCCTCTCCTTTCTCTCCAGCCTTCGCCTGACATCCCTGGAACTCAACCAAAGCTTACCAAGCCACTATGAAAGGCAACCTTATTTTTTCAGGCCTTCTTGGGCAGTTAGGGTGTGGACATCTAGTATCCTCTCCAGAAATACATCTTCATCATTTCTGTTGATTATAAAGCGATTCATGTTCCCTGTCAAAAAAATTAAAAAATTTAAAAAAGGCAAGCAATACAGAAGTATGAACCAAAGTCAAAGCAAAACTTTTCCCACTATCTCATGTTCCCAGAAATAATCATCATTAGTCATTTGTTAAATAGACTCTTTAAACACATGTATGTTTTTGCATAATTTTAGTGTGTGTGTGTGTGTGTGTGTGTGTGCATTTTAAGTAGGCTTCACACCCAGAATGAGGCCCAACTCGAGGCTTGAACTCACGACCCCGAGATCAAGATCTGAGCTGAGATCAAGAGTCGGATGCGTAACTGACTGAGCCACCCAGATGCCCGGAACACACATATGTTTTAAATGCAATTATATTACACATATTCTGTAACCTGCTTTTTTCACTGAACAATGGGCATCTCTCTATGGCAATACATACAGATCTATTCTAATGGTGGCATGACATTCTGGAAGTCTTTTTATAAAAAAAATACTTCTTGGCCTTGGTTCCCCAAATTTCAAAGGGGGTATCTCCTTTGGAAGAGGTGTAGGGTGTGCTAGAAAGTGCACTAGACCTGGAGATGCAAGATTGGTTCTTGACAGCTCATTGTACATCCTCGAACAACTAACTTCCTTTGTGTTGAGAAATAAAATATGGCAACGCATGTGAAAGTGCAAAACTCTATTGAAATATACAGAAGCATTATTTTCATGAGACTGAAATCGTCTTGGGTAAGATGCGGACAATACAAGGTGGTCAAGGTCACATGGCTGTCTGGGCGTGGCTTGTGGCATCCTCTGGAACAGCTCCTGCTGCTCATCCCCAACAATAGATCTGTCTGGACACTATAGGGAAGCCAGACCCATGAGCTTACTGTGTGCTGTGCTAGAAGGAAAGCAAGGCTTATCTGTCCTGCAGTCTTGTTCTTGGGAGGCAGGTTCAGAAACCAGACCCGGTTTAGTGTTCTCCCAGTCCCTCCATACAGCCTGGCTTCCTGTAAAACAGAGAGGACAGGGGCGCCTGGGTGGCTCAGTCGGTTAAGCGTCCGACTTCAGCTCAGGTCACGATCTCGCGGTCCGCGGGTTCGAGCCCCGCGTCTGGCTCTGGGCTGATGGCTCAGAACCTGGACCCTGCTTCCGATTCTGTGTCTCCCTCTCTCTCTGCCCCTCCCCCCGGTTCATGCTCTGTCTCTCTCTGTCTCAAAAATAAATAAACGTTAAAAAAAAATTAAAAAAAAAAAAACCAGAGAGGACAGATTCTGGCCAGAGCAGGGGCGGTGGGCACAGGGGACTGGAGACTTTCTTGGCAAAGTCATCTAAGGTCAAGAATGAGACACTCTCAACGTGAGTGTGGGGAGGCCAATGGCCTAGGAGTCCAGAGATTTGGAATCTGGTCATTCTCTTGTCACTAACCTTACTCAAGTCACTTTGGGCCTTATGGTTTTTATCTATCAAATGAAGGGGTTGGGAAGTATGATGCCTAGGGACTTTCATTCATTTGTTCAGCAAATATTTATTAAAAGCTTGATACTAACTAGGCACTGTGACCCCTGAAGACACAAAAATTAAACAAAACAAAACAAAACAAAACACCGACGAACACTTATGTAGCACTTATCGTGCTAGGCACTGTTCTAAGACTTTTATACATATTAACCTAGTTAATCTTTAGGACAGTTCTATGAGGTAGTACTACTAGTATTCCCATTTGACAGAAGAGGAAACTGAGATACAGAAGATAAGTCCTTTGCCCAAGTTTACTGAGAAAACAAGACATAGAACCCAACTCTCTGGCTTACATCTGTGCTCTCACCACCACAAAAGTCACAATGTAGTGATAATAACGACATCTTGACTGGACACCTACCTCATACTTAATGATGCCAGGCACTTTACACTTTTTCTTGCATTTAATTCTCACAATGAGCCCATGAGGGAGGCAGCAATATTCCATTCTACAAGATGAGAAAATTAAGGCTCAAGGGGCACATAACAGCTTACAAGTGGCAAAGATGGAACGTGAACTCCAGGTCTGCTGAACTCCAAGTCAGAGCTATGAGGTACTGTGCTATTCTATTCTTGTAATACAGCCAAAGTTGGAAACAAAGTTGAGACAAGACATGGAGGTCTGGGTCTGGGCAGCCACGGGCTGTCTGGTTATCCCATCAGGGCCCTCAGTGGATTGTATTCCACAGCCTGAGTTCTCCATCACTGGCTCTGGGGTGGCCACTGAGTACCCGGCTGGCACCTTGGCCTTCCTGGAGTAGTAGGTAGAGAATAGACAAGACCCGGCTCCTTCCTCAGCATCCCCCACCATTCCTGGGATGGGCTCCTGGCTGCAGTAGCCTCAAGTGGATATGGAGCAGAGGCTACTCCCGGGCTGGGGTGTCAGAGACCCCGCAAAGTCTCCCCCACAGGCCGATGCCACAAATGTGTTACCAAGCAACTGCCCCTCCCAGAGGGGTTGCACTTGACCCCTTGCATGAATGGGCTACTCGGACCCGAGAGCAGGTTCTGATGGACAGATTGGGGCTAGGGTCCTAGGAGTCCCGCACACAGAACCGGGAGCCCCATGGGTGGGTTCAAGTTTGCATTCCGCTGAGGTTTCAATAAATGTTAGAATGCACAAGTTAATGGATAAATGATCTAACAAATGTATGTACAAATGAATGGATCAAAATGAACTAAGAAATGAAAGACTGAACAAAAGAATGAATATGTTAGCCAGCAAAGGAAGGAATGAGTCCCAGACCAGCCCTCTTGCCTCAGCGTCAGTTTGGGACCTGGGGCCAGCGCATGGGTGAAGGGCAGGAGTTAAAGAGCAGGACAAAATTGCAGCATCCAGAACTATCCCATCTGAGATGCCAAAAGGGGGAGCCCAGCTGGCATCTCAGGCGTTTCCCCTCTGGAATCTTTCTGGCCAAAGTGCCACTCACTTGCACCCTTTGCCTCCAGGACTGTAGGAGAGGGAAGCTCAGAGCTCCCTCTCGTTGGTACCCAGTGGGCGGAGAGCTCCCCCTTCCCCAAGTAAAGGAAGGACCCTAACCCACTCCCTTCCCCCTCTGGGAAGCCACACAGAACTCCAAGTTAATTAAAGCCTCCACTCTGAGAAGAAGGGAATGTTCCATTTGGTAAATTTAGAAACAGCTGGTTAGTTTTACCCATTACTTTTGTGCTAACATCAGTGGAGCTCATTCAACTCTGTCTTTTTATGAAGCTGTCCTTCCAATGCTACCTGATAGCTACTAATTGCTGCAACTACATTTCTGAATTGCAAATTTTCTGCACTGATAAAAACTTTGATTGCCTGTCAGCTACACATAAGGAAAAGATCAGCAGTGCTAAATGAGGGGTTCCACGCTTGGATAATAATGCCTAATGAATTATTCAGGAAAGAATGCTTGAATGAAGCAAACAATTTGAAGGGTTACTAGCAGCCGTAACAGTTCAACAGGCAAAAGAACAAAAGTATCATCCTGAACATTACACTAATGATTAAAAAATGCGTATTAATTCTAGATTTGGAGAAAAAAGAAATGCCAATCTGATTTTAAAGGTTAATCATTATTTTCTCAGTAATGCTCTGATCTCTAGTTGGGGGGGAGGTGATGAAGGGGGAGAACCCTTTACCAATATTTTGGGATGTATAATATTATGACATAATAGAGTCATATAATTTCACACACATCATTTAAAAATTGTAAATTTCAAATTTCATTGGAAAAGATAACACAAAAAACTAACAGTGCGGCAGTGGAATGCTCGCTAGAGAGAACTTTGCTGAGCCCACGTAGTACCAGCACCAAGGACCCCCTCCCTGAAGCGAGGGGCCCTGCAGAAATAGCAAAATGAAATAAGATGTATGTGATTAAACATATGCAAATACATATCATAATTAGTGGCTCTTTCTGGTGGAATTTGAATGCATTTTACGTATTTTGCAAGTGCACCAGTGATGCGAATGGAAAATTCTTTCAAAAGCTTCTGCCTGTTGGGTCTGAAACCCAAGAAAACAAACCAATAAATCAGGTTTAAGCTTCTGTCCAACACTGACACATTCGCTGCTTTCATAAAAAATATATTTCTACCACCCAAAGTGCTAATTTGTTTTGACAGATGCTGTGGAGTTGCCAAATATGAGGGGGGTGCGGGGATCCTGGAAACTGTAATGCAACATAGTATAATTAAAGATGTTAAAAAATAGGAATGCAACTACTGTGATATTATGATGTTTCTGAATATTTAAAAATAGCTCTTCAGGCTATTCAGCTCTCTCAGGATCACCTGGAGAATCTAAAAAGACCATGGTGTGGGACAGGTGGACTTTTCAGAGTGGTTTTTAATTATGGAATATGCAGTCAGTCAGCCACTTCACAGCTTCTATGAGATCTGTTTCTTCAGCTCAAAGCCTGTGGTATTAGTCACCAATTAGTAATTTTATTATAAAGATGTTTAACGTCAAGATAACACTCTTCGTTTCTGGCGGTGACGCTGTGCAGTGGCTTGGGAAGTCTGACTTCAGGAAAAGAGCTGACCATCTGCCAAGGCCTGTGCACTCACAGATGACTAATGTTTTCCCCGGAGGACTGTGGCTCCCTGTGTTTCTGTCGCTGTCTTTTCGATGTCACAAAGCAAGGTTGATAAACACATTCAAGTCACAATTAAAAAACATTTTCACTGACCAGTTGCCACCGATGATATCATCAGACAGCTTCCGTCGTTGTTGTAACAACGCGTTGAATGGTGTTGATGTACAGGCAAGGAGATGCTTCCCTTTATCTGGTCCTTACCTAGCTCTGTGCTTCTTTAATGACATTTCCAGGTACCAGGAGTCTTGTAAGGAAATGCCATTCAGCATTAATTGGACAGAACTCTGGGATTTTCAGGCTAAGTCCACAAACTGGAGGATCCATCTAAATTGGAACTCACTGAGCAAGGGATGAAGTAAGGGATTCAAACCAAAGCCGATCAATGAGCTATCCAACTTTTTCCACCTTCAACAAATCCAACCTAGAATGAAAAGTAGAGTGTTGTGCTTTTTTCCAGTGGTGACAAAATCACATCACTCTATTGCCACTCCTACAAGATTTATAGGAAGGCTGTGGACACTTAGCTTACAACAAGAGTGATCTAACTGGACTTCAAGCCTTTGTTCTGGATGATGAAGGAGGGGCTGGTAAATGGAGCAGCTGCTGACATTTATTAATCTCCATGCTGAATACTGTTCAGGTATTATGCCACTGAATCTCCATGATAACTTCAAAGTTACATGAATACATCATCTGTATTATAGATGCTAAAAATGGATGCTTAGGCCACACAGTGGTGGTGGTAGGATTTGAACCCAAGTCTGATGTCAAGATCTAGGTCCTTAGTCATTCAGAAATTTAGGTTCATAAAGGAAACCCCTGTAAGGGGTTCATAAAGGAGCCCCTTACAGCTGGAAGAGGACCTAGAAGTCATCCAGTCTTTCACTTTGCAGAGGGGAAACTCAGACTCAGAGACATGGAGAGGGGAACCCAGGTTATATTGTTAACTGGTGACAGAGCTGGGACTTCTTCTCCCCTTCCACTATGCCACACCATCCTTTTTTTTTTTTTAATTTTTTTTTACTGTTTATTTATTTTTGACAAGAGAGAGAGAGAGAGGCAGAGCATGAGTGGGGGAGAGGCAGAGAGAGAGGGAGACACAGAATCTGAAGCAGGCTCCAGGCTCTGAGCAAGCTGTCAGCATAGAGCCCAATGCGGGACTCGAACTCACAGACCCTGAGATCATGACCTGAGCCGAAGTCAGACTCTCAACCGACTAAGCCACCCAGGCGCCCCAACCACACCATCCTTCTTAAAGTGGATCCTAAAATGGGTCCATAAAGGCTATGGATCCTTTTTGGTCTTGCCCATGTACAGTCTCAGGATTTCCTAGGCTTTGTTCAGCCCTACATGGGAGTTTACACTTCCCTCCATGGTTCCAGCATTCTTGGGATCTCTGAGTCCTGGGACACAGCATGGGTCTTGTATCATACTCCCATACCTTCCAGCCATAGTGCTTTTAGAGCAATATCCATCATAGGTGAACTGAAGTGTCCTGTGGAGAGCAATGACCATGAGTAATGGGTGAGTACGCCTCACTGATGACTCTGAGAGTGGAAACTCCATGGTCTTTCCTTTCAGAACAAAATGAGAGTAAATGTGCTAACTAGTCAGAGGACTGGTTTTGATAAGACCCTCTGGAGGAAGCTTGGTCTACAGTGAAGTGGTCAGCAGAGATCGAGAGTTGCAGAGTGTAAGCAGAGGGCTGGATTTCAGTCTGGGGTCCTGGGCCTGCCTAAGTGGACTGAATGACTTCAGACAAGTTCGCCAGCTTCTCTGACCTCTAGTTTTCCCCGCTATAAAACAAAGAGATGATTGGCTGACCACTCCCTGTTTGTTTAAGATAATTCAGGTCTGAAAACATGGGAAGAATGAGATCTTTCAGGACTTTTCCAGCAGAAGATTCTGTTTTAGGTTTCCATTCATGATATTCAGGGGTGGTGGTGGGATGGGGTGGGGCAGTCTTCCTGCCAACTGGAAATTCCAGAGGGAACGGCAAAATGTGATCTCCAGAGCCTAAGAAATACTTTCATCATTCTTTAAGAGCTTTCAAATCATTCTTGAGTTATTTCTTGTATCCACTGGATGACTTATTCCAGGACTGTTTGCATTAGAGCTCTGAGCTATATAAAAATGGGAATCTCGGGGCGCCTGGGTGGCGCAGTCGGTTAAGCATCCGACTTCAGCCAGGTCACGATCTCGCGGTCCGTGAGTTCGAGCCCCGCGTCAGGCTCTGGGCTGATGGCTCAGAGCCTGGAGCCTGTTTCTGATTTTGTGTCTCCCTCTCTCTCTGCCCCTCCCCCGTTCATGCTCTGTCTCTCTCTGTCCCCCCGCCTCCAAAAATAAATAAATAAATAAATAAACGTTGAAAAAAAAATGGGAATCTCAGAATCAGAACCAATCTTGAACAGTGCTCAGAGCTTCCTGAGGAAAATTAAGCCAAACCGAACACCAAATCTTTTAAAAATTCAATTAGAAATATGCTTTCTTCTAGGCAGATTTTGTTCTTGACATACAGTTGGTGGTAGTGGTGGAGGTGTGTGGGGGAGTGGGGTGGGGTGGGATGACAGGAACAAAAAGGGGCCAAAAGAGTCAAGAAATGAGACTGAAGGAAAGTAAGCCCAAGGCACACATGGGTCCTTACTTTCTCCTAATTTCTGTCTTCTTTATACATATACACACATATGATTGTACCAAACTGCCATCAATAGTAGCTAACATTTTGTGTCCCCATTACATGCCTGCCATATGCTAAACACTTTACCCGTATTAACTAATTTAATCCCACAATAACCCATTGATTAGGAAAGGCTATTAACCTTTCTTCTACAACTGAGGGGCCCAAAGGACAGAAATGCTTATAGATGTGCTCAAATTCACTCAGTAAGTGGCAGAGGCAGGAATTACACCAGGCAGTCTGGTTCTAACACTCAGTTTGTAACCATAAGGCTCCTCTGCCTTCAGTACGGTGATACCCACATGGCCTGATTATTTTTTTCTGGTATAGAATCTTTTTCATTACACACACACACACACACACACACACCCCTCAACTGTATTCAAAGCCCGACACAACCAGGTTCAGAGAAGTAGAGGGCATCTCCCTTTTAATGCTATAACAGAATTTGTATCATAAAGAGCTGGATCTTGAGCCAGGTCAGTTTGTACTTGGATGGACTGGGCCTTCCAATGTGATTGAGTTGCTGGATTTCTGAAGTTCCTTTGCTTTGTGGAATGATATGTTTCCTTTCTCTTCAGGAGCAAAGAGCTCCTTGAAAGAATGATTTTTCAAAAGTCCATTAATCCAGGAGCACAGTTCAGCTATGGGGTATTTCCATTGTTTTAACCTTCCAGTACCACCTTGCTCTCTTCAGCTCCAGACATGCACCCTGTGAAGCCATGAGGCTTTGGTGGGGTAGGCAGCTGTCTGTTAAAATGCTAAATCGACTGCCACCCATCCAGTCCATTTCTGTGTGTAGAGGGATTTGAACCTAAGCTGGGCAAGTGAATTAACCCTGTGCCCTCTTGGCCCCTCAGCCCTCCAGGAAAACTATGAATCAAATGGAATCTCCCTCATGCTAAGAGGCTATAGAGCTGTCATTCCATTATGCTTTGCTCAGGGTAAGAGGTCCCTGGAGACAGTATAATGAGCCGTGACTCCCGGGGTAGGGGGAGTCACGTTACTGAGTGTCCTCAGCAGCATGGCTACCATGGAAGCAACACATGCACTGGCATGTTTCTGGGCAAATAACACAAGTTTTTATTTGTTTGTGTAATGAAAGATTATGTCTAAGCTCACTGGTGAATAGCAGAAGATTGTCAACACCCAGGTGGCCACTTTCCTAAGAAGTGGAGTGAGCCCTTCTGCTGTCGAGGGCACAAGGGGGAATTTTCTGAGTGGAAGTGTTACCTCATTACTGCCCTGCCACAGAAGATAAACACTGGAGGAGTTCAGGGACAAATAAGGCCATTACTAGAGATTCATGGAGATACCGTCTGACCCCTTCTGACTGTAACCCCACAGATAGAAGGGAAAAGAGAAAAAGACAAAACATACCTTTTTGTCAAGGAAAGAATTTGTGGGCAAAGGGTTAACCTCCAAGCTTCACTGCTGGTCTAGAAAGAACGCCCATTTCCCTGACCCTTCAAGGTGCCAGTCCCTGAACAGAGACAGCTAGTTAGATATTAATAAGTTTCACTCTCCAGAGGAGAGTAGAGGCCAGACTGGGGTCTCTCAGGATTTTTCTCTTCCCAGTCTGCCAGCCCTCTCAGTGATTATATTAATTTATCCAGCAAATATTGAGTGTTTACTTTGTGTTGCCTCTTTGTTAGACATTAAGGATAAGATGGTAAAAACACTCAACAGACATACGTCTAGAAAGTGGTAGAGCTGTAAGCCCTCAGGAAATTTACATATCCTGGAACCTTCAGTTTCCTTTCTGTATAGTGAAGATAATATTTATTTCAATGAAAATGAAAGAACTTGTTTCTAGGACTATCCCTTACTTGTCAAATGTTTCTGAAAATACCCAACATTAAAATGTGAGTCACCTTTCAGATGTCAGTTAATTCCTATAGAATGGAATGGTCCAGAAATCAGAATGGTGGCAGTTATGAGGGAAGAGATTTAGGATGGAAAGTTTGCAAAATCAGATTCCCAACATGCCATTCTCGAATCGTACAAATTTCCACCAGTATCTTCTGGTGTCGGCAACATTTGTTTTCAAGACGAAATGCCTAGGCCTCAAATTAAATGCTGTTATCATGAATTGCAAATATGCCACTCTTTTCAAGCCATTTATACTGCAGAGGTATGGCTGGTTATTGATTACCTTAGGCTGAACCAAGACCACCCATTAAATTAAGTCCTTGCAAAAGAGGCGATCAGAGGCCTTCATGCACGAAAAAGTCCATTTTTAAACCTGATGGGATTAGAACTAGAGGACCAGGAATGTCCAAGTCTTGCCTTGTCAGTTACCACTCCTCTTAGCAGCTAAGGGACCTCTGTGTAAGAAGAAAAACAAAAAACAAAAATAATTAAATGGAAATAAAAATACAGTAAAATCCCAATGTAATGCTTAAAATAGGGTTACGCAGTCTAGTCACATAAACCGTGGGGATGTGTTATTGTAAAAGCTAAGGAAATGACTGGGATCAATTTGCTACAGAGGATGGGACCGAGCCATCTCCAATTTTGCCGTACTCCTTCTCTGATATGAGGCAGTTTGGAACAGGTGTCATTGGCCTTAAGACCTCAGTAGAGTCTCTTCCCCAACATCTAGATTTTTCATTTAAGAGCTTAACATTGTGCCTATAGAATGCACATGGAAAATCAGCCATTAATATTATTGTTGTGGTTGATGCCTTAAGTCAACCATAAAAGTTGGATAAGAGCCACATGTCCTCAGTAAGACTTGCAAAGTCTAAACCAAAATTTATTTTGTGGATTAGAATCCGGTGCAGAGCTCTGAGAGGCCAGGTTAAAGTTATCTCTCTCAAATGCCTGCACACTTTCAGGAGGACTTGTCTCTGTCCTGAGGTTGACAGTACTTCAACCTCTTTTCTAAAAACAGCCTGTGCAATGACGGCCTGGGCTGGCACAACAGGCAGAACTGAAGGCTCTTCTTCCCGATTCAGCTGCTTCAGGGAACCAGGAACACACCCCCTCTTTCATCTTGAAATGTTACCACCACAGCCCTGGGGTGGGGAGGTCAATGGGCAAAAGAAGGCAGGCCCATGGCATCTGCCCTGGGGTACCTCTCTCATGTTGCAAGGCTTTTTGACAATACACTGTTTGATACAAATTCATTTCCAGACTCTTACCTGTTCCTGAAATCTTCACAAACATGATTTGTTGTCCTTATGTTGATAATTAACAAAAAATGATAGTTTCAGGTTGAACCGGGTGAAATTTCCATTTTTGTAGTTCTAAATTGATTGAATATCAGTAATTTCATATGGTTTAGCCTAATGGGGCTAATTTACACACGGGTAGCACTTTACAGTTTGCGAAGTACATTTACATCCATTATCTCATAACCTAGTAGTAAGCGTATGAGGTAGGGGTGACTGATTCCATTTTACAGATGATAAAATTGAGGCTCACAAAACTCACCATGAATTTATATTTGTTCTTTCGGGGGAATCATTTGTAAAGCCAGAGGCAGAAAGAGTCCAACACCCTTAAGGATTGTGGCAGCAGGTTACAAGCTGTGGGGTTGCACACAGCAGAAGGGGTCTGCTGCTGTGCCATTGGTATATTATACTGTTTTACTGATGTCACTTGAGTATCACAGACAATAAGCAATTTGCCCATCAATAGGACAGGAACATGCACTCAGGTGTTTGAATGCTGACCTAGCATAATCTGTCACACGTTGTCTCTTCTCCCCATTTCCTGACTTCTGGTCATTGTCAGCCACTCACTGACTCATCTAAATCACCAGAGCACTTTGCCTTGGTGTACACTTTCCTACCGGATGGTTGCTCCATGGCCAAGGTGTCAATACATTCAAAATGGTGCGACCCATCCTAGTTGTATTCAATCAGGCATACAAAACAAGAGTAACAAAACAATATTTCTCTGTTCCTCTTCCACCTACAAAATTAGAGGACTTCTAGCCCCTCTCAAACTCCTCCAAGCCAGTCCAGAGTCCAGAGGGCTGCTTACACTTACTCCCATATGCCGTCAGGTGTCGTCCACCATCTCCTCCTCCAGAGCTCAATATCGACAAAGACCTCCCAGGGGCAGCTGACAGGCTCCATCAGGATCATTGTCCTATTGGGTTTCTTCTTTCCTGGCTGGGTGCGGGGAGTGGGTGGAAATAGAAACATGAGTGGCACCACTTTCCCCATTGTTCTCAGCCAAGCTTGCTTCTCTCTTTCCATATGTAACCCAGATATCCTCAGAGATAAAGGAATTGGATCCCAGCCATCTCTACGGCCTGTGAGGGTCTAAAGTTCTTGGCACAATGTCTGCTAATTCCAAGAGCTTCTGTTCAGTGGTCCAGCTCCTGAATGCACATGTGCTGTTTCTCCTCTGCCTGTGTAGCCCACCGCCCTCCCCACTCCCACTGCTGTGCAGACCTAAACCTCAGTCTGTTCAATTGAGATGAGAAGTCCTGCGTCAAATACAGTGGTTACAGGAGCAGGGGGAATGGTCATGGAACATACAGCCTTACTGTATTCTCTCTTCCCTCCTCCTGCCTCTACTCCTCACCTCCTCCTTCTTGGAATGAGCTCTGGAAGATTCAAATTCCCCTCCTCTATCACACTGCTTCCCCCTCCCTAAAGTCTTGAACCCAGCCAACACACACTCCCGGGGTCTTACCGTCTACCCCAAGAGGGCTCATCAAGTCATTCCTTCTAATAAATTCTGTGGTTTCCCTTAGAGGAATTCTGGAGGACAAAATTTCCCCATCCAAAGCTCAGAATGAGGTCTTTCCCGTGAGATGTCTTGGTTGCTCCTACAAGTAGCCCCCAGGAGGGCCCCTTCTGGGTCTGCAGTGTGCCTGGTCATGTCTGGGTCTGCAGCTGCTCCACACACAGCTTAAGCTAACCCCTGGGGGCTTCGCTCTGGAAACAGGTGGATTTGTGGGGATATTTTGGAAAGGTTAGGAAGCTTTTAAAAAAGCTTTAATTAAAAAAATTTCAACAACTAGATGATTATTCACTTTGAAAAAGAAACAGGCTCGGGGTGCCTGGGTGGCTCAGTTGGTTAACTATCCAACTTTGGCTTAGGTCATGATCTCACAGTTCGTGAGTTCGAGCCCCGTGATGGGCTCTGTGCTAATAGCTTGGAGCCTGGTGCCTGCTTTGGATTCTGTGTCTCCCTCTCTCTCTCTCTCTCTCTCTCAAAAATAAATAACCATTAATTTTTTTTTTACAAATAAAAAGAAATAGGCTCTTAGTCTCTGTATAGGGTCTCAAGGTCTGTCCCACTCTGCCTCGCACCCCACATCTTTTTGAAAGTGGAGTGAGGGACTTCATCAGCAATTGAATCAACTAGAGGGCTCAGACAAGGAACCATGAGAGCTACATTCTAGCCCTTTGTATACCACTGGCCAGCTAATGTGGCTTGTGTGAAATCAGTTTCCCAAGTCTCTGAAGATATTGACAGGGTCATGTTTCTAGCAATGGTTCAAATTGTCCCTGCCTGCTCAGGCAAGACCTCAGTACTCTGTATGCCACCTGCCTCCCCAGCTCCCACTACCAAATATGCCTGAAAGGTGTCCTACATATGTACAACATAAGTTACTTAGTGGTCTTTAGGGTATCTGGGGACATTGCACCTGCTTCTGATGTCTGTTACAAGGTATCATGGTGTCCTGTGAAGGCTACCACCCTCCTACCTGATACACAAATGTCTGAAGTCTTACGTCAACATTCCCAAGTGGTCAGTCTTGAAGGGCTACCTTTCCCTGTGGGTCACACTCTGTAAGAGGCTGTTACTGCCCCCAGAGTCTTGTAGACTTTTGTAGACAGCTCTGAGGTGGGATGTTAAAACTGAGGTCCCAACCCTCTGGGGACTGAGGAGTGGCTCCGGGCCAGCTTGTGATGCATGGATCCTCAGCACGTCATGGAAATAATTATGGAAGACTCTCTGCCAGGCCTGCTCATACAGCTCTGTACCCAGGGATGGGAACACTGAGTGAGAGCCCTGCTAAATCGAATAGATGTGGAAAATGGTGTGGAAAACGGGTACATCACTGACCTCTCTGGATCTCAGTCTCCTCACACACAAAATGATCGGACTAAATTGATAGGTTTTCAAATACAAGGACTTTCTTTACTTTTAAGTCCAGTTTATTAAGGCCTAATTTACATAAGCGCATTCACTCTAGGTATCAAATTTGGTAAGTTTTGACAAATGTGTGCAGTCATTTAGCCGCTACCACACATGAGATACAGAACATTTCCATCCCCCCAAAAAGTTTGCTCATGTCTTTTTGCAGTGAATCCCTCCCCATGCCCCCACCCTGAATTGGCATCCACTGACCTGCTTCCTGTCTTTTAAAGTCTTTGCTTTCCCAGAATGCCATGCAAATGGAATCCTTTCTCATTATTGAGGTGAGAGAGCTCTTTATATATGATGAATTCAAGCCCTTTATCAGTTATGCATTTTGTGAGGAGTTCTTTTTATAAAAATAACAAAAGGACTCTCATGATCATCATGTATAGTGCTAATAATCCTTTGAGAAAAATACACAATAACAAAAAACTGCTCTTTTTTAAACTCAATGCTTTCAATGAATTTGTAGTGTATTAATAACAAAATCTAATATATTTTTAAAAGATTTATACATGGTATTCACTTGGGTAGAAAGTTTACTCAAGTAGGATGTTAATAAAATGCAACAGTCCTTTTTCCTAGAAAAACTGTCAAATGCACATACATATAAAAATATCTGCAGTCAATTTCAGAAGGTTCATAAAGGCCTCAAGTCCACCATGAACGCCTACAGATAGATCCATGGTGCCAAGATTAAGCCTCACTGGTTGATTCAGCCCACAGTCAGGCATAATGTAAATGTGGGTTTGAGCATCTCTTGCAATGGCTCCAGGGTTCCCCAGAGGCTCATAATCCACTGTTGGGAACCTCAGCACCGGTGACCTCTGAGGACCTTTCTAGCTCAATAAAATCTGCAATCCAAATGGCACATTTGCCCAATAATGGGGAAAAAATCCTTAAGAAAACTTACACTTGCACCGACATTAGAAAGGATGGGGGCGGGGGTGGGGGTTGGGGAGGCATCCCTGCCTGGGACTGGTGGGCCCAAGCTTCTCTCTCAACTCTGTTCCTTCGTGTGTCAGGAGTTGAGGTTCCCTCTCCAGGCGAGGCGATGAGATTTGGTTCTGAAGCAGCATGTCCATGCCTGCCTTCTTTCTGTGGGCCTCACTGCAGACTTCTTTGGTGCCTCCCATGAACACACTTAATTGGCCATGTGTCAGCTCAATTGCTGAGCTGATCTAAGTCATGATGAATCTTCCCTGCTCTTTGCCCTCCGCCCCAGCTTGCCACATAATTCTGTATCATCAGCACTCACCATGAATTTACATTTGTTCTTTTTTTTTCTGGGTCATTTATAAAGCTGGAGGCAGAAAGAGCCCCAGATATTGATTTGGAGGAACTGTGTTTCAGCCCCTCCACTTTGCTGTTGAATATTAATCACAACAGACATGCGTTTGTGGGATTTGTGGGTGGGAAAGGGGGCCACAGTCAAGGGATACTTTGGAGAGGGATTAGGTGATTGGATGGGGAAGATGTTGGGAGGTAGAGTTGGGAATCTGATGGTTGTTGGCTCAAAAACAATTGCAGGGTAATTCCAACAACCAGGAAGGTGGGAATCAGGGGGAAGAAGAGAGGGATAAGTCATGAGTTGAGGTTTGGAAACGCTGATTTTTGAGAAGTCAGTGGAGATATCCAGGAGAAGCTGGATAAAATGTCTGCAGCTCAGAAGCGAGGTCTGGGCTGGAGACAGAAATCTGGGGTCATCAGGAGGTAGCTGTGAGAGTGAAAGAGCTGGTCCAGAATTGTATAGTGCTAGGGATATGGATGACCTGTGGTCGTCACCCTCTCAGGCATGCTATAGAAGTGACTGGGGTGTGTAACTTCCATGACCCCCACGAGCAAGCAGCCTGTTATACTCTGTGATGTGTATGTCAGGGGCATGTACCTCTGCATTTCTTTTCATTTCTTCCAAAGAAAATCCATTGTGCAAAACATTATCAAGCAATTCAGATTAATAAAGTGTTGCTGGAGAGCTGCAAGACGAGGCTTACATGCACCCCTTACAGCAAAACAGTCCCAAATCTGCACTGCATGGATGTGTCCTTCTTCAGTGGCCTTCTCTCTCGCCATCACCTGTGGCCTTTTTCCACTGCCACCCTTCTAGCACAAAATGCTCCTTTTCTCCTCTATTGTCCTAAACAATTCAGCTCTGGCTCCTAATTTGCATAGCCCTCTCAGTAAAACAAACCCTCTGCACTTAACCAGACCCACCTTCTTTTAAGGAAGCAGCCAATAGTATTGGTGCATCCTGCCTCTTGTAGGGGGGGAGGATCGAACACACACACACACACACACACACACACACACACACCTCTTAACTGATCTGAGGCATAGTGTGGGGTTTACAAGCAGTTGACATTTGGGTCTGGATAACTCTCCGTTGTGGGGGATGTCATGTGCATAGTAGAATGTTTATCAGTGTTTGTGGCATCTACCCACTGGATGCCAGTGGCATACACTGCCCTCTACCTGCAGGGGATTTTTCAACACTCGGGGATAAAACCCCAACTCCAACACACACTAATTCTGTGACTTTGGGCAAATGGTTCAACCTCCATGTGCCTCAGTTTTCTCATCTATAAAGTAGGGGTAATAATGGCATCTACCTCACAGAGGTTCTAGTGAAAATGAAATGATATAATACTTGCAAAAGACTCAGAACAGGACCTCCCATATTGTAAGTACTCAGCTAAGGTTAGTTCTTATTATTCCAAAGGGCAGACCAGCTTATTCCTTCTGACTCTATATGGAACTCTCCCGAAGAGGAGCTCTGCTGAAAATGACTTTCTTTTTCCAATGTGAATTACTTTCATTCTTAACAAACTCTGAAAACTTCAAAAGAAACCCATTTAGCCCTGTTTCCAAGAAAAGGATTTAAGTCTTAATCTAACTAAATGAACAAAGATCAAGGAGTCTTTGGTGTCAGGTTTCCCCTTGACTCCAATCTACCTGAAGATGAGAAGTTGTACTTGAGTGAAAATAACTTGAATACTCATCCTGGGTGCAAGGGGAAACCCGGCATCCTCCCTCTGACGTCTGGGGATGTGTGTGTATGGATACATCTCTACTGGATGCCTTTGCTCTGATTCCTCCACCAAATTCTTGCTCGTCTCACTTGGCATGTTTCACCTGTTCCCTTACTCCTGCATTCCACACGAGAGATGGTCGATCCTTTCCTCTGATAACCCCGGCAAGGAGTTATGTGTGGGAAAGTTTTACGAGTGATTCAGCAGTCACAAATGGCAAACCCCTTAAAGTTGAACACTAGACATTCCTTTGTTTCAGTCTCTTAGCAGCGCCCATTGCCAGGGACGTCTCCCAGGCTCTCTCCTCCTCCAGGTCCTACCCTTTCTCATCTTGGCAGAATCCCGTCTTTCTGCCTCCTCCTTGCACTTCTTTCCAAGCTGTTGTTGTTGTCGTTGTTGTTTTGTTGTGCCTGGGCTCTTCACCTGCTTCCTCCAAATCCTTTACTCCGCAGGGCAGTTTGGTTGTGTTTGTTTCACTCCTGCACCAAAGGGAAGGAACACTAAGAGAGATCTTTTCACAAAACGGCTCTTCAAGGAACTTGAGAGTTTTTTTTAAGTATATTTATTTATTTTGAGAGAGAGAAAGCACTAGCCCAGGAGGGACCAAGGGAGAGGGAGAGGGAGAGGGAGAGGGAGAGGGAGAGGGAGAGGGAGAGGGAGAGACAGAATCCCAAGCACCATGCTGTTAGTGTGGAGCCCAATGTGGGGCTGCAAGCCACAAACCTTGAGCTCATGACCTGAGCTGAACCAAGAGTCAGACGCTTAACTGACTGAGCCACCCAGGCACCCTGGAACTTGAGTTTTAAAAGCAAGTTATTTTCCTGGAGAATTCCTCAACTCACCTTTGACAAATTTTTTTTCTCCTGTATACTCTCATACCTTCATATGACATTATAGAGCACACACCCCCATATTCCATCACTATTCTAATAAAGATTGCCATTTTTGTACACTCCTTTCTAGTTTGCTGCTTTCTTTTTAAACCAAGTTATTGAGATAAAATTTATGTACAACGAATGCTTCCAATTTAAGTGTGCAGTTTGATGAGTTTTGACAAGTGTATATACCCATGTAAGCATCACAATCAAGATAACGAAAATCAGCATTATCCTCCCCAAATCCCTAATGCCCTTTTGCAGTCAACCCTAACACCCCAGCCCCAGGTGACCCCTGATTTGCTTTTTGTCGCTATAGAGTAATTTGGCCTGTTCTAGAACGTTACATAAATTGAATCATCCAAGAGGAATTGTTTGTATCCCTTCTTTCAATTACCTGATGTTTTTGCGAGACATCCACGGCATGTATATCAGTAGGTCCTTCCTCATTATTGCTGAGCTGTTTCCATTGTGGGCATATATCAAAATGCATTTGCCATCTTCTTGTCAATGGGTATTTTCTAGTCTCCCCCCCCCCACATACACATTTGTATTTAATCATTTTGTGAGTTTATGTGATTATTTTGTAGAGAATTTGTAAAGGAAAGAAAAGCAGTAAAAAGCAGACAGAAAAATGCAAATTTATCAATTGGTCACAAACATTGTTAACATTTTGGTATCTTTATTTCTAGATTTTTTTCAACTTTGCACATACTTAAGGTTATAGTTCCTTAAGTGTTTCTGTCCCTTAAGTACTATATCATAAACATATTCCTTTGCTAATAAAGGCTGTTAAAAAGGATGGTGTTAACGGTGCCAATGTGAAAAGGTTGTCAAGGTATGGTGTTAAGTTCAAGCAAACTGCTGAACAGTATATTTAGTGTGATCACATAGAAAGGGATAGCAGAGGATGTTTGTGAGTGGGAAAGTGGTGGCTGAGTCAGAGGTACCTTGCTGCTGACTATGCAATGCCTTGGTTCCTAGGCTTTATCTGGGGAGAACTGAGGAGCCATTGGAGGATTTTGAGCAGAAAAGTGGCATAGTATGGCATGAGGTCACTTGTTTTATAAGCTTTCTCTGGATAACGTTTTAAAGAGACCACTGGGCAAGATGACACAAGGAAGGCCAAACTGGCAGCTGTTGGAATAATCCAAGTGCAAGTTAATGGAAGCTTGGACCAAGACGGTGGTGGTAGAGATGGCAAGAGATGGTGAGATTCTTGATATATATTCATATATATGTATGTGTGTGTATACACATTTTTTTAAAATTTATTTTTAAGTTTATTTATTCATTCAAGAGAGACAGAGAGCAAGTGGAGGAGAGGCAGAGAGAGAGAGAGAGAGAGGGAGAGAGAGAGAATCCCAAGCATGCTCTCCACCATCAGCACAGAGCCCAACGTGGGGCTTGAACCCACCAAACATGAGACCATGACCTGAGCCGAAACCAAGAGTTGGACGCTTAACCAACTGAACCACCCAGGTGCCCCTATACACATCTTTTAAAAGTTAGGCTTCATGCCCAGCATAGAGCTCAACACAGGACCTGAACCTACAACCCAGAGATGAAGACCTGAGCTGGGATCAAGAGTCAGACGCTTAACCAACCAAGCCTCCCAGGAGCCCTGATCCTGGACATATTTTAAAGATGCATCTAATAAACTGGATGTGAGGTGTGAGCGAATGATAGAAGTCAAAGATACTTCAAGGATTGTGAACTGGGCAGCTGAATGTGTGGAATTGCCATTTGCTGAGCTAGAAAAGACTATGGGAAGTACACACCTGGGGAGAAAGAGGTAGGGGAGCTTTTGGAAGTAAGTTTAAGAAATCTTTTACACATCCAGGTAGAGATGTTGATTGAGCATGTGGATATATAAATCTGGAGCTCTGGGTAGTGATGCAGTCTGAAAATAAAAATTTGAAATTCATCAGCATGTACATAGTATTTAAAGACACACTACTGTGGGGCGCCTGGGTGGCTCAGTTGGTTAAGCATCCGACTTTGGCTCAGGTCATGATCTCGTGGTTTCCAAGTTTGAGCTCCATGTCAGGCTCTGTGCTGACAGCTCAGAGCCTGCTTCAGATTCTGTGTCTCCCTCTCTCCCTGCCCCTCCCCTGCTCACACTTGTCTCTCTCTCTCTCAAAAATAAACATTAAAAATTAAAAAAAATAATAAAAGGGGCGCCTGGGTGGCGCAGTCGGTTAAGCGTCTGACTTCAGCCAGGTCACGATCTCGCCGTCCGTGAGTTCGAGCCTCGCGTCGGGCTCTGGGCTGATGGCTCAGAGCCTGGAGCCTGTTTCCGATTCTGTGTCTCCCTCTCTCTCTGCCCCTCCCCCGTTCATGCTCTGTCTCTCTCTGTCCCAAAAATAAATAAACGTTGAAAAAAAATTAAAAAAAAATAAATAAATAAAAAATAAAGACACACAACTGGATGAAATCACCGAAGTGAGTTTAGATAAAAAGTTCCAAGAACTAAGACCAGGGGCACTCCAGTGACATAAGGGCAGGGACATACAAATAAAATATCAAAGGGCCTGAGAAGGAGCAGCCAATGAGGTAGGAAGAGATTCAGGAGAGCATGGTGTCCTAAAGACCAAGTGAAAATGGTATTTTAAGGAGGAAAGAGGGATCAACTATGCCTAAGAGGAGTTGTTAACAACTTAAGTTGAAGACTGATAACTGACAGCTGAACTTCACAACATGGCAGGTGGTCTTAGTGGCCCTTCACAGGAGCTGCTAAGTAGGTGGTAGGGTGAAAGCCTGGTTGAAGAAGAATCGAGAGAGAATGGGAGATAAGAGTTTAGACAAAAGCAAAACCTTGGTTAAAGTGGTGGCTCAGTTGAGCGTCTAACCTCAGCTCAGGTCATGGTCTCGCTGTTCCCAAGCTCAAGACTCACGTTGGACTCTATGGTGACAGCTCAGAGCCTGGAGCCTGTTTCAGATTCTGTGTCTCCCTCTCGTTCTCTGCCCCCGCCCCTGCTTGTGCTCTCTCTCTCTGTCTCTCGGTAAACATTAAAAACAAAATTTAAAGTCTCATGCAATGAAATTTATGAGGAAAGACTACTGTGACCCAGCTTTCCCAGTCTTAAAAGGGATGGTGACATGACAACTACACATCCCATTCCTCAAAAGGGAGTTTAGAGGTTCTAGAAACAAACGGTAATGAATAAGCCCCAGAATGAATGGGAAGCAGAAGCCCCACATTCAAATCTCAGATGTGCCCTAATTCATTGTATGATTTTATCAAGATTTGCTCCCTCTGGACCTCAGTTCTCACATGTGTAAAACTGGAGTGTTGAGCTAACAACCCCCTGAAATCATTACATAATCTAATATACTATGTAGTCTCTAAGTATTTAAAGATCTCTTAACACAAAGCAGTTCAATGGCTTTTTTTCTCCTCCGGCTGTTCACAGCTGTCTCCACAGGACATTGACTCTGATGCACTGCCACCTGCAGATGACTTGGTCTTCTTCACTGAGAAGGGACATGATGTCAGCTGGACATTCTTCAGATGCCTCTCCTTTGATTCACAAATCCTCCGTGCCTCAGAAGAAAAAGAGTTCCTCTTCCTTTCCATCCCATCGCCTCATTTCATCAACTCTCATCCCCTTTATAAAAGTTAGAATCGAAAGCTCTGGTTTCAAAGGGGTGAGTGAATGAACGGTGTTCTGCTGGGGGGACATTATTGTCTGTTTTTCAGATGGCAAAACTGAGCCTCCACGAGTATAAACTACCTGCTCAAACTTACAGTGAAAAAGGAGGGTGTAAGGCTGTGAAATGGGTCTGCCTGACTCCACAGTCTCCCTCGGGTGGAATGCACTCACAAATGGAGGTCTCGGTCTACATTCTCTCTGCTGTTTTGCCCAACAGCATTATCATCTGTGTGTGGCTTTGATTGTTTATGTTGATCTGGCCGGACCTGCTCCTTGGCAGAATGCCCATTTGAAAGTCTGTTTACCTGCTTACGACTGTAATTTTATAAACTCTTGGCTGATTTAGGGCTCTTTGCAATCACTGACTTGTACCTTTAAAATCCTCATGCCAGCTACGCAAAAGAATTCAACAGTGTTGTACCTTTTATACAAGGTTTGAAAACACATGTTTTCATTGTTTGAAACAATATGTTCAAGGGCATATCTGTAATAAAACTATAAAGAAAAGAGAGTATGTGTGGAAGTTAGCGATCGCCACAAAAAGCGTTGTAGAAGGACTCACCTTAAAATTCAGCGTCTTGCAGCCACAACCATTTAGTCTCCTGGAACTGGGGGTTGGCTGATGCAGGCTGGGCCCTGCTGGGATAACTCCGCTCTGCTCCACGGGTCTTCCGTCCTTCTCCTTGACTGACAGTCCAGGCATGTTTGTTTGTTTGTTTGTTTATGGTCATGGAAAAGGTGCAAAGAGGCAAGTGGGAACACAGAAAGACTATTGAGGCCTGGGCTTAGAACTGACATCATTTCTGCTTCTTTCTCTCGGCCAAAGAAGGTTATGTGACCAAATAGAGAAGAAAAGAGGGAATTGTGCACTATCCGCAGTGAGAGGGCTCTGCAAAGTTACATGGAAAAAGGTGTGGCTACAGTGAGGTGTGAAGAGTTGGGGCTGGCCATATCATCTACCTCCATAACAAAACACTAAAGTCAGGGTAGCCTTTGCCTCTGGGGTGGGGGTGGAGGAGGAAGGTTTGCCATCAAGATGCAATGCACTGCATTTGTTGATAAAGAAGAGTTGTAAATGTATGGCTCTTTACGATCTTGCTCTTTATAGATTGTATATTCTATGGGTGAAATATTATCTAGTAATTTTTTAAAGTTATTGGAATCAGATGAATAAATAATAAAAGTTACAGCATTTGGGAGATTCAGATTCTTTCAGCTTCACTTAAAAAAGTTTTTTTTAAATGTTTATCTATTTTTGAGAGAGAGAGAGAGAGAGAGACAGAGTGCAAGCCAGGAGAGAGAGAGAGAGAGAGAGAGAGAGAGAGAGAGCCAGGGAGGGGCAGAGAGAGAGAGAGAAAGGGAGACACAGAATCCGAAGCAGGCTTCAGGCTCTGAGCTGTCAGCACAGAACCAGACGTGGGGCTCGAAATCATGAACCGTGAGATCATGACCTGAGCTGAAATTGGACGCTTACCAAACTGAGTCACCCAGAAACCCCTCAGCTTCACTTTTTAAATTTGTGCTTCTCTTGAGAAGCCTGGCTGGCTCAGTCGACAGAGCATGTGACCCTTGATCTCAGGATTCTGAGTTTGAGCCCCACATTGGGTATAAAGAAAAAGAAAAATCTTTTTCCTTTTAAGAAAAGAAATTCTTTCTTTTCACCCATTTCTTTTTCATTTCACCCATTTCTTTTTAAGAAAAATCTTAAAAAGAAAAATCTTTTTAAAAATGTGTGCTTCTCTTTTCTAGTTTCTGATTTTCTAATTTTGTTTACTCTCATTTGTCAATACAAATAATGGTTTGGCTATCTGACATCTGGACATTAATACCATCTACATGCATGTTTATAATCTTAGTAGGCTGCTCACACTTTTTTTTAAAAAAAAGGCAGCCTTTACATTCTAACAGAGTTCATTTTCTTTAGTTCCTTTCAACATAAACTCATCTAAAAGCACAAATTGTTGTCCTGGCAGTTATTAGTCTGGATTGATTAAGTTTGATCTCTGGGTTAATTTCACATGTAATCATATTATAGTTAGTCACACCTAGTGGCTCTATTAATTCAGATGTATTTGCACTTCCTTACCTATTAATTACAACCACCTCTGAAGACTGATTGGGTCTCAGCTACCGAAGAAAAGCAATCCCCATATATCAGGGAACAAATTACTGCCTCCCACGCTAGGAGAACTTGGTTGAGGCTCTGTAGGAATATTATTGATGACATCTTTATTCTCTTCCTTCTTTGCAGATGAACAGTGCACTGGCTAAATGAGCCAGAAATACCAAGGCCAGGTCTAAACAGACTGGCAGACCTTGCTTGGACCAGGAGCTGGAAAAGCAGCAGCAGGAGAGGCACCTATATAAGATCTGTGCAAGTTGTATTTGTAAGAACTTAAAACTACGTATTTGGGTGAGGTCCACTTCATATAACTTATTCATCTTTCTCTCTGGATTTGAAGAATGTTCACTGAGTGAGCACTGAGTGAGCAGCAAATTTGGTCGTGGGCTGGATAGAAAGTTTGAGGCTGGACCTGCACTTAATGAATAAATGCAGTACACATACTCAAAGTTTCCACTACCTCCCGCCTAAGTCCTAGCCCAAGCCCTACTGAGGGAAGCACTATTTAGGGAGTGTTATTTGAAGGACATGTGGTTCCGTCTATTTCTCCACAAAATCAGTCTTTAATTTCTGCATTCAGGGAATTTCAAAACCCTATCTCCATGGCCCTTCAAAGCACTGTTTTCACAGAGGTGCAATTTTGTGTGTTGTCAGCTCATCTTGTGAAATGGAAACTACATTGAATTTACCATAAGATTTTTGTAGAGGACATTACAGTCTACATTTCTTAGTAGATGAAGCCCCACCCAAGAAAATTCTCTTTATTCTAGGTTACAAGAAAAGCTCAGCATCTCCTCAGAGAATACTGGAATCATATAATGGATTGTGTTTCCCTTTGCACTCTGGCCACTAGGAAGCTCAGAGTTAGTTTGGAAGCTCAACAACAGCAACTGTTTAGAATGTTACCATCTGCACACCTGCATTCTAACTCTCTTCTCCATCTTGACCATTTATTTTTAATGCATACCTTTATCCGATTTTAGTTTTAGCTAATGGTTTTTAGTTTATGTTTTTGTTTTTGCTAATAACCAATTTTGCCACATGTCTAACATTGGAGAACATAATGGGATTTGAATACATAATAAGCATCAAGAGTAACCTTGAAGACATTAACCACAAAAATTTGTGGGTATGGATGGGGAAAAGTAGGGATAGGGAAATAGGTTGGGCAGTCAGGAGGCTGATTGTATGCATATGTGTACCTCAATCTTCAGCATAACCCAAAGGCAAAATCATTATCTTCTCTACAGGTAACACAGCCCTCTTGCCTGCCTCCAAGGCTTCCTATTTTCTCTATCCTAATGTTGTTGACCTTTCCTACACCCCCTCCCCCCCACAGCTCCAGGAAATTCCTGGGAACAAACTGAAGCCACAGAATCAAGGTGCTCTCTGCCATGGTTCTGAGGCCATTTCCACCAAGTCTCATCTCTGACCTGCACAAAATCCTCTCCATGACCACCAGCTGGAGGTGGATCTGGAAAAGTCTTTTCTGCATGGCTGCATACGCTCCTGGAAGTTCTGAATGCAGCAAAGAATAAAGTGCAGTGGAATTGCTATTCCTAAATGCTCTGATACATTTCATTCAATGCACCTTTTATTTACAGAGACACAGAGCTGGGCACTGTGGGGTGATCCACAGGGGGGACAAGATTGGATCTCTAGAAGTTGTGGGACCAATAGTATTGTGTATTACATCCCAACTTTTAAATATTTTTGGCCCTGGAAATTCTTTGCCCAACAAAATCATGCAGATTTGCCTTAGGGGAAAAGAACAGAGCTGGCTGGAGTGGACTAGGCTTTCAGGACTGCTCAGCCACATGCCCCTTTGCCTCAAACTCCTTCACCTCTGGGCGGAACCCTGGGGTTCCTTGGAGAACAGCCTGAAAACTACTAACATGGTAGTACCAAGTGGTGAATTGTCTGGGTTGGAATCCTGACTGTAACTCACGAGTGCTTGGTCCTGGGGAAGATACTTAACTGCTTGGACCCTCAGTTCCTTCATGCATAAAATGGGGACTGAAATGGTGCCCACTTCACTGGAAGTTGTTGTGAAGTTTAAGTGAGCTAATGTATATAAAGTATTCGACATGTTAATTTAATAGCGCCACTCAGTCAATAAGTGATGAGTACTAAGAAGCTATCGCTATTAGTCCTGTTAAGGACTTCTTGCTATTAGTCTTTTCAATGAACTGCAAGTTACTGAATTCAGTAAATGAGCTGCATCAGCCTCTGTCAATCTGAGACCTCTTAAGGAGGAAATCGTTTTTTCCAGTCAGGGAAATGGTTATAAACGCAGCCAAAATTATCAACCTGCATGTCGAGCATCAGCGAATGTTAAGAGGTTTTTTAAAAAAATCACCAATAAAATCATGCTTGGATCTTTCAAAAAGCAATGAAAACCATTTGACTCCACGAGCCTCTGTTCCCTTTTCTGAAGAATGGAAGGCAGTGAACCTCAGTCCCCCAGTTTGGGGGAGGTTCAAATGACGTCTTGAATGTGCCAAGCGTCTTTCGAGCTATTTGTCAAAAAGCCCCAAGGAGCCTTTGGCACCTAGTAGACATCAGTAAATATTTGTTGCTTCTGAATTCTTCCCATCTGGGAAGCTCTCCAACGTCCTGGAATCCCTAGCTCTCCCACCAGGCAGGTCAGAAAAGCAACTTAAAGGATTCATTTCAATGTCCATTTTTCCACTTTCCCCCTGAAAAACCACTTACAATGCTGCCAACTTTCTCATTTGGCTTTTTCTGGCCTGGTTGCATCTTATTAAGGGTCACTTCATTCATCAGCATAAGGAAGACTCCATTCTGTCAACAGGAGAGGAAGGGCTGGGTCTCCAGTCACAGGGCAACAGGGAGGCGGGTGAAGAGAAGGATGGGAACAGCCACAGGACACATTTAATTAATAAAAAGCTGCAGTTGAAAAGGCCCAGAATTTCCAAACAGCCCTTCATTCTTATATTACCTGCCCTCCCCCTACCCCCAACCAGCTGATCATTGGATGGTGAGGAAGCAGGTGCTAGTTCACAAAGCCTGTTCATTTATTCACTCATCCATTCAATTACTCATTCATTCACAATTATTTCTTAAGTGCCTATTATATACTGGGGGTCTTTTGCAGAGCAAAAAGTGGACACCCACTTCCTGTCCTCAGGCAACTTACAGCTTAGGGGTAAGGCGGGAGCATACACACCAATCAATTGGTCAATACTGTGATCAGGGCTATGTATGATGCTATTCCGGGAAGGCTCCCGGTAGGTGACACCTGACCTGAGATCTGAAGGAGCCACTGGAGGAAATGGGGGGTGATAGCAGGAAGTGGGGAGAAGGTTCAAAAGAACATCATATGCAAAGGTCCTACAGAATGAAGAACATCTTTTGGGGCATAGGCAAAATTAAGAAAGTGCCTTACTTTTTGACGGGACCCTTAGGTTGGGGACACAGTGGTCCCCATGTGGAGCCAAGCACTCAGGCAGGAGTCAGCCAACGCCAGTTCTAGTCCTGGGCCCGTAGTTGGTCAGTTCCTTCTTGGACCTCAGTTTGCCAGCTGTAAAATGGGACTAAGACCATTCTTGTAGCTTTATGATGAGAACGACAAGTGGAACGTGTGGTTGTCACCGAGAGGCTGGGCAGATGCGTCACGACCAACCCCCTCCCCCACGGACGCGGGTCAGAGTTGGGGTTCATAGCTAAGATCCAGGGCTAGTAACCGGCCGCCTCAGCGGGCTCGAGGTCGTCCTCTCCTCCCGCCCGTCCGCAACATATGCGCGAAGGAAAGTGCTACGAACGCCAAACGGCCGCCCCCCCGCCGGCGCCATCTGCTCCGCCGCGCTCGCCCGCGCCCGCCCGGGTCCCGCAGAACCGCGGCAGCTGCGCGCCCAGCCTCCGCCCGCTCCGCGCAGCCGGCGCCGCGCGTCCTGTCCGCGCCCGCCGCGCCCAGGACGGCACCCTCCGCCAGGACAGCGCCATACCCTGGGTGGAGGGGCGCTCGGAAGAGCGACCTCCGGAAAAGCACGTCCTGCCTGGGCATCCCAGGAAAGCATAATGCCTGGCTCCGGAGGCAGATAAGCCTGGGGTCTAACATCGACTGTAAAACTGACTGCATGTGTGCTATCGGGCAAGTCACTCCTGGCCTCTGTTTTATCTTCTGCGAAATGGGTATAATACGACCTGTCGTCTAGGATTGCTAGATGGATTAAATAGGAAGTCTTATGAAAAGCGTTTAGCACAATGTCTGGCATATAAGTGAAACTTCATTGCTATTGATTTTATTCAAAGCCTGCCTTCCTGGGGCTTTATGGTCACTGGCTGGATTTCTGTAGCTCCTTTAAATTTCAGCTTGCTCCCACATTTCCTCCTCTCTCACCCTTTTTGTCAAGCATGGATGCAGAGGCAGAAAGATGCTGCTGCTTTTTGGAACACTGCCTGCTGGTGAGTGGCCGGGGAACTGGGGGATCCCTGGATTCCTCACCCTCTCCTGACCATGAATGAGGTGCAGTTTGCAAAGATCTTTTGATGATTGCCCAGAAACACCCTTTTGCTCTAAAGCCCACTGCAGGACCAGCCCAAACAGTGACTGATAAGAAGGCAGAGTAATAACAAAAGGTGAAAGGAGAACAGGAAAACAAGAAATGAAGACACTCCAAGTCAAGAGGGACTGCATTTGTTACATGATAGGTGGATCATTCCCAGACTTTACGGGATGCAAAGGTAATCAGAAGGCATGGGTTTTAGTCAAAAGTCTGTCACTTACTAGCTATGTTACTTTAGGCAGTTGAGTTAACAGATGTACATTGAGCACCTACTATATGTGCCAGGTGCCATTCTAGGATGTGAGATTACAAAAGCAAACAAGACCCAGACCCAAACCTCAGGAGTTTGCAGTTTAATGGGAGTCAGACAAGCATGGGTGCCTTGGTAGAAAGTGCTTTAGGGCTCCAAAGGGAAGCTTGTCAACATTCTAGGGATGTAGGGGCAAGTCACTGAGCCGCACTGTCCTAATTTTCCCCGTCTGAGGCTGGGGTCTAACCGTGATAAGTAGAAGCTCATTCTTTCTTCACCCCTGTAACGTCACCTCCTACCCCATCCCTAAAGTCCAGCACATTTGCCCTCCCTCAGCATCCAAGCAGCTGCCGCAATTCTTTAAGACTAATGGGAGGAAAACACTAGAAAACACAATATACAGAAAACCATCGTACAACATAGGAGATGTGAATCGTTGATACAAACACTGATGTCAGAGATTACCTGCTACACTTTAAGGTACTCTGGGTGCTGCACAGTAGCAGGTGATGGTGGGTGTGGGAGAAGGTGAAGGGGAGGGGGACGTGTGGTAGTGGAAGGGGAGGATTTGCCTCTCATGGGAGAACTGAGTTATACAAGGGCCCTCAGTCATCTGGTTGCTTTTAACAAATATGTACTAGGCATATGCTCTGGGCTACACAGTGAATAATAGACCGAAGCCCCTACTCTCAGGAACTTATCTGCTCCTAGTGGGAGTTCAGAGTGGAATCAAATAATTTAAAAAACTACGCAGCGGTTGATGGTAAGTGCTCTAAGGAAGATAGAAATAGAGGGTTAGGGAATAATGGTCAGTGCCCCTTTATGTGGCATCTGAGCATGTTAATCCCAGTACTCAGAGAATTTTTGGTCTGAACCTAACTGTCCTTTTGAAGGGAAGCAAATCATGAATATCTAACTCTAAGTAATATGTTTAATTCACCCCAGCTTTTCTGAAATGGTCTTAGATTATATAGGCAAAATGAACATTTAAAAACTACCCTTAATCTCATTCAGACTCAACCAATGCAACATATTAATATATATCCTTCCAGAGTCTTATCTATACATATACTATATATTTCTCCCCAGTTCCCTTACTTGCAAAATGAGCAAGATTATTCTTGACTTGAGTTATGTTCACTTGAGGAAAGTGGAGATACACAGCAGCTAGAACCCTAAATGTTTCATAGCTTAGTAATATAGCTCCCTTTTTTTCTGACTCAAGCCTTGCCTCCCCCACTGTACCCTAAGTAACCACCATCTGTGCAAGTCAGGCCGGAACCGCATTTCCACCACCATTTGATAGATGCCAATGAGACTCCATTGCAGTTTGCCCCAGCCGATGATGGTTTCGAGAGATGAGCTGGAGATGATACGGCTAACGTTAAAATGGCAATCCCACAGCAGGGGGTCTCAAGCATTACGGAGTTTAGAGAGACCCTTTTAGAGTATCCTTTTCATGGCTCTTTCTCTCTGGGAACAGACCTTCTGCCAAGGTGGGTAAGTCAGGATGAATTTTGAGGTCAGCAGCTACCCTGGAAACATCAGTCCCTCTGATCTCTAAGCCATTTGCTAAGTGTGACTTCCATCATGCAACATTGTTATGACTCCATCATGTCAACAACCATTTATTGAATTCATGCCACGCATCAGGTGGGTGTCCACTATTCTATGAACTAGAGACACAGTAGCAAAGAATATAAATATAGTTTCTCAGTCTAAGAGCCTGGAAACACCAGCTTTCCTTATGAAAGATTTTCCCTCAGGACCCCCAATGTCTTTTCTGGCGATTTGGCTTCCATAAGAGTACTAGGAAATCCATCAGATATAACTTTGTGTGTCATAATCCCAACTGTGGACCAAATTCTAGTCTTTATTTTCAAAAGCACCTTGGCTGTCACTATATTTGACTTAAAGCCTTGGACTCCAGAGCCATATTGCCTGGGTTCAAGTCCTGACCCTGCTCACTCTAGTTACTGAGCTTGGCCAAGCTACTGAATTGTTCATGCCTGGGTTGGGTCATTTGCAAAATGGAATAATAGTAATAGTGAACATGATCTGGCATATGCCTGGCACTACCATATGCCTGGCAGTGCTCCAAATACTTTAGATATATTAACCCGAGGTCCTCACAATTCTACAAGGTAGGCGCTATTGTACCCCATTTTACAGATAGGAAACTGAGCCACAGAGACGTCAAGTAATTGCCAGTTGTGGAACTCTAATTTTATGAGATTGTTTAAGGATTTAAATAAGGGGCATGGAAAGTGGTCAATTAATTCCTTCTCCTATTATTTTTATGGTAATTTTAAGTGGAAAAAAAAAAGTAGGCAAATCTCAACTATGAGGAAAATAGCATAGAAAAATCTAGAAGGAGGGGCGCCTGGGTGGCTCAGTCAGTTAAGTCTCTGACTTCAGCTCAGGTCATGATCTCACAGTTTGTGAGTTCAAGCCCTGCATCGGGCTCTGTGCTGACAGCTCAGAGCCTGGAGCCCGCTTCGGATTCTGTGTCTCCCTCTCACTCTGCCCCTCCCCCTTTCATACTCTGTCTCTGTCTCTCAAAAATAAACAAACGTTAAAAAATTTTTTTAAAAAAGGAGAGAAAAATCTAGAAGGAAATTTATTAAAACACTAATAGTGTTTGCCTCAGGATAGTGAGATGATTATAGGTGAAATCATATATAGGTGATATAGGAAATCATCATTATATGTGACATTTTTCATACTTCTTTAGACCTTCATAAAAGCTTTCCGAATTATTTTACTGTGAGTAGGTATTTCTTTAATATTCAGAAGGAAATAATGCTAAAATTCCTGGGAGAAAATAAATTGGGAAGCTTCTCCTCTGGGTCCTGATGACAGCTGTGCATTCCCCTCCTTGAGGGTGCAGGGCCCTCATCTGAGCTGGTGACCCCCACTTTCAGGGGCGGGAGGGGGCCTCAGGCAACATCCGCTTCCCCGGTGAATCACAGATCCCATTACTCACTTAGCTTCATTACATCTTTAATTATGACCTTTTAGTCTGAGTGAAAAAGAAGTATAATTTTACTTTAAGAGATATGCCAGGCCTACGCTCCCAACATTTCCAGGTTTCATGGAAATTGCAGGGATCATAGAAATTTAACCTGATAATTACTTCAATATTTCAAGGCACACAGTTTTACTCTCTCAGAATAATTATGGGTTGTTTTTTTTTTTTCTCCCAAATTCTTTTATTTCTCCATTATTACAGGTTATGCTCATTTCTGTTGTGTATGCTTGGAGACACAGAAGAATGCAGGACATCCTTATGCACTCTGGTCTGTAGCACCTTATTGTTAATTTTTGTTCTTTTATTTTCTCCCATTATTATTTCTCTTAGACTATAAGTTTTATGTGGGCAAGGAAAACACATACTTGGTTCACCCTGTCCCCAGTGCCTAAAACGGAACTTAGCACATAGTAGACATGAAAAAAGTATTTGTTGAATGAACACCTGAAGGAATATATTTTTAAGTGATTATATTAGTTGCATTTGTTGTATTATAAGGAAATCTTGGTATCATCAAACTCTTGTTGGGTGCCTACAATGCAAAGGCAGTGTAAGATCCACCATATGCCAGGTAGTAAACCCTTGGAGCCAGAAGTGCTTCAGAATTCAAGAGTTTCCAAATTGTATGAAGGCCATTTTATCTAACTCTTAGCAACCACTGAGCCAGCCTCCTGTGACTAAACAGCAAATGCATGTATTTTGCTGTGAAAATGTATGAATATACCCAGTAAGCGGGACAAATAAAGACTATAACCGTAAATCAGCTCAGGTGAGTTTTTGGTGCTAAACAATTCAAGTCAGGTCCAGTCCTGCTGTCAAATGAGTTGGAGGAACTTCTGGTTGTTGGCAGTTTGGCATTGCCGGTGAAGAAGGAAGGAGATGATCACGGTGGAAGTTAAGAAGGAAATCATCAAGAAGTACGAACAAGGTACGCGAGTGGCCGAAATTGCAAGATTTTACAAGTCTGTGTCTGCCTCTCGTTTGCAGAGGAGGCAGAGAGAAAGGCAGAGGAATCCTTCACTTCAAATGAGATTAGGGAGATAGTGTAAAATGTGGGAAACGGTGCAAAATTTTGTAGAAAAGCACCACCCGGATAAGGCTGCAGCAGTGCTAGTGATGAATCTTTTTAATGACAATGCAATGTCACATTTCCACCAAATCCTTAAAAGGAGGCAAAAGCAAGTGTCATTGGATAGGTCCTTTGTTATATTTGCATGAATAGAAAAAGATTCAGTTGAGCCAATAGAGAGCAGTGATTCCATTAGGGAAAGTCGTCCTACACAATAACCCTCCTGTCTTCTGTCTCCCTCACACCAGCCATGAAGGTTTTCAAAGGTAAGTGCAGGTTATTTGTTTATTTTTCTTTATATTTTGTATTCTCTTTATTATTTTGTATTATATTACAGTTTTGTCATCATTTTTATACGAATATTTTTGGGTGGTGGAATGAATCATCTGAGTTTCCATTAGTTCTTATGGGGAAGTTTGCTTTGATATACAAGTGCTTTGGATTACAAACATGTTTCCAGAACGAATTATGCTCACAGACCAAGGTTTTATTGTGTTTGCTGGGCACTCATGGTGGGTCAGGTTTTTACATATTAACTCTTAAATTCTCGTAACAACCCTGTGTGTTAGGCCCTGTTATCATTCTCCCTTACAAATGGGAAAACTGGAGACAAAGAATGTAAATAATTTGTCCAAGATTACAGCCATTCAGTGGTGGACCTGGATGAAGCGACACTGGCTGTGGGTTTCAAGCACTGGGTTGGTCACGCCCCCTTTTTTCTGCACAGGGGCCATTGTATACACTCCCACAGATGTTGACTGCAGGATAGTATTAATAAACTCTTGTCATATACTGTATTTAATGTAACTGGCAATAAGGCAGCAGAGGAACGGGTCTATCTCTGCAGGCAGCCAGACCTAGAATGAGGCAAAGCATTCCTAAGCTTACTCTTGTATGGAAAAGCAAAGGCCTGCCCATAAGTTCTTGGAAGTGACAAAAAAAATACACCAGTACCGGCTGTGGGCACCTTCCAATGTTCTGAAAAATCACTGATTTCTACCAAACACTGTGGCCTGAGACTGAGCATCCGAGCAAGGGAGATGATCACCCGCAATCCTGCAGTGAGCAAGAGAGAGAGAGAGAGAGAGAGAGAGAAGAACCATTGACTCAGTTGTGATCATGTGATGTTCCGCATCACGTACTACTCGTATTGTAAGACATCGCTCGTTTATCAAGTGAAAATTTATTAGAAATGTTTGCTCATCTTGTGGAACACTCGCAGAACAAGTTACTCACAATCCAAAATTTTACTGTATTAGCTACTAACATATTACCTCATTTTGTGAGGCAAACAGCTGGGGAGACATACACGATTTTGGTCATTTGACAGGTGGGGAAACAGGAAGCTGGGCCGCTTGAGAACCTGGCTCATGGTCACACAATGGGAAACTGACAGGGTGAGGATTTGAAACTCCAACTACAGTATCTTGCCCATTACACCAGCTCGTAAATTCTTGTATCCATTCAAGATTCCTTCTGTCAGCTGTTACTCTGCTTTTCCCTCTCCAGTATGGAATTTTTGAGGGAAAAAAATTAAAAGCCTAGGAAAATTAGAAAGTGTTTAGACATGCATTTTATTAACAGATTCCCTCTCTTCTCTCTCCTTCTTTCTTTCTCTTTTTGTTGAAAAGCAAGAGGCAGAAGAACTTGGCACCATTTCCATCATGTCGATTCTTCTGGGTTTCTCAAATGTTGCGATCCCTGGAAAGCCGGGATTCATGCTTACCTCCACTCTTCATTAAGGCGGCCGTGGCCACGAGCTCGGGAAGGCAGGCTGCTGGTGCAGTGGGTGGGCGTGCTGAATAACACCCGGACCACAGCTGGGGCTGCCCTTGTCAGAGTGCCAGCCTGCCTTACCCAGTCTGTTCTCGCCCGCTACCTGGCCCTCGCCCATCTGCTGCAGAATTCATAAAGTGCTGAAGATCACAAACATCTGAACCTATTATAGGTAACATACTTCAATTACATTCTGATTGTGGGCTTGGCTTCCTCCAACCTTGGTCTCTAATGGCACAAGGATCAAAGTCTTCCCCACAAAAAAGGCACTAATCTCTAGGTAGTTCCATCACTTGGGGGGTGCTTAGAAAGAAGCCATTCTCCTATATGCTATGTGCTTTGTATTATTCGGTTACCTGGCAGGGGTACCCACAGATGTAAAGAAAAGATCTGAGAGAGAGAGAGAGAGAGAGAGAGAGCTGATTTAAAGTCCTCTCATAGGAACTTACCATGTTAGTTGAAATGACCTTCATTCTCCTGAGGGTTATCTGTACTGGTTGTTGACTTAGATCATGCAATCTGTGACCACTCTTCCAAGGACATCAAAGAATAAACTGCCCACATGTCCTCAGTCTACTGCTTCCACATGTCCCTGCCTTGCCCCTGCCAGGGAGCCCTGGGCAACATTACTGGGGGGTGGTACCCCGAGTCAAGGCAGACCACAGGTGGCTCCAATTAGAAGCCTGGTGAGGACGACATCTCAGCCTGTTTGAGGCTACTCTCGCTTCTCTTGTTTACTGGGCTTGCAAACGAGCAGTTAAAAGACGCACAGCAGTGTCCAGCTGGGCCATAGTAAAGCCTGAGACAAAAGGAAAAAGTAGTCTTATCAGCACAGCTCTTATTTAACCTTTTGAGATTTTGTACACATGGAATTTTGGTGTTAACTTTTGTTTTTCAAAACTGTTGCCTTGAAACCTGATTTCTCTTGAGTACTGGGTTTTTCTGGCGATCCCTTTTGGCACCCAGACTGGATACACACCAGCTGAGGAGTGAGGAAGCTGGACTATATGCACCAACTCCTGCACCTCACTGGTTGCAGGTTGCCTGGGGCGTATTAATGAACTCTGACACTTCCAGCCTGCCCTGTGTGCAGGTTAGACAGGTGCCGTCAGCATCAGGCAGTATCCATTTTGGACCAGTCACTGTGGCCAAAGAAGTATGTTTAGCCACAGAAGTCCTTTCCAAAAACTGTATGGTTTGAAGGAGCATATCCCACAGCTGAACTTGGAGTGGCCTTGGGACACATGGGCACCTTACATAGTCCATGCCTTTCTCTTTCTTCCTCAAGGCAGTTTAAATTTCGTCACCTGAAACCAGAGTCCTGATTCTTGCTGGCAATGGCTGAGGATACTGTGGTTCTTCCAGCTTATTAAGGTAGGGACAAAATAGGGGTAAGGGGCCAGCAGAGTGTTCCTATGCTTGGGCTGTCTTCAGGGCACTACCTCTCCAACTTGTAGGGGAAGAAATTGGGGGAATCCAAGGTCACACTAGTAACTAGGATAGCAACAACATTAGACTTTCATGGCACTTTACAGTTCCAAATCCCTTTCGCTCTGTTTTTTTTTTTTTCCTCACGAAGGCTTAGAGGTACAGGGAAGGCAAGCTGTGGAGCCCCCATTTCAGAGAATGAACTGAGCTCCAAGAGGCCCAGCGATCCATGTATACCTAAGGGATGGCAGAACACCTTGCCTTCTACTTCACCATCTTCAAGCCAACAGAGACACAGAACAACGGCGCCTATCTTAAAGCAGACTCTTTTCCTTTCCTTCTGTAAATGTAAACTTCAGTTTACTGGTTCCGTTCCATGCATTCTATAAGGAGTGACAAGTGAGTGAGTTGGTGCTTCTCAGGAAAAGGCACCTTCTCTTTGTCACCTTCAAATCTGTAGCTCCAGCACGTCCTGGCAGGAACAAGTGCCCTGTTGGCATCTGTTGAATTGGATTAACACTGAGGAGGGAGCAGCTCAGACCAGAATGTTGGACCTTTTAGAGGCAAGACTGTAGTGGTAAGAAGAGTTACACCTTCCATTTACCGAACATGTACTGTGCCCAATGCTCAGCTGTTTCATACCCATGGGAAGTAAATGTTCTTGTTGTTTTACAGATCAGGAGAGTAAAGATCAGGGAAGAGGAAGGATCTCACTCAGGGCCAGGGGAGGGATGAAAACCCAAACCTTCCTGACTCCCAAACCTGCTTTCCTAAACCACACGTGCTCTATCAACTCAGAAGCTACTCGGTGCCACATTGCAGTTCAACGCAAGAGGCTCGATAAAATAGTCCAGTCTTACTGAAGGAGTTCCTTTTCCTCTCCTGCCCTCCAGGCGGGCTCCGGGGTTATTTCATACTTTTGCATACAAAATCTAGAGCAAAATGGGAGAGGAGAAGTAGCAGGAGTTCTGGAGTTAGGGCAGGGTGGAGGCAGTTGAGGCAAGTTTGAAGGAAGCATGTCTGTGAGAGTGTGGGATGTGAGGTGACCAGGAGAAGAAAAAGGGGTACAAGAGTGTTGCTGGGGGTTAGGAATCAGATTCCCGTGGAATCTGTAGATATGTACAATTATTTTGGGCTCCTTTGGAAGATGTACTTTTATTTATTTATCTTTAAAGGCTTATTTATTTTTGAGAGAGAGAGGGAGGGGAGGGGCAGAAAGAGAGGGAGACAGAAGATCCGAAGCGGGCTCTGTCTGTGCTCACAGCAGCGAGCCCAATGTGGGTCTCGAACTCATGAACCATGAGATCATGACCTAAGCTGAAGTTGTACACTCAACTGACCCTGGAAGATGTACTTTTAAATGCCAAACTGTTCAGGACTAAAGCGTGTGGGTCAATGGGATGTCATAGGAAGGTGACAGAGCCACTGGAAGTATCCAGGCTGAGGCTGGGCAACCCCTTAGTGGGAACGTTGTTGAGGGTCTCCCAGCATTGACTGGAGGAGGGCCGGACAGCTACAACTTTCTGATTTTTGTTTATCTCTGCAACTCCCATCCTGGCTAAGCATGGAGGCAACCCAGCCAATTTGCTCATCCCTGCCACATGCTGTCCCTCTCCTGACTTATCAAACGTTAATCAGTCCCCACCTCCCACCCCATCTTAATTATTTGCAATGATCCGTGATAGACAAACAACTCTGCAGCTTGAAATCCCCCCATCAGGCAAATATTAAATTATTCACATCTTTCTTGCAGATTTTTCACGAAGTGAGTTGGTAATCAAATGACTCTCAAGCGCCTTTACCATTTTATGGTGGCGACCCTGCCCTTCCCCTTAATGTGTGTATCTTCATGCCTCAGCTACACTGAGTGTTCTCCTTTCCTGTTTATGTTTATTTTGGAAGCAAAATGTGTTTACAAAATCAGTTAAAAAGTGTTAATGATCAGTTTCCAGAATGCTAATGTGAATCCAAATTACTTTCACATGAATCAAGACAAATTTTAAAATGCCATTTGATCATAAGCTGTTTTAAATTTGTGTTACAAGTAGCGCAACAAATCTGAACACATGCCTTTTTAAAAAAGAGCAGTTTAAAATAACCATTCTGATGGCATGAGGAAGTTCAGATAAAAAATTTCCTCTGACAGGGAAAGAAGTTCACTTTTGGGCATTCACATGGGAGGAGGTGGGAGGGGACATACACCCAGAGGAAAAATATCATTTATAATTGTTAAAAATAGGATAGAGCTGTGAAACTTACATGGTTTTCATTCACCTTGTTTATTATTATTTTCCCAGTGCCCAAAAGAGGAAATGTGCCTGGCACGTTGCAGGCACATGACAGTATTTGCAGAATTCATGGACAAGTAAAATCAGTTTCATAAATTATAGAATTTAACATGAGATTTTATTTTCTCTGATATAAAAATTATGAAGTTCATGGCAAGTTAGAATAGAAAATTGAGAGCCACATCTTGCAAAACTACTGATTCCATTTTTCAGATAATATACCTCGTGCTTGTGCATGCTGCCCCATGTGGGTTACCCAGTAAAGTTGCTCACAGCACTGGGGGGCCTGATCGTCTGGGACACAGGCACAGTGTTGGTTTCGGTGTGTCTTGTGCAGAGTCACAGCTGCTGCCCACCTGAATTTACTGGAATGCATTTTTTTCAGTGGGTCCATCACTAGTGATAACGGAAATGGAGACCGTGAGGTGGTCCAGTGCCACTGCTGGGCTGTTAGAAGTCATATTCTCCTGAATCAGACAATCTAGGACCGGCTTTCCAGAGGTCCGAGGGGTCTAGGGGAAGACAGATCTGGGGTAGAGGGAGAAAGCAAGGGCTTTTGGAGAGACTTCCACCTCTTGCCCAAGCATCCCTGTCTTGCTTTGACTTGCATACTAGGTTGCAAGGTAAGATTTTCTTTGATACAAATCTTCAGGCGCTATTTTTTTTTTAAAAAAGCGTTTAGAATATTTATCTACACAGCCAAAAGTGCTAGCAAAAGATAAGTCCAGGGATATGGATCCAGCTCCCCAAGGAACTACCGACCTTGAGTTAATGTACGTGTGTGTGCAAAGCTGTGCCTTCATTAGAAACAATATAGCTTCAGAATCTCTAGGCCATTTCACAAAAACTCCCCATGTCCCTGTTTTGGAATATGCCCATGTCATGGGTTTGGTTCCTACTCAGAGGAACACGTAAAAGTGGGGAAAATTTGACTTCCACGTTTCCCAGTGTTCTAAATGTTCCCATTTCTGGGCTGGCAAGGGTTCTTCTGTTCTTGGCGACCAGAGCAGAATCTGATAAGTCCATTCATGAGCAGCTTTGAGAGTCCAAGTCTATGCCTTAAAGGGACAAGTAATGGTTTCAGACCAAGGGATTTGTTGGTCAGGAGAAAATGGTGGCTAAGAAGCCTGGGGGATGGGGAGCCCTTCCTGGAAAGCCCTGGGAACCAGAACCTGCTCCATGTCCTTGGGTCATCCCCTAGACACCAGACAGGAAAGACTTAGCTGGATGCCACAGTGACCCAGTTGTCTCTCTCAACCCACTGAAGCAAGAACAATATGAAGGGAAATAGCTTTGGAGTCAGGCTGACTTGGGTCACAACCCAATCTATAAGAGCTCTGTGACCTTGAGTTGCTAAGGTCGCTGTTCCAAACTGTGGGTTTCTTCAACTGTAAAAACATGGTAAAAAAATGCATTCATCCCACTAGGTTATTCCAAAACTTAAAGTAATGTCTGGAAGGTTTTTGACAAATAGTAGGTACTCAATAAATCATAGCTATAACATATTCTACTGTCTCCACACTATTTTGAAAGGACCTACTTCTAGTAGAGTCTACTTCTAATGGGGAGACATTTTTGGCTTTTAAGTAAAATCTACAGAATATCTACATTATGCTGGGGGTGCCTGGCTGCCTCAGTCGGTTAAGCGTCGGACTCTTGATTTCTGCTCAGATCATGATCTCATGGTTTGTGAGATTGAGCCCCACATGAACCTCCGTGCTGACAGTGCATAGCCTTCTTGGGATTATCCTTCTCTCTTTCTCTTTCTGACCCTCCTTTGCCCGTACTCTCTTTCTCAAAATAAATAAATAAACATGAAAAAACTGTTTTTCAATTTACATTATGTTGGATGGAATATGTGCTTTAGAGAAAAATAGAGTGGGAAAGAAGGATTCAGAACACTGGGGCTAGGGGGTCTGAGGGGAAGCCCCATATCTGGTTATAAGAATGAGAAAAAATTTCTTTCTCAAATTATCTTTCTCTTCTTCATGAAAGATATTTTTACTGCCAAATAAGAATAAATATTAAAGGAAAGCAGAGTCTGGAAGACACACAAATGTTGTCCTATGGAGGCAGCTGGTGTGCTGTTATGATGTGGGACTTCAGGTCTTGAGTTTTAGTTTGTCATTTTCAAAAAGAAGTCCTGATTGTCACTGCACCTATCTTTGACTTTATTTCCTTACCTCTAAATTGGACATAATAACCACTGTCTTTTTACATGAGATGAAGAAAACTTCTCACCTCAGCATAACAAGCAAGGGTCAGGGTGTGGCCACTGCAGGCTGCTATCCCAGGAGACAAAACTACAGAAGATACAAAGGAAATAGCCCATTCCTCCTTTATACACACACACAGACCCACACACATTTTCTCTCCCTGTCTCTCTCTCTCTCTCTTGCAAATTGTCAGGAGACTATAGGTATTGTCCTCTGAAATGAAAGTTATCCTAAGGCCAAGGGAACAGACTTGCATTGAGATGGTCCAGAAGGAGCTCTTCCATCAGGAATGGCTAACTTACCATGTCCCCTAATGGTGCCATCTTGATTTGTGGATTTCAGCACTGTCCAGGCTCCAAGGGACCATTGACTGGTTGCAAGTTGCTGACAAGCGAATGCTTGGTCCTGAGCTGTATATATTTACTGTACCATATAAATAATAAACACTAATAACTCACTTTATCCCTTACGATTTCCCCATCCATTTCCTGGCCATTTCTGGACCTTTCATCACATACCAGATTGTGTGGCTGACTTTTATTGCTGGCTGCTCATGCAGGGTGAGAAATCATTGTTGCCTCATAAATAGCTAGCATCATTTTTTTTTCTCTCATTGAAAAGTTATTCCAATTCAACCTAAATTTCCAGCAACCAGGAAGTGTTTAAATAAATCATCCTCCATCCATTTGATGAAATTATGTAACCATTAAGAATCATGATTTTGAAAGCTATTCAACAGTATAGGGACAAAAAAGCACACATCATAATGTTAGGTGAAAAAAGCAATACAGAAAACCATATATCCAGCATGATCCAATTTTGCACATGCATTTCTATGTAGATTTACGTATGTACATTAAAGAGATGGCAAGAAAATGCTTGAAGTGTCATTTCTGAATAGGATGATTGTAGTGATTTTTTTTCCTGCACTTTTCAAATTTTCCATGGTATACTTTTAGAATCTGAAAATAGGGTTATCTCTTTATTAAAAATTATTTTAAAATAACATTTCAATTAGTTTACTCAAACATTTTATTTCTTTGTTTAAAACATTTCGAGTTGTTTGACAGATGAACATGGGGAAGGGAAAGAAAAAAGATAAAAACAGGGAAGGGAACAAAACATAAGAGACTCTTAAATACAGAGAGCAAACTAAGGATTGCTGGAGGGGTTGTGGGTGGGGAATGGGCTAAATGGGTAAGGGGCATTAAGGAGGGCACTTGTTGGGAGCACTGGGTGTTATGCATAGGGGATGAATCACTGGAATCTACTCCTGAAATCATTATTGGACTATACGCTAACTAACTTGGATGTACATTTAAAAATAATTTTTTTTAAAAAAGGGAAAAAAAATAGACCCAAATTAAAACAAAAAAGTCTCAAGCTGTTTGAAATCACACAACAATAAAAACACGAGCCCTGTTGTCGGCCTAACAGACAGTTGCCAAACGGGGTGAGATCAGGGGCAGCCTCTGTGAAATCGGCACGATGTGGCTCACTCTTATTTGGAGGCTCCTAGTCAGGCTTTTTGTTCTAATTTTTTCCCCTCTAAATATGAAAAATTCTATCTACACACTTGCACGGCCCTACATATATAGACATATGAAGTGTATTTTCTGGTCTCAGATTGACATCCACCTAAGAAATTAGCCTATGAAAGCCCCATCACTCACATACACTATTGCTGGGGAGGAGGGGACAATTTTATTTAGCTAATTTTTAACAAATCTCAAATGGTACCCACATCTGAAGCCCGGAGGAAGGATAATCAAGTCAAGCCCCATTGACTAGGAGAACAGTGAACTGTGGAAAATGACTTCTCAGCACTGCACAGGGCCCCAGCTCCATTTAAATAACATGTTCATTATTCAGATGCTCGGCCTTCTTACAGGGGCTGTTGACCTGCCTGGGGTTTGCCCCAGCTTCTGGGGTTTCTGCAGCATCCCGGGACAGTCTGTCATTTGTCCCTGTCATCGTGAGTCCCCAGACAGCACCACAATGGATCCTCAACCAGCACCGAGAGAGACATGAGCAGTTAACTACTGTTTTCATTTTACAGATGGGGAAACCAAGGCTCTGACAGATGGTGTGACTTGCCAGGGTCACACAGCCAATCAGGGATGGCTGTACCTAGGTGTTCTCACTCCGAGACTATCTTATGCACCAACATGTCTCTCCACTGGCCCATTTTTAGAAGATACGATTCTGATCAGCTAGCTTAGGTAACATGCGTGTGTAAAAGCAGACTGTGAGCACAGAACAAACAAAACTATAACAAGAAAAGAGACAAATTGCCGAAAAAAATTTTTTAAATAAAATGTAAGAAAACAGACTGCAGATTCTGAAGTTTGGGCAGCTTACCAAGAGTGACACCCGACTTTTGGTGCAGTGTTGGGCAAAGTTCAGTGGGAGAGTAAAGAAAGGAAAATAACAAAAATGAAAAAAATGCTAATTTTTTTTAATTGAGCAGCTACCATGTATTATTCTGAGCATTTCTGAGCATTTTCCAGGTTTTAGCTAGTTTCATCCTTACAACAGCCCTAGGAAGTAGACACTACTATTATCCCCATTTTGCAGATGAAGAGACTGAATGACAAGGTCTCATCGCTGGACCTGGGAAAGTAGAAAACCAGTTTTGAGTCATCTGTGAGAAGCACAAAGGCAGACAGAGTCAAGTTTGGACTCCAGCTCAGCCACTTCCTAGTTGTATGAACTTCAGTGATAACTCAACCTCGCTGAGCTTCAAATCTCTCATTTATAACACAGGGATCATAAAATCAGGCTCTTGCCCTTGCTGTAAGGGTTTAATGAGATAATATAGGGGGAAAATCTGCTACCACACCAGGCATGCAGTAAATGCTCAATGAATTGTAACTAGTTTTGGTCTCCTCCCCTTCTACCTTTCCCTCCTCACTTCTCCTTTTTCTTTGCTGCTTCTTCCAATGGTTGTGAAAAGGGAAGCAGGCTAATTCCTTTGTTCAACAAACATCTTGGTGTTGGGCAGTAGTCTGGATGCTGGGGAGTGAGCACAAGACCAGCACTGCCCCCTCTGGAGATTCCTAACCCTGCATGGTGACCCTGGTGGGAGAACCATAGGGGCCGGGGCATGTTCAGTGCACTCCTCGATTCCCCTGTCTACTTCCTGCCAGCATTTAAGTTTAATGACTCTGGTCTAAGGTGACATCAATCAAGAATTTTTGAAGACTCTGAACACTGTTAGGTTCCTCTTAGTTGGGCCTGGTTTCTGGTGCGTTTTTAGTTACAAAGCTCAAACCCACCAAAGCTTGTGTTCAACCTTTGCTGGGGATGCCTGGGAAAGGCTGGTGCCCCAAAGAGCAAGCCAAAAGACTAATAAATGAAATGGTTGTCATTAGCTATTTCATTAATTCACCCCCAAGTCACCCATCTAACATCTATGTAACCACAGTAGATCCTAATCACACACAGGGTGCTGGGGTGTATATGAAGGAATAAAACTTTGTTCCTGGCCTCAAGCAGCTCCTGGTTGAGCAGAGATGCAAGCTAGTGAAGAAGTCATAGCTGGTTGGTGCCACAGCCAGGACTAGACTTCGGGTCTCCTGGTCACAGCAGAGAACCTATCCTCTGCCTCACAAATACCACATTCACTCTCCTCTTTTGTGCCAGCAGAGCTGGGAGCCTGGTTCTCATGACAGCTGTGCCTCTATGCCTCACCCGGAAAGTGCCAAAGTAATAGCTTCTGTTATCTAATGCTGTGTAACGAGCCACCTCCAAACTTAACAGCTTAACATAGTTTTTATTATTGCTCATGATTCTGCGAGCTGACTAGATTCGGCTGGGACGTTCTTCTGCTGGTCTGGCCTGGGAATCACTCATGCGGTTGTAATCAGATGGTGAGGGGGCTGGTGTTATGTGAGGACAGCCAGGTTGAAGATGGTTCCCTCACTCACATGTGGGGTCTTTCTCTGTGAAGAGTTACCCTGCAGAACCCTTCTGCGTGGACTCCCTCCAGCAGGGTAGCTGGGCTTCTTACATGGTGGATGGCTTACAAGAGCACACAAGTGAAAGGCCTTCTTAGGTCTTGGCACAATATCATTTCTGCCACACCCTATTGGCTAAATGCAGATTCCTGGGGTGAGGAGGGAGGGGGCCCCAGAGGGGTATGAATACCAGCACCCTTGGTTATGGGAGCCATCTTGGGAGACAAACTACCACTTGAATGCAAGCTAGGGGAACCCAGCTTGGGTCTCAGTTGCTGCACCAGGAAGCAGGCCACCTAGGCCGGGGCCCTCAGGATACCAGACAGTATGCAGACAGTGATCCAGGGAGGACAAAGCAACGACTGTTTCCTTCCTCTGCTTTTCTCCTACTCTCTTCCCAGACTCCTCTGGGCAGTTCTTCCTCAGCTTTATCTCCCTTGTGGTAAAGTTTGAAGGATGGAAACTCTAACTGGCAGTCAGACAGTGATTGGCATCGGACCCAGCTCTTTATTATGCTGAAAATCATTGTGCCAATCTAAGGGAAACTGTGTAGGATTGTTTGCAATTGATGACAAATTCTTTTCGCCAAGAGTGGCAGGTCCTTCAGTCAACACAACAAAGTGTGCTCACTCCTGGCTCCCCTTCTTAGCTCTGGAACTCATCAGACTTCTAACCTTTTTTTTTTTCTCCTCATAAGAAATATCTAAATTGACAACAGATAAAACTTGAGAATAAATAGTACTGGGACAAGATTAAACTATTTATAATCAAAGATTCTTCAAAATCAACTCTCCTGACCTTCCAGGATGGTGAGATTTAAAAAACCAAAACTAAAGCAAAAAACCAAAGCAGTAAAAAAAGAGAACAACTTCAGGACATTAGGAAAATACTTTACTCAGCTTATAGTTTTGAACCCAAACGATTGTACTATTTCTAGCATAAGGAACCCTTAAATCTCCTGTGTCCATCCTGTGTTTGGAATATTCCCCGGTGTATTGTTCTCAGAAGTGGGCTGAGAGTGAGTTTAATAAAGGAAAAGGTGCTTGGGTTTTCAGACGCTGACAATAGTATGTTTTTACCTAGTGTTTTTCAAACTTAAGCAGACCAATGAGAGAAATGCACTGCCCTCTGTTGGAGAGTTAGCAAAATTGGCCAGGAGCTGAGACAGCATGTATGTTTTCAGGCTTCCTGAGAAAGCCTCCTTTGGGGGTTTTTTGACTGAGGGGACACAGGTCTCCCATTTAAGTGTGGCCCAAGAAAAAGAGAAGTAAAAATGTTAGAGATGCCCACATAAGTAAGACTTACATTTCTACAATATATCCAGCTGTGGGTTCTCAGTTTTAACAAAGAGAAAAATGACTGAAGTAGTAAGTTGTAGGGTTTGGAGATATAATATGTGTTGGTAAATATTTTACATTGGAGAACTAGGGGTAGAACTATTTTCTTCCAACGTTTACGTGACACAGAAACGACTCATCTGATATCGTTAAGGTGCTTTATCCTGTGATGACAATTTGCAGGGTTTTAGAAAATCAGTCAAGTTGCCACTGTCTCCTTCAGGAATATGGTCACTATTATACTGAAATGCTGCCCTCCCCAACAAATATCCACGACTATTGCTTTCTACCAGCCAGGTCACCTACAGAAGATTAAAAAAAAAAAAAAGCAAACCAGCCTTTGCCTCTCTTGGGGAAAAGATCATCTCAGAAAGATTTGCGAGGACATTGACTCAAAGGAAGAGAAAAGTCTATTTTTGTTTGTTCACAGGCAGCCAAGGATGCTCTGAGCAAAGAAGAGACAGCGATGTTCTACTTTTTCTTCTTCTCAAATCTAGAGCACCATTCCCCCAAGCACCTGTTAGCATCTTGGGCTTGCTTTCAAGTATTTTGAGAGGAATGGAATTAGAGAAAAGAGGATGGGTGAGGGGAAGCAGTGCCGAAAAGAACATTTCACACGGTGATTGAGACATGAGCATAAAGAGTATTCGTCACTTTGACTCAGTACATTCCATTTCTAGAGATCTGTCCAGAGAAATACTCACAGAAATGCCCCAAGTTAGCTACGAAGAGATCCACAGAAGCATTGCTTGTGAGGATAGCAAGTTAGAAACAACCAAAATATCTTGAACGGAGGACCGGTTGAATAAGCAAGGTTATACAATGGAATACTCGGCAGCATTAAAACAACAGCTAATGTTGTTGTATTACTACCTCTACAGTATTGTAATGGGCTGGCTAATGTGGCCAGCACATCCTGACAGGGTAGAGTATGAAGTGAACCACACACGTTGCAGAACAAAAGTGTTGTCTTCCATTTCTGTAAATACAGTTATATTGTTATTATAGTTTATTGTTGAAAAATAAACCTGGAGGAATATACACCAATCCATCAACAATTGAAATCTCTAAGGGCTGAGATTATACAATGTTGCTACCTCTTAAATGTAATCAAATCATATTTTTGGGCATTTTAACCATTAGCATATATCCCTTTTGTTATCAGAAAACATGGAAGATTTTTTTTTAAGCTGGATAGGTATGTTTTTCTTTCTGCAGAAATACTGTCAGGAGGTCCCCCCTCATATGTATTAGCACTCTAATGATGGAATTAAGTTGATCAAGCAAATCACAGAAAGAAAAATCAGATGAATTATATTATACACACACACACACACACACACACACTCAGTGTCTGGCACATAACAGGTGTTCAATAAATGTTTGCTGAATGATGGTATGAATAAGTGAATGAATGCAGAACCGTTTCCAATATGCCTTGTTTAATTTGCTACCTGTTTTTTTTAAATCATAAGTAAATGTGTTCCTTTTCAATAATATCTCCAATTGCTTTCTCTGATTGCAGAGTTCACTTTTTTTCTCTTATACATCTTCAGAAACTAAAATGCTAGGGTAGAGGCTGAGGGGGAGGAGGACATAAAAAACAAGGTTTTAACAAGAGGGAAAAGGGATTTTCACAAACCACCAAAGTGCTACTTCTCTTGGAAGAAGTGCACCCTGGATTTTTTCCAGCTGAATTCTGCAACAAAACCCAAGGAAAATGAACATTAATCTTTTATGAACTAAGCCCCCGAATGAACAGGCTTTGAGCTCAACCCTAATTAGGTTGCATCTCAATACAGAGAATCCTTAACGAATAAGGACACATAACAACACAGGCAAGCTCTCTTCTGGGACTGACTCAGAAATGAAGGGGCCGCCCAAGCCACACTCAACTGCTCTAGTGCATTAGGGGTTCCTGACTTTACTTGGAAAATGCACCATCATCTTGGATGCAAAGCAAATGGAGTTTCCTGTAACTGAAATTCTTGGCCACCTGGCTACCTCCATGGCCATCTGGGGGTCTGTGGATAAATGAGAAGAGAAAGGGCAAGAAGCAGGGCTCTTAGAGCGAGTGTCAGCAAGTCAAGCAGGTTTCTTGTGTCCAGCAGAGCAGCCAATACTCGCTGTGTTCAGAAACAGGATAACCCACAGACACACAGGTACCTGATGTAGAAGGCAGGGTGGTGTTGTAGAGTCCCAAAGCCCTGAGTTCAAATCCCAACTGGACCACTTTCTAAGATAAGTTACCCAGCCTCTCTGAGCCATCATTTCCTCATCTATAAAAGGGGGCTAGAGGTACAGCATGGTTGGAAGGATTGAATGAAATGAACTAAGCATCCCTCAGATTGTTCATTGCTGAAACAAACATTATTTCCTCAACCAGTGTCCCATTTGATCACAGACTCCTGCATTCTCCCATTTGCTCTTATCAAAAACTTAGTAAGGTAAGCTGAATGATCCCCATTTTATAGTTGAGGAGCCTGAGACTCAGAGAGGTGAGGTAATTTGTCCAAGGGAACAGAGCAAAGGACCATCAAGGCTAAGATTTCTAACCCCCAATCATGTGCTCACCACAGGTATGGAGTTCAAAGGGCTGATGTCAAAGACAGAAAGAACTACTGATGTTTGACATCTCAGAGTCAGGGGACTCTGGATCTTGGGACTTATATGCATGTTCCAGGTCAGCAGAGAGAGACCCCAGGATGGGCTGTGGATGGTTTTGGTGGAGAGGCAAGGGAGCTCCCTTCCCAGGGCAGCTGGGCTTGCTACGCCCACCCTAAGGAAAGGCACCCATGCTGGAGGACGCCTCTAGGGCCATGTGGGTAACATGGCTTTGATATAAGCACACATCACTTCGTCCTGTCTGTATTGGTTCTGTCTTCATCCAGGGAAATCTCCCAACCCATCTAATTCTCTTCCACGTTCACACATTGGGATGGCCCTTGATCCGCATGAAACAACTGTTTCAATATCCCCCTCCAATCTTCCTTTTGACCAGTCCCCCCATCCCACCATCCCTTGGGTACATTGCAGTAGTCACAACTTCCTCATCAATCCTCTGATGCCATTTATTTGGCTTATAATAAATCCCCCAATCCAACCCTGCTGTCCCACATTTGTCCAGCACATCCCTGCTGCCCAAGAATGCCTTATCTTATTACTGTAATTAACCGGTACCATGCTAGAAAGCTGAGCCAGAGTAAGAACTCTTGGGTGAAGAAGATTTGCCAAGGGTTACAATGCATGAGAATTGGAGTGGATAGAACTTGGCACTTGAAACCTCTTCCTTCCACACAGAACTTTATTCTAGCAACTCATTAACTCTGGGCAGTATAGTCACATTTCTGAAGCTGGTGTCTGGGAGTCTATTTGGATTCTTCAATCCTGCTCTTTTAATTGCCAGTCCCAGACTGTTTCCTCCTCTTCTACTTCTGCCTTCAAATTTTGTTATGTTATCTAAGCTACGATTGTTTATTGGAATATATTGTATTTATGTTAGTCAGCATTTACTGTTCATCTACCATATGTCCATCCTAGTGCTAAATATTTCACACATGACATTCATCTAACACTTAACAAACAGCTCAGAGAGGGGTAGTATGGTTATCACTATCTTGTGGACATGGACAGTAAGCCCAGAGCATTAAACACTCTGCCCCTTACATGCATTAACATTTGAGAATGTCTGGCCGAAGCACTGTGGTAATCTAGAAGGGAAAAGATGACATCAAGCCAGGAGAATCAAAGTGAGAAGGTAAGAACAGAACTGGTTGGAAGAGAATAGGAGGAAAGAAGGAGAAACACGTTTTAGGCAAAGGAATAGCATGAATGATGGCTCAGAGACAGAATGGTACAGACAACAATGAATACCATTGAAATACTTGTTGAATTTCTGGTTTGGCCATGGCAAATGGGTCTCAAATGATAATATGCAATCTAGAAGCCATTACATGAAAAGGAAGAGGGGGGCAAGAGCCCCTATGACAGGTGACAGCCACTCACCTCATTTTCTGAACAATCCAGTAAGTAGCTTTCATGTCCCCCTTTTACAGACAAGAAAATGGTTTCAGAGAAATAACCCATCTAAGAAATATTAAAAGGCTATAGAAAGTGGTAGAATCTGTATTCAGACCCAGCTCTGTCTGGCCGTGTAGTTCCCAGGCCATCATCCTCACCGTGCCGATGAAGGAGGGCCTGGCTCCTATTTCTGACACTGAGTCTGTCTGGGACCAGTCTTGATCAGTGACCTTTGTGTCCTTTAAGAAGCAACTGTTTTCCATCCTCCTGACATTTTCTGCATAAGATGCAGCAATGCTAAGATTCTGGGTGTCCCCAGTTGTGAGGGAAAAGGCTACGAGATGCCTTTGGGCAGGCGAGGAGGCAGCCACATTTAGGGCACAGCTGAAATCAGCAGGGCAGGCAGTTGCTCCAAGCGAAGCCCCAGATGGGGCCTCCAATGAGATCACCCCCTCATTCCTGGCTGCCAATTCAACATCTGCTCCCAGCATATCGGCTTGCAAATATTTCAGATCCACACCCCCAAATCCAGATGTGTTTGTGTCATGAACTCTACACACTCTGCTAGAAATTACTGAGGTCTGAAAAAGGAAATTAAGTATTCACTCAGGCACACACAGACCAGTGACCCCAAATATTCTGCACATGTCCAAAGTTGGGGTCACTCACATTTAGGGATACTGAATACCAGCTCCCACCCATCCACTGGCCCACCTTACTCTCATCAGATGTCATATGTAAAGGGATTCATGTCTGCTTTCAGTTTAGTGCCAGTGAAAGGTTTATGAACGTGGAAATCATCCTTTGCATGGCGGCCAGATGCTGCTTTGTTTTTATTTATTAGCAGATTGGTTGGAGCTTCAGTTCAGTCTTCAAACTCAGCATTTCCAATAGTAGAGAAACCACAAATCAAGAGAGCTAAGGAGCATTGCATTTCACTCTGGTTACATGTATGGGTCATCTGGGAAGCTTTGATTCAATCCCAGTGGGAAGATCTGGACTATAGGCCCCGGCATCCACATTTTGTTTAAAGTTCCTCAGTTGATTTTAATCCACAGCTACTGCGGAGAACCTCTACAATGGAGATTACTTCTGGACTGCTGTAAAGAGATCAAAACACGAGGTGGGAGATGGGGTAGGGGAGGTCTAGGAGATAAGACCAACCGCTTTATCTCACACAGTTGCAGGTAAACTCAACTCTTTCACTGACTAATGTGTCACTCTGGACAAAGCATTTGATCTTTATAAACTGGTTCCCTCATCTTTCAGTGGGGGTAATGATACTTGATTGGGCTGAAAGAATGCTTAAATCAGAAAATGTTGATAAAGTGCTTTATATAGTGCTTGGCATATCATAGGGATCTAGCAAATGGTAACCATTAATGTTATATTACAACACACACACACACACACACACACACACACACACACACACTTGCCCACAGGGAGGAGGAGGAGAGATAGACCAGAATAATGCACATGAAAATATGAATACTGGTGAGGGGAATTGCAGACAAATTTTTTCTTTTCTCTTTCTTTGTTTACTATATGCATGACAATGACTGTTTTTCTTCTAATAAAGGAATACAGATTATACTTTATGATGATAATGATAAAAGATACAGAAAAATCTTCAGGTTTTAGGAAGAATGTGGAAAATATGACAAAATATGACAAAATAACAAATCTGGAAGGTTTCCAGGTAGCCATTCTTACCCCTTCCTTTCTTCCTTTTGTGTTCTTCAATTTATTTTGTAGTGAGAAGGTATTCATTTTTTTTAAAAAAACTTTAACGTTTATTTATTTTGAAGTGGGGGAGGGGCAGTGAGAGAGGGAGAGGGAGAATTCTAAGCAGGCTTCTGCTGTCAGCTCAGAGCCCCAGGAGGGGCTCGATCTAACCACCTGGAGATCATGACCTGAGTCAAAACCAGGAGTTAGGTGCTTAATGGACTGAGCCACCCAGTCCACCCCCTCCACCAAGGTATTCATTTCATAATAGGAAAAAAGGTGTTGGGGCTCCTGGGTGGCTCAGTCAGTAAAGGTCATGATCTCACAGTTTGTGAGTTCCAGCCCCTAGTTGGCTCTGGGTTGACAGCTCAGAGCCCAGAGCCTGCTTCAGATTCTGTGTGTCTCTCTCTCTTCCCTTCCCTTACTAGTGCTCTGTTTCTCTCTGTCTGTCAAAAAAATGAATAAACATTAAAAAAAAATTTTTTTAAGAAAAAAGGTGTTGTACTTTGTTTTCTTGCCCTCCCTCCATCCTCTGAAGGTCCACCCTGGGGCTGCTGATGCCAAGTCTTTGTCTAAGCCTTCTTCCCTCTGCCCTTCCTGGATCCTTGCACCAGTACCAGGGCCGGGAGCAAGCAGAGGGTGAGCGCAGGGTCCCAGCAGTGCCTTGCCCTGGTTTCCTCCCCAGGCCTTTAGAATAGCTGCAGAAGTGACATAATGCCATCAGCACTGCCCTTGCTGCTAACAGCCACCGTGCAACCAGTAGGCAAAAGATCCATTTGCTGCAGCGAGGGGTAACTGCCACCGAGGTGGGTCTGTTGTCCCCCACCTTGTCTGTTCCCCAGGTCCATGTAGGGTGGGCACACTCCCTGGATAGCCGTGGGTGGGGTCTTTGGGGACAGATACACAAGGCAGCAGTGAAGCTTCCAGGAGCCAGAAGTTCCTTCTTCATTTAATCACCATCACTCCTTCACTCAACAAACATTTTGGCATTCCTACCATGTGCCAAGCACCACCTAGCATGTGGGAAGACAAATAAAGATGACCTAGTCTTTGCTCCTAAGGAGTTCATGGACAAAGGGACATTCAACTTACAATGACAGTATAGTGTGAGAAGTGCCTTGATGGGGAATCCCTGGGTGCTGAACACAAGAGAGGCATGTACTGGGGGGTGGGGAAGGCGAGAGGAGACCCTGATTCCTGAGACAGTTCTTCTCTGATAAGCAGGAGTAACCAGAAGTTGGGGAGAAGGAAGTTTTAGCAGAGGAAACCACAGAGGTGGCTCAGAGGCGCAGGGTGTCTTCTGGAAATGTCAGAGAGGCCAGCAAAGTATAAGTGAAGTGCAGGAGAGAAGATGAGAAGAAGACTTGGGGTGGGAAGTGTCAAGAATGCCCCCAGAACTTTCTCTCTGACTCTCCCAAACCTCAGTAATTCCCATACTACCCTTATGGATTTGGCCTCATCTATGTCCTACCTGTATTATTTCTTTTTAACTCTTAAGTGACTCACTTTTAAAAAGCTTCACTTAATACAAATCAAAACCACACTCAGATATCACCTCACGCCAGTCAGAGTGGCCAAAATGAACAAATCAGGAGACTACAGACGCTGGAGAGGATGTGGAGAAACGGGAACCCTCTTGCACTGTTGGTGGGAATGCAAATTGGTGCAGCCGCTCTGGAAAGCAGTGTGGAGGTTCCTCAGAAAATTAAAAATAGACCTACCCTATGACCCAGCAGTAGCACTGCTAGGAATTTATCCAAGGGATACAGGAGCACTGATGCATAGGGCAACTTGTACCCCAATGTTCATAGCAGCACTCTCAACAATAGCCAAATTATGGAAAGAGCCTAAATGTCCATCAACTGATGAATGGATAAAAAAATTGTGGTTTATATACACAATGGAGTACTATGTGGCAATGAGAAAGAATGAAATATGGCCCTTTGTAGCAACGTGGATGGAACTGGAGAGTGTGATGCTAAGTGAAATAAGCCATACAGAGAAAGACAGATACCATATGGTTTCACTCTTATGTGGATCCTGAGAAACTTAACAGAAACCCACGGGGGAGGGGAAGGAAAAAAAAAGAGGTTAGAGTAGAAGAGAGCCAAAGCATAAGAGACTCTTAAAAACTGAGAACAAACTGAGGTTGATGGGAGGTGGGAGGGAGAGGAGGGTGGGTGATGGGTATTGAGGAGGGCACCTTTTGGGATGAGCACTGGGTGTTGTATGGAAACCAATTTGACAATAAACTTCATATATTGAAAAAAAATAAAAAGCTTCACTTAAATGCACTGTAAAAGAAATTTGGCATTGTTACCATGGATAGGAAATCAATAATGCCTGCTTGCCATAAATGGAAAGTCATGTTAAAGATAAATGTAAGTCCAAGTTACAAAACTCTACTTAGATTTTGGTGGGTTGAGCCTGAAACCTGTATTCTCTTTGTCCAGAGGGGGACTTAGCATGTATTTGAGGGCAATACAGACACAGAGAGGCTTTCTCCTGGATAATCAGAGGCTCAAAAGAGAATTAGGAAAGGAATAACTTTCTCATTCTATGATTCAAGTTTCCTTAATGTCTAGAGGCTGGGTACTGCTACCTTAAACCTTCTTTGCTGCCCCTACAGGTGTGTGCGTATCATGTTCTGGAAAACACAGTCCCAGAGAAGGACCCTCCCTGGAAAGGTGGTCCTATTTCCAAAGACACAGACAGGAAAACCCAAGGAAGACCAAAGGGAAGCCCAAATCAGTCACCTGCAAATCCACCCTGAACTTTCTGTGCATCTTAAGCAATGTATCATGCACTAACTTATGAAAACCACAAGTGGAAGAAATCAAGAAGCTGTCTCTGTGCCTTTCATGGCACAATAAGGGAAGCTAAAATCCCACAAGCTCTCTAGAAACAGTCATTTCTGGCAATACTCACCACTCCCTAATTGACTATGCTAAATATTATTCCTGGTGCCCCCCAAAGTGAGCTTTTATCTTATCACAACTTGGTAAATATTATGATAGGCTGTGGTTTTTATTACCACAGAAGTATAAATGCTAACTTTTTCATCGATGCAAGATGTGGCCAGAAAATCTCAGTAGTGAGAGCTTGAAAGCAATTACATCCTTGTTATTTAGAGGTTTGGCCAGATGTCAAGGGAGTTTATAGCCAAACCACTACTTTGGTGGTGTTTTGTCCCCCAAAGTAATCCAAAAATTAATGTACCAGAAGAAAATAATATGTTTGTATACTACATTGGGATAGCTGAGGCTTTGCTCTTAGATGAAATACCAAAGGAAATTCCTTTATCGATAAGGAGAAACGGTGTATTGGAAAGTAGTTTTTGGCTTGGGTCAATATGTTTCTCTTTGGTCAGTGATATTTCTGAAATGGTAGAAAGCTCAGAAAAAAATTGGGAAAATACTATAGGTACTCTGTGTGTGTGTGTGTGTGTGTGTGTGTGTGTGTGGGTGTGTGTAGATAGATGATAGATAGATAGATGCCTAGATGAATAGATACACAAACAGGTAGATATCCACACCAAAAAATGTGGTAGCCTGCTGGCAGCCTTCCATTGTGTAGTTGCATGAAGCTTCTGGAAGACAGAAGAAAGCTTTGCCTGTTCAAGTCCACTTTGATGCACCTGCTGACCTGAGCCCAGCAGAGAAGAATTGACTGTGTAGTTTTGGAAATGACCCAGGTGACAGTCATTTCCAGAATCCACGGGAACCCCAGTGCACTGGACAGGACCTCCCTCACACCCACAAGCAGCTCCTTGAACAGCCAGGTCCAAAAACCGGTTAAGATGTCAGCCAAGCTCAGGTGGCTCAGTTTGCTTTTCTAGGACTTGTCGTTTGTCCATGATCTGTCCAACACATATGCTATGTTGCGCTCAAAAATTTGTTTTGCATTTTTTAAAAATTTTGTTTTACATTTATTTATTTTTGAGACAGAGACAGAGCATGAACAGGGGAGGGGCAGAGAGAGGGGGGGACACAGAATGGGAAGCAGGCTCCAGGCTCTGAGCCATCAGCCCAGAGCCTGACGGGGCTCGAACTCACGGAGTGCGAGATCGTGACCTGAGCTGAAGTCGGACACTTAACCGACTGAGCCACCCAGGCGCCCCTGTTTTGCATTTTTAAGTTTGATAAGCTTCTTAAACACAAGGACAGCAGATGAGTGTGCAAAGTCATATGCATGAGATATTCATTCTTTTGTTTTTCTCTTATTAACGAAAGTTTGGACACAGCCAAAATTTAAGAGATGTATTAAATATTCTGCTGCTGTTAAAAAAGATAGGCCCTTATGCATTCACACTGAAAGGTGTTCACCAAGTAGAAAAAAACTTCACAGAATAGTATACTTCTCTCTCTCTCTCCCTCTCTTTCTCCCTCTTTCCTTCTAATGTAATACATGTTATATATTTCCCGTTTATATTGAAATGCATATAGTGTTATTACATTCACATACGCTTGGAAGTTCTAGGAGAATAATACAAACCAATCTTCAGGGAAATTTGGATCGTAGAGGGATTTTCACTTCATATTGCTTAAAAATTTTCTTATGATGTACCATGCATTTCCAAAAAAAGTTTTAAGAAAGCTGATTTTTTTTAAAAAAGAACAAAATGAAAAAGAATTGTACATGTGCTTTCTTTCATTCTATCAACAAGGAACCATGAAGAAGACTTTAAAAAAAAATTAACCCAGAAAGATGATATCAGACCAGAGACTTTTCTGTTTTAGCCTTAGTTCTTGATTTCTGTCAAATACTGCTTTAAACTTTGGTCCATCTCATGAATCTACATGACAAACTCAGGCTCAAAGCACTTCTTTTTTACTTTTATTTTTTTATTTTTTTTTTCAACGTTTATTTATTTTTGGAACAGAGAGAGACAGAGCATGAACGGGGGAGGGGCAGAGAGAGAGGGAGACACAGAATCGGAAACAGGCTCCAGGCCCGAGCCATCAGCCCAGAGCCTGATGCCGGGCTCGAACTCACGGACCACGAGATCGTGACCTGGCTGAAGTCGGACGTTTAACCGACTGCGCCACCCAGGCGCCCCAAAGCACTTCTTTTTTTAAAAAAAAAATTTATTATTTCTTAAATTTTATTTATTTACTTATTTATTTTGAGAGAGAGAAAGAGCATTTGCACACATGTGGGGGAGGGGCAGAGAGAGAGGGAGACACAGAACCCGAAGCAGACTCCAGGCTCAGAGCTGTCAGCACAGAGTCCAACATGGGGCTTGAGCCCACGAACCGTGAGATCATGACCTGAGCTGAAGTTGGATGCTCAATAGACAGTGTCACCCAGGTGCCCCTGAAACACTTCTAATTTGCAGTCACCATGGGGGCAACAGAAAGACCAGCAACTCAATCTCTGGCTTGATGGAGTCCACTAAGAGCTTACTGATCCAAAAAAGCCCAGGTTCACTTAAAAGCCTTCTTCCTAAAGAATCTAGTAACCTCTGGAATGCCCTGAACATTTTAATAATAGATGTCATTTATTAAATAGCAGCTTTGTCACAAATACTATGCCAAGTTATGTGTATTATCTTTTATCTTCACAAAACTTGGAAGGAGAAACTATCTCCCATTTTACAGAGGAAGAAACTGAGGCCCATGGTGCTTAAGTAATTTACCTAAAGTGGCAGGCTAGGAAATGGCAAATTTTGTGCCCCCATCTCTGCCTATCTACTGATCTTCTTTATTTTCTAATTTCTAGGCTATCTGAGGCAGTAAGTGATGTGCTGTCTACTTAAGGACCATGGGAAGCTAATATCCCTTTGAAAGTTTTCAACGTACCCAAAGACTTACTTATTCACCTATGGTCTCTGGCCCATCAGTAATTTCCCCCTTTGCTTGGTACAAATTACTGTAGCAATCAAGATGCATGCATCCCATTGTTCTCTGACATTTAGATATTACAAGCCTTGGATAGTTTTTAACCAAGACAGCAAAATCCTTTCACAAATGAGTTCATTTAAGGGAGAAAAATGTGTTGGCAAGGAATAAACTATAACTTGTCAAAGGCATGCATATTATTTTTTGCTAAATTCATGTTTTCCCTTGTTGACCAATATGAGCAAAAAGACTTTTGCAGCATTTGTTCTGGTAATTCATGAGTGGTATCATTACAATATAATATCTTCTTAGTAATAAAGAATAAGTTATGGATCTGGGAATGAGGTTTTTAATGATAAGTACTCATAGGATATTGGCTCATGTGAAATTTTTTCTGGGTTAGATTCTAAAATCCTTTTAATAAAGTAAAATGGAAGGATTATGAGGTAAGTGCTTTGGTGATCTCTTGAATACTCATTACTCCCCTCTCCACTGTGTGGAGTCTAGTGGATGAGGAGTTGATTCTAGCTCCAGAGGTGGACCCTGGACAGTCCAAGCTGACTTCCAGGGGATCCCTTTGCCCTCTGGTTTAGGAACTTATAGCTAACTCAGTCAGAACATGGCATTCCCCCAGACTCAAGAATTGATGTGGGAATAAACATGTGGTCTCACATGCACCAGTAAGTTATATAGGGAAGTTGATGGGGTGGGGGAGTTCTGGAAAAAGTGTTCTTACTGTTAAGAGGGAAACTACAGGAAAGCCAATTTGTCTGTGGATATTGTCCTGCCTGGGATTCAAGGCCTGAAATGACTACAGCCACCTCAATATCACACTAAAGGTGACATTGGTATGTAGAAGAGGATTGAGACAAGAGAACCTCAGAAAAAAGAGCTGGAAACATGGGTCTAAATCAATCACGGAGCCTGCCCTTCTGTTGGGTGTTGATACATGAGCCAACACATTTTCTTATTGCCAAAGCTGTTTTTGAGTTCCTATTATTGTCACCTAAGCATCCTATATCAGGCAGCTCAGGCAGCTCAAACACCAGAAATTTATTTTTTCACAGTTCGGGAGTCTGAGAAGTCCAAGATCAAAGTGCCAGCTGCCTTAGCTCCTGGTGAGGGCTCTCTTTTTGGCTTGCAAAGGCCACCTTCTCACTGTGTCCTCACATGGCAGCAAGAAAGAGAGCAAGCTTTCTGCTGTCTCTTTTTATAAGGACACTAATCCCAATATGAGGGCCCCACCCTCATGACCTCATCTAATCCTAATTACCTCCTAAAGGCCCTTTCTCCAAGGATCATCACATTGGGAGCTAGGCCTTCAACATATGAATGGGGAGGGGGTTCCAAAACATTCAGTCTATTACACATCCTAAAAAAAAAATTAAAAAAAAAAAAACAGTTGCAACCATTCTTTTGATCTAATTCCCACGTTACTATGCTTTTGTCATAAAAGACTTCAATAGGGACCAACTCTTCAGAGGTAAGACCAAATCAACCATTCTACTCCTTGGACTAGGAAATTAAGACCCAAATCACAAAGAGCAGATGACTTAACTTACCCAGAAACACGATTCTACTTGGCTTTCAGCTTTCTTGCTTTCTCCATAAAGATGTCTCACTCACAGTCACCAAATATGTCCAACTAGGGTTTCAAAGGTCTTGGCAGCCAAATCAGAATAATCTATGCATTGGTTCTCTGTTGATAAGGCTGGGCCTAAATTGAAGCCAAAAGTCATGTAACCCCCTACCATGGGCCTATTGGTAGAAAGGAATTCTAATCCTGAAACCTTGTTTCAGGGTGCCAACACTAGGTAATTTTGTTTTTGCAGATCTTGATCAAGTAATTAGCATTAAAGGTATTCCCCTTTGTTTTGCTTAGTAATATACATGTACTCAGGGAGAACCCATGTCTCCAGGTCTTCTGCAAGAAACCTGTTTATTTTTGTTTAAACCAATATTGCTTATTGACATTTGGCCAGAAAGCCAACCCCTGCCCCTGCAGTACTTGTTAACATTCTAGAAATACCGCTGGGAAAACGGAGGTTGAAAACTGAAGCACTCACTCCCTTCAGCTTTCTGCACTGTGATTTGGGGGATGAGAGAGGGGTGTGTGTTATGCTGTCAACTGGAGCGTCAGTGGCAGCTTTCAGTAGCAGCAATAATGTGGCAGTTCTGAGTGGCACATCCTCTGAGTAGAGAAGGATGGAGCAGGTCTCCAGGACTGGGAAACACTGAAATATTCCGCCTGCCACATGCCAGGTTTCCACTACCAAGGAAGTTGCCAGGCTAAGTGTTGGCTTGGACAGCCCATCAGAGAGAATTGCTCTGTTTTGGAACCGAGGAATTCACACCCACTCTGAGGCTGGCTTGGGCACATGCCTCTCCCAGCTGGTCCCTTTGAAGGAATCTCAGCTTCCAGAATGTCTGAGCTGCTTGAGAGATACAAGAATCACAGAGACCCAGAGAAGCTGTCCTTGACATAGTATAAACCTCTGTTGAAGACACTCCCTTTGAAGAGGGAAAACAAAGCTCCTGGACCTCAGAGCTGTAGCTGAAGAGGCTACCGAAGCCAGAAACTAACTGCCAGAGGAATTTCCACAATCCACATGCCTGTATTTGGCCACTAAGTATGAACATTCTGATAGACAATAGAGGCACAGGGTTTTCTGGTCGGAAAGAATAGAGCAAAGAGCAAAGCAAAGACTGGCAAAAGCAAATGCTGTGTCCCCTGGGTGTAATAGATCTCCCGAGACATGTGACTCTAAAGAAAGCTTAATTAAATTTAATGGACAAACCTCTCGGTGCTAGGAGGCATTTTAATGTGATATTTCGGTTCTGGGTAGACAAAAATCACTCTTCCTTGCCTCGCTGCTCTGTCCTTTAAATGAAGCAAACTTCATTAGTGCCATAACTCTCAGGACCGAGCATGTTCTGTCTGCTGGTAACCTCTCCAGCACACCTGAGGGGGCTGCTCACTAAGTTTGCAGGACCTGGCTACGTATGTCAGAAGGGAGCTCCCCACATGAAGGACGGTGGTGTCCAGACTGTCTGGGCACCTCAATGTCTAGCACAGGGCGTGGTGCAAAGGATATTTGATGAATGGATGAAAGCAGGAAAGAGAGAGAGGGAAGAAGGGAAGGAAGCGGGGGGTGGGGCAGAGAAAATAAATCTACTAAGAAGGGCTGCAATTAAAGAAAATGTCTCAGGCACAGCCCAGTGAGAGAGCAGAAAGGACAGGGTAGGTTTATTTAGAATAAAAGACGAATAGAGCCTCAATATTCCCATTTTGATCAGGTAATATTCTTTCCATCTTCGATCTGTCCCCCGTTCCCCACCACCACCCCTTTGGCTCAAGAGAAATTGACTCCGCTCCTAGCTGGGCCTGGTTGGCTGAAGCTAATTCCACCCTCTCAAGTGATGTATTCAGGAATGATTATATGATCCATTCAGGGCCAATGGAATGCAAAGAAGTTTTGCTATGGGTATTGGGGAGTTTTCTTGTCCTGGGAGAGCTCCCAGAAGTGATTCTCTTTCTTCTTTTGAGTCCCAGAATGATTGCTAACATCCTGCTCCTGGCCTGAGATGAGGTCAACACATGGAAAAGGGTGAGGTCAAGAAAGTAACAGGAAGATAAAGTATAAAACGAAGCCAGAAATTGCCCTGGATAAAGTATATAACAAAACCCATCTGACTCCTAGACTTCCAGTTATAAGAGTCAATCAACAGCCTTATCTTTTGTCCACTTTGAGTTGGGTTTTCAGTTACTTGCAGCCAAAAGTGTCCCAACTCACCTACCCTTGGTTCAAAGATTGCTCTTTGAATCACAGCCAAGAAGTAAGCTGTTCTCCAGTACAGGTTGGAAGTTGGATGGGAAGGTAGTGGAAGAAGCCAGAAATCATGACATTAGCAGTGAACAGCCGCTCCCACCCTAAGCCCACCACTCCAAGCCTGCTTGCCCTGGGATGGCTTTTCTGTAGATTGGTACTTAGAGTAAGACTTACAAAAGGGTCCTCAAAGAGCTGTACCTAGCTCTGCTTCTAACTGTGTGACCTTGAGCAAGATACTTAATTCCCGAGTCTTGGTCTGCTTTAATCCATGTTAAATGGATTAAATGAAGATTAATGAAGATTCCTGTCATACATTCTTCATGAAGTTTCTGGGAAGATCACATGTAATTCTGAAGGGCTACAAATCTCAATATAGATACTATTACAGTTGATGCTTGAACAGCACAGAGGTTAGGGATGTCCACCTCCTTGCAGTCAAAAACCCATGTATAACTTTTAACTCCCTCCAAAACTTAACTACTAATAGCCTACTGTTCACTGGAAGCCTTACCAATAACATAAACAGTTAACTAACATGTATTTTGTGCATTATATATATTATATAGTGTATTTTTATAGTAAAGTAAGCTAGAGAAAAGAAAATGTTAAGAAAATCATAAAGAAGAGAAAATACACTTAGAACATTTATTTATTTTTTAAAATCCAGGTATAAGTGTACTTACACAGTTCAAACTCGTATTGTTCAAGGGTCAACTGCATTATCTTTAACTGATTTTTTAAAATTTCTTTTTATCTCCCTTGTCTGCCTCCCTGACGATGCTATCTGATAAGTATACATAACTTACGTATACATTTAACCAAAATACTGACTTCCTTTCAAACTTTATAACTATTATTTCTGCCTGTCTACTTCCAAAATGAATTTGAGGTAGTTTACAATAAAAAAACCCAGTACAATAAACAATAAAATAAGAGTACAAAGATGAGAAACAAGTAGGGAAGTGAGGACATCACCTGAACAGAGAACCCAAATGAAAAGCTACTGTAATTGAAACTGAAAACTTAGTTCTGAGCTTCCTGATAGCCAAAGCAAAAAGGGGGAATTATTTTTAAAGCCAATGTCATACAATGCACTATTCCAGGCACAGTGAAATTATAAAAATGAATAAGACATGGCTCTTACCCTCAAAGATTTAACAAGATAATAAGGAAGACAATCTATCAAAAAAAATTTTTTAAAGTAGTATAATGCATTACTAAGTAATACAAGTACTATTACTTACCATCTAGAGAAAATCCATGGGATCAGTGAGAGGTGAGAGATTAATTCTAGCTCTGGGAAAAGACCTGGTAAAAGAAAGGACATTTGAACTGGATCTTAGGTGGGGTTGGAATCTAATCTTTGGAGATTGGTGGGAAGGAATTCTGGCATGAGCAAAGTACCTGAATACAGTATATTTAAGAAAGGTTGACCGATATACTTAATCTGGAGTGTACTAGAGTGTGTGATCTATGTGTGTGCATATACATATGTGTATATTAGGTAAAGGAGGAGATAAGGTTAGTGAGGGAGATTGGGGTCAGTTATAACAGTCTTTCAATGCCATGCTCAGAACTTTGAACTTTGTTCTGTAGGAAATGAGGGAAAGTCACTGAAAGCTTTTCAATAGGAAAGTGACATGATCATAGTTGTTCTCCAAGTAATACATTTTTGGTGGAATTTCCCCCCAAGAGATCAAAATGGAAAGTGTGGCTCTGCTGTGAGCTAATATATTTCCATCAGAAACTTATCCTTTCTCTATGCCATTCTGTGTTCACTTGACAATTTTTCATTACATTGATTCTAAGTCAGTTATTCCCAGAGAAAAGACAGAAATTCATCATCTTTCCCTTTATGATTTTCTCCTCTGTCATCAAACACATCAGCAGGCATGAGTTTTATCATAATTCAATTCCCGCCTTCCGCCCACCTTAATTACATGCATTTCCACTTGATAATAATTCACTGGAGTATTCAGGAAGATCAGGAAGTTAAACTTCTGTTTGTCTTGGCAACTTTTTTGGGAGAGCTCCTACAACGATGCACAGGACAGGAAGCTGTTTCACACTGCCTTTCCATGAGCAAAAGAGATGCTTTGTGCCCTTAAAGCCTCAGAGTTTATCCACCTAATGGAACCATGAAATCTACCATTAAAGGGGGGTTTGGGGACTATCTGCTGGGATGTAATGAAGGGAAGAAGCACTGGTAATGATTTTTTTTACAGCCATCAGTACCAAGAACATTGCTTTCTCTTCTCCAACACATTAGTCTTGACTCCAATCATTGGAGTAAATGAGTTGTTGATAAAGCCTCAGGATCAGAATCCTAGGATAAAACTCAAGGGCACCCACTTTTTCCACAAATGCTTAGCCCATCACTTCTTAACCGAATGCAGTATTTGAACATCCATCAAGTGTAAAGTTAGAGAAGGGTCTCTAGGAGTCTTCACTGATTCCTCCTGGTTGAGTTAGATGCGACTCCTTCTCTGAGTTCTTGTATAATGTCTCATGCATCTCATTATATGACTCACATGCTATTATGATATGTAACATTTGAGTGCTTAATATGCCCCATGAATGTTATGTTATTTCATTGTCTTCTTAATGATGCTATGTGATAGATACTATGATTATTCCCCTTTGATGATGAGGAAGATGAAGCAAATCATGGTTAAGTGACTTGGCCAAGATCATATAGCCAATAAGTAATGGAAGTAGAGTCTGATCTCCCATGGTCTGATTCCAAGTCTAGCTCTTAAGTTCTTTGATAGAATGTTATCCTGATCTGTTTTTGTGTCTGCTGCCCTTGTACTCCTCCCTGACCCCACTCCTGATGTGGGTCAGGAGAATGGATTCCCTGGCATGGGTTGGTTTATCTATTCTCATATCCCTATTGCCCAGCACAGCACATAGCAAATAGCAGGAGTTCAACCAGTGAAATCCAGCTACATGCATGAATATATGAGAAAGTCAACTGATAACTCTTCCTACCAGAATCACTGGTTTCTATGATGTCTACATTTTAATTCTGGTTGAAGACACATCACATCTTCAAGGAGGAACAAGAGGAGCCTTTAGTATGTATCTTTATTAACTTATAAATTCAGCCACGGACATTTTCCCTCTATGTCAGGTGACCCAATTGTGGGAGAAGTTGAAAAAGAAACATTTCTCTAATGTGTTTTCCCCACAGAAATTTATCTCCAGCCACATTGGACATATACAGTTTAACTAACTCGTAAAGAAAGAGGACCTGTAGGGAACCTGGGTGGCTCAATCGGTTAAGCACCCGACTTTAGCTCAGGTCACGATCTCATGGTTTGCGGGTTAAAGCCCCACATCAGACTCTGTGCTGGAAGCTTAGAGCCTGGAGCCTGCCTTGGATTCTGTCTCCCTCTCTCTCTGCCCTTCCACTGCTTGTTCTCTCTCTCTCTCTCTCTCTCTCTCTCTCAAACATTAAAAAAAAATTTTTTTTTAAAGAAAAGAAAAGAAAAAAGAAAGAGGACCTGTTTCTGAAACAGGTGTCCAAGTCTGCATGAGCAAGGATAACTCCATTTCTCCCGTTCAGTTTTCTTGTGCTGCTCTCCACCCAGCCAGCAGGGGCACAAGCTTGGGATCTGGCCTGTGATGGGACCCTCCTCTCCCACTCATATGGTGAATCCAAAGGAAATTCTTGGCCAATGCTGTCTTCTTGTTTTGCCTGGAGATTCTTTCCAAGTTGCACTCTAAACTGATGCCAGGGACCAGACATAATTTGATACGTATATCAAATTGAGGCTTCAAGGGAGACATCTGAACACAGAAAGCAACTGGCTTCTTGGATCTGAGATACAAAAATACAACTGCAGAATGCACTGGCTTCTAAAGAAGACCATGGCTAACGACACTGAGCATCTGAGAAGTGCAGTCAAACCCAAGGGAGTTGGGCAGAGTCTCAGTCTCCACTGCCTTTCCCCCACCATGCCCAGGCACTTTCCTTCAGAGGCCTCACTCCTGCCGTGGTAGGGCTTTATTGTTTCTACATGGGTGGTAGGAAACAGAATGTGGCATTTTTGAAGATGGAAACAGAATTCCTCCCAGAAAGAGAGAGATAGTCAGATCTCAAGGATGAAGCCCCCTGGCCATGTCAGGAGTGGGCTGGAAAGGAGGACGAAGAGGACCAAAATGTGTGGACTGGAAGATGGGAATTTGAGGGTTGGGAGAGAAAGGAACAAATCAGATAAGAGAAGAAAGATTGAGATCAACACAGAAATAGAAGTGGGTTCTCCTTCAAGAACTATCCAGGAGTGGGAACACCCGAAGTGCTCTGAAGTACTATTTTAAGTTATTCGCTGAGCTGTGAAGTCATCCCCTCCATTGCCTCAAACCTTCAGGAGGCCTTCCCAAGTGTTGGGCCAGAAGTGCTCTGGGGAGCAAAGTAAGTGGGGTTATGCCCAGTGGGGTGACCCAGATCAGAAAAGGGGTGTTATACCTAGAAGGCAAACAGAGTATCTGTAGAATTCAGCAACAACAGGAATTCAGATCAGAGATGATTGTGGAAAATCTGAGTCACCCCAAGAACCACCCCAAGATAGCGAGAAGAATATTGTGTTCCTTCCTCCCCCACCACATGTTAGATGAGGGTTCAAGACAAAAAACATCAAAGGTCAGCATGTCCCCAGTAGGCTGGGCAATTTGGGAATATCCATGTAGCTGACATTTGAATTATACATGCATAACATGATTCTTTAAAATGCTGTGGTGATATTTTTCCCTTTAAAAATTTTTTTTTTAACATTTTATTTATTTTTGAGACAGGGAGAGACAGAGCATGAATGGGGGAGGGTCAGAGAGAGAGGGAGACACAGACTGAAACAGGCTCCAGGCTCTGAGCTGTCAGCACAGAGCCCGACGCGGGGCTTGAACTCACAGACCGTGAGATCATGACCTGAGCCGAAGTCGGACGCTTAACCGACTGAGCCACCCAGGCGCCCCTTCCCTTTTAAATATAATACAATTTGGAGGGTATACAACAATTTTGACCCCTCTTCTAGGATTCCAAAAAGCCCAAAGGAGGAAGAGTGGGAATTACCTTTGTATCATTATTTTTTCCCTCCAAAAAAGAGATTCAATGTTTCTAAATAAGAAACTCGTGACTTGGGAGAATCTTTGTTTGCCTCTGATTCTTTGGAACTGGGCTTCACGACTATTGAACAAACTATTAGCTGTGGTGCATTCAGGGATTCACTGGTCAGCTTAACTCAGATCTGATTCATTTCACCATTTCACTTGTGCGTGTGGTGGGGGAACAGAGGGCATGAAACCAGAGCTGATAAATACAACAGCTAGTGTCCCACCAGGGAGAAATACTGCCACCACAGAATGTTCTGAGTGAGAGGGTCTTTCTGTCCTCAGCCCCCACTGCCATTTTGGGATGTGCTCAGTTTCTGATGCTTGTTTTGATGCTCTAATTCCTTCCTCTGCAGCCTATCTTCTCCATGTGTTTGGGTGGAGATGTGCTTTAATGAAGACAGGCAGGAAAATATGAGGTTTGAAGAAGAAATCAAAAACCTGAAAACAAATTATTTCTTCGAGTTCAGATGTTCATGAAACTTTAAGAGAAATGAAAGAAAACATTTTCAGGAGCTGGACTTTCTTTTCCCTCTGAGGCCCCTGATATGTGTGTGTGCGCGCGCACACACACACACACACACACAAACACCATCTCCCATTAGCTGATTCCTACAAGGCTGCTTGAAACCATTTGGTAAGTGTTGGCGTTCTGCACAAGCTGAGGCTGGGGCAGATAGGAGACAAGACACAATAAGCATTTCAAGAAAGATCTCACAATGTGATCATCAACGTGTAATATGATCTGGGGGTTAGTTAAATAAAATGTGAAAGCCATATTAATGTCCCTTTTGGCTGTCCAACCTAGTATTTCATTTTCCTTTCCAAGGAGGCAGAAAGTAGGGCCAGCACATAAATTATAGATGAAACCCCCATCATATGTTTATAAATACACTAACATTAGCATTTTACTTCCTCATAAATCTGCAGCAAACACTCAGGCGCAAGATAGAAAGCCCTGTAAAACAATGATATATTCTCTGCTCCCAGGCATTGACTAGTGGCCCATTCACTAGCGGTGCTGTTCTTTAAACACGCTCCCTCCGCTCATGCCCCCTCATTTAAAATCCATTTTAATTTAAAGATGCGCAAGCCAGTGCTCGTGGTACATTTACTCATCCTAGTTATACATCATGGAGCAAGGAAAAGAAAATTGTTTCATCTAGAGATACGGTTCAATGTGGTCACCACTGAACAGTGGAGTAATTACCATATCAGGCCCACTCAAAATGCACTCAGGGTGTTCTGTGACCTATCATTTGCTAATCTGCATAGTGAAGTATAGCTTCATAACTATAAATTGCTGACTTAATTAAAACCAGGACCTTTCTGTCATTTAATTACAGGGAGAAAGGTTATTGCTTAAATGCAATTTTCCAAATGTGATTTCTTAACAGTTATTAACTGCTTCACCATCATTTATTGTTTCAGATTTTTCAATTTGAAAATACTCCCCGTGACAGAAGTAATGACTTCATGAAAAACTCAATCTAGAGGGAGGCCAGCCAGCCCATTTGTTTCTCATAAGTGGAGCCGACAGGAAACTGGAAAATGTCACCGAAGGATCCTGGGATGGCTCTCACTTTCAGAGAGTAATTAAAACCCAGAGGTTGTATCAGAAACGAGGGGAAGTTGTTTGGGATATTTTAAAGGCGGTGCCTCCCTTCCGTCCTAGCTGATATGTCTGTTTGGCCTTATAAAATACGGCCATGCCAGGGAGGTAGGACCGGACCAGGCTAAGGCCAGCATGCAGCAGAGTGAGCCTCAAGGGGACCAAAGACACCAGTTGGGGTCAGACAGCTACTAGGCATCAATGTGAATGTATACGTAATGCGCTGTTTATAATGTCCCTGCACCTAGGACTTCTTCTCCCACAGGACGAGAACCACTGCAAGTCTGGGTGCGATAGGTAACCACACCAGGAAGAAAATAGTCCGTTTTCTTTCAACCTATGTCTTTCTTTAATCCTTGGATGGTTTTGTCTTCTCTTTCTCTCCTCATTTTAATAGGTAGCCTAGAGGTTAAGCAGGTAAAGTGGAGTGACAGGTTGAAGTTGGCCAACAGAGATAACCTGAACAACTGGGTATCCTGTGAAGCACTTCTTCCATAACACAGGATTTAGTTATTGTCTTCATGCTCATGTACACTGAATGTGAAAATGAGAAACTCAGTCCTTCACTTCCTGTTGTCGCTCATCTCCAGCAGAGGAGACGGAAAATCTGTTTTCTCCTGTTTTTGCCTACCTCCATGCTAGGAAGTTTGCAAAATGAACAGACTTTCTGCTTCCAGAGACCTGAGTATGGCTCTGGGACAGGAACTGCTTTGCTTACTATCTGAGGAGAACTCCCTGCCTCCCATTCACTTTAGAAGAGGGTTACAGTTACAATGGCTCTGACAGAGAAGTGAAAATTCACCCAACTTCTATGTATTTTAGCCATTACTATTGGCTTTATTCATTGTGGCAGATACACAAAAATGACAAATGGGGATTTCATAAAATCTTAATCAGATTATTAATAATCCCTACGTTCTCCATCAGCATTGTGTTCTACAGTTTTCAAAGTATCTTCATGCACTTAACCAATTTCAGTTCAATTAAGCAAATATTTTAGTAGCACACATATTAAAAAGATATGGCTCCTGCTCACATTCAATCAGGGGAAGGCATTTGATCCTTACTCTAATTCTATAAGGTAACAGAGATGTTTGAATAAGGTTACACCATACCCACTACCTTCTTTTTCTTGCAGTAAACAGAAACACACTCAAACTTGATCAGAGTAAGTAAAAGTGAAGCTCAGCACAGGCATTTAGAAACCCCAAGGAATCCAAGGATAGTAGCCTAGTATAATTAGTCTCCCAGTGAACCAGAATAGGAAGCTCAGATCCAAGGCTGCTTTGCCTCTAGAGGCACATGGCCTCATCTCTGTTTCTCTTTGGGTTTCTACTCATAATTTTCTTTCTTAACCAGTTCCTGTCCTTCCTCATTTCATACATGATCCAATATGGCAGCCATCACATCTCCTCAGCTATACTATGCATCATCAACCACCAAATCTGTGTCTCTTAATGCAAATTTCTGGAATAGGTAATCTGGGTGTCTGAATGCTTTGCTATTAGCAAATTATGATTCACTGGCTAGCTGGGACTTTAGATAGAGCAAGAAATAAAACATATCTAGGACAGCAGAATAAGAATTGTGATCTTCAAGGGCTCAGTCAGTTAAGCTGCCGACTCTTGATTTTGGCTCATAGTTCATGAGATCGAGCCTTGTGTCCAGCTCCATACTGATAGCACAGAGTCTGCTGGAGATTCTCTCTCTCTTTCTCTATCTGCCCCTCCTCCTGTATCTCAAAATTAATAAATTTTAATTAAAAACAGAATTATGATCTTTATTTGAGAGCTAAGGAAATTTAACCTTAGAGCTAAGGAAACTTGCCAAGATTCACAGATTATACAACTGAGTCAGATCTACATTCTCTCCTAGTCAGTGCCTCTCCCAGGGGCTAGAAATATTGAACTCATTAAAGTAAGTGATTACTGCTATATATATGCACACAACTGCAGGTTTTCATATTTGTTATCTTTCATTTTAGCAATTAACTTTAACACTTTTTTTTCCCCTTGACAATTGACAAGAGTACAAATCTAGTTAAAGGGGAAATTCTGCTGTTTTCAAATGAGAAAATAAATTATTTCTTTTTGGTAGTTTATATCAGTTAATACAACTAAAGCTCTCATTTGTACCCTAATAACCAAGCCACTGGCTATTAATATCACTTCATCAGAAAGATGGTGGAAGAGAGTAACAATGACTAATACACATTCAAGAATTTAATTTGGAAGCCAAATGCTACATTTTTTTACACACCAAATGCACAACAGTGACAGAGTTCATTTCATTCTTGCCATGATTGCTTTATGTGGCAGCCTTATATTTTGGTATAAAAATCTAGCTTTATCATGGATGGAGTATCCAAAAGTGCCCTAAATGACTTCCTTTGAATCTTGGCAGAGGAAATTATTTCGATTCCCTCCTTACGATCACCACAGCCACTAGAAATGAGGTGGTTTTGGAGAAACATTGCCCTATGTTTTATGAAATGACAAGTTTTTATAAGGCATCGTCCCGGATGGAATGTACAATATGCAAAGGTAAGAGAAGGACAATTCCTGGATGTGGGTGCTGGTGACATTTTAAAAGTAGACACTCCAGTTTGGTCCACCACATTATGACTTTACAGCAGCAGACCACAAAACCATATAAGGTGTGTACTATAGGTGATTTCTGGGCTGATTCTGGATGATTCTCCTCCCTCCCTCCCCAACCCAACGTCACTCCGGTTTTTTGTTTTTGTTGTTTTGTAACAGTTCTCTTGAGATATTAGTCACAGATAAGTTCACCCACTTAAAGTATACAACTGAATCATTTTTAATATATTCACAGATTTATGCAACCAACACCACAATCAATTTTAGAACATTTTCACTACCCAAAAAGAAACTTCACACCTCTTAGCAGTAATCTTTCAGTTCCTCTAACCCTAGGCAACCACAAAATTACTTTCTCTAAAGATTTGCTTATTCTGCATATTTCATATAAATGGGATCATAATTTTTGTGACTGGCTTCTTTCACAGAGCATAATGTTGCCAAGGTTTATCCATGTCGTAGCATGTGTCAGCACTTCATTTTTATGGCTGAGTAATATTCCATTGTATGGACATACCACATTTTATTGACTCATTTATCAGTTGGTGGATATTTGGGTTGTTTCTTCTTTGGGCTATTATGAATAATGCTGATATGAATATTCATGTATAAGATTTTACATAACTATACATTTTCAATGCTCTTGAGAATAAAGAATTCCTGAGAATAAAAAGGATTGCATTAAAAATATATAACAGGGGGCCTGGGTGGCTCAGTTGGTTGAGCATCAACTCTTGATTTCATCTCAGATCATGACCTCAGGGTTGTGGGATTAAGCCCCACGTTGGGCTCCATGCTGAGCATGGAGCCTGCTTAAGATTATCTCTCTCTTCCTCTGTTCCTCTCCCCTGCTCTTGCATAATCTGTCTCTAAAATCTAAATAAATAAATAAATAAATAAATAAAACACCACAGATTGGGTATATACAACTGGCAAAATGGGCGAAGGAGAGTGGGAGATACAGATTTCCAGTTATGGAAAGAATAAGTCACAGGGATAAAATGGTATTATAATACCATTGTATGGTGACAGGTGGTAGTTATACTTGTGCTGAGCACAGCATAAAGTATAGACTTGTTGAATCACTATGCTGTACATCTGAAACTAATGCAACATTGTGTGTCAACTATACTTCAAATTAAAAAAAAAAAGAAAAAAGTGTAAAAGGAAAAAAATCAATTATAGATATATGAAGAACAGGATTTTATGTTCTCTTTGGGGATGATCCATTAAAATATTTTGCCCATGGTTTAAAAATATATATCCAAAAGAAGTCTTGGGATTATTTTTCTGTAACTTTCTCTCTCTCTCTCCTTGTCTTTCTATCTCCTACCTATACAGCAGAACCCTCAAAGGTCTTCCTTGCCCTCACCCTAAGTACCAGAAAAGACTGCCTAAAACTCAGCTCAGAGGTTCTTTCTTCTCTTTGCCTTATCTTATCTTTTCTATTCACCTTTCCTTACCTATTCTCTTCCTCTGGTCTGTACTTCCTGGTCCTTCTGATTTAACTCTTGCTGCCTCTTTATCTTCTACACTTTTCCTACTACCTTCCTTTATCTGCAATAATGTAGCAAAAAGCCCAGGCTGGTAGGTGCTTCACAGTACCTAAGGGCATAGTGGAGGTGTGTGAGAGTGGGGTGTTGCTGGGGGGCAAAAGCGGTGGGGGAAGGAGAATGAGCAGAAAACGCCACAGATACAATAATTAGGCTGCTTCCAGTCACTCTTAAATTGTGATGTATCTTTTTTTTTTTAATGTTTTATTTATTTTTTGAAAGAGACAGAGACAGGGTATGAGCAGGGGAGGGGCAGACAGAGAGAGACACAGAATCTGAAGCAGGCTCTAGGCTCTGAACTGTCAGCACAGATCCCAACGCAGGGCTCAAACTCACAGACTGTGAGATCATGACCTGAGCTGAAGTCAGACGCTTAACCGACTGAGCCACCCAGGCGCCCCAACATTGTGATGTATCTAAACAAAATCCAGCTCTGAAAAAATATCTTGAAAAAGTATATACATTTTACTTAAGGCCACCAAAGAGAACCGCATAGTCTGATTCCAGCAGCCTCCTAGTAATTCTTTCCACTCATCTTTCTCAGCAGAACCCACTCAACATGACACCTGCTCCCTTTCTTCTCTTTGCCTCCCCAACGATCTGTAATATCTTATACACAAATGTCTCGAATGTTGTCACATGCACCAAATGATGGCATTGAGCTAAACATTTTCTTCCAGCTGAGCAGCCAACGGTTCCATGAAATCTGTGTTCTTGAAGTATAAGTGCTTTGCAACAGGAAATTCAATGAATGATCTGGATTGTAGAAATTGTGCCTTTTGTGTTTCACCAGCAGGTAAACCCCAAGTTTTATGTCTAGGGTGGTGGACAGCAGAAGTGGGGTAGCTCATGGATCTGTGAACTCTGACATCAGACTGCACTAAATTCTTTCCCGTTGGGAAGAAGATGCTACGATTTTTTAAAAAATATATGAAATTTATTGTCAAATTGGTTTCCATACAACACCCAATGCTCATCCCAACAGGTGCCCTCTTCAATGCCCATCACCCACCCCCCCCCCATCCTCCCATCCCCCATCAGCCCTCATTTTGTTCTCAGTTTTTAAGAGTCTCTTATGCTTTGGCTCTCTCCCACTCTAACCTCTTTTTTTTTCCTTCCCCTCCCCCATGGGTTCCTGTTAAGTTTCTCAGGATCCACATAAGAGTGAACACATATGGTATCTGTCTTTCTCTGTATGGTTTATTTCACTTGAAGATGCTATGATTTTTATCTGCCCAATATTTCTCACCTGCCAAACCTCAAACAGATCTTGCTCCCTCTTGTGCTAGTCACGACCCCTCACTGGTCACAATGACTGACCATGAAGATGGCCAAGTAACTGAAGTCCAATCAAAGTGTATTTGGGGGGATGTCCCCAAATATAAACTGGGAGAAACAGCTCCTTTTCATCTTTCTTTGTAAGAAGTTCTAAGAATAGAATCCTAGAGTGGCCCAAGGTTGTGTCTCCTGCCATTTGGAGAATCTCATCTACAGAGCAAAGACAAAGTGCAGGACAAGCAGAAAACAAAGGAAAAGAGACTCCTGACAGTAAAAGTCCTTGATCTTGGCTTCCCTGAGCTCAGATCCACCCACCCTACTTTTCCCACAGTTTGAGTCCATGAACTAACGAAGTCTATTTTTTTGCTTAAGCCAATTTAAATTGTTTGTGTCACTTGCATCTGAAAAGTCCTTCCTTACACTTTGGGACATGACAAGGCAGTGTTTTGCATGAGCAAAGGGATCAGAGGTTCTAGAGACATACCATGTATTCTTCTATTTGCTTGAAGAGTATAACACGGCTATAGCTCTCTATTCCTGCCTCAGCTTTCAGCGGGTGTTTAAATAAAATATCAGATGACTCACTCACTATCTTCCATCTCTTCTCTGTCCAGTTCCTTGAAAGCAACCTCTGCCTGGTTGTATTGGGAGCAGGTCTCCTGTGTGTCATTTATTCATTGGCCATGCCCCTCAATCAGAGAATCCTTCGTCTACAAGTTAGAGAGGATTTTTAACCACCACAAAATGCAGATGTGGGCTATCCCCCTACACTTTCTGATCATGTAATTTATATTTGCATTTTGTGTATTACACATTAGCCACAAGATTGGCCATCAGTTTAAACAAGGCAAAACCGGGGCGCCTGGGTGGCGCAGTCGGTTAGGCGTCTGACTTCAGCCAGGTCACGATCTCACAGTCCGGGAGTTTGAGCCCCGCGTCAGGCTCTGGGCTGATGGCTCAGAGCCTGGAGCCTGTTTCCGATTCTGTGTCTCCCTCTCTCTCTGCCCCTCCCCTGTTCATGCTCTGTCTCTCTCTGTCCCAAAAATAAATAAACGTTGAAAAAAAAATTAAAAAAAAAAAATAAATAAACAAGGCAAAACCTGCAAGGTAACTTTTTAAGAACAGGTGATTTGACGATTTAAAGGTACTCATATGCATGTCTGAAGTTCTTGAAATGAATATTTACATAATATTATTTTGAATTATTCATACCCCAAATTTTTAATCTAAAGGATTTTTTTTAAACAAGAAGTGTTGAGTCCTCTTCTATTTGAGGAAAATGGCAGTGTCCAAACACACACTCTTTTCTCCTGAATCTCAGTGGTATGAAAAGAAGCTTGGGAAAGTTTCTTTATCACTAATCTTGCCACTGGGACAAGATAGAAAATGAGCTTAGGCTGTACCAGTGTCTCCATATTAATTTGGAAAGTGCCTGTGGCCAAACTTGGCATCACTCTAGCATGTTATTTGGGTAAGTCCACACCACCGCCCCAAACCAAAGTTCCTTTAAGGTCAAAAACTATAACTCATACAGCCCAGTTCCAAGGAGACAACCTGGCATAAGGAGGTACACAACAATCCTGACAATGGCTAATATTTTTAAAGCATTCGTACATACTGGCACTCTTCTCATACCACTCCCCTCATGTTACACTTCAGCCTCATTGGCTTTCTGTCTTCCCTTGAACTTGGTACATCCAACTCTGCCTTAGAATGTTTGCACTGTTTCCTTGCCTGGAATGTTCTTCTGCCTCCCCTTGACTCCTACCGGTCATGGAGGTGTTCAGGTCAAATGTCATCTTCTCAGAGAAGTCTTCTAGATTGCCCTGTGCTGGTTCCCTATTGCCCCATAACAGATCCCCTCCAAACAGTGGCTTAAAACAGTAAAAATTGTTTGGTTCAGGAGTCTGAGAGGGTGAGGTCTCTCAGGTGGCTGCTCTCCAGTGAGCATCTTGAAAGCGTCATCATCCTATTTCAGGTGCCTCGGCTGAGAAGACTCAGCTGGCTGCTTGAGTATCTCTCTCTTTCCCTGTGTGTCCCTCCAAGGGGTCTATCCACATGGTGGCCTTAGGTTAGCTGGACTTATTACATTCAGCTGAAGATGCCTAGAGTTCCTGTTCTAAGAAAACCCAGCAGAAACTGCATGAAGTATCACTTCCTGTGCATCCTATTCTTCCATGCAGTCAAAAGGCCACCCAGGCACAAGGGGAAGGGACCTAGACTTCTCGTCTTGGTGAGGGGAATGACAAAGAACTTGTGGACTTGCTTTAAGACAGCATGTATTGGGGCGCCTGGGTGGCGCAGTCGGTTAAGCATCCGACTTCAGCCAGGTCACGATCTCGCGGTCCATGAGTTCGAGCCCCGCGTCAGGCTCTGGGCTGATGGCTCAGAGCCTGGAGCCTGTTTCCGATTATGTGTCTCTCTCTCTCTCTGCCCCTCCCCCGTTCATGCTCTGTCTCTCTCTGTCCCAAAAATAAATAAACGTTGGAAAAAAAAAAAAAAATTAAAAAAAAAAAAAAAAAAAAAGACAGCATGTATGAAATAGTATCACAAGCGCTCTGTCACCTCACTTTGTTACAATTCTTGGCACAGTATGTAGTGTTACCTTACATTCTTATTGGTTTGTAATCTCTCTAAGCCCCCAAAGAATGCAAATTTTGAGAAGAGAGGCCTCATGTGTCTTATTCACCCCTGTGTCCCCTGTGTTTAGTAGAGCAGTGCCTGGCACTTACAGATGATAAATACATATCCAATGAATGAATGAACTATGAATGACAAGGGCTATTCTGAAGTATTCTGAGTATCATCTCATCAAGATTGATACTTGTGGGCTCCATTTTGGATGAAGATGGACGGTCCTCTCCTTCCTTTTTGTACTCTTTTTCTTTTCATCTCTCTTCCCCCTCCCTCCCAAAATAATTACAAATCCTTAACAAGACAGTATTTCAAACCTAGAATTCTTAGGAGATTTGTGATCCTTTGGAGATAGCTTACATTATCCCGTTTTTCAGGAGAACAAACACACCCAAGCATGCTGATTGCATCATTTGGTTAAGTCAAGGATACATATGCAATTCTTTTTTTTTTTTTAATTTTTTTTAACGTTTATTTATTATTGAGAGTCAGAGAGAGACAGAGCATGAGCAGGGGAGGGGCAGAGAGTGGAGGAGACACGGAATCCGAAGCAGGCTCCAGGCTCTAAGCTGTCAGCACAGAGCCCGACGCGGGGCTTGAACTCACAGACTGTGAGATCATGACCTGAGCCGAAGTCGGACACTCAACCAACTGAGCCACCCAGGAGCCCAGATACTTATGCAATTCTGCACCTTGTTTATTTTACAGATCATAGATTGGCCTGGATCTTTTTGTTTGTTTGTTTGCTTCCTGAGGTTTTTTTTTTTTCGTTTGTTTTGCTTTGTATTTTGCTTTTCTTCCAACCAGATAAGCTGAGACCTGCTCTGTTTCCATATGAAGGTACTCATCTGTCTACACTCCTTGACATTTCTGTCCCTGAGATTCAGCCAGAGATTTAGCAAGCTTTAACATTCTAACTACATGTCGTTGGCACCATTGTCTCTTGTCACACTCTTAATTCTATGTTCTGATAATAAAACTTCATTAGTGTCTGTGCCTCTTTTCCCTTACCTTTGAAATACTGTCTTCTGCTAAAATGATTAGCAGTGCTCTGCGTCAGATCATTTGGCTGCCTGACAGCCATTGTGAGTGAGCTAAACTGTGGGGATATGAAAATTTCTGACAATTTCCATTATCGTCAAAGGGAGATATTTACTTGTACAAATATTAAAGGTTATTTAAAGATGTAAACTGACTTCATTTCATTAGAGGTTTGCATAAGGTAATAATTTAAAACAACTACCCATCCTCCTTTAAATAAATTACCAATTCATTTTCTGAAAGAAAAATGCCACTTCTCCAGGCTGTGTTTTTAAGTGCTTGCAATAGTAGAAGGATGAAAACAAAAACCTATGAATATTTCAGAACAAGAAATGTTCAAGTTCTCTTATTGAATCAGACAATGGGTTATTGTTCTGGAAATCTGACTGCGAGTTGTCCAATCAGATGAGATAGTGAAATATCACTGACATCAAAATGGGTCTTAGAAAGGGGGTAGTAGCACCTGTGGTTAAATCTTCCTGAATTCCAGTTCTAGGAATTTATCCTAATTTAAAAAAAAAATCAGGATGTGTGCAAATATTTATTTATCTACAGGGATGTCCATCCCAGTGTTATTTTTTTTTAATTTTTTTTATGTTTATTTTTGAGAGAGAGAGACAGAGTGCAAGCAGGGGAGGGGCAGAGAGACAGGGAGACACAGAATCCGAAGCAGACTCTAGGCTCTGAGCTGTCAGCACAGAGCCCGATGTGGCGCTCAAACTCACAGATCATGAGATCATGACATGAGCCGAAGTCAGACGCTTAACTGACTGAGACACCCAGGATCCCCTTTCCCAGTGTTATTTACAATGGGAAAGAAAGAAGGAAGCCAAAGAAGAAAGAAAATGTATTTGAGACCAGGGTATTGGATGATACATTAGGGAGTAGACATATGATGGACTACAGTAAAGATGATTAAAAGTCATATTGTAGGGGCGCCTGGGTGGCACAGTCGGTTAAGCGTCGGACTTCAGCCAGGTCACGATCTCACGGTCTGTGAGTTCGAGCCCCGCGTCAGGTTCTGGGCTGATGGCTCAGAGCCTGGAGCCTGTTTCTGATTCTGTGTCTCCCTCTCTCTCTGCCCCTCCCCCATTCATGCTCTGTCTCTCTCTGTCCCCAAAATAAATAAATGTTGAAAAAAAAAATTAAAAAAAAAGTCATATTGTAGAAGAATTCATAATGACATGTGAAAATGTTCACTGTAAATGCAAACCATAAGGATATATATCCTATGATATGGCTTATGAAAAGGTAAACATCTATGTTTGCATTGAAAAAAGGCTAAAAGGTGGGGCACCTGGGTGGCTCAGTCAGTTAAGTATCTGACACTTGATTTTGGCTCAGGTCATCATCTCGTGGTCATGAGATCAAGTCCCGCATCGGGCTCTGCACTGACAGTGTGGAACCTGCTTTGGATTCTCTCTCTCTCTCTCTCTCTCTCTCAAAATAAATAAATAAACATTTTTTTAAAGGCTAAAAAGAAATGGATACAAATGGATAACTTGGTAGTGGGAATACTGGTGATTTTAATTCTTGTGCTTTTACAATGTGAAAAATACTGGCAATCCAATATTATTCAACCGTTTGCAACTTAATGGTGCTAGAGGCATCGTTATTCTTGCTTAGCTGAATCAGCGCTTCTTTTCATCTAGTACAGCACGGAATATCCCTGGGTGATTCAGTGTATTAATGCTAGTGCTATGCGGGTTGGCAAAAGGATACGTGGAACGAGCTGGTCTGATATTACATAGGAAGTTCTTTAGGCCTCCAGGATTTGGTATCTTGGGGCCAGTCCTTCCCACTGAATACCTTTGATATTAAGCCAGTAAAATACTCCCTAATTGTTAAATTAAAGCCCTGCCTGCAAAACTTTCAAAAGGCATTGTATTTTATTATTATTATTTTAAAATTTAAATCCAAGTTAGTTAACATATAATGTAATAATGATTTCAGGAATAGAATGTAGTGATTCATCACTTACAATATAACATTCAGTGCTCATCCCAACAAGTGCCCTCCTTAATGCCCCTCACCCCTTTAGAGTTTTCCCCCATCCAACATCCTGCCAGCAACCCTCAGTTTATTCTCTGTATTTAAAAGGTTCTTATGGTTTGTCTCCCTCTCTGTTTTTATATTATTTCTGCTTCCCTTCCCTTGTGTGCATTTGTTTTGTATCTCAAATCCCACATATAAGTGAAATCATATATTTGTATTTCTCTGACTGACTTGTTTTGCTTAACATAATACACTCTAATTCCATCCACATTGTTGCAAATGGCAAGATTTCATTCTTTTTGATTTCTGAGTAATATTCCATTGTGTGTGTGTGTGTGTGTGTGTGTGTGTGTGTATCTTCTTTATCCATTCATCAGTCAGTGGACATTGGGGCTCTTTCCATACTTTGTCTATTGTTGATGGTGCTGCTGTAAACACTGGGGTGCATGCGGCCTTTCGAAACAGCACTCCTGTATCCAAAAGGCATTGTATTTTTTTCTTAATGTTTATTTATTTTTGAGAGAGAGAGAGAGAGAGAGAGAGACTAGGGGAGGGGCAGAGACAGAGGGAGACAGAACATGAAGCAGGCTCCAGGCTCTGAGCTGTCAGCACAGACCCCAATGCAGGGCTCCAACCCACAAACCATGAGATCATGAGCGGAAGGTGGATGCTAAACTAACTGAGCCACCCAGACGCCCCAAGGCATTGTATTTTAAAAGAATGAATTAGTAGGGATTAGTTTGGCCTTTGTGTCACAAAACTCCCCTACCTCCAACCTCCAGCATAAAGCACAATGGTAGTTTTCTCGCTTTTAGGAAGTCCAGGGCTGGTAAGGCATTCCGAGGTCTAGGGATTTCAGTGACTGCTATCCTGTTGCTTTACTACCCTCAGCACACTGATTCCTCCATGAAGTCCAAGCTCCACCCATGACAGAACATTCTAGAAGACAGGTGGCAAAAGAGGAAATAGGCTGTGTCCCTATTCTAAAATCACAGGCATGACTTTTGTTATAACCCATTGGCCAAAACTTGGTCACATGGCTACTGCAAGGTTGTGTTATGAGAACCTGGAAAACCTATTTATTCTACTTGGCTCAGTTAAAAGTTTTAAGGGAAAAAAAAACAAAACAAAACAGATACTAGAGGGCAAGTATTAGCCTCCCCAAAACCAGTCATACATGTGGGCATCACAGGATGTCATCGGGCAGAAAAGACCAACCAAGTGTAACTGTTTCAACATTTTCCTACCTATTCAACCCAGAAAGCAGTTCCTGGTGCTTGCATTTATTTGAAAACAGTCTACATGCTGCAGAATTCCAAGATACGGTCTCTGGGAAGAAATAAAACAGCTGCAGCAAATAAAGCAGATGGGAATTAAGAATGCTGGAGAATCTCCAAAATATGATCCCATTGTCCACTAAGTGCCAACTCTACAAAGAATGTATGCTCCAAAATAGAAACTCTACGAAACTTTGAAGCATTTGATTAATGTAAACCTACATGAATAATGCAAGGCTGTGCACCAGGGCTGGATGTGAAGCAGAGGGAGGAGAAAGATTAGCATGTTCATCTTGGCTTAAAATTAAGAAAAATTCACAGAGGGAACTCGGGCATTTGGGGGTGAGGGTGTGACAATTAAAATGGCCACTGCTGACGTGATCCTTGGGGGCCTCGAAGCAAACACCAGCTGGCTTGCCAATGAGATCTCATTCAGCAGGTAGACACAGTTTGTGCCCCTCAAGGCCCCCCAGGTCCAGCCCTATGTGCCATTGGGTAGAACAGTCTGAGTCAGTCATGCATATGTGACAACAGGCAGGCCCCCAAAACTCTTCCTTGCTCTGTAAATATCTTTCCCACCTATAGTTTGCTGAGACTAGACCTTCTTCCGTTAGACATTCTCTCCTTTTACATTAATGAATTATTTTCTGTTGAAATGCAAAGATCTCTGGGAGGGGTTGCACACACATATTATTCCAAAACACTGCCCTTTCTCTTCTGCCTATAAAATTTCTTGTATAAATCTTATCACAAAATATTTTAGATTTACAGAAGGTAAGGAATCACCCATCACTCAACTTCACATATGGAATATTACCAATGAAGCTCAGGCTCCTTTCACCCCTTCCCTAATCACAACTTCTTCCTGGCCCCTAGAAGTAACTGCCATCTTGAATATAATTTGGTGTAACATTGTTAAGCATGGGATGTCACATGAATTCATTATCTAGCCATCAAGCCCGTATCTCCTGCTCTTCTACTGCTTCAGGTCATTATCATTTTTCACCAAAGCCATTCATTCAGCACACACTGAGCACCTACTCTGAGCCAGGCACCATAACAACAGTCTTCTAGTCTCCAGTATCTTCTACTCTCCATCCAGTTCATCTCCCACTTTGCAGTGGCAGTATTATATTCCTGCTTAAGAACTTCAAACAGCTTCCTATTGCCTGTATGATAAAGTCCAGGCTCCTTAGCATGGCTCCCAATGCCATGTGACCACACTGCTAAATCCTCTCCTGGAGACTTGGAAGGGTTAAGGTAAGGATTAAGGTGGGCACAGAATCTATCATTAGCTTTACTGCAAATGAACCTCTGTGCAAATGTTTGCATGGCTGCAGTAACAGATTTCTGGGATGTATCTTTTCATTTTTAGTAGAAGGAATTAATAAAACATGTGTTCAAATCCAAGCTCTGCTTCTTGCCAGAACTGGGGCAAACTGTTTCATCTATTGGTTTCTATTTCTTTGTAAGGGTAAGTCTCTATGGAAAAGACTGCTTGCTAATCACTGAAGTCCACTTTGCCCTTCTTTTATAGTTCTGGAACTGCAGCTAGGACATTGTTGTCCAGCTAAGGACCACATTTCCCAACTTTCTGTGGGATTTGATTTTACCCTACTTAGAAACTGATATATTCACTTGTTACTGTTTCACTGATGCTATTAGAAGACATGAGACTCCTAGGTGAGAGGCAAAGGATTTTATCACTCATGATACAACAAGCAGCATGAACATATTTGCATTGGTTCCTCTTCTCCCTGGGTCTCATGGGGGTGATGAGACAGACCCAGAGGTATATTATGCACACAGAGGGTTTGGGTTACAACTGAGGAACACTGACCCTGGGGAATCCACCTCTTTTTATAGCAGAGAATAAAGAAGCCTGCTCATTGTCCTTGGTGTGTGTGTGTGTGTGTGTGTGTGTGTGTGTGTGTGTGATGTGTCCATCTTTTAAGGTTATTGTCTGCACAAACAGCTGTGAGAAATGGCCTGGCTAAAAGAGCAATGAGGCCTTTCTAGTCTTGGTGCATCCAGTCGAGTCTTGGACAAGTCAGAGACCCAAGGAGTAATCTCTCCCCACACCTCTTTTGAGATTAAATGTGACCATGTGACTGACCATATTCTGCAACAGAATTTGAGAGGGCCTATGGGCTGACAACATAAGACCAGGCCATGCCTCATCTACTCCCTTTTCCCCCTTCACATTGGCTGGATGGTTGGAATGGCAATGATAAGAGTAATCTCAGAAACCAAGTATTAAAGAAGGTGGGGCTGCCATCATCCTGAGTCCCTGAATGACTGTGTGCAGCAAAGTTTCCACCCACTTAGAACGTTCATTTCATATGGTCATGTGAGAGAGAAATAAACTTTTTATTCTGTAAGGCACCTAAAAAAGTTAATTTGCTACTGTGACCCGGCCTACCCTTCATGGATACAACATCTAACTCAGAAAGATTATGGGGATTAAGTGAAATTGCAGTGGCTAACATTTATGCAGAGTCTACCAGTGTGCTAAAGACTTATACACATGGTGTCGTTAAATCATCACAATAGTCTTTCAATATAGGCTCCATCATCTCCATTTTCTAATTGGAGATCAAAGAGATTAAAAAATGTTCTTAAGGTTCAAGGACCAGAAATTGACAGTAATGGGACCAAATCCAGCTCTGACAAATGCTGAGCTCATGATGGTCTGCAGTAAGCCACATGTTCCCAGGTTTCACCTGCAGGTTCTCTCTCTCTCTCTTTTTCTATTCCACCTGCTCCTGATCCCCCATTTCTTCTTCCCCTCCCTCTTCCTCCATTCCTTAATATTGGATTCCACTTTCATGTAAGATGGAATGCTACAATGTAATAAATACTGCGGTCAGGATATGTGAGTTATGGTCTCAGCTCTTGCAAGCACTAGCTGTGTGAACTTGGTAAATCATTGAATTCCTCTGACACCCAGTTTTCTTGTCAGAATAATAGTTATGTCAATGGTAGTTGCCTTATCCATCTTAAATGATGACCATGAGGCTCAATTAAAATAAATTGCATCAAAGGTCTTTACATATTATAAAACATTCTAGAAATGGCAGGTGTTTTTCTCCACTTACCCCCTTTCCATATGCCAGTAGTCCACGATGTATGGTCCCTCTACAGCAGCATCAGCATCACTGGGAACATGTTAGAAATTCAAATTCTTAGGCTCCACCCAGGCTTGCTGAATTAAAAAATCTGGAGTACGGCCTAGAAAACTATATCTACCAAGCCCTCTAGGTGATTCTGAAGGACACTCAAGATTGAGAAACACCATCACATGTGCACACACATGAACACACACTCTCGTATCCAGATGGAAGTAAGTCAAAATAAATATTAAATAGAAAAGAAGTCATAGAAGAACAGCCTGAGGGTGGTGTTTGTGGAAGGAGGTGTGAGTGCTCAGGAGAAGCCTGGGAGGGAAGAGTAGGTCGATGATGTGCATAAGGGTGCCAGGCCTTCTGTATTTAGAGGAATTTCCTTCTTCTCCCGAAAACCATTGCTGTGGTCTATGGTTCAGCTATACCAATGGAAGAAGAGCAGGAAAAGTGAGTCTTCAAAGGTCCCCATATTCATGAGGACTCTTTTGGTTGCAAGTAAGGGAAGCCCATCATAAATAGTTTTAAAGAAAAATGCAAATTTATTGGCTTACAAAATTAGAAACTCCAGGAGTAGACTAACTTGAGGCACAAGCTAGGTTCTTAGGCTCAAACCTTGTCTCTTACTTTCTTGGCTCTAGTTTTCCCCATTGTTCTCATTACTCCCAGGGTCTTCTTGTGTGGTGGTAAGAATGTCCAGAATTTATCTGCTTAGCAGCTCTCGTGTAAGGAGAGTGCCTTTTTCCCCATAGCTCCAGCAGAAATCTGAGGCTGACTCTCCTTGATCTTGCTTGGGACACATGCCCACCCTTGGGCCCATTAGCATGACTCTGATTGGCCAGACCTAGGTCATATACCCAACCCTGGAGTCCAACATACCCACATGCACCAAAGAGGGGAGCGTGTTCCCTAAGAGAATATAGGACTGCTGTTACAAAAAGGAGGGCAGGTTGACGTCAGGCAGGTAATAATAACAAATGTTTACAAGAGACACTAACCTCCTACCTCTGTGAAGACTGGGATTATGGGTCAGCCATAAACTCCTACCAAGTTTCCCACCTTCCCTCTGAATCCTGCAGAATCATCTGTGACAGCAGTGACTGATCCTGAAAGGGGAGGGGTAGAACCTAGGAAACAGCAGCTTAAAAAATAGGCCTGACTGTATCTCATAGTTCCAGGCTTGACTCAACTTCTCCAGTCTTGGGAAATTATCCAGAGAGAAATCTTTGAGCTTCATCACTCATCAGTTCCCATCTCCTTTTGCAACTTTCTGTGATAAATAAAATTCCAGTTGCCTTACAAAGAGAGGCCTGGAAGCTTCAATGTCTTTTAGGTTTGAGTCCACAATCTGTAATCTGTGCTATACAATAAATAAATAAATTCTCCAGCATGGAAAGGTTCTTTATCTGTAATGCTTAATGTGGTAGCCACAAGCTACTCATGGCTATTGAGCACTTGAATTGTGACTGTTGTGACTGAGAAATTAAAATTTTCATTTTATTTAGCTTTAATTAAGTTTAAGTTTAATAGCTGCACGTGGCCAGTGGCTACTCTGGCCTAGAGTAGATTGTGGGGAAAAAAGTCAGAGCAAAGGCTCTGACATTCTGAATCCTATCAAGTTCAAAAGACAGGCTTCAATTCAGGGCTACTCACTTCCTGTTCTACTCTTCTTCTTAGTAATAAACTTGTAAGTTTTAGTGGACCCATGACCTACTAGCAAGAGGCTCTATTGCTCAGCTTGCCTCGCAGCTGGCAGGGGTGTTGGGCCGGAAGTCACATGTTAACTGGTTTATGGAATGTGAGAAGTTTTATGTGCAACTTTGGGGTTATCTCCTTAAAGAAAAAACCCTTGCCCTGGACTTTGTCTTCTCCTAGACTGGAAGGCAGATCTGGAATTGAACGAACTCAGTCCTCTTAGCACAACACCCTAGGAAATCATGGACCATAAAGATGGAAAGATGCTGGGTCCCTGAATTATTTGATGGAACAGAGATACCATATCAACCTTGAAATGCTCACTTTAGGACCATGTGGCAGGAGATAAATAAAACACTTTTATTTAAACCATTTTGATTTTCTGTGTTGTAACCCTTAATCTCTATGCTACTACATCATGTATCCAACAAGGCAGCAGCGTGGGGCAATGGACTGGTGATTTAGAGGTCTGAGTCCTCATTAGTTCCACCACTTGCTATGGCGGGATCTTAAATTTCTGTGTCCCCTTGTGTAAAAGGAGGCATTTGGACTGAATATAGGCTGTAGGAAAACAGATTTTATCTTGAGCAAAATAAGGAAAATAATAGCAACTACTTTGTAGAGTCCCAAGGATTAGACGAGACAACACATAAAGCACACTTAGCCCAACTCCTGAGATGCAACAGATGCTCTATAACTATTAGCTGTAATTATTGTTGTTGTTATCATTACTATTAAGTTCTGACCCTCACAGACTGCAGGGAGCTTCCTGGAGAACTGTGTCAACAAAAAGATGAGACCCCTCAGGACCCCATCAGTGCTTGCTAGAAATTAACGCCAGAATCATCCGGCAGGGTCTACTGTGAGCACAAGAGGGAGAGTTCCCTATAATGAAGGGAATTCCTGGATTTTTTTTTTGTTTTTTAATTTTCCTTTTTTAATATTTATTCATTTCTGAGAAAGAGAGAGCACAAGCGGGGGAGGAGCAGAGATAGAGAGACACCGAATCTAAAACAGGCTCTAGGCTCCGAACTGTCAGCACAGAGCCCCATGTGGGGCTCGAACCCATGAATCGTGAGATCGTGACCTGAGCCGAAGTTGGAAGCTTAACCGACTGGGCCACCCAGGCAGCCTGGGAATTCCTGGGTTTCCAAGGCACTTCCCTTCCAATCTCACAGAATTTATCTATCTGTACTGACAGCATAGAAACATCCTTTTCCCCTTCCTCCCTAAGCACATATGCCACCAAATACTTCGAGTAAAACACAAATACAGGAGCCCCTCCTATGGTCTTTCACTCTCTGGCCTGCTCTGAGCCCATTTTCTTTCTCTCTCTCTCTCTCTCTCTCTCTCTCTTTCTCTCTTTTTGAGCCTAACCCCTGAATCTGGAGACTCCAGACTTAGGAAAGATACCTAGACTTCTTAGGTTTTTCTTATTATTTTTTAAATTTCCTCCTCACCTGACTCAAGTCACTTTTCAAGGCCTGGAAATTGCTGTGTTAAAATGATATTATTCAGCCAGTTCCTTGAAGGAAGTGTTTGGAGGACAGGGGTACCCAACAGGTACAGTCCCTTTTGGGGGTAACCTTGCCTTGCTGATGTGATGACATGTGGACATCCAGGATTCTGGTCTTCTGGAAACATAAATACTCACACAGCTTAGAAAATAACCCAGGTCAGAGAATCCAAATCTGCATGCCCATACCCAGTCTCAAATCATTTCCAGAGAGAGGTTTTATTTGGGATCTTTTCCAAAATCACTGAAACTAGAGAAACTATGTATGGAAGGTTCAGTTGGGGAAAATTGGAAAATAGAATCAACTCAGTTTAAACAGTGCATAGTTCTCACAGGATAAATTCACTCCAACTCCCTTATTTAGAAAGATAGGTCTTTATATTTTTTTCTTTTATTTATTTTTTAGTTTAGAGAGAGAGCACAAGCAAGGCAGAGGGAGAGAGAGAGAGAGAATCTTTTTTTTTTAATTTTTTTAAAAAACTTACATCTAAGTTAGTTAGCATATACTGCAACAATGATTTCAGAAGTAGATTCCTTAATGCCCCTTACCCATTTAGCCCATCCCTCCCTCTCACAACCCCTCCAGTAACCATTTGTTTGTTCTCCATATTTAAGAGTGAGAGAGACAGAGAATCTTAAGCAGGCTCCACGCTCAGCATGGAGCCCAACATGGGGTTTGATCCCAAGACCCTGAGATCACGACTTGAACTAAAATCAAGAGTCAGACGCCCAACTGACTCAGCCACCCAGAGGCTCCTATTTATTCTTTTATATTGGGGTCAGCAAACTGGACCTCTTTCATAAAGAAAGCCACCATCTGTTTTTGTAAATAAAGTTTTATTGGACCACGATCACACCCATTCATTTACATATCACCCATAGCCCCTCTAGCCTTGCCACAGTAGAATTAAGAAATTGCAACAGAGACTGTGTGATTCACAAAGGCTAAAACTTTTACTTGCCTGTCCCTTTAGAGGAAAAGTTTGCCAATTCCTGTTCTATATTTTAGCAACTTCATTTCAGGCCAATATTATTTTTTTACTTCAGTCAACCAACCAAGCTAACACAACCATTACCATCTGCCCATGTGTACGTTTATTCCAGTAGCTTTGGTAATGGCACCCACGGCAACCATTTCAGCCTGATCCATCTCTATGTCCCTCCTTTCCTGGTCTAGCACCCTAAGAGTCCATCCCCACACCCACAGATAGGAGAGGTGAGTGATTTTGGGGGCCAAAACACACCCTGGTTCTCAGACAGCCTTAAAGCCCCAAGCCTGTCATGGTCTTTGTAAGTTCCCTTGTTCTGTCAGATGAGGCCAGACCACCGCATGGTGTGGTTCACAGAAGGCATTCCCCCTCTGTGGTGGGGAGAATACAGGAAGGCCAGAGATGGTACAACCGGAAAGTCCTGCCTGGTCTAGTGTGTGCATATTCTGTTGAGCTGATTTTTGCTGTGGGGGGAGCACAAACCCATGTTGCCAGATGTGCAATTCTTTAAAGGGAATCTGGAAATCCCTTTCATTTAATTTTGTTTCCTTTTGATAGGTGATCACTGCATGCTGAGGTTTCAGACTAAGAGCTAATGACCTTGGGCAAGTTCATCTGCTTTTCTCAAGTACAGTGTCCTGAGCTATCCAGTGAATAGAAAGAAGGAAGGAGAAGTACTCTCTCTCAAAAGGGGTTTTGGATGCTTCCCCATGATAATCATGACAGTTTTATAGAATGGAGCTTGGCTGGCACAGAGTAAGTGATCAGTAGTTGTAGTTTTTTGGTTTTTTTTACTGGAGGAGCACTACATTGAGATCCCATCTGTCTTGCCTATATCGATTCAGAATACAGTGTCCTGTCTTCCAAGGCAGAGACCACCTAGAGGAGAGATCCAGGGCTCAGTGGGAAGTCTCTGGAGCCCTTCATACAGAGGGGTGGGGGGAGAGAGATACTGCAAGGAACTGCTCCAGACAACATCTGCTGAGACCTTTTCTACTAGAGGGAAAATAAAGAAATAAATAAAGACGAAAGGCTGGAAGGAAGGAAAGAAGGAATGAAGGAGAAAAAGAAAGAAGGGGAGAAAAGAGGAGAGGAAAATTAGATTTAGAAAAAACTAAAAGCATAGATAACATTGTATTTAATACATAGGATGATACCCTAGAATCATGGTTCAGGGATATATAAAAAACTGCTAGAAAAAGTCATGTTGCAGATTATAATTAATGATATGTAAAGATGCTTAAGACATTGTTGAGCTTGAAAATCAGGGTATAAAATAATGTGTGTTGAATGAGACTAACAGTGTGTATGTATTTACTCATATCTAAATAGAAAAAAGACTAGAAAGACAACATAACATAAAAAAATGTTAATCTCTGGGTGACAAGACTGTGAGTGATTTTTGTGTTTTTGTTTTACTTATATAAACTTCCTAAATTGTCTTAACAAACCTCTAAGTTGTGTAATAAGACAAAATAAGAAGTATTAAAAATAATCAGTAGGAGTGTGATGTTAACTAGCTACAGCCAAACTGACAGTTTCAGATTCTTTTCCCAAACTTCCAGCAGGTGGCGCAATGGCAATGTCTGCCTCCGGCCAAGTTTCGCTCCAGATCAACAGAATCTCAGATGCTTTGCTGTCTGCAGGCCTTGGTAGGTTCCTGTACAGAGCCTCTGTTGAGGCAGAGGACATGTTCCCCAGTAGGGCGGGGGCACTTGGAAGAAACAACCCAGACCGGGGGGCTGCCCATGCTCAGATCCATGGCCCAGGGTTCCATTCTTCCTACACCGGGAAAGACAACAGTGTTAGAAATGCAATGAGACCCCTTTCCTCTCCTTCTCTCCACTGACATCCTCCCCCTAATTTGGCCTAGGGAAAAATTCAAGTTACACTTTTAGGTTGGCATTTCTGGATTGGATTGGATTTGCAGCTCATCCAAACCCTAATGATAAGTGAAATTTTGAGTTGAAAGGTGAAAAGGGGGGGGGGGGGGGGGAAGGAGGTAATTCTGTATCCACAATGTTCTCCAGTCAGTACACAGAAAACCCCATCTACAAAAATGATGGACATTTTGGCCACTCTCAGATGTGTGGGTAGGAGGGCAGGAAGCAGGCAACCAGGCTAACCAGCCTCCAGGGAGTAAACGGGACAGAGTCTTTCCAGGCCTGGACATATCTGAGGCAATGGATGGGCACAGCTGGGGCACAGCCTTCACCTGCTCTGGAAGAGGAGCATATCTCAGAGGAATCACCTCCACTCTTTCTTTTTCACTTTTGTTTTGAATCTTAAATTGTTTGCCCCTAAGAGAACCACTCTGAAGGGAATTCAGGGTAAAAAAAAAAAAAAAAAAGCCTCCAGAGTCCACCAAAATGGTCTCCATTCTACCCAGGCCAGCAAACACACACACAGTCTGGAAATAAGAAATGTTCTGGGCCCTTACTATTTCTCACAGCTCTTCAATAAGCCTCCCATGCCTTTCTCTGTGTTGATATGAAGAAAAGGAAGGGAGGAAGGCAGGGAGAAAAAGGACAGCATGGCTCATCTTGGCAAAAAGAGGCTAGCAGTCTCCCCTGGCCTGGTTCCAGAAGTTTTCACTTACTGACTTATTCCTCTTCACCCCCGTTGTAATCTGGACACCTTAACAGAAGACTGACTTGCACGTGGCACTCATCTGGGTTTTGAGTAAAGGAATCAAAGCCCTTAACATATAGTAGCTTTCAATCTCAGACAACCTAGGCAATCAGAAGGATCCACAGAAATGACAGGCAACAGGGATGTGGCAACAACCATATGTGTATATGTAACTTCATCCTACAGATGTTCATTCCTGCTCCAGCCCTCTTCCACCCCCACCTCCACACCCCCAACACACACATACACATGCACACACACACAGGCATTCCTCAGGGCACTAGAATAGTGGAGATCATATAACAACAGGAAGATGAAAATAACACTTATGAGACTGTATATCAGTTCAGATTCAAGGCTAAGGGCTTTGGAGTCACTCAGCCTGGGCTTGAGTCCCAACCCTGACACTTCCTATTGTGATACTTTGGATTACATAAACTCTCTGAATCTTAGTCTCCACATCTGTTAAATGATAATAATAATGTCTACAAGTCACAATATTACAGAGAGGGTTCAACAAGATTCTTCACGTAGAACACTTAGCGCAGTGCCTATCTGGGAGCAGCTCAGTACAAGTGTGCCGTTATTACTTTCTAAAAGCCAAGGATAAAGGGGCAGTTTGAGATTGCCTAACTGAGTTTGTCAGTTGAAGGGAAATTTCACCAGGGGCAGTCATGGTCAGTGACAAGACCTACTGTCACCAAGGTAATTTTTAAAAGACATTTAGTATGCTTTTAAGCAGATCCCAACACTTTTGGGGGGGACAGGTTTTTAAAGCCACGATCTGGGGACATCTGTGTGATCAGTAAGCTAGGAGGGTGTGGTGACCACCAAAATAATCAACAACCAGCACAGCAGGAGCTCCAGCCAACTGGAAAGAACCCTGTCTTAATGCTGGATCAGGGTCCGAGAGAACCCCTGGGAGCCAGGCCCTTTATGTTGGATTTTGGGGAAATTTGGGGAACCCAGGGAAGGAGCTAGGCATCAACAATGCAGAAGGGCACTTGGCAGGGGCTCCTGACCAACTAGTACATAAGAAGTCTAGTAGGTCAATAATCTTCAGGGTCATGCTGGTGCACCCTGGCTCAGTGTCAGTTCTGGGTCAAGGTATGGGGTTCAATCTCATTCTCACTTGAGCATTCCTTTGTCCACCAGCCAGACTGGACAGCCCATTTATAAATATGACGTCTTTGGCAAAAGAGATCAGTGAAAAATGTGTGAAATGATGTTCAGCAGAAATCTCTCCCCAGTTCTGGAAGGACAACACAATGTTAAAATGGCACATGGTTGGTTCCTAATCTTTTGTAACTGGTAGAGGGTAAAATATTCAGGAGCCCCACTTTCTAGCTGCCAACAGTCCAGGAGAGAGCTTATTCCCAGTACGAATGGAAGGAGAGTCCACTAATGCACAAGAGCTCTTCTGAGGTGGGTTTGGTGAGGCATGAGGGAATATCCCATGAGGTTGTGAGCTCTTGGAGTGAGGAGCACACCAGGCTCTGTGCCACTCCCAAAACACTGTTCCCGATCAATACTCAGTGTGGCCAGGTGTTAGTGTGGAGCTCAAGCTTTGGTCAGAAAGGACTGATCACATGTCTGGGACAAGTTTCACCAAGGTGAGGGACATGAGGGGAAGAAACATGAGAGCATGGGGAGGGAAGACTTTGAAGCCAGCCTCTGTGGTCTTGTGTCTGGGCTCCAGGGAAAGATAGGGCTACAAAGTGAAGCTGGAAGAATGCTTTGTCTCCATATTCTCTGGCAGACTGTAGGAGAGCAAGGCAGTTGTCCTTTGGAACTGGCAAGAATGGAAGGGGGTAAGAGAAGAGATCATTCCACAGTTGCTAAGTGGCCTGAGTGGAGTGGGTGCAGTTTGGCCCCCAAGCTAGCAGAAGAATGGAGCCCCACTACATGGAAGGAGCTGTAGGCAGCAACAGCACTGGGAGACACCTTCCCTCAGCAGCATCGTTAAGACTTTCCTTGGAGTTTCCCTGCAAAAGCTGGAGGGGCTATGAGGAGAGAACCAGAGGGCCTGCTGCAGTGGGAAGGCAACCCAGAGAAATGCACGCCACTCGATGACAATGACCCCCACATCTAGAGAGCATTCTGCAGTTTACAAAGCACTGTCTCAAACCTAACTCTTCCCAGTGGAGATTACTACTCCTGTTTTCTAGATGAGAAAGCAAAGACCCAAGAAGGTGAAGGGATGGAGTCAAGGTCTATCATGATGGTGCCAGGACGCACTGGATTGTCATTCAGGTTTTCTGGCCCTCAACAAAGCACTCTTAATCAGCGTGGGATCAAGTGAGGCATGTGGGGTGTAGTACATAAGGAGGCAAGATCCTGAAGAGTGAGGTGGCTGGGGCACAAATCTGAAGGTGCTTGAAATGGCTCTCAGGAGTGTACAAATGGGCAGTCTGCCTTCTTAAATTTGGTCCTGAGACACCTTGCTCACCTCCCCCACACCCAGGCCTTCCTTTAATGACCTGTCCCATTCCAGGGGCAGAGAGCTTTGCCAGAGGAGCATACTGTTGGGATTGCAAACTAGATATCTCTGGCCCCCGCTTGCCTGTTGGGCACGTCTGGGGCCTCACCACAGGCTACATCTTTACAGAGAAGTAGCCTGGCATCTCAATCTGTTCTTGCAGCTCAGAGAGGGGGAGAAAAGGAGAGGGTTGCCACCAGATACGCTGGGCACCACAAACAAACAACAAAAAAGATTCATGTGTTCAATGGAGCTGAATTTTAATTGATACTTTCTCAAACAGTGGTTCTGAACCAACATCCCTCAGCCCCCAAAGATGATAAAGGGGGTGTGGCTTAACGCCACAATTAGCAGACAACCCCACAACAAATACAGTAAACATTAATCATATTAAATATTGAAAGCAGACTTTGGTACGCTTGAAGAGCAATGGGTTTTTTAAATTTTATTTTACAGAAGACAAAGCAATGATTGTGGAAGAATTATTCCAATGTCAGGGCTGAAGGGAAATAATGTAACATTCTGGAATTTATATAAAAATTACAGCTTTGTTGTGTTTCACACTATATATAGTAATTTAATCATTTGCAGCTGATTAATTTCAGCGAAGGAAAATGTAGCATTATGCATCCCTAATGGAGTTCCAAGGTTTGAATTCTAATCGTGAGTTGGGCACAGTTTAAGTCTAAATTAGCAATTAGCCTGGGCAAGGGACATGTAGGTTGAAATGGAGTCATCTGTTGACACGCACTGAGTCAACAAGAGAGCGGCAAAGAAAATCATCAGGAAAATGCTCACCACAGAACACTCTTTGCTGGGTTAATAATTATAATTCCTGACATTACCAGCATGCCGCTGCACTTTAGAAAACATTTCTTGTACGTTTATCTCATTTGCTTTGGTCTCCGTCTAAGTCTATGAAGTGGAGATTTGTGCTCCATTTCATAGCAAGGAGACTGAGGCTCAGAGAAATTAAGATCACAGTGAGGAGGAACATATTGTGGCAGTCTTTGAACTCAGATGCTCCAGTTTCAAAGCTAGCACAGATGGTCCTCAAATTACAATGGTCCAACTTACAATTTTTTGACTTTGTGAAGGCGCGAAAGCAACACTCAATCAGGAGAAACCGTTCTTGGAGTTTGGAATTTGGATCTGTTTCTGGCGGTATGCAGTGGCAGCCACAGCGTCCAGCCCGCTGTGCCAACAGGGAGGGTAAACAGTGACACACTTACAACCATCCTGCACCCATAAAACCATGCCGTTTGTCACTTTCAGTACAGCATTCAATAAATTGCATGAGATAATCCACACTTCATTCTAAAATAGCCTTCGTGTTGGAGGATTCTGTCCACCTGTAGGGCTAATGTAAGTGCTCTGAGCACGTTTAAGATGGGTTAGGCTAAGCTAGGATGTTCAATAAGTTAGGTATATTACATGCATTTTCAACTTATATTTTCAACTTATTGATTGGTTTATTCGGACATGACCCCATTGTAAGTCGAGGAAGAGTCTCTCTACAAGATATTTTCTGGGAGAAATTTGCTCCATCTTGAGATTCTCCAGAATGAAGTGCAAAGGTTATAACAATACTGATAAAAGTGACCCTTGATGAAACTCTCATGATGCATCCAGCACTGTGCTAAGCATTTTAAGGTATTAGCTCAGTTAATCCTGGAACACACCTATGAGGCAGCTTCCATTAATATTCCCTTTTACAGATGAGGCTCAAATGGGTTAGGCTATTTGTCTAAGTATGCAATTGGGACTGAGAACCTTGCTTTCTGCCATAACACTTAGCTCCTCTCAAAGACAGTTCTTTTTTTTTTCAATATATGAAATTTATTGTCAAATTGGTTTCCATACAACACCCAGTGCTCATCCCAAAAGGTGCCCTCCTCAATACCCATCACCCACCCTCCCCACCCTCCCACCCTCCATCAACCTCAAAGACAGTTTTTAAATGGCAGGGTAAGGTGTCTGGATCATTGAGTCCATTTGGAATCTGGCATGCTTGGTTGTGATGCACATTTGGGGCCAGGAACTAAGCAGAGCCCCTGTGCTGGATATCACCACATCCATTCTCTCCTCTCCACCTGCTCTGAGCCAGGAAGGTGAGGCTGGGTGGATCTGCTGAGTCTGGCCAGGGGGAGCAATGGCAGGAAAGAGATAGGAACGAGGCTCCTGTCACATGGCCACGATGCCCTCCTTGCCTCCAGGTTTAATAACTGCACCTCTCCCTGCCCCCTTCAAGCCCAGAGTTGGGTATGGTGCCCACTATCACCATCCCTGGAGCATAGCACTCTCCCTTCTTACAGTTTCTCTACAGTTTGCCTTTCACCAATGAGTGATGCATAGAAGACCTACTCTGAAGTCCAACCAAGCAAAGGTTGCTTTCAAGGAACTGGACAGAGAAGACTGAAAGATAGTAAGCTTTTCAATATTTCATTTAAACACCCACAGAAACCTGAGACTGGAATGAAGAGCTCTCCCTGGGTTACACTCTTCAAACAAATGGAAGAGCTCACCGTGTGTCTCTAAAACCTCGGATCCCTTTGCTCATGCAAACTGCCGATCCTTTGTGCTGCCTCCAAATATCAGGGCTCTTTGGATGCAGGTGACAGACACAAACTCAAACTGGCCTAAGCAAAAGCCAATTTCATTAGTTCATGGACCCAAACTGGAAAAAGTAGAGTGGATCAGAGCTCGGGGAAGCTGGGATCCAGGAACTCCACTACCAGGAGGATACTCTCTTCCATTTCTTTTCTGCTTCTCCCTGCACGTAGTCTTTACTGACAAATGCAGCCTTGCCAGTGATGCCATTGACAAAAGCAAAATTAAAACCAGCAATCAGATGGGAACTGGTCATTTGGAGTGAAATTCACTGAATCAGTCAGAGTCCTGGCAGGAAGCAGAATTTCTCAGGTTGTTTAAATAAAGGGATTTTTTAAAAAGCATACCCACCTTTTCTCTTTTTTTGAATGTTTATTTATTTGTTTTTGAGAGAGAGAGAGAGAGAGAGCACAAGCAGGGGAGGAGTTGAGAGGGGAGGGGGGAGGCACAGAATCCCAAGCAGGCTCCAGGCTCTGAGCTATCAGTACAGAGCCTTATGTGGAGTTTGAACCCATGAACCGTGAGATCATGACCTGAGCCAAAGTCAGATTCTTAACGGATTGAGCCACCCAGGTGCCCCTAAAGAGATTTTTAATAAAAGGACTCTTTACAGCGATGCGGACAGTGTTAAGTATATAAATAAGAACTACCAGAGCACCCAGACTGGAAGAGGAGGAATCTATTATCATCGTAAGGTGAAGGGCCAACAGGAGGAAACACCACTGTTGGACAGTAAGAGCTGCCCTGTGGAGAGGCATGAGGTGGGGACTCAGGTGTGACGGATGCTGCTACCGCCAGCAAGAAGAGCTGTAGCACCTCACCTTTTCCCTCTCTGATCTTTGATGTCTTGCCAGTAACATGCTCCCATGGGCCTCACCCAACCAGATACGCAAGTACAAGCAAATTGGGGTGGTACAGGGTTCAAGGTCAACCTCCCAGGGTACAGACTAGGGTAGTTAAGGCAGAAGGTGGAACTCAGGAGACAAAGGGAGACTAACCTGCATGTTTATTTTGTATCTGTTGGGGTGTTAGGAAAAGTGAACGTATTTAAGAGTGTTTTGATTTTATGAGCATTTCCTAAGAATTTCAACATCAATGACATAACTGACTTGAAGCAAATATCATCCAGAGTTACTAAAACCACTGAATGATTAGTTGGTTGGCCATCAAGATATTTACACGATCTCAAAGTATCTTCCCAAAGATTACCTGTTAATTACAAAATGGAAGGTAACTTCCTGCCAGAGAGATCTGCCAGGCAGCTGCTTAACCAAGCAGTCTGGCTTAGCATCACCAGTAAAGGACACACTGACACCAAGTGCCTCGTCATAGGATGCCACAGGAGGTATGCAACTTCACCTCTGTTGTATTCTTGCCAGAATGGTTAAGCTGTCTCATCTGGAAGAAATGATTAGGCAAGTCCAGATCATAGAGTATACTACAAGACAGCTTGCCCAGACTCCTCAAAAAAGTCCATCCCCTGACCAATAACAACTGAAAAGTTAGGGGTAATTCAAAAACAGAGTACTGCACACAATTTGGACAAGCCTCACATACGTAGTATTGAGCAAAGTAAGCCAGATTCAAAGGAGAGTTTATAAAGTGTGATTCCACTTACATAAAGTTAGAAAACAGACAAAACCTATTTGGGTATTAGAAATCAGGACACTCGGGGTGCTTGGGTGGCTCAGTCGGTTGAATGTCCAACTTTGTCTCAGGTCATGATCTCACAGTTCCTGGGTTCGAGCCCCACATCGGGCTCTATGCTGACAGCTCAGAGCCTGGAGCCTGCTTCAGATTCTGTGTCTTCCTCTCTCTCTGCCCCTCCTCTACTTGTGCTCTGTCTCTCTATCAACAATAAATAAGCATTTAAAAAAACCTTTTACATTAAAAAAAAGGGGGGCACCTGGGTGGCTCAGTCAGTAAGCGTCCGACTTCAGCTCAGGTCATGATCTCACGGTTCATGAGTTTGAGCCCTGCATCGGGCTCTGTGCTGACAGCTCTGAGCCTGGAGCCTGCTTCAGATTCTGTGTCTCCTTCTCTTTCTGCCCCTCCCCCACTCACACTTTGTCTCTCTCTCTCTCAAAAATAAATAACATTAAAAAAAAAAAGTCAGGTTTTCCTTGGGCATGATGCCAGGGAGGATGCCCAACAGAACATTCTGGGGTGCTGATGGTGTTCTGTTTCTTGATCTTAATGCTCATTATAAGGGTGTATTCACTTTGTGGAAATCTGTTATAGCCAGTGTGCTGTGCTGTGTGTGTGTGTGTGTGTGTGTGTGTATTCACACTCCTTAGAGAGAGGAAAAGAGAGAAATATAATGTTAATGTGGCAAAATATAGCCAACTGATAAATCTATATGAAGGATATATGAGTATTTTTCATTCATTATACTATTATTTTAATTCTTCTCTTCTTTGAAATCTTCCGAAGTAAGAAGTTAGAGGAAAAACAGAAATGGTTTTAAATTATTTTTTAACTGTTCCACGCCACACAAATGGCTGGCATATTATTTATTAGGAATGGCCTCTCCAATACATTCACATCAGCCACACACTTATTTAAATATATGCAAACTGTTCATCCTTAGCTAGTACAAAACAAAGAGCAAAAAAAAAAAAGCGCAACTATTTTGCATTCATCATGATCCCTAAACACAAGCCAAATATCTGTCTGGTGTTCAAACAAAAAAATTGCAATCTTTTCCCGTGTTAAGAGAAAACGTGCTGTGTTGGGCATACTAAACTATAGCTTGGAAACCACAGAACCATACCTATGGGACTTTGAATTCCTACAGGTTATTTTAATGGTAGGTGAGTTTTACTATGCTCGCTAAATTTAGAACCCAACTGACTTAGCTGTGACACCACCGGCAATGTTGACCAATATTAGAATCTTGTTTATCCTTTAAAATATATAATCTTCGTGTGCCTGGGTAGCTCAGATGGTTGCACGTCTGACGCTTGATTTTGGCTTAGGTCATGATCGGAGGGTTGTGGAATTGAGTCCCGTGTTGGGCTCCATGCTGAGCGTGGAGCTTGCTTAAGATTCTCTCTCTCTCTCTCTCTCTCTCTCTCTCTCTCTTCCCCTCCCCCCTCCTCTGCTTGCTTGCTTTCTCTCGAAAAAAAAATAATAAATAAAAGTATATGTTCTTGTTGGGGTAGGAGGAAGAAAATTCAGATCTCTGTCTTCTGATTTTTTAGACCCAGGCATGGATAGAAAATCCCAGAAGAGGGCAGACAAAAGAGGAAACAGAGAGGAGATCTATTTGTTTTTATCCACCTCTGTTCCAAAATGGCAGAAGATCCAATGTGGGGAGCGGCTACTCTAAGAAGCAATGGTTCTTACTGTCAAATGTCATCATGACAAAATCTTTATGCCTCCCCCCAGTTCATCCTTTAACTTCCAAGGCTTCAGGAGGGCACAAGTATTGTGGCCTCTTGGCAGCCTGGGTCTGAGAAAGAAGCAGACTCTGATCCTGACTCTCCAATCTTCCAAAGCCAACTAAATAGACAACTTTATTTCAGCCCAATTGCCAGCTGATCTGTGAGCCACTCTCTGGCACATTCCTGGAACATAGTAGGTGCTCAATACATACTGTTAGATAAATGAATGAGCTAGGGAGAGGGGACTGCAGAAGAAGCTGAAGGAATGGTTTTCATAGAAGATTCTATGCAACTCAGAGGGCTTTTTGCTGATTTCTGCTCAGAACCCAGCTCTGGAATGCTCAAGGATGCCATCTGGGATCAGTAGAGATGTATCCTTGGCAGGGATATCAGCATTCTTACTTCAAGAGACTTTGCAGGGAACTGACATCTGTAAGGGGGCAGAGTAGGAAAGAAATACCATAGCTGTGAGGCAATTTATGGAAGATATACTAATTTTTGAGTCTATATGTGATATCCCCTAGGAGTCCTTGACTAACTCAGCATTTGTAGGGGGCTAAGGTGGTGACAGCATAAGAGTATAAGAGAAAGAGTCAGTGAAATTAAGGAGGGGGGCTACTATTACAATGAGTCCATTTTGTGTTCTAAAAAAATCTGTATTGAGAGTGAATTATGTGTTAGATCCCATGCTATATACTTCAGATATGTTATTTTGTGCAATTATCACAGCAACGCAATTACGTATCTCATTTTACAAATGAAGAAACTAAGGCTTGAAAAGGTAACTTACATAAAGGTGATGGTTATGGGTCAGCTTGACTGGGCCATGGGATGCCCATATATTTGGTTAAACGTTGTTCTGGGTATGTTATGTCTGTGACGGTATTCTAGGATGAGATTAACATTTGAATCAATATACTAAGGAAAGCAGATTGCCCTCCCCCAATGTGAGTGGACCTCATCCAAGCCATTAAAGGACTCAACAGAATAAAAATGCAGAGTAAGAGAATTCTTTCTCTGACTGTCTTCAAGCTGGACATCAGTCTTCTCCCACCTCTGGACTCAGTCTGGAACTATACCATTGGCTGTCCTAGGTCTCTAGCTTAGTGGCTGCAAACTTTGAGACTTTTCACTGTAATCACATGAACCAATTTCTTATAATAAGTCTCTTTATATTTGTATACAAATTTGTTTAACTTTAACTCAGTAGTTCCCTGATGTGTGTGTGTGTGTGTGTGTGTGTGTGTGTGTGCATAGTATTATTATATTCTGTTACTCAGGAGAATCCAGACTAAAATACTAAGATAATGCAATTATATAATAGACACTCTTGGCTGAAACACCCCACTCCCCTTGCTGGTAGGACCCACCTTCCACTATGAAGACTTAAATTTCCAAATACTCCCCTTATCAGCTTCTCATTCAGGGCACAGGCATGCAACCCACACCTTGTCATGTGAACCTAAAGGAGAGTTTGGAGGGAGGTAGTCCTGCAAAAGAGTTTCTTTCCTAAAAAAGCAGCCAACCAGGAGGAAATAGCTCTATCCAACTTGGTGGAGGATTTCATCTGCCTGGTGCCAGAAACTACAGCAACATCTTGCAATCAGAAGGAAGACACTGCCTTTGTGCTGAGGAAGGCAGAACAGAAAAAAAAAGTGTGAATTCATGACATTACTGTAGAGCTGCTGGATTAACCAATTTTGAAATCACTGGCCCTCCAGATTTCTTATATGACATAATATTCTTATTGTTTAAGACCCCTTTAATGTCAATACTACCCAAAGCAATCTACACATTCAATGCAGTCCCTATCAAAATAACATCAGCATTCTTTACAGAACTAGAACAAACATTCCTAAAATTTGTATGGAATCAGAAAAGACCCTGAATAGCCAAAGTAATATTGGAGAGGAAAAACAAAGCTTAAGGCATCACAATTCTGGACTTTAAGCTATATTACAAAACTGTAATCATCTCCACAGTACAGTATTGACACAAAAACAGACACATAGATTAATGGAATAGAATAGAGAACGCAAGAATGGACCCACAAATATATGGCCAACTAATCTTTGACAAAGTAGGAAAGAGTATCCAATGGAAAAAAGACAGTCTCTTAAGCAAATGGTATTGGGAGAACTGGACAGCAACATGCAGAAGAATGAACCTGGACCATTTTTTAACCCCATACACAAAAATAAACTCAAAATGGATGAAAGACCTAAATGTGAGAAAGGAAACCATCAAAATCCTACGGGAGAAAAGAGGCAGCAACCTCTTGACATAGGCCACAGGAACTTCTTACTTGACATGTCTCCAGAGGCAAGGGGAAAAAAAGCAAAAATGAACTATTGGAACCTCATCAAGATAAAAAAAAACAACTTCTTTACAATGAAAGAAACAATCAACAAAACTAAAAGGCAACCGATGGTATGGGAGAAGATATTTTCAAATGGCATGTCAGATAAAGGGTTAGTATCCAAAATCTATAAGGAACTTATCAAACTCAACACCCCAAAACCAAATAATCCATTGAAGAAATCGGCAAAAGACACGAATAGACACTTTTCTGAAGAAGACATCCAAATGGCCAACAGACACATGAAAAGATGCTCAACATCACTCATCATCATGGAAATACCAATCAAAACCACAATGAGATACTACCTCACACCTGTCAGAATGGCTAAAATTAACAAGTCAAGCAACAACAGATGTTGATGAGGATGCAGACAAAGGGGAGCCCTGTTGCACTGTTGGTGGGAATGCAAACTGGTGCAGCCACTCTGGAAAACAGTACGGAGGCTCCTCAAAAAATTTAAAATAGAACTACTGTATGACCCAGCAATTGCACTACTAGGTATTTATCCAAAGGTTACAAAAATGCTGATTAGAAAGAGCACATGTACCCCAATATTTATAGCAGCACTATCAACCATAGCCAAATTATGGGAAGACCCCAAATGTCCATCAACTGATGAATGGATATATAATGGAATACTACCCAATGATGAAAAAGAATGAAATCTTGCCATTTGCAACAACATGGATGGAACTAGAGTGCATTATGCTGTGCAAAATAACTCAGAGAAAGATATCGTATGATTTCACTCATATGTAGAATCTGAGAAACACAACAGATGAACATAGAGGAAGGGAAGGAAAAATAAGATAAAAATAGAGAGGGAGGCAAACCATAAGAGACTCTTAAATACAAACTGAGAACAAACTGAGGGTTTCTGGAGGGGTGGTGGGTGGGGGGATGTGTTAAATGGGTGAAGGGCATTAAGGAGGGCACTTTTGGGGATAAGCACTGGGTGTCATATGTAAAAGATGAATCACTGGGTTCTACTCCTGAAGCCAAGATGACACTGTATGGTAACTAACTTGAATTTAAATAAATTTTTTTTAAATGTATGCCCAAAAGACCCTTTAAATGGAAGTCTGTTTCCTGCATCCAAAATCATCCTAACCTAATTAGCTGATTTAATTTTCACTGTACGAACTCACATTAAAGGGCATCAGTTTATCAAGTCACAGGTATAATTAGAGTTTCAATTCGTATTCTTCTTTATTTACAAATAGTCCAACTAAACGCTAAGTATGTCTATACATCTATGTCCATATCCATCCCTGCATCCCTTCATCCTTCCATCCCTCCATCCCTCTATCTATCAATCATCTATCATCTATCTATCTGAGTTCTGTGATCGAAAAAGTTTGGGAAGCTGTGATTGGAGCATACTATAGCTCCTCTGGAGAATCACAGTGAACATTAACGTGGGAGAGCCTCTGAGAAGTTCTACAGTAAAGAAACTTCAACTCAGTATTTCTCACGTTTTTGTTATCTAATCACAGAACTCTTTCTTTGAGCACACACTGTAACAGCAACCAAGTTTGGGAAACACACAAGTGACTGGGTAACTCTCTCTCTCTTAAGATCCCACACACACACTTTAAGAGGGCAATTGTTCCCTCTGAAGGCAGCACTTGTTATCCTGAAGCACTCAAGCAGAGCCTCCAGCACAGAGAGGCCACTTGGAATTTGCTTAGCAGATGTTTACATATAGCTGATGTTAATTTCTACACAAAAGGTTTGTTTATGGCCTTGACTTATTGTTTAGGATTCACAACTACATTCTAGGACCCTCGAGTCTGGCCCGTCATCCTGCTTGAGCTAACCATATTTGACACAAACAGTTCCCATTCAGGGTGGCCCTAACCCCTGTTTACACCATCCACAGCCCAAGAGGCAATCTCGTGCTTGTGTGTGAACATAAACTTCAGATCACATGCATCCTAACACTACTTCATGAGCAAGAAATTATTACATCTGGTTCATTGACATTTACTTCTGGGAACTGTTTCCATCAAATTAATCCGTTTATCTAAATGATCTTCCACTCACTTCACTACATCAGAACTCACCAATACATTTTCTGTTGATGCTTCCAGTCCTCCTTTATGTGGCCCAAGATACAGGGTCATTATTGCCTGCGGATCTGCAGACTGGACCCTGATCCAGTCTGCTGTGAGGTGCGAGGGAGCCCAAAATAACATGTACCCCATCAGCGTTCAGGAAAGGGGAGAAAGAGTCAGACAGCTAAATGTGTCAGCGTCAGCCTGTTACTGAGAGTGCTTTTGGGAAAAGTGACTTCGACGTGCAGGAGCAAACAGGCCTTGTGTTAGGACAGATAGTGTATGCCACAGTTTTAACAACCAACCAGGACTCTGGGCGGCTGGTAAAAAAAACAAAGGTTTATTTCTGATTCACATGCCCCCCGTGGCTGGCTGAGGGTCTGTGCCATGTCATCTTTACCCAGGGACCCAGCACTTGGAGCACCCACTACCCGGAACGCTGCCACATCACGGCAGAGGGGGAAATATGAGTGGGGAGACACACACCCACTCTGGGAGCTTCTACCCAGAAGCGATCACATCGCTTCTACCCAGAAGCGATCACATCGCTTCTGCTCAAGTTTCATTGGCCATGTGTGAGCTCCATCACCCAGGCCCCTTACCTCTGAACCCCAGAGCCAGACAGATGTGTTCCTCTAGAACAGGCGTCACTGGAAAAGCCGCAGGCTGCATCCCACAAAGAGCAGAGCCAGGCAGGTGCTCTCTGCAGACACACAGATCCCAGAGCACTCGATGGGGCTAAACAGAACTCCCCGTCAGCTGACAGGATGGACATGGCCAGGCAAAGGCAATCAAATCACACTAAGACTTTTGCACAACAGGTTATTCCTTATGGTCTTCTTCAGTATGAAGTTCCCCCTTTCACTCTTGAACCCCTTCTTCTTCGACATGTCCTCCACCTTCTTCATACTTTACTTTCCCATCACTCTAGCCTGCTTCCTCCTTCTCCAGTGACAGCAGTGAACCCCACTCCACCGCTGGGCACCCAGTGACATGAGCCAACAACCCAGTGGCTGAATCACAAACAGCAAAGGTGATGTTTAGATCAGTGTGAGACAGGCTTTTCTGTGACTGGCCGCCATAGGCTTCCTGTGGGAGCACTGAGCAGGTAGATAAACGAAGAGATAATGTCCCGTGTGCAGTAGGTACAGTAGCTGCTCATTCAATGTCAGTTTCCACCTTCAGTACCTTTGCTTCTTTTGGTCCTCTCATGGCATGCCCTGTGTTTTTCTCTCTCTGTATCCAGATGCCAACTATTCCTCAAATGTCAAGCTTAGGTCCCACCTCCTCAGGACACGTTCATACCTCTATAGCCAATGGTGACCCACCATGATGCTTTGTCTACATCCCTGTGCTAACCCTTGGAACTCAAGTTGTTATCTGACTTCCATGTGTGAAGATGGACTCTACAAGTTACCTGGAAGCTCTTGGAGGGTGGTGGAAATGCCTCATATGCCCTCTGCTCCCCTGACAGAAACCAGGACAGTGCTGGATGCAGAGCAACTTTGTGACAGATAGTTTCTGGAATGACTTGATATACAGGCTGTGCGGGGTGGTTGGCGAGGTCTGCTCCTATTACAGCGGGTAGGGGAATGAATGAGCACCAGCCCGGGCAGGGTGGACACTTGATCATGCCGAAACCCAGGAGACAGTCTCCACGTGAGTCCACGACTGTGGGGTAAGATGAGACTCTCTCTTTCCGGAAAACATGTCAGAACTGCCAAGGGGGAGGGTTACTCAGCTGGAATCAGTAAGGAGATAAAGGAAATCTCACACAAATTTTATTTTAATTACTACATTATTCATTTCTCCCAGGATTCTGGGTTTTTCATTTGCTTGCTTTTACTGGACATTTTTTAACAAGTAAAGAGGTGAATTTTGCCCTGTGAACGACCTAGGAGCTGCAGCTGATTCTGGCTTGATGTCAGTGACTTTTAATGAGGTGCCAATGGCAAAGTGACTCTCTTGCCTAAGTTTTGATGTACCAGTAATAACAATTATTATGAGCCAGTTACTATTCCAAACATATTTGTACTAATCCATTTGATTTTTACAAGAACTGTACAAAGCAGGTGCTGTGAATGTCAATGTCTCAGAGATCAGAAAGCAGTGTAACAGAGAGGTTGGGTTATTTGGCTAAGGTTACAGAGCCTGGAAGTGCTGCAACCAGGGTTTGAACCCCTGTACTCTGCCTCCAGAGCCCTGACCCTTAATCTCTGCACTGAAGGGCAGGTGGGGCAAGAATGGGAGAACTTGGGCCTTCTGAAATCAATCACATAGGGCATGGCCTTGAGAGACAGACAGCCTGGGTTCTTTACTGTCTATTAGAAGTTTCATTTTAGGCCAGTTGCTTCACCTTCCTAGGTCTTAGTTCTTTCATCTGCAAAGTGGGGTTAAAAGAAATTAATATATAAGGTGTCTGGCACATAGTAAATGCACAGTAAATGTTAGGTATGAATTGTTCTCATGTTCTCTTGTCTCCTAAGACTAGAGTCTTTATTTCATTCAGACTGCATTCCATCTGCCACTCTTCTCACCCAGCTCTGTGACTTGCAAACACAGGAAAAGAGAATTCTCTGATGAAATGGAGTTTCCAGGCCGGCCAAGCAGTGACTAGATCACCAGGCACCTCTGTCCAACACCTGCAGTCAGAGGTTCATAGGTCCCTTAGGAGACCCCAGATTCCACCGCTTTAGCTAGGAATAAAGATGTGGCTGTCGGGGCGCCTGGGTGGCGCAGTCAGTTAAGCGTCCGACTTCAGCCAGGTCACGATCTCGCGGTCCGTGAGTTCGAGCCCCACGTCAGGCTCTGGGCTGATGGCTCAGAGCCTGGAGCCTGTTTCCGATTCTGTGTCTCCCTCTCTCTCTCTGCCCCTCCCCCGTTTATGCTCTGTCTCTCTCTGTCCCCCCCCCCCCAAAAAAAAAAGATGTGGCTGAGAAGAAAACAAGTTCCTTGGGTATTTATCATTATAGTTCATTTATGCCTTTTTTACCTTCCCCCTCTCTGGCCCTTAATCAGATATTTCACATTTGTTAATAAATCCAAAGTCCAATGACAGAGCTACAAACAGCAAACCAACCAGTGTTTCCCCATGGCTACTTCATAAAATGACACAGACCTAATCTAGCTGCAAAGAGGGGCAAGCTGGTTAAATTAGTTTTTTTACAAAAAGAGGAACTCTCTTCCATTGTGTTTTACCTCCAACAATATTGAAGGCAATTTAATAGCTTTATATGCAAACAACCATGTCTGGTTCTCAAGTAATTGCCTTCCCTGATGTAAACACTGGTTTGGGCTGTTCACACTTCACCCAAAATAGCTGGGTGAGCAGGTGTGGTCTGGAGAAAGAGAATGCCTGGGTTTGAGCCCCACACTTGCCATGTGACTTTGGGCAAGTCACTTGCCCTCTGTAGGAGGCCACTCAAAAATAATCATGTCCTAATCCCTGGAATTCGGTAATGCTAATATGGGGGAAATTTCACAGGTATGATTAAATTAAGACTTTTGAGATGAGAAGATTAGCCTGGATTAAATTAAGACTTTTGAGATGAGAAGATTAGCCTGGATTATCTGGGTGGGCCTTCAATGCTATCACAAGCATCCTGCAAAGAGATGTAGGAGTTTATGCCCACACACGGAAGGCAGCCAGTGACATGATGGGGGAAGGAGAGAGACAGATTTGAAGATGCCATACTGCTGGCTTTCAAGATGAAGGAAGGAGCCATGATCCAAAGAACGAAGCTCCAGGAGCTGGGACAGAGAGGCAGCAAATTTCCCCCTAGAGCCTCTGGAGGGAATAGAACCGCGCCTTCAGCCTGATTTCCATCCAGTGAGACTGATGTTGGACTGGCAGCTTCCAGAACTTGGAGGGGAGAGGACATTTATGCTATTCGAAGCTGGGAAGTTTATGGCTGTTACAGGCAGCCCTAGGAAGCGACCAGAGCCTCTAGGAGTCATGGTCTCCATGACCACCAGACACAGGATGGGACAGGGCCAGGCAGGTGATGTGGAGGTGGGGACTGTGACAGAGGTGCTAAAAAGTGAGATGTGGAAGCTGGCTACAAATGCCATAGCGGGGCAATTTCCTGGTGACCCAGGGCAGACCTCCACACATCTGCTCAGCACTTCTTGAGTGTCAGGCCCTTGTGTAACTCTACACAAATTCTAGTGGTATAGACTCTGCAGCCAAAATCTCACTGCGCCTCTAGGTACCTGGATCAGGCTATTTAATCCCAACGGCTCGGTTATCTGAGCTGTAAAATGAGCTAAATGAGGTAACGGTACAAAGGACTTGGTGGCTTACCTGGCACAGAGAGGTCCCTGAACAAGGTGGGTTTCCTTACAGTCCTCTCAAAGAACAGAGAAGCAGCAGGGGCTTCTCTGGGATCTTCCCCTCCACCCCCTTCCAGCTGGACACCAGTGACAGAAGAAAATGACCTGAACTGTGATTCTTGTAGCACCGTGGCCACAAAAGTCAGCTTGCAGACTGGGAATGGCCCTTGATGGTGTTCCCGTCAGCCCTTCAATGTTCACTGGACATGTTTGTTGAGCATCTACTACATGCCAGGACTGGTCAAAGCTCCCAGTGAAAGCAGAACAGTATAGCACATGGCCACTGCCAGCTCCAGAAGTGTTTTGTGCAGATTAGAAAAAGTTGCCCTCTCTGGGCAGACACAGCCCTGCTGGCACACAACTTGGCAAGCAGGAAGCCCCTTTGCATAAAGGAAAAGGTGTCCCCTCATCCAAGTGGACACAGCCCATGCAGGGCTCATGGTTTGACCAACAGAGTGAGGACAGGTCCTGTGTACCCTTCATCCAGGTGGCCTGGCTGTTCATAAGTGTCCTGCTAGATGCAGTGTTCCCCTAGTCATGCTTTACAATTTTTTAATTTGAATATAGTTGATACATGATGTTACATCAGTTCCAGGTGTACAACATAGTAATTCAATTTCTCTAGGCTTTATGCTATGCTCACTACAAGCACAGCTAACGTCTGCCACCACATAACACTATACGATACCAGACTCTGTTCCCTATACTACACCTTTTATTCCTGTGACTTATTCATTCCATAACCAGCAGCCTGTATCTCCCACTCCCCCCTTCACCCATTTGCCCATCCCCCCACCCTCTTTCCTCTGGCAACCATCAGTTTGTTCTCTGTATTTATAGGTCTGATTCTGCTTTTTGTTTATTCGTTTGTTTTGCTTTTTAGATTCCACATATGAGTGAAATCATATGGTATTTTTCTTTCTCAGTCTGACTTATTTCACTTGGCATAGAACCCCCCTAGGTCCATCCATATTGTTGCAAATGGAAAGACCTCATCTTTTTTTATGGCCGTGTCTTATTCCATTGTATCTATACATCACATCTTCCTTTTACATTCATCTATTGATGGACACTTGGGTCGCTTCCATATCTTGGCTATTGTAAATAATGCTGCAATAAACACGGGAGTGCATCTATCTTTTTGAATTAGTGTTTTTGTTTTCTTTGGGTAAATAGCCCATGTGGAATTGTTGGATCATATGTTATTTCTATTTTTGATTTTTTGAGGAACCTGCATATTGTTTTCCACAGTGGCTGCGTCAACTTTCATTCCCACCAACAGGGCAGTGCATTTTTCTTAAAGCTAAATGTGCTCTGTTCAAGAGCTTCTCTTTGATTCTCTCCTTTCAGATAAATGTCCTTCCATTTATGAAATGAGGGTAATAATAGATGGCCATCGAGAAGTGTAGATGGCACTTGTGGGTTTTATCTCTTTTGTGAAATGTTCTTACCTCACAAAATTAAGTTGGCAACTTTGTCAGTTCTCTGGGACATCTTTCTGGCCTGCAAATTTTATAGCTTTGGAAATCACCAACCAATGGGAGGCGTTGCATGGTAAGAAGCCCTCTGTTCAAGCAAAGAAAAAGTCATTGCAAAACACAGAGCCAGGCAAGTACTCTATTAACATCAGTGTCCCCGAGCTGCAGCGATCTGCATGACATCTCAGAACTGCTGGGTTGCTATGGTTATCACTATACCTCTGTAATTACCTAGGACGTTGCTGTCTTTGTGAAACATGAGGCCCATGCCATGCAGGTATTCAAAAAAGAAAAGATGTTTGCATCTGAGAAATGTACATGTGAGCAACAAACGCCACTACTGGAATGCAGCCACATGCACACATGAAAACATTCATGCACACAGGAGAAGCACTGCCTCTTGCATGCTTTGGTGATTAGATGTGCCTCATGTGAAGACCACATAGCTGCGAGGAGGCAGGCCTTGGCTCCAGAGCTTAATCTTTCTCTTTGAGAAAGACTGAAAGAAGCCAGGATTCTTTCAATTGCTGGAAGCAGAAAACTGGTCTCAGTGAGAGGGGAGTGAATTGGCTCACCCAACTGAGAACGGAGTGTTTCTGTCAGGAATAGCTTGATCCAGGGGCTCAGTAACAGTAACAGGATCTGGCTTTCTCCTCATCCCCCTGATGCTCTGCTTTCCCTGTGATCACTGGGCACAGGCTCTCCCCTCAGACGGCCTCACCACGTGGCCGATTGGCTGCCAAATTTCTAGCCTTGGATCCACCAGAAAAAAGGAAAGCTTATCTTTCCCAACAGTTCAAACAAACAAAAGTTCTGCGTCTGGGTCTCATTAGCCTGAGTTAGATCATATGCCTATCCCTGCACCTCCCACTGTAATCAGGGGCATGCTGAACCCTGAGCTGGGTTGTGGGGGAGCCATAGTTCTCTAGAATATGGTCAGGGTCAACGGATGTGGCCAGCCTAGCTTCCTTTTACACCTAAAAGGAGTGGGTTCTAAGAAGTTAGTCCCCAAAGGGACATCGCCCATGCTGCTCATTCTCCCTTTGCCTCTGCCCGCCTCCTCCCTGATCTGTTCTCCCCTTTGAGATGCTGCCCAGTAGGGACTTTGTCCCCAGGCCCCTTGCTGGCTGGCCTCTGATTGAATCAGATAACGGGAGGAACAAGCAGGAGATCTGAGGGAGGGAAGGAAGAAAACGAGGTGAAGGTACTTCTTCCCTGCTCCCTCACTGCTCTAGGACCTCCCAGCACCCCATTCTCACTGGGGCAAATTCATGGGACTTCTTCCTCCTGCCCTGTCAGCCTCCTGCTGCTGTAGTCTCTGGGTACCTCAGTGCCCCCTGTTTGTTCCTTTGACCCTGTACATATATCTGTTCATGGTCCCTTAAAGTTTTTTCATTAAACCAAGGGTCAGCAAACTCTGGCCCATAAGCCAAATATCTACGTCCCAGTCTCTTCTTGTAAAGACAGTCTTACTGAATGGAACTCAGCCTCACCCATCGCCCATCACTTAAGTGCTGTCTGTGGCCAATTGTGGCAGAGACTATGTGACCTGCAAAACCAAAAATATTATTATCTGGTCCTTCACGGAAAAAAAATTACCGACCCCTGGGCAAACCATCGGTGATGGATTTTGTTTCCTGCTGCAACCCTGCCTATTACGTTTTCTTATAAAACTTAAGAGGAGAGTGCTACTTTTGCTGGGAGATTTGCATGTAAATATCAATATAAAAGGTCAACGCTGCTGGCTCAAGGGGAAACCACATAGGGCAGACAGAGACATAGCAATTTTTGTTCATACAGCAAGCCCTGCTCTCTCTCAGCCCTTGAGATGAGGGGGGCAGGACAGAGGGTGCTTCCAGGGCTGGCCCCTGGCCAGCACCCATATAGACGGCGCACCTGAGTGCTCCAGCTTCATCAGAGCATGCCGGCGAACGGGAAAATCAATATGTAAAGAACCAAACCGAAATGCTGGAAGAAAAAGATGAACATTGCTAGGTTTAGAAAATAAAAATGTTCTAAACAGATAAACAGTAAGCATTGCGCTTTGATTTGTACTGTTTTCCAGTCCATAAAACCCTAATATCCACCGACGTTTCATTAAGAGCTTCTATGCCACTCGGCAAGCCTGCGGCAGCTTGAACAGATTGCTGCAAAAATGTTATCCGAGCCGCAGACCCAATCTTTAGCAATGTTTTACATGGGTGCTAAATGGGGGAGAAGTCTGATCAATCATGAACAGAGCTCTAGTTTAGGGGAAAAGTAAATGCTAGAGTTAAATGAACAATATCTATCATTCTGCAATGCAGTTCTTCCAGTCAATCAAAAAAAAAAAATTCTAGGCAAAGAGCATTTATGGGAGTGAGGGGGAAAAAAAACCCAGCAATGAACATATGCAACCATATCCTTCGGCTTTTCAGAAACAGGGAGGATTTGTGTTGTGAATAATAACTCCAGTGAAATAAATGTTCAAATTATGTTGGAAAATTGCTCATTTGGACTCCTAGCCTTTTGCAATCTCCAAAGCTAATAATACTCCAGTTTATGAAATCTCTAACTAATATATCAAAACCTCTTCGCCTGTTGTCATACTCAGTCCCCCAGTGGCCCCACTGAAAGTTTTCTGAATGATCAGCCAGCACTAAAGCCACTACAGGGGACCCTTTCCTTTAATGATCTCCATTCTGTGACTGCAAGGAAGAAGAAAAAGCCCTAGATAAGAATGCAGCAACCCTGAACTGGATTCTAGGCTAAGCTGAGAAGCCTTCGACAAATTACTGAATCACTCTCTGAGTGAGCCTCAGCTTCTTTATCTATAAAATGGGACCAACTCCCCCTGCTCCCTGCCACCCAGGTTCTTATGAATTCATCTATTTCCATTTGATGAATATCTTCTAAGAATCTTTTATGTGTCAGGAAAGTGCTGGGTGGGGAGGAAGGTGCAGGCCCTGCCCTCGTGAAACTCGAGTGCTGAGAAGAGAGGGCCAGTGACAGCATGCTGCAGTAAGCCCGAGAATAGCCATAGAGACAGGTCTCTGGAAGCACCCAGGAGGCACCTGCAGGCCAGAAAGAGCTTCTGGAAGGAAGGGATCCCTAAATGAATTCTTGAGGAATAAGTCAAAGAAGAGGGGTAGAACGGAGAATATTATCACAAGGAAGACGAGAAAGAAAGTGGCCCCTTGGAGGTACTTCAAGCACCTTTGCATGGCCACATCCTGAGGTTCAAGGTGGGGTGTCACGAGCCCAGGGAAGGAAGGAGAGCTAAGCAGGACCCAGCTATCAAGGGGCCTCCTGGTTCCTCTGCGGAATTTGGACTTAACCTTAAAGGCAATGGGGAGCCCACTGAAGGATTTCTGCTGGGGGAGGGAGCCTGATTTGCTGTGTTTTAAGAAGGCCATTGTCACCCCCCAACAGCTGCCAGGTGGAGGAGTGAGAGAGGAGGCTGGAGGCACAGAGGTCCACAGGCCAGAGGCACTGGCAGCTGCGGAAGAAGATACAGGGAGCGGAGATAAGGTAGAAGACGCCTTGTAAGAGGCATGGAGTTGACAGATCAACCTGCTAGACTGGTGGGGAAAGGAGAGGAAGGTATGAAGAAGGACACTAGGATTTGGGCTTGGACAAAAGGGCAGATGCTGGTTCTTGTCACTGAGAGGGAGCATGCTTGACCATGGTGCCTGGCACAAGGTAAGGTACACAGTAGGTGCTCAGTAAATGTTTGCCAACTCAAAGCAGAATCCTTATTCTCCTAGCTTCGTTCTCATTCCACTCCTGCTGCCCCCACCCACTGTACCTCATTCTGTACATCACTGCCTCGTAAATCTTCTTAAAATACCAATTTGTCTGTCAAATTGAAATGGCTCATTTAAATGGCTTAGGATTTCCCCAGGCACCACTCAAAGCCCCTCCGCTCAGCCTCCCTAAGCCAGCTCGCCCACACCGAGCAGTCTTGTTTCTGTTCTACTTCAGCCAGAACGTCCACATAGTGGCCCCATGACCTGCTGGCCTTCAGGTCTTTATTCGGGCTGTGCCTCCTCTCCGGAGCACCCGCCTCACCTCTCTTTTATTCTGCCACTGCAAATTCAAATCAGAGAATCACAGTGGAGACGAGGAAAAGAGAAAGCAATTCTCTCTGTACTCCTGTTAATTCTGTTAATTCAAGACAGGCATAGTTCTTTGACATCCAGGCGACTCACAGGTCTGAGGTTAAGGAAGTTACGAAAGAAGAGAAAACAAGAGGTAAGTTTATGTAGGTTATAAATAAATTGGCTAATCAGACGAGTCTTAATACATCCTCCTAGTACATTCCAGACTCTCGGAGTCCTTTTGATTTTGAAATGCGTTTTTAAAGCATGAGTGGATTATGATTGTCAGGGGGAAAAAGCAGTTTTCTTACAGGCCTGAAGCTGTAAAAACTGCTATTCCTGTTCTTTCCACAAATGAGCCCACTTTAGTATGTCCCGCTGGGAAATGAAGGCAATTGCTTTATGCCTGGGAATTACCAAAGATTTACTTGAAAGCACTACCTCACACTCAGTGGGAAATAAGTCTAAATGAAAGGGAAGACAATTAGCCCAAATGTGCCAACTGCAACGGTGTTGGCTGGCTGGTTGGTTGATCCTGAAGGCCCATTTTTGTTTCTGGAATCAAAAGTTGCAAAAACAAACAACAAACAACAAGACCCCCAGTAGTCATATAGTCCAAAGATGAGAAGCCCGTGGGGCAAACGCAGACAGGGTTACTTTGAAGGCCACCCATCTTTGTGTTTGAGCCCTTCCCAGGACTCTGGAACAAACTGGAATCCTTTGGGCCAAGAAAGGCACAGAGCTCCCTAAAACAACCAGCAGACCCAAGTTCTGTCCACCAGGCTTCCCCATTACAACATGACCTACCTCCTGCCCCAAGCTGGTTCCACCCCCTTTCCAGCCACCAGGGCAGTATTTCTCAAACTATGTCCACGAACTACCTGTACCTGCTTTAATGCATCCCATGCTTCCTGGGTCCAAATCACTGAAGGTGGGTTCATTCTTCAAGGCTATTTGTGTGTAGTCAGACTAGCAAGGCTCCTTTTTTTCTCCCGGTAAATTGGCATTCTCCTTCCATTGCTCTCCTTATCCAACTTAGAGTATCCAGTCCATTGTTTTATTCTAAACATCCTTGCAATTCTGTGCCCTACAATTCTACTCTGTTCCCCCCAGGAAACTCACTCCTCACGCACCTCAATAGTGTTGTCAAATCTCTTCTACTCTCTTCAAATTACAATTTCCTAATTACCAATCATACAACCTTGTAGCAATCCCCTAATTCTCTGAAGATTTAGATACTACCAAATGAGAATTCTCTCCTCCTCTAGATACCAACACACACACACACACACACACACACACACACACACACACACACACACCAGTCTTCTCTGGCCCCATCCTTCATCTTGACTCTGGATCCCACCCGGCCTTCCTTCTCAGAGCCTTACACTTTCATGTGCCTCCTCTCACCTGTGTTCTTAGTCATATTCTCTTAACTGAACTCTTCCCTTGGCTTTCCTTTCCCATTATAGAGCATCACTAGAGTAACAAATTAGTGTGGGGCCCTCTCCAATATCCAACTTAGAGAATAATTGCATCCATAAGGACATGTTCTACATTTGGATACCACACTTGAATGTTCACCTGATTGTTGCCTATAAATCCTTAATAAAATGAAGAATATGTTCAATACAGCTTTTAACATTTATGATTATGGAAATTTCCAAATATATTAAAAAACAGAGAAACTAGTTTAATGAACCACCACGTACCCATCACCCAGCCTCAACAATTACTACCATTTTATGGATGTATTTTAAAGCCAACCTCACATATCAAGTGATCACAATATGCAACTCCAGATGATAAGGGCATATTTCAAAAACATAACATCTACCAATTACTACAGCTAAATAATTGACAGTGATATTAATCACCTAACATACAATCCATGTTCCATTTTCCCAACTATCTCAAGATGTCTTTATAAGTTGGTTTGTTCAAAATCAAGATTCAGTCAAGATTCCCATATTGTATCTCGTTGTGTTTCAAGTTGTTTTCATACTATAGTAGTCTCCTTGCCTTTATTTTTTTTAAAGGGTGATTTCGTGGGCCATTTGTTATGTAGATTATCCCAAATTCATGATTTGGCTAATCATATCCTTACAGTGTTGATAACTTGTGTCTCTATTCCCCACATTTCTGGTAAAGTGGTAATTACATCAAGAAATTTCATTAGAGGGGCGCCTGGGTGGCGCAGTCGGTTGAGTGTCCGACTTCAGCCAGGTCACGATCTCGCGGTCCGTGAGTTCGAGCCCCGCGTCAGACTCTGGGCTGATGGCTCAGAGCCTGGAGCCTGTTTCCGATTCTGTGTCTCCCTCTCTCTCTGCCCCTCCCCCGTTCATGCTCTGTCTCTCTCTGTCCGCAAAAAAAATAAATAAACGTTGAAAAAAAAAAAAAGAAAAGAAATTTCATTAGATTGGGGCACCTGGGTGGCTTGGTCAGTTAAGCATCCGACTTCGGCTCAGGTCATGATCTCACGGTCCGTGAGTTCGAGCCCCACATCGGGCTCTGTGCTGACAGCTCAGAGCCTAAAGCCTGTTTCAGATTCTGTGTCTCCCTCTCTCTCTGCCCCTCCCCTGTTCATGCTCTGTCTTTCTCTGTCTCAAAAATAAATAAACGTTAAAAAAATTAAAAAAAAATAAAAAGAAATAAAAAAGAAATTTCATTAGATTGGGGTGCCTGGGTGGCTCAGTTGGTTAAGCGTCCAACTTCAGCTCAGGTCATGATCTCACGGTTCATGGCTTTGAGCCTCACGTCAGGCTCTGTGCTAACAGTTCAGAGCCTGGAGCCTGCTTCAGATTCTGTGTCTCCCTCTCTCTGCCCCTCCCCTGCTCACGCTCTGTCTCTCTCTGTCTCTCAAAAATAAAGAAAAATGTTTTAAAAAAAAGACAACAGAAAAAGAAATTTCATTAGATTTGGGTTCAGCCTTATTTTTAGTAAAGTACTTCATAGATAGTGCTTTTTAAACAGGATGTGGTAGAGACCACTTTTAGAAAAACTCTTCCTCATCTAACATCCTCTTCCATCTATCAACCTTTCTATCTCCTCCCCATCCACAGCCAAATGTTTCCTGAAAGTGGCTGTCTTCACTTTCTTAATTTTTTTAGCTTCTACCCATACTTTAACCCACTCAGATCTGGCTTCTGCCCCTGTTGCTCCTAGAAAAAGTAATGACCTCCATACCACCAAATCAAACAGACTTTTTTTTTTTCCATTCCTATTTTGTTCCAGTATAAAATTTAGGAGGTTAAAACAAGAATTTATTTTTCTCCCTCATGGTCCTGTGGATTGACCGAGATTAGCTGGCAACTTCTCACTTGGGGTCACTCAAAGGGTTGGAATCATCTTGACATTCAAGATGGCTTCTTTCCTCATATGTCTGGTACCCAGGCTAGAATAGCTAGATTAACTGGGGATTGGCCAGGCATCTCTCTCTCTTCTTGGTCTCTCTCTCTCTCTCTCTCTCTCCCTTTCTCTTCCATAAAGCATTTCACAGTTAGTTTGGACTTCTTCACAACATGATGGTCTAAGGATAAACGGACTTTTTACTTGGTGGCTGGCCTTCCTCTGAGTAGGCGTTTCAAGAGACCAAGAAACACTGCAAGGATTCACATGACCTAGTCTCAAAAGTCACATAGTGTCCCTTCTGTGCAGTTTATTGGTTGAACGCAGACAACCCTCATTCAATGTGAAGGATACTACACAAAGGTATGAATTTCAGGAGGCATCCTTCATTGGCGGGGTGGGGGTGCAGGCGGGCATCTTTGGAGACTAGTGGTCATACTTCCTCTTTGACTTTTCAGCAATTATCAGAGCCTTTGGAAACTATCTGTTTTCTTAAATACGCTAGTCCCTTGTTTCTATAACACACCACATTTCTGCTCTCTTTCTGCCTCTCTGACAAAGGTCTATCCATGGTCTTTGCAGGCCTCATCTTCCTCTGCCATTATCTTCCAGGCCTGGCCCTATGCCTCTTCTTTTCTATATCTCTTCTCTCCCAAAGCCATTTCAATGTCCACAGTTTGAATTAATTCCTAAAATGTGAATGATGAAAGTATTAATAGGTCCAACCCAATCTATCTGCTGAGCACCATACCTCACTATCTCAAAATCTCCCTTTGAATATCCAAAGGTACATCCAACTTAGCATGTCCAAACTGAACTCCAAATGGACCTCTACCCCCAACTGGGGCCTCTTCCAGAATTTTCTATATTGTCTAATGGCACCACCATTTCCTCCTTTTGCACAGAAATCTGAGGGTCATCTTCAACATCTCTCTTTGTCTCTCCTTTATTGGTTCAATTTATTCTTTCACCGAAAGACTGTTTCTGAAATATTTCTGCCCCCTCTCCCCCACCTCCATCTTTTATCACCACGTACTATCCACACGACCATTTCACACATGTCATCTCTAGGGCTATCCCTTGAAGAAGGTGAGATCCAGGGCACCGCAAGGCAGTGCCGAGTTCACCCAAAGTTCTGGCCCTTGAAAGGAGGCCATTCTGTATTGGCATATTTTATTGGCCCCTTGAGATATTGTTAAGGACAGCAACATCAAAATTGAATTTTAGTGATGTTGATTACATGATATTCATTCTGTCGCTTCCCATCCTAAGTGCAGGGCTCAAGAAAATGCTCCATATTCTCTACCCAAAGGAAAGGCCTGCTAAATGGTCTCCTTGCATCCACTCTTGTCCCTTTAGAATTTCTCACACTTAACTGATTGAGTTACCCAGACACCCCTAGAATTTCTCCATGCAGCAGCAAAAGTAACCTTTTGCAAAATGAAACTATGGATCATGCTCTCTGATTAAAACTCTCTAATGGCTTCCAACTGATCTCAGCATAAAGGCAGAAAAAAAAAACCCAATCCTTAACATAACCTCCAACACAAATAAGAGACATGGTCTGTCCCTTCTTTATTGTTATGATGTTTTGACCACAAGTAAGAGAAACTTGAACTCAATAAGGAATCTCAGGAATTATATAGCCCATATAACAGGAAGTCCTGAGGTAGGGTGGCCTTCAGGACAAATTAATTCAGCAACCCAGCCTATGTCAAGGAAAAAGGTTCTTTCCACATGTCTCCTCCATCCTTGGTGACAGCTTCATCTTCAGGAGGAGAGGATGGCTGAAGCTGCCCCAGGCTTCACATTCAGGTTTGACAAAATTCAGAGGGACAATTAAGGACCCACTTTTCTTTTGACTCACTCTTAGGAGCAAGGACACTTCTCTTGGAAGTCCACAGGAAACTTTCCTTCTCTTCTCACTTGCAAGAATCAGGGCACAAGCTGATAAGTAAACCACTAACTGGGAAGGGGTTCACCCCCCTTGAACTGGGAGTGAAGTTAGTGTCCCCTGAGGCAGAAGACTGTGTTGGGGGATGTCTAGATTCCTGAACAAAGTGGGGGTTCTGTTGTGAAAGGAGAAAGGTATAGGGCATGCTGGGTAGACTCTGCAGTCTGATCTCACTCCAAGTTCCCCTGCTTCTCTCCACTGCAGCTACATGAGTCTTCTTTCACACCCTTGTCTGCACCTGCTTCCTTTGTTCAGAGTCTGGTACATCCCCAGGAATGCTTCCTCCTTGAGGAAATATGAAGTATCCTTCCCGTCTCAGCTAGAGCATTACCTCCCCTTGGATTCACCCCTGACCTTTGCAAGATCAAATCTCTCTGCCAGACAAATGCTCTTAGAGCCATGGACTTCTCCCTTGTAGCACTCACCACTGCTGCAGTTGTACATGATTTCTGTGATTATTCCATCAATATTTTTCCCCCATCAGACTGAAAGCAGGGACCATGTCTGATTCTCCTCACTATTGGATCATCATTGCCCAGTAGTGTCTGACACAGAACCACAAAGAAACAAAACCCAAAATATCATGAGTTGCATGAAAGAGTTTGAAATCAAAGGGAACGATTTTAGTTAAGGTGACTTTTACCTGAGCGTCACATAATCTGTGGTCCAAAATGGGAAACTTTTGAGAGTGAAAGGGGGCTCAGTTAATAGTTGGGGCCAGGACAACAGGGTAAACCAAGATGTTTCCACGAACGCCAGGATAGGTGGTTACCCTCTCTGTCCCTCAACATTGTCCCAGACTTCTTTTGTTGTTGACGTTGCTGTTGTTCTTTTTGTGGGTGTTTCATTTGTTTGTTTGTTTGTTTCAAGTTTTTCCAACACTTCTTCAGGAAAGAATAGGGGAGGCATGCATTTCCAAAGGACCACACTGATGTACCTCTCTTGGGATTTCCAAGGTGACCTTGTTTTTCTTGGTTTATGTCTCTGAACCTTTGGGGCACATCCTGCAACTAGAGCACAGACTCCTAGAGTATCCATAGTTTGCATAATTTTTTTTTCTATACGTCATGGTCATTGAGAAATCTGCTCTGTCACTTGCTGTTCATGGTAATGTAAACTGGTACACCTTTCTGGACAGCAGTTTGGTAGTTTATCTTCAGAGTCTTCAGAAAAGGATATACCTAGCAATTCTACTGGTAGGAATTTGTTCCATAGAATGGATCAGATAACACTCAAAAATATTTGTATAAGAATTTACTATAAAAAAAGTCCCCCAATTGTTCATCCTTCCCTGTGTCCACACCATTTGCCCATAATTGTGCTGAGCCATTCTACTCTGTGCAGTTGGCCACATGGCCTGCTTTGGCCAACAGGATGTGAGCAAATATGCCACAAGCAGAGGCTTGCAAAAGTGCTTGCACATTTCTGCTTAGCCGTTGCTCCTCTGAACAGCTATGAGAACATGCTTGGGCTAGCCTCCTGGAGGATTACTACCTGGAACAGACCAGAAGTGCCCTGGCTGTCCAAGCCATGAGCATCCTAAAGAAGCCAGTAGCCAGCCAGTCACAGACATGAGCAGGTCAAAATGAGGAGGACTGCTCAACCAGCAGGCAGTTGCTGCAAAGGTGTAAGTGTGCCCAATGGAGAACAGCCAAGCTGAGTCCAGATCAGCTGAACCCCCCCAATCTTGCAAACCAAACAAATGTTTATTCTGGTATGCCACTGCAATTTTATCAGTTGCTCACTACATAGCATCATTGTGTCAATAGATGATACAATTGCAGTGCATCCAACAATTGAAGAATGGACCAATACCATGCAGCCATTAGGAATGTTGTGTAGATGTATACGGACTTGAAATGTTCACAGTAGACCGATAAGTTACAGAAGGAATGCAGAACATTGTATATAATATGAGACCATTTTCATAAAACATAAATGTTTGTACCTGCAAATGAAAGTGTCAGGTCTAATATACAACAAGATGCTGACATGGTTATTTCTGGATGATAGAATTTGAGATGATTTGCATTTTTTGTTTATCTGCATTTATAGTTATTCTATAAGAACATGTGTTACTTGCATAATTTTTCATAAGGGAGAAAAATATTTTGTTTGATTATCCTTTGGTTTGTCAGTAATAATCCTGAATGCTTTTTGGGTTCTTTTTGCAGATAAGGTCTTCAGTACTCTATTTCTACAATATCCTGTGCAGGAAACTTGGAAACATTGCCTCTTTCAAGATTCACTAGGGAGTGCAGGTAGTAGAACATCCTTTTCTAATCCCTCCAACAAACCCGAGAAATAAAGCTCTGCATGTGGGGGTGGCTTTCACACCAGCCCCAAAGTTTAGAAGAACCCTGTTTCCAGCTCCCCTGCTGGAGCCAAGATACTGTAGAGCTCCCTCCCCCAGAGACAAGGGCTGGGGAAACTGGGAGCAGAGGAGTGCACCCAAGCAACTTCCGACCTACAGGGCTTAGTGACAACCCTTGAACAAACAAAAGAGAACTTTTTCTAAATTCCTAGTAACAGGGTATCAAATTTCATACATTCAGAAAAAGAAATTCAATGCCCCAAGGCAGGCCAAGCATACCTAATGCTAATTCTTCCAAAGACTAAAAGGACTTTTTCTTTTCTTTTTTCTTTTCTTTTTTCTTCTTTCTTTTCTTTTCTTTTTTCATTTTTTTCTTTCTTCATTTCTTCCCTTCCCTTCCCTTCCTTTCCCCTCCGGTCCCCTCCTCTCCCCTTCCTCCCTTTCTTTCCTTCCTCCCTTCCCTCTCTCCCTCCCTCTCTCCCTCCCTCTCTCTCTCCCCCTCTCTCTCCTTCCCCCTCCCTCCCTCTTTCTTTCTTTTCTTGCTTCCTTATCCAACATTTTGTAGTGAGACTCTCATTTAAAATCAGCCCTAGTTTATATAGCAACTCTATCCCTGCATTCTCCTTGCCAATCCTCAATTTGCAATAAATCGCATATCCACTTTTTTTCTGCCACAAGTGCTGCTGTTGCTCACACCTGCTTCACAAAGCTGGTGAAATCACACATCAGGCTGAAGGATTCTATAGCAGTCATATAATAATAGTATTATATGTAATCCCACCCCAGCTGGCTATCCTTAAAACCCTGGATTTCTTTTTCTAATTCCTACTGATTTCCTCATCCTTTTCCCTAATTTGAGTAGATCTTAACCTTTTCGATCTTTTTCATGCCCAAGCATCTCTGCTCCCTTCCTCACACACTCTGTGGAATTGACTCCTAACATGTGAGATCCAAAGACTGGCATTCCTCCTTCTCCAACTGTCTCCCTGCCTCCTTGTGTCCTATGAACCCCCCACCCCCCACCTTGCTCTGCTCCAATCTTCCTCCAAAGCTCTTGGTCCCAATCAACAGGTTTCCCCAGGACAGAGACTCTTTAAAAGCTCAGTTCAGGGGATCAAGCAGAGTCCACGAGGCACTCCAGATGATACAAGATTCTTCTCAAATTAATGCAGATTTTTGCCCTTATGTCAATCTTTAGGTGAGAGTCTCTAGCTTTCACCTAATTTCCAAAGGGTTCTAGTGATTGAGGGCTTTGCTTCATCAGTTACCCACACTTTCTTGCATTTTCAGGCTCTTCCCTTTTGACAGGCATCCTCTTCCCTATCTACAAACAACCTAGGGCCGTGGACAAGCATGAAATACAACTGACAGGTTGACAGGTTATGCCAGGTCTGCTCAGGCTGCCATTACAAAATAGCACAGGCTGCGTGGCTTTAACCACAGAACTGTATTTTCCCACTTTTTCGAGGCTGGACGTCCAGGATCAGGCTGCCAGCATGGCTGGCATCTGGTGAAGACTCTTCCTGGATTGCAGACAGCCACCTTCTTGCTGTATCCTCATATGGTCTTTCTTTGGTGTGTGCATGCAGGCAAGGGGTGAGGGGGCGATCTCTCTCTCTTCTTCGGCTTTTCTTCTTGTTGTAAAGTCAGGAGGGACAACCTCCAAGCTCTTTACTTGTTGAAGCTGAAACAGGAAACCCTGAGAGGGGCTAGTTTTTGATTGCCTGTCTTTGATTGTCTTTCCCTGACTAGTTTGCTTTGACGGTGAAATCCAAGGTTGGTAGTAACAGTCCCATCCACTTCAAGGATACACTTTATATTAGTTGTATCTGTTTAAATTTATTGAGACTTGTTTTATGGGCCAGAAGATTTTCTTAGTCAATTTTGTACACTTGAGAATAATGTGTATTCTGCTGTTGTTGGGTCGTTTTTTAATTTATTTATTTTACTTTTTTGGTTATTGTTTAATGTTTATTTATATTTGAGAGAGAGAGAGAGAGAGAGAGAGAGAGAGAGAGAGAGAGAGAGAGAGAATGAGCAGAGAAGGGAAAGAGAAAGATGGAGATAGAATCTGAAGCAGTCTCCAGGCTCTGAGTTGTCAGCACAGAGCCAGATGCAGGGCTTGAACCCACGAACCTCGAGATCATGACCTGAGCCGTTGTAGGATGCTTGCTTAACCATTTAACTGACTGAGCCCCTCAGGTACCCTGGGTGTTGTTGTTGTTGTTGTTTTCTTTTAAACATCAATCAGGTCAAGTATTGCTAGAGTTTCAAATCTACTATATTTTTGCTGATTTTATGCCTATTGTTCCATTAGCTATTGAGGGAGAATTTTTAAAAAGTTGTTGACTATAATTGTGTATTTGTCTATTTCTCTTTGCAATTTTTTTCTCCATTTATTTTAAAATTTTGCTGTTAGGTACATAAACATTTAGGATTGTTAGGCTCGCTTGCCTAACTGACCCCTATGTGATTGTGAAAGGACTTTCTTTACTCTTGGCAATATTCTTTGCTCTGAAATATACTTTATCTGATATAAATATAGTCACTCCAACGTCCTTTTGATAAGCATCAGCATGGTCTATTTTTTTCTATCCTTTTACTTTTAACCAATTTGTGTCTTTATATTTAAGATTCATTTCTTGTAGGCGGCATATAGGTGGGTATTGCTTTTTTACATAATTTGACAATCTCTGCCTTTTAAACTGGATTATTTACACAAATTAGCTTTAATAAGATCATTAACATGGTTAAGTTTGAGTCTATCATCTTGCTATTTGTTTCTATTTATCTCTTCTGTTCCAGGTTCTTTTTTTACTCTTTTATCTGCCTGCTTTGGGATTAATTGAGTACTTAAAAAAATTTTTTTTAATGTTTATTTATTTTTGACAGAGAGAGAGAATGTGACATCGGGAGGGGCAGGGAGAGTGGGAAACACAGAGACCAAAGCAGGCTCCAGAAACAGAAACCAAAGAAGGCTCTGAGTTGATAGCACAGACCCCAACATGGGGCTCAAAACCACAGACCACGAGATCATGACCTGCGCCAAAGTTGGATGCCTAACCGACTGTGCCACCCAGGTGTCGCAGTTGAGTACTTTTTATGACTATTCTATGACCTTTGTTGGATCATTTAACTCTTTTCTTTCATAGTTTTGTGTTGCTTTAGGGTTTAGAGTATACTTCACATTAACAATGGAAGTTGAAGAGTTGACTGCTAAAGATTAAGACTCATGGAACCAAAAATGACAATATTTACATAGCTATAGTGTGTGTGTGTGTGTGTGTGTGTGTGGGTACACATAACAACATTAAAGAAAAGACATGCATGCTTCACATCATAGTGATGGGTCTGGAAAGGTCAGAAGGGTCTTCTATTGCCCTGCTTTCTATAAGGACCACAGCCGAATACAATTTATCTCTTGGATCAGGAACCACTGTGTGTATACAGAACTCCTCAGAAATAAGCAGCCCCAAAGGGCACTTCGCCAGTCATGTTGCCATATATATTCTTGCTACATGGAGGCAGACTCCTCCAGGAGTCCCAATAAATGATGGTACAAAGTTGTAAAACTTGCACCCAAGTTTCTCAGACCCTTGGTTTCAAGGCAATACTACGATGGAGTGTGTTTTCATGACTTGATTAGGGGTCATGTTTACGATGCAGAAACATTAGCAAAATGGCTCAGATTAATTCCTACTCCACTGGAATTAAGCCTTACAGCATAATCTTTAATATATCATGGTCTGCTCAAGTGATAATATACCACTTCATGTGTAATATAAGAACCTTGGAACAGTGGACTTCCATTTCTCTTCTCGGGTCGTATATCCTACATACAGTTGTTATTATAGGCTTCACGTATGCATGTTATAAACCCCAAAATACATTGTTATTATGTTTGTTTGAGCCATCAGGTACATTTTTTATCTTTTAAATAATAAGAAAAATGTCTTATATATTTATCCTTTCAGGTGAACCATTTCTGGTGCGTTTTGTTTCTGTGTGTTCAGCCAGATTTCTAGCTGGTGATGTTTTCCTTCTGTCTTTTTTGTTTCTCTAGTCCTCTTTTACTGCTTTCTTTTGCATTAAGTGAATGTTTTCTAATGAACATTTTCAGTCCTTTAATGATTTTTTTCCCTGTATATTTTTTGAGCTACTTCCTTAGTTCTTGTGCTAAGGCTTATGTTATACATCTTAACTCATTAGAATCTACTTTAGATATTAATTCCAATGAAATATAGAAATGTTAATTCTATATAACCGTTCTCTTCCCCCCCCCTTGGGCTATTATTTTTACATGTATTACATCTATATATATGTTACAAACTCAACAATACATTGTTATAATTATTACTTTGTATCATTTTATGTCTTTTAAAGGAGCTGAGAAAAGAAAGAACAAACATATATTTGTAGCTTTTGTTATGTTTACCTTTTATTTGCCATTTCTGGTTCTTTTCATTTGTCCTATGGATTTGATTTATCACCTGGTCAAATATAGCCCAATATAGCTTTGTTCCTACCCACTGCCTTTATATTGTTTGCCAAATATGTTACATATCTATATGTCATAGGCCTAACAATACAACTGGACACATATTTTACATACACATTTTAAAATCAGTTGTGAGAAGAAATATGCATTTATACTGTCTTTTATAATTACATTATTTTCTTTACTGATGCTCATGTAGGGGTGTGTGTGTGTGTGTGTGTGTGCACACGTGTGTGTGTATTTGAATTGTTGTCTTAAGTCATTTGCTTTTTGCCTGAAGAACTTCCTTTAATGTTTCTTGTAAGGTAAATCTACTAGCAATGAATTCTCTACTTTTACCTATCTGGGCATGCCTTTATTTCATTATCATTTTTGAGAGGCAGCTTTGCTGGATACAGGATTCCTGGTTGATTGGCTACAGGATATGGTTCCTCTCAGTGGCCATTTCTGTTGCCTATATTTTTTTCCCTGTATATGGGTCATATTTTCATATTTCCTTGAAAGTCTTATAATTTTTAAATTAAAAAAAAATTTAGGGGCACCTGGATGGCTCAGTTGGTTGAGTGTCCAACTTCAGCTCAGGTCATGATCTTGCAGTCTGTGAGTTGGAGCCCCGCATCGGGCTCTGTGCTGACAGCTCAGAGCCTGGAGCCTGCTTCAGATTCTGTGTCTTCCTCTCTCTCTGCCCCTCCCCTGCTCATGCTCTGTCTCTCTATATAAATAAATAAACATTAAACATTTTTTAATTTTTTTTTTTATTTTAGAGAGAGAGAGAGTGCAAACAGGGGAGAGGGGCTGGAGGGTGGGGGGGGGGGGAGAGAGAATCCCAAGCAGACTCCATGCTCAACACAGAGCCCAATGCAGGGCTCGATCCCACCACCCTGGGATCGTGACCTGAGCCGAAATCAAGAGCCAGACACTCAATTGAATGAGCCACCCAGGCGCCCCTGAATGTCTTGTAATTTTTTTTTGAAAACTGGTTATTTTAGATAACGTACTGTCACAACTCCAGATACTCGTCTTCCTCCTCCAGGTCTTCTTGTTGTTTGCTTGTTTATTTGCTTAGGAACTGGCTGGACTCTCTTAGAGAAGCCTCTTCCTCCACATTGTGAAGGCTGTGGCATTGCTCCTTTGGAAGTGCTGCCTTAGGCATGCACACAGTCACTGTCACCCTGGAATGACAGTGGTTTAAAGAGAGCTCTCTTTGACTATTTCCTGGGTCACAACCAAATTTAGACACCACTAATTGCCAGCTAATTGCTCTATAGTTTTAGACAATGTCCTGGGCAAAGACAGCTCCCCAGTCTGATCCCATTAAACTCATAATCCTTGCCAAAGTTTTTTGGGATCAGTATTTGAGGTGGTTCTGACCCCAGGAGGCACCTAGCTGTCTCTTTTCTGGGTTCTCTCTGGTAAACTCGCTGGCTTGTGATTTCATGTGTGTTCTTGTTACTAATTAGCATCCTTTCTTTTCAACTTAAAGAAGGCCCTTTACCATTTCTTATAAGGCCAGTTTACTGGTGAGCTCCTTTAGTTTTTGTTTGTCTGAAAAACACTGTATCTCTCCTTCACTTCTGAATGATAACTTCCAAATTCTCATTTGGAAGTTTTTTTGGCTGTTTGTTTGTTTGTTTGTTTGTTTGTTTTCCAGCACTTCGTTCTGGCCTGCTACTTTCCTGCTGGAAAATATGCTGATAATCTTATGAGGATTCCCCTGTAACATGTTGTTTTTATGTTGCTACTTTTAATATCCTCTTCTTGTCTTTAACTTCGGACATTTTGATTGTAATGTGTCTTAGTGTGAGTCTCTTTGGGTTCTTCTTATTTGGAATTCTCTGGGCTTCCTGGGTCTGGACATCTATGTCTTTCCCCAAGTTAGGGAAGCTTCAACCATTATTTCTTCAAATCAGATTTCTGCCCCTTTTTCTCTCTCTTCTCCTTTTGCGAGACCGATAATGAAAATGTTACTTTTTGACATTGTTCCTAAAGTCTCTTAAGTGATCTTCACTCTTTTCTACTCTTTTTTCTTTCTTTCTTTTTGCTGCTCTGTTTGGGTGAATTCCACTGCTCTGTCTTTGAGTTGACTGATTCTTTCTTCTACTTCATCTAGTCTGCCGTTGACCCCTCTAGTGTATATTTCAGTTCATCTATTGTATTCTTGAGCTTTGTGGCATCTGTTTGGTACTTTCTTACATTTTCCAGCTCTTTGTTGAAGTTCTCACTGTGATCATCCATTCTTCCCCCATTTGGTGAGCATCTTTATGACCATTACTTTGCATTCTTTATCAGAGATAAGTATAAATTCCTTATCTCCACTTCACTACAGCTTTTTCTGAGTTTTTAGTTTGTTCTTTCATTTGGAACCTATACTTCTGTTTTCTTCATTTTGCCGGATTCCCTGTGTTGGTTTCTATCTAGTAGATGAAATAGTCCCCTCTCCCAGTCCACACAAGGAATAGCCTTGTGTAGGAGATGAACCTTGTCACTCAACCCTGCCTCAGCTCTTTGCTGTCTTTTAAACCTTTGTGCATGTCCAAGGAGGCTATTATATATTTAATGGCTCCCAGTGGTTGAGGATGTACCAAGACTTGTCAGTGTCTCAAAGGGGGAGGATCTCAGCAGCTAGATTCAGACTTACTGGAAACCAAACCCTCAGGCAACAGCTTTTAAAGTATGCAAATATAGGGGCACTGGGTGGCTCAGTCGGTTAAGCCTCTGACTTCAGCTCAGGTCATGGTCTCACGGTTTGTGAGTTTGAGCCCCACATCAGGCTTTGTGCTGACAGCTCAGAGCCTGGAGCCTGCTTTGGATTCTGTCTCCCTCTCTCTCTGCCCCTTCCCCGCTTGCACCCCCCCTCAAAAAAAAGTGAATAAACATTAAAAAACATTTTTTTAAAAGTGTGCAAATAAAAAGTGTGGGATCACCAGCATAAGCCCTACTGGCCACCAGAGCCAAGCAATGTAAATGTGTCCCCTGGCAACAGCCACCAAAATGGGGCACCGGACATGGGCACCCTCCAGGAAGACACTGGCACTTTGGATTGCAACAGAAGGTGAGACTAAAGACAGAGCCTACCCTCAGAGTTCTCTGGAAAGGATCACAGTTAGCACCTAGATGCCTGTTTAATTAGAACGTTGCCCCTAAAGTCTCAGTCTGATGATGATTAGCTAATATGCCTCTTTCACAGAAAGACTGAGCTTCTGGGTCTGTCTCCTCTTGCTCTTTCTTCCCTGGGGTGTCAGCTGGTTAAGAACTCTGTCTCCTTTGTTCATAGTCCTGTGGGACCCACTAGCGTAAGTCCTGCTGGCCACCAGAGCTAGGTGATGTAGAAGTGCCCCCCAGCAGTAGCCACAAAAATTGGTGCACCAGATAGGGCCTATGATGGTGACACCAATTATTATGGTTCCACGGGACAAGGGTTGCAAGCTCCCTGGTCTTCAGAGCCACATGATCAAGAGAGTCCCAGGCCACAGCCACAAAACTCAGGGCACCACATGTGTATAAAAGCTCCCTTCTGGGAGATTCTGGTGCTCTGGGATGCTTTCATATAAAAAGGTGAACCCCTTCACTTAAAGTCTGGGTGCAACCAGCCATTCCTGAGCTGGACCCAGAAGCTGATGAGCCTGAGCCCTTGAGCCCTTGAAGAGCAGTTTCTCAGCTCACTCCCAGTCTTGTGGGTCTTGGGATGAGAGCCCCATTGTTTTTCAAAGTTAAATGTTTTGTAGGCTTGTCTCTCAAGTGTATGTTGTAAAACTTGGGATGCCTGATGTGGGGCTCACTGTGGGTGAGCTGTTTTCTTTTGTTGTTGTTGTTGTTGTTGTTTACTTTAAATAAATTGAGTTTTTGAAATGGTAAAGAAAACCTAAACTCCAAATAAATAAGGTCTTTTAACAAGTAGTGGGGGATGGGAAGAATAATTATTTTGACATTTTAGTTTCCATCAAAAGAAACAGAAAAAGTGTGTGCCATCCCAGGGGAAATTATATAAGCTCTTCCGGGTTTACAGCAGTGCTGGAATTCTCTGGTGATTCTCACAGGAGCCAAGATTACCTCTGGAACAATCTAACTATTGGAAAGCACTAGTGTCTGGCAGAAAGCCAACTAGGATAGGGCAAAGGATGTGCTGTCCTCAATCCTGAGAGTCTGGATCAATCCCAGGGGCCCAGCCTGCCTGTGGCAAAGCTGTGAATAAGCAAAGCAAAGACTATCTCCAATCCCCACCCACTTTCCTATTCCCTTCCTAATCCTCCTCCTCTTGATCTTTCTGTGCCTCCTCCCACTCCTCTTTCTCCCCCCTACTCAATTCACATCCTGCTTGTGTGATGAGCACTGAAGGTACAAAGCCACCTACTCAGGGCCCTTGCATTTTAATAAGGAGCTCTTATACACCCAGAGTAATGTTTCTCTATTGCTAGAAATTCAAGCCTCTGTACCGGCGGTGGGAAATACATCTGGTCTCAAGCACCACACTTCCTGTCCCACGAAAAGTCAGCTCAGGTTTGGTGAGTCACTGAGGACTACTACATCCCTGCATCTCACTGCGGGCAGATGGAGATGTACAGCATCACCAGGATAATACCTCAAACTCCTCTGCTCTGTGCCAGCTCACACAGAACCTTGTTCTCCCCTCATATATCCACACCCCTGCTGTCTGGCTTAACCCACCTACCTTCAGTCTCTGTTTAGATGTCCTTTTCTCTAGGAGGCTTTCCCCAGTGGATCCCCAAATCTGGGTTCTGTCCCTCTGATGTACCCCCATAATACTGAATGCCTTCCCCCGCAGCACTTATCACACTGATTTGCTACTTGGTAAACCAGTACCCATCACAGCCCTGACATTTAACAGGTGCTTAGTTTATTGAATGAATGAATGAATGAATGAATGAATGAATTATCTATTCACAAACCCTGTAGCTGCAGAGATCATGAAGGTCTTATCCTGCATCGTACCCTCATCACCCAGGCCAGTAATTAGGCCATGATGGGCATACAATAATTATTCATTAATTGATTGAAAGAAGTCTTCATAAAAAAGGTACTTGGATCTATGCCAATAATGTCCTGGCATCCTTCTTACAAGAGCAAGAGGCACAGCCCAGTGACCTTTTCTAGACTATCAGGATGGGGAGACAGAACAAGATAAAGGAAATGCTCCAGGAGTACCTCTGTCCAGGGGGCTCCTCTCTTCGACCACAGGTTTAGTTTTCTAGGGATGCTGAACCTGAGGCACAAGAGTAGGCCTTCAGACAATCCATGAACATCCTGAAACTTTAATCAAACATTCATGTCAGTAATTATATGCACATTTTCCTGGAAGGAGGCCCTTGGTTTTCAATGAGTCTCAAAAGGCTATGACACAGAGTCATTGTTCTAGACCTGTACCATCCAGCATGACAACCACTGGCCACATGTAGCTATTTAAGTTTGAACATAAATTAAAATTTCAAAACCTTAGTTACACTCGGTACATATCAAGTGTCTCAATACCCACTATTGGACAGCCCAGAGATAGAACATTTTTATGGCTGCAGAAAGTTCTACAGAACTTCTCTATATTGGTAGCATTACCCAGCATTCAATGTATAGGCAAGATTTGTTTGAATTGCGCAGTGTTTTTGTAAAATGAGTTACCGTGGTTCAGAAATGGAAACATGGACCTCTGAAATCCTGATTTGGCGGGGGAGGTAACGGGACTATCTGCCAGGTTGGGGCCTGCACTCCTGGCAGCTGGCATATAAAGGACTGCTCAGTTTAGCTGGCCCCTCGTCATATCTACTCGTTGGGCCCTCCCCAACATTTGGGTTTGCGCCCTCGTTTCTAGTGGACCTCAGCCACCCAGGTTTCTTTCCAGCCTCTTGTGTTTGTAACCAGACTCCAAGTTTGGGTAAGTGGGGATGAATTTGGTTTAAGAGCGCATCTTGGGGTTGAGGTCTAGGGCTGGGGTACAGGCGTCCAGCTGGAAGTTGGGGAGGGGCAGCGCCTCGTTCCTTTCAATTCTCCATAACTGGAAGAAGAGAAAGGGAATTTTATCCTGAACATCTGTTGCTTGACAAAGAACTTCCCCGTCTTCCTAGGAGCCTGGAGTCCCCAGCCCAGTACGCCTGGGCCCGCCCCTCGCGACGAGATCGCGGGGAGGGGCCGAGGAGAAACCCGAGCCCCGCGCCCACCACCCGGGCTGGCGACGTGGCTCGGCCTCCCCGGCCTCCCCCCCTCCCCGCGGCCCGGCGGCCAATGGGCGCGTGAGCCGGGCTGCCCGAAGCTTCCCTGCCCGCGGCCCGGGGCGCGCCCCTTCGCTCTGGCGCGGGGCGGGCCCGTCCCCTCCCCCGCCGCTGCCGCCGCCGCCACCGCGCTGGGAGCCCCCACTCCCCAGTCGCCGTCCTAGTCGCTCGCTCCGTGCCTCCCCGCGGGCCGCTCTCCCGTCCTGACGATGGCGCGTGGCGGCCGCGACCGCCTCCTGGGGCTCGCCCTGGGGCTGCTGCTGGCGCTGGCGCTGGCGCCCGGGGCGCTGCGGGCCAAACCCACGGTGCGCAAGGAGCGCGTGGTGCGGCCCGACTCGGAGCTGGGCGAGCGGCCGGCCGAGGACAACCAGAGCTTCCAGTACGACCACGAGGCCTTCCTGGGCAAAGAGGACTCCAAGACCTTCGACCAGCTCACCTCGGAGGAGAGCAAGGAGAGGCTGGGGTGAGGCCGCGGTCCCGGCCGCGCTGGGGGGCGTCGCAGGTGCCCGCGGGGACACCCCGGCGGGAGCCACGCGGGACGCGCGCCGCAAAGCAAAGCGAAAGCGAAATCGGGCGCGCGGGCGGAGGGCGGGGTCCGGCGGGTGCTGCGGCGGCCCGGCTCGCGCTGAATTGCCCGCGGGCTGGGGACCAGAGCGTGGGGACAGCCGCCGCGCCCGGGCCGGGGTGGCTTCCCGCGGGGAGGCAGGAACGTGGCAGCGGCAGCGGGAGCCAGGGCGGCGAGGGCCCGCCCCCTCCCCTCGGTTGCATCAGAAGGGAGGGGAGAGTGGGTACAAAAGAAGAGTTTGTGCACAGTGGCCTTTTAGTGACATGAGTTCTTCCCCACCTTCCCAGTTTCCCTCTTCTCCCCCAGTTCCCGGGGTGGAGGTTTTGTGACACTGCTAAGAAGGTCTGCAGGATGAACACAAATGGATCAAAGCTGAAGGAGCAGATGAGGGAGAGGGTAGATTCCTGGCGGGTGTTCTTGGGCCGCGGCAGGGGTGTTCTTGCCTCCTGCCTAATAGTAGAGATTGTAGAAGTGGGGATATACAAACCTTGGTGAGAAGATAGGGACATTAGGGGATAGGGAGTGGGAAGTGGGAATGGAAACCGGTCCCCCAGTTTCTCTTTCCAGCAGATGTCTGCGGAGGCACCCAGTCCCTTGGCAACTGAGGGCAAAAAGCTGGAGGGTGTGGCGGCAGATTGTGAATTTCACAGTTGAAGGCAGTTGAATCAGGAACCAAACCTGGAAAACAAAACTTAGGTACATCTCAGTGCACCCTCTGCGGGTCCCCTGGGGACACACTTGGTCATTGTGCAGAGGTATCTGGGAACCCTTCCATAGAGGAATCAGCAGCCATGGCCTGGTCCCAAGTGGAGGCTGGGCGGGGGAGGGTCCCAGTAGCCCTGCCTACTGGGCACCAGGCCTCCTGGAACCTGCTTCCTGGGAGTGGAGGATCTTTCTGTCCTGATACATGAAAAAAGAACAGCCATCCCTGTGCTGAAGGGGGCCACCAAAGGCCAGTGTGGTTGGTTAAGATATGAGGCTAAATTATACCTATTGTGTGGGTGCACCATCTGCCCGCCCTGATAAAAAGATCTTTGGACTTCAAAGTCACCTCCAAACAATCACCTTTTATTTTGCCGAGAAGTACTTTTCTCTTCTTGTTCAGGACTTCACAATGGGGGCCATTGATGAGTTCAGTCTATTGTATTAGCTTTGAAGCACTTGGAAACTGATTTATTCTGGGACCCTGAGAGGCAGCACTGTCACCTACGAGGAGGAGGGGAGGTTTTGGGATTTGGAGTAGGGAACTCTGCAGTTTGCAGTCCTAACAGCTTCCAGTTTAATGCCTTTATCATGACCATAAGCCTAGTGGTGAGAGCTAGTGCTGGTGAAGTTGCTCTGCATTTGGCCCTGGTAGGGACACCTTAACTTCGTTCATGTATTCATGCAACAAACATTTCCATGGCTATTGTGTGCCAGGCACCGTGTTAGATGCTTGGCAGATACAAAGATAAAACCTTATGCTCTAGGCCTCAAAGTACTTATAATTAAAAGTAGAAGAGGGGAGCCTGGGTGGCTCAGTCGGTTAAGCAGCCGACTTGGGCTCAGGTCATGATCTCGCTCTTCGTGAGTTTGAGCCCCGCGTCGGGCTCTGTGCTGACAGCTCAGAGCCTGGAGCCTGCTTCCGACTCTGTCTCCCTCTCTCTCTGCCCCTCCCCCGCTCACAATCTGTCTCTCTTTCCTTCAAAAATAAACATTAAAAAAAATTTTTTTAATAAATAAAAGTAGAGGAGAGAAACACAAGCAGACACTAATGTGTAATTGCTATGATGGCGGCAGGTAAAAACCACAGTGACCACACTCGGGAAAAGGAGCCCCTAGGGCTTCAGGTTGGAGAGCGGGGCTTAGGGGTTTGGGGACGTCACCTGATCAGAGATTGCAGGATGGCTCAGAGGTCGCCAGGTGCACAAGCAGAGGAAGGCATTCCTGAAAACAGCCTGCTTATAAAAGTTTTGAAACCTGTTCTGGGGGATGAAGGCTGTTGGGACAGTAAAGGGACAGGGCAGAAGTGGGAGGTGGGAGGGGACCTAAGAGCAGAGCAGGAAGGATCTCTTTGAGGTAGAGATTAGGTACGTAATCAAAATGTCACCATCCCAAAAACTTGTTAGTAATGTCAGACAGGCAGGAGGACAGAGAATATAACTGAGGCGCAGGTGGAGAGACCAGGGGCAGGGGAGTGGCCACGAGTGCCTTAACCAGGCACAGCTAGTCCTGAGGGCAGGAGACTGTGAATCCAGGCACGTGGGAAGTAGAACAGTCAGTGCTTGCTCTGGACTTAACGTGGGGTGGGGAAGTGGTCTCTGGGGGGACATCTGGCCTGAGCTACCAGACAGGCAGTGGACACACACTCACCTGTAAGGTAAATCCAGGCTAGAAGGTGGGTGGAAGGTTGGGACGTGATGGAACATGAAAAGCCACCTTTCTGCCCACAGCTCCTGGTGCAGCAGTCCCCTCTGCCCGCCCTCCCCCGCCCCCCCCCCCCCCCCCCGGGGTTGGGCTGGATCCAGGCAGTCACCACCTGACCTTAGATTCTGAAAATGTGACAGTTCTAGAGCTTCTGGAGACAGCTAGGCCAAGGGGCTTGCAGAGCGGAGGCCCACAGGCCACACGCAGTCACAAACATGCTATGAGCTCTTAGAAAAAATGTAAATTACTTGCCCACATTTAAGCTGAGCGATTTCACATACAGACCCTGATTTCTGGTTTCTCTTGACACCGTGGACTTCTATTCCCATGTGGCATTCATCGTCTGGAGCAGAGATGGGCATCTCCAGGTTGCCTGCGGCTCCACCTGGAGTCTTGGCTCACTTCTGTTACTTCTGTTACCTGCTGGGTGTTCGCTGAGTTCTCCATCCACCTGTGATCTAGATTGCTGCCCTTAGTGAGGCTGGGCACACATTTTCTCCTGTATTCCCCACAACATCCCTTGTAAAGCAGGTGTTCCAATTTATAGTCAGGCAAACTGAGATCCAGAAAGGCTGTGAATCCCTGGAAGGAAGCCTGAGGATACTTGAGGCTTAGTCTGTTAGCTCTGGGACCTGTTAAGATGGCAAATGAGGGGACACAGGAAAGCTGTTTGTAGCACTCACACTTTCCTGAGGAAGAGGGAAACGGGCTCCCCAGGTTCAGGTAGGAGACAGTAACTTTATACGAACTAATAAATTCCTTCCCCATTTCTAATTAATGAAAGAGTAACTGTCAGTTAGAACTTCTGTTGACAGTAAGAAAGTTTTCCCGCTGAGTTGATAGACTGCAGCTCTAAGCAAAGAAATAAATCCCTAAGTAGCCTGGCTGACCGCATCCCAGGTAAATGGACTACTGGAACTTTCTTAAGCATTGGAAATGGCTTGTGGGTGTCCTTGAAGTTCCCCACAGGGACTGCATCTCTAGCTTGGGACCCTCTGGCCTAGAGATGGACACTGGTGAGTTCCCAGCCTGAAGTTTACTTTGGACCAGGGTTTGGGGGTACCTCAGTAGAGTCCAGCGGGCAGTCGCTGGACCCCGGGCTAGCTGTGGAGCAGGAGACCCCCCCTGGACATAGGTATCTTCGCCCAAAGGGCAGGGTGTAGGCTCCTGCAGCTGGCTCAGCTGGTCAGGCTTCTTGAATAGTTTTCATGATGTGAAGGCTCTTTCATCCCTGACGTTTTATGCTTTGGCTAACAAGATCTGGTCTTCTAAGTGTCGAGTATGAGTCCAAAGTGGTGATATTTTAAAAAAGAAGAAGAAGAAGAAAAAGAAAAGAACTCGCTTATCTTCTGGTTTACCTAGAATTTTCCTTTTTTTCAAATTTTATTTTATTTTATTTTGCATTAGACCTAGCACCAGAAGACATGGGTTCTTACCCTGTTATACTAAATACTAGCTGTGTGATCTTGGAAAAGTCGTCTCATTTCTCTCAGCCTCTGTTTCCATCACTGTAACACAAGGGAGTTGGACTGCATCTGGAGAAGACTGTTGGGTTTCATCTCACAATCAACTCTCATCAATTGGTGGTGTCCACCTGCACAGTGCGGTGTTGAGAAGGATTCAGAGGCACGCCTGGGTTTATCAGGACAGAGGGCATGGTCCGCTAGTAGTGTCTGCCATTGGCAATGGGGGGAGGACGCATATTACCCTCAGAAAAGATGAACTTTAAGATCCTTTCCAGCACAATTGGATCATTGCTTTTATTTCACTTGCTTATGCATTTTAGATTCTGCGGTGTTTGATCTTTTTCTGGATCAGGATCACACAAGCCTTGATAATAGCCTTGTGGGTTGTTGTTTTTTTTTTAAACTACAGGAAGATTGTTGACCGAATTGACAGTGATGGGGATGGCTTTGTTACTACTGAAGAGCTGAAAACTTGGATCAAGCGAGTGCAGAGAAGATACATCTACGATAATGTCGCTAAAGTCTGGAAGGATTATGATCGGGACAAAGATGATAAAATTTCCTGGGAAGAATACAAACAAGCCACCTATGGTTACTACCTAGGTAAGAGGTGCTGCCTGAGCATTTGCACAGCTGGGGCCCACATAACAAGCTCCTTGCGGGAGCCTCTCCTCTCTCAACACATCTACTGCCTCCGGGAGATGTCACAACCCCCTAAGTAGAGCCTGCTTGTATAACATCCTCCTCTGCTTACTAAGAATGTACAGAGCTCCTTACCCTGAGTGAAGCTGTGGGTGGTGAGTAGCGGGAGGGGTCCCGGGTCCAATAAAAAGTGACTTAGGTTGCCGCCCAATATGAGCTTACAATCTCAGAGGCACAAAGAACAAAGAGAACAGAGCAGAGATGAAGTGTGCCTGTGCTACAGTCTCAAAATGCTGCCAAGTTTCAGACAGCAAGGACCGAGTGAGCTGAAGCAGTCAGGGAAGGTTTCCTGGTGGAGGGTGGTCTGGGAGCTGGGCCTTGAAAAATGGATATATATTTGGAGAGATAGAGGCAAGTGGGGAAGGTGGGTCCATTGGAGGAGCAAAGGTGCAGCAGTGAATTCAGCAGTGGGTAGGGTTTGGATGTAAGACATGCGTGTTTGTGAAGGTAGAGGGATGTGTGCAAAGCGTAGAGTGCAGCCCCACTGGGTACGTGGTAGAGAGAGCTAGGAGATAAGTCTCAGGAGAGCTGGTGGAGCACACACTCGTGGTTACATTAAGGGAGATTATGAAGGCCAGACAGAAATGTCTAGACAGAATATTGCAGGTACTAGGGAGCCTGTGCATGTTCTAGGTCAAAGAATGATATTATGAGAGCAGAGTTCTGCGAAGAAAAGCCTAAAGCCAGCACTCCTAACCACTTGCTATAATGCCCCCAATAAGCCGTTGGGGCCTGGATTATAGGAGGGATGAAGGGACAGATGCTAAAGGTAAAATGCTTCAAAGAACTCAATTGGTCAGGACCTTTTTTGTCCTGTGTGTACCATTTGGGCATGAAGGATGACTGATCTGGAAGGAAATGCTTTCCTTAGCAGCCCAGTTTAAATGTTTCTGCACACATCTTGCAGGAAACCCTGAAGAGTTTCAAGATCCTTTAGATCATAACACCTTTAAAAAGATGCTGCCACGTGATGAGAGAAGGTTCAAGGCTGCAGACCTCGATGGTGACCAGATAGCCACTCGGGAGGAGTTCACCGCCTTTTTGCACCCTGAGGAGTTTGAGCATATGAAGGAAATTGTGGTTTTGGTAAGATAAAGAGCCCGGACTGGGAAAAGACCAGAACAAAATCTGTACCAAAGTCTTGTCCCTTCTTCTAAAGAAAGAGCATTCTTCATTCAACCTGCGGGGAATTGGAGAAGAACTCTGAAGTAGAATACAATGGAATACTTGTCTACCACTGTGAGTCAGGGCAGGCTAGCTGCTGTAACAAACAGCCCCAATCCTAGCCATGTAAAACAGAGCTTATTTTTGCTTATACCAAGTCCAGTGCAGATGGCCTGAGTCAGGTGGGTCTTCTGGGCACTTCTCCAAGTACTTTCAGGCTACTTACATCTTACACTCTGCCATCTTGTGGCTTCAAGGTCATCCTGGCAACAACCAGCTGGGAGACAAAGGAAAAGATAGGGAATGAGGAGAAGGCAACAGTCTACCATTACTGTTCTGGCCAGGAAATGAATCATCTTCCCTTTTACCTTCCATGGACTGCTTCTAGATATGACAAGGCAGGGAAATACAGATGTGTGCCCGAAAAGAGCAGAAGGGTTTTGTGAGCAACTAGCTAGTCTCTGTCCATTTTGCACCCTTGAAGGAACTGGGAAAAGACTCTGAAATGGAATGCATGGTTGTTAAAACATATAGAAACTTAAAATAAAACTGTAGCTGGAAGGACACTCCTCTTCGGGCTGGGTCTTTGGAGGATGAATGAGTCTGACCCTAGGCTTTGAGAGATGCTTATAAGGCCTCTGAGTGTAGTTGCTTTCCATAGTGGCTGGCAGGGTCCCAAATGTCTTCATTTGCCATGACAGTAAAATAAATGCCATCATCTCTTTCCTGGGCAGATATGCCAGGCCAGTTCTGACTGCTTTGATGCTGGGAAACAAGTGGCTAAAGTTTTTGTTCATAATCGGCTCTGGACTATATTTTAGTTTTCCAGCTGGTAGGTGGTATCCACTCTTGGTTTATTCTTCCTTCTCATGACCACCAAGACACTAAGGACTGGGCAGTGGCTCTAAGAAACATTTCTTTTTACCACCCAACATCCATTTAGCCACACCTAACTTGCCAGAGGCAGATGAAGATTAGGGAATTGTCCACAAGAAGATTATGTGCCTCTGGATTGACGCTCTGCTCTTGGGTGGCTATTTTCTTTAACCCAGGATATGCCTGTGAGTTGCTGTGACAATGGACAGTAAATTCATTTAATTACTCACCCTCACAATAAACCTAATTAAGAAGTCTAATGGACTAAACATAGAACACATACATTCAAAAGTCAGATACACTTTTATTTTTTAGTTGCTCACTGTTTCGTATTTTTATGACACCAACCCAGCCTTCATAGTCCAGTTAGCACTGGAATCTATTTTTTTGTGATTATCTAGGCTGGTGGTTCCCGAGCTGGGTTCCTCACAGGTACCCCCGAGGATGATTTGGCTGGATGATGGAGATAGTTGGCCTGGCATGGCTTCTTGATAAAATCAGAGTCCCTCTGGGCTTATAAGTACATTTTCATGTGAAGAGAGTGTTGTGCTGTTACAACTATGGGATGGGGGAGGAGGAACCCAAGCCACTGCCTATTGTTTTACAGATAAGAAACTTAACGCCTGGGGAGGAAAAGAGACGAGCCAAAAGTTTCCAAGCATTTTCAGCCAGAAAAGCCAGAGAAAGGAGGACAGTAGGTAGAATTCTCAGACTTAGAGCACATAGCCATCTTGCATTCTCTGTTCCCCTCTGCTTCCTAGGAAACTCTGGAGGACATCGACAAGAATGGGGATGGGTTTCTGGATCAGGACGAGTATATTGGTGAGTGTGGCCTAGGGTCTTGTTCTTCTGTCCCAACTGGGCAACATTCTTCCACCCACACATGTCTAGCTGCTTTGGTCAGACGTCTCTTTTAGCAACAGCTGCAAGCCTGAAGTTGCCATTGTTGTGCCTTCCCACTGGGGAGGGCCTTGTCATTACCAGTCCCTAGTGGTACAACCTCAGGGAGGCATTTATGAGACTTCACACAGCGGCCAAGAGCGGGCCCACGGCTCTGAGAGGTGCCCTCCTCCACACTGTGTAGTTTTACCTTTGCAGAGTGAACGTGGGGATCTGACGGATTTACAGTTAGGCTAGAGCAGACTGACCCTGAAGGACCCTGAAAGACACTGTGGGTCAGTCTGTGGGATCTAAGAGCACTAGGTAGATGGAGCTGTGTTGAACACCCAGGCATCTGCAGAAAGGTGCCCCTTCTTAAAGAGGTACATCCTTTTACGGAGCGCACGGTTGCCCCTTGATTAGCCATTGTGTGCCTCTGGGTTTTGATCCTTTGGGAGTACCGAACCTAGCATTTTGTTCTGATGGGCTCCCCTTCAAGCATCAGGAAGTGTGTTGTCAGGCGCCCGAGCACTGGTAGAGTGGGGCTCCGATTAATGCCCCCGGGTCGGAAGTCACCTGGCTGGCTAGAGCCCTCCCGAGCAGCCTGTAGGTCTCCAGGCATAAAGGACTGGGGCAGGCAACGTGGCAGCTTCCACTCGACCCTTGTCACTGCCACTTCAGGGCTCTGCTACTTGGTTCCAACAGCAGGCTGCCTTGTGGTGGTGGCTCTTCTCCCAAGTGTCAGTAAAGGCTGGAAAATCATTTGAGGGATGGGATGCATATCATTTTTGTACTCCTATTTAATAGAAGCAGTTAATTATCTTTCAGCATAATACAGGAGCCCGAGTCGCCATCAGTCTCTAGTCTGTGGTTGTATCACTTTGCCACCCCAGGCACAGGAACAAGTGCCTTCGGTAATGGAGAGCAAAGTTTCTTCTAATCATTAGAAATTATATCTGATCTGCAGGACCGAACGCTGTTCTTCCTCGGCCTGTGGTAACAGACAGGTGGCTCTCACTACAGTAATTAAAGTGATCTTGGTGGCTCTACCTTTGTGGGATGACACATGCTGACAGGCTACTCGTCCGTGCAAGCCGCAGAGCCATCCTCTGGCCCGGTGCGTGCGCGAGGGACAGTTCAGAGCTGTGGACTCACCTTGACAGTGGTGATGGAATTAGACAGAAAAGGCTGACGGACTGAAACAAGCAATGTAGCACTTTTGATTAAGTGTGTGCTCTTCCTGGCCCTCCTGAACTCTGCATTGAAACAGTGCAAAGTCAGGGGCAAAACTCCGAGTGGCTTTGCCTAAAAGACACATTCCATTCTTCACACTGGGCAGGGAGAGAGGTGGGGGGCATTGTGCTTGAAAATCCAGTTCTGAGCAGCTCACAGTCAGAGAGGCCTGACGTGTGGACTTGTCCTGCAAGTGACTTCATTGATGGAGAAGCCTTCTTTTCAGGTGGGAGGGAGTGGAAAACCAGTGGTGATGTGGTGCACTGGGAACAGCACTGCACTTGGGAGCCCTGGCTTCTCCACTTACTAGTTGTGTGACCCAGTGGGAGTCATGTAATCATGAGAAGCCTCAGCTTCCTCATCCATAAAATGGGAATACATAGCGCCCAGGCTTGTAGTATTAGACGATGCCCAAGTTAGCTAATAAATGTGACAGCTCTTTCTCAAAAACAGTCTGCAAATTTCCAGTGTGGGTCCAACATGTGCTGAAACAAGAGTCTTGCTTCTCTTTTCCCTTGATTCACTACCTGCTCTCTCTACCTCCTGACATTTCCAACTTGGGTTTCCATCAAAGAGAAAACTGCCCACAGAGTAGCTGTGTTGTCCAAGAAGATCTAGTGACTTAGCAAACAATGCATATGAACGTTGCCTTCTTTTTTCTTTTCCTGCCATTTTGTATAATAAGGATAATAATCCATCTTATATAATTGTTATAAGGGTGAAATAAAATGATCTATGCAAAAGCCCCTTGGGAACGATACCAGCAACGAAAGGAATAAGCGGTAAAGGCCATGGGTTGGAAGCAGAGTGCTCCTGCTCCTACATTGTCTTGAGCTCATGCTAGCTGTGGGTCCTTGGAGTAAGGCTGTGCCTCAGTGTTTTCATCTATAAAGTGGGAATAATAATAATACCTAATTCATAAGATTGTTAAGAAAATTAAATGAAAAAAGTGTATGTAAAATATTTTTTATATAATACCTGGACTGTAGAAAGTGCTTGATGTTGGTCCTTATTGGTTTTTCACTTAGATAGTGCCAATTTGGGTTGTAGAGTGTATTTATAGAGAGTATCCTATGTAATCTTCATAATAACTCTGTGGTTTTTAAATATTACCTCCATGTTATAGACAAGACAATTTAGGACTCAGTCACTGAATTAAGTAACTTAATCCCAGTCACTGAACTCACTGGATTCATCTTCTGATTCCTAAACTCAGTTCTTTCTATTCTGCCAAGCAGCTTTCATAGTGGATAAATCATTCTGTCATTATCCCCAAGAAACTGCCCACGAGACTTCTGGGTTAGGTCTCTTGACTGGTCATCATCCTTCCAAAAACTCAGGAGGTCAGGTTTTCCTTGACTTACCTTCCCACTTGTCCTCGTAACTAAGAACAACCTTCCCTTCTAGCGGATATGTTTTCCCATGAGGAGAACGGCCCTGAGCCTGACTGGGTTGTGTCAGAACGGGAGCAGTTTAATGAGTTCCGGGATCTGAACAAGGATGGGAAGCTGGACAAAGATGAGATTCGCCACTGGATCCTCCCTCAGGACTATGACCATGCTCAGGCCGAGGCCAGACACCTGGTGTATGAGTCAGACAAAAACAAGGTATTTCACGTTGTTCTGGAATCGTTCCTTGAAGGGAGACAGTTTACATAAGATTGGTTCTGTTTGGTTCTTTAGTGATAGCATTTGGCCCGTGGCCCATGGCAGCCGTGTCATTCTTGACCTACATTACAGACTTGTAAACTTCAGCCAGACCTTGATTTTTAAAAAAATTTTTTTTTGATTTTTTTTTTCAACACTTATTTATTTTTGGGACAGAGAGAGACAGAGCATGAACGGGGGAGGGGCAGAGAGAGAGGGAGACACAGAATCGGAAACAGGCTCCAGGCTCTGAGCCATCAGCCCAGAGCCTGACGCGGGGCTCGAACTCCCAGACTGCAAGATCGTGACCTGGCTGAAGTCGGACGCTTAACCGACTGCGCCACCCAGGCGCCCCTTAAAATTTTTTTTTTTTAATGTTTATTTATTTTTGAGAGAGAGAGAGAGAGAGAGAGTGAGTGGGGGAGGAGCAGAGAGAGAGAGGGAGACACAGAATCCAAAGCAGACTCCAGGCTCCAAGCTGTCAGCACAGAGCCGGACGCAGGGCTCAAACTCAGGAACTGTGAGATCAGTGACCTGAGCCAAAGTCAGACGCTTAACTGACTGAGCCACCCAGGCGCCCCTAGCCAAGACCTTGGTAACCCACGGTGAACTCAATTGGCCCAGACATTCCTGGATAGTCTGCTATGGGCCACACACTTAATTCATTGCCATCTCTTAGGACTGCAGAACCGGTAACTTTGTTTGCTGTGGGCAGGGCAGGGATTTAAGAGATATACCCTGAGTTGCCCTAGGACAGGTTTGTTCATTCAGCCAGTCACTCAGCAGATAATTTACCAAACATCTGTCATGTGTCAGACGCAAGGATGCCATCCCGTTACATCCCAGGCATCTTCAAGCATGCGCTTACTGCTGGCTCTGATGCCCAGCACTTCAATACCTGTTGGTAAATATCCAAGTAAACAAACAAGATTTAGAAATAAGTCCTGTGTCTTCCAGTTGGATCACTGTTGCAAGTTCTTGGGACGCAGTAGAGTTTTTCAGTCAGGCTATAAAAGGGGAATGGAATTCTTTGGGGCCTGTTTGGGGAATGTCAGCACTGTGTGTAGACATAACTGGATTCTAGCTTCTGAATTCCTCGAGGACTTGCCTGATGTATTTTAGCACAGCTTTTAAGCCAGGGGGCTGTTCCGGTTTAGTTTTTGCAGGGCAGTGTGACGGTGACTGCTGGAGGTACCTAGCAGCTTCTTCATTATGACCTGTAATATTTTAGATGTTGAAAACCCATGAAATAACATGAGCTTCATGCTGAACTATTACTCAGAGTTACCAGAGCTGCTGTGACAGAGGTCTTTCCTCTCTCTTGCAGGATGAAAAGCTAACTAAAGAGGAGATATTAGACAACTGGAACATGTTTGTCGGAAGCCAAGCTACCAATTATGGGGAAGATCTCACAAAAAATCATGATGAGCTTTGATACATACAGCAGACTATGGGAGGCTTTCTTTTCATGTCTGGGATGGTTGCTACAGTTGTCTCATTCACAAAAAAAGCAAATTTATAACCTCAGATTGGGGTTAAAATTGTTTTTCACTCAGTATTTACTGGAAAATCATTATTGCTATTCTTTCAGTGAGACTCTCCAAACACATTAAAACCTGGGTAAATTGCTTTGGGGATACTTGCTAAAACATGATTTTTTAGCTTTTTCCATTAAACGTAGACTAAAGGGGAAGAAAATTTGAAAGAGCCCCTATATTCAGAAGTTGGGTGGGTTGGGGGCAATATATGAAGCGACTGCTATGTTATTTTAACCGCACGTTTTTTGCATTTGCCACTGTTGAACGGCTGGTGAGAGAAAGTTCTGATGAAACTACAGTGGTGTCCTCCTGTGTAGGCTTATTTCAGAGCACGTCTAATATTCCAGATTCTTTCTTCTTGACTTTGTACTCTGAGCTGTCACTGTAAATGGTATATCAAACTTCCGTGCATTTTTCTGCACGGACCTGCTAATGTGCACAACAAATCCCTATCTTTGTGCTTTTTGTTTTTACATTAAGAAGCAATCAAGAAAGATAATGTGAAAAAGAAAGGAATTTTAGAGGTAGGGAAAACATGAATGCCAGGCATTCAAAGAGCTATAGGAAAATGGTAAACACTTTATTTTACTTGAGAACATTTTCTTGACATGTAAATGAGGTAGGTCTGATCTTTGAAAAAGTGAATAGAAATACCATCCATTTCCTCGCTGATCACCAGTAGGAATGAGGCTGTGGGGTCCTGGGGAAGCGCAGTGTGCGGAGCTCGAGCTCTGGAACCCGCGCCGTCTGGTCCCCGTGAAGCTGCGACCCTTGGATCTGCCCCCCAGGACTATACACCGTGGAACGAGGACACGATGATGTTCCAGGCCATTGGCTGAACTGGTAGAAACAACTTTTACAGGTTGACATTTCACCTTGTAAGTAGCAAGTGAACAAAATAAAGGATCCCGCTGAGGATTTTCTACTGTGTCTGTGGTGTTTGACCTCACATGTTCTATTTGTGACATTCTTATTCATATTGAATTAACAGTGGGATGGGATTACATGAGGAAGATTATAAAAGGTTCTGGGTTTTAATCCGATTGCTACAATGTTTGGCATATACTCATTATTTAATCAGTCCGTACGTCTTTCTCTGCTCGTAAGGGCATCTGCAAGTCATTATAAGTGTTAGGTCTCTCTGAGGTTACAAGGCTCTACAGGGTCTGGTTCCTTCCTGTCTCAGCATCTCCCTACCACTCTCCCCTGCACCTCCCATAATCAGCACCACTCACTTCCTGGTCTTTGCACACACCAAGTTAATTCCCAGGTTAGGCCCTTTATACTTGCCCCCTCGCCCTCCGATTCAGAACACCCCTCTCCCATGTCCTCAGGGAATTCAACTGGTACATCCTAATTGGGGCCTTCCAGACTCCATCATTTATGGTGGTCACATCTGAGTCCCTGTTTATATTTTGTCTCATTTGCCCATCTTATTTTCTTCTCGGTACGTGTTACCATTTATGCCATTGTTTCCTAGGGTTGATGTACAAATGCCCACAAAGAGGGAGGCTTACAACAACAGAAACTTAGTTTCTCACGGTTCTAGAGGTCGGAGTCTGAAATGAAGGTGTCGGCAGGGCCAGGCTCCCTCGGGGGGATATAGGGCAGAATCCTTCCTTGCTGCTTCCAGAGTCTAGTGGCCCCACATGTTCCTTGGTTGTGGCTGTATCACTCCACTCTCTGCCTCCCATTTTATGGCCTTTTCTTCCTCTCTGTGTCTCTTCTGTGTGACTTGGAAAGTCACTTGTCGTTGGATTTAGTGACCACCCTGATAATCCAAGATGATCTTCTCTCAAGATCCTTACTTAATCTGCAAAGACCCATTTTTCCAAGGAAGATCACATTCACAGGTTCTGCGGGTTAGGAGGTAGACATAGCTTTTGGGGGGCCGCCTTCAGCCAACTGCACCATTTGATACGTTCTTGTTTGTACGTCGTCTGTCTTTCGCACGCTAGGATGTGAGAGCAATGGTCCGGTCCATCTTAGTTGCTGAATGAATGAGAGGTAGTTAGCTTTCGTCAAAGAGGATTTTCTTCAGGGGGAAAAAATTGTGTAAATTATTTAAAAATTAGCTAACATTTGCTGAATGAGAAGTTCAGTAATTCGCCTGACTCCACTAGGCAGGGCTAGAACTCAGATCCAGGTGTTCCTGGCTGCAAAATCTCCACTGGTGAGTGCTAAGTTTTACTGCTCCAACCTTTGGTTCTGATATATGTTCCCTTTATTTCTTTGCTCACCCACGGTGTATGATTATATGGTCAGGAAATGAGAATAACTCCTCTTACCCAGAAATAAGCTGACACCTTTTTTTTTTAAAGCAATGAAAACCTGTCTTTTGAAAAATGAGAAAATAATATCTTGTAACCTAATTAGAAGCATAACACTTGTAAAAGGTGCTAACATTATTTTTCCCCCAAAGGGAATACTGGTTGATTTATTAAGTTATGCATAGTAAAATGTTAAATATATTTTGAGCACTAAATTTTTCCTTTCAAGTCAGTGCACATAAGAAGAGAACCCTCACAGAGACTAGTGCTTCTGGGGCTGAATTTAACACTATTTAAGGAAAGAAAACCTTAGCTAGGGGACATAACTGTTAACATGGTGATTTGTAAAGCCTTAGATTTCTAATAGGGTCTGACTGTTTCAAGGAAAACATATTTTGTTTCTAGGTAATATTTCAAGTCGGATTATGGACAAATGCTACAAAATTGATCTGTAATGGGAAATACTGTAATGTCACAAAGCATTATTTATATGCTTAATGTGACTGAAAGCATTAATTGCTAGGAGCCAAAATCTGTCCAAGCAAAACATGAACACACATTTCGTACCTCTTGTCTCTTATGTAGGTTTTTGAATGAATTCGAGTGTAACAAAAATGTGGTTAGAGCAGCAACATCTGAAGGTTTTCTTCACCTGCTTGGATTATTGTAGTTGTTTCTTGTTAGCAAAGGCATGAATCGTATCTGCTTAGAGGTGCCCAGCAAATCGTAGCTGCATGGCTACCTGTTAGCCACCCAGGCAAAAACATCTTGTGGAGTTAAGTGGTGAATGGCCGACTGGATGTTTTTAAGTCTCTCTAGACGGATTTTGTTACCTTTATGATAAAATCCGGCTTCCTCCAAGTATACACAGCTAAGATTTGCCTCTCTCTGGAGTCTTAAAACAAGTTTCTAGTGCTAGAATTTCCCACTAAAAACCAGTGAGGGCGGTAATGTTCGCTGCTTTGGCTCAAACTGAAGTATTAAAAATTTGAGCCGTGGAAAGACTCTCATTAGAACTTAAACTCCTGGATTTACACGAACATGGAGCTATTTCCATAGAACCTATGTGCACTCTCAATTCTGGTCAGTTCCAGAGTCCGAGGCTACCTAAACACACCCTAGGAATGATGCATCCCACCATCCCATGTGTTTTCAGTACCTCTATCATTTTTCTTCCATAAAATGGAAAACAGCGTGCAAGTCCCCACGGAGGCACAGAAAAGAACGGGAGTGTGAGGACTGGCTACTCTCCTATCTTGGAGGTGCTTGTATAGCAGAAGCACATAAGCATTTCTTTTCTCCTACACTAATAGCCAGCCACTGTGTCAAGTTCTTACATACATTTCTCCTGGAACCCTCGCAACAACCTGTGAGGCTGGTACTTGTAAGAAAGAGGGATAAGCCGCGTTATGCTGCGGTTAACAAACAACCCTACCGTCTCAGCGGCTTAAAGCAACACAGGTTTGTTTCTTTTGCAAAGTCCACTCTAGGCCAATGGTGCATGGCGGCTGTGGTGTGGGGGCAACGCAGTGTGAGAGTCAAACACAGGCAAGCAAACGTCGTGACTCCTGACAGTACCCCAGGTCAGATCACGTACTTCTAGAAGTGGCAGAGCCAGGATACACATCCAGGCTTCTCTAATGGGGGGCCTGCCCTCTTAATCACACCACCATGTTGCCCTCTATTAAAGTGCCTCTTGGTGAATATGCTGCTAATTTTAAAAACTGGTGGCAATGCATGGTGTCATTTGAAAATTCAGGACCTCTGGGATGAGAGGCAGAGTTGGCGGCAAGGAAAGACAGGTCTAAAGCCGTGGCTGGATTGAATTCTAGCTCAGTACCCAGAAGTTCTATGATCTCGGCCAAGTCACCTTCCTCCTGAAAAGCCTGTTTTGACTGCACAACATGGACAATAATGACAACAACAATCATACCCAGCTCTCAGAGTAATCACAAAGATGAGGTGCAATAATGTACATGCAAGAACCACATGGACACTGAAAATTTTTCCTAACAACCTTTCTGAGCTGGTCAAATGTTAGTAGTCAGAGACGTCATGCTTACAGACACTGGTTAATAGTCTCTCCTTCTTGTGTGAAGTGTTCCTCCTAAAGCCTCAAGATCCATCTACTACTGGAGGAAACTGACTGGATCAAATGACAAAGGAATCACATTCAGCACTGTTTTCATCATGGTGAGGGAGTTCCAAAGCTCTGTGTGTGTGGCAAAGATTTGGAACTTACTTCAAAAGCAGATCAAAAGAGGGGCGCCTGGGTGGCTCAGTCGGTTAAGCGTCTGACTTTGGCTCAGGTCATGATCTCTCTGCCTGTGAGTTGGAGCCCCGTGTGGGGTTCTGTGCTGAGGGCTCAGAGCCTGGAGGCTCTTCGGATTCTGTTTCTCTCTCTCTCTCTGCCCCTCCCTTGCTCATGCTCTGTCTCTCTAAAATAAAATAATAAAATTAAATAAAATTAAAGTAAATTAAAAAGCAGATCAAGAGAGTCTGCATAAAAAACCTCCAGGGACCCAACTGAAAAAGGTCACACGGGGTCATGTTTTCAGATGGGGAAACTGAAGCTCAGAAAGATTAAGCTTGTAGCTTGCCCTTCCTCGGGACTGAGACAGAGGTTAGACTAGAACCTCTCTCTCCCCTTACTCCAGCTGTTCACTTTAAAGCCTCAACGATTTCATCTGAAAAACGGCGATAATAATCCCAACCTTCTAGAAGAGGAATAAGGATTGGTCAAGGAAATGCCTGTAAAGCACTTTGTGAAGGCAGTGCTCCCTCAGTAAATGGTAACCACGTTTATTGTTACACCTAAGGAGAGTCCTTTCGGCATCAAACATTGTATTTATTTGTGGTTACTTTAGGCTTCAACCATGGCATTAGTGAAGGAGGTTGTGTTTTTATCAGAACATCGTCAGAGGCTTGTTTGCTGTTTTAAATATACGAAAGAAAGGTGTTGTTGTTTTATAAAGGTCACATCTTTAAAAAAAAAAAAAAAGATGTCACATGATTATTAACTGTAAGAAGCTGAGGAGATTTATCAGATCAGTGATCCCAAACCAGGGAAGTATGTGGCTGTGCTAAGATACTGGTGATAAAGTTGTACATAGAAAGCACAGCCAGGTGACTGAGAGTCTGCTGGACCCCCCACTGGAGAACACTCGGCCAATTACTTCCACTCTACAAACTTCCTTTTCCTCTTCTGAAAAAGGCAGTGAGAGTGGTACCTGCCCCATTGACTGGCTGAGAGGGCTCAGGGAGACTCTGTAAAGCCCTCTGCCTCTGGCCGGACACAAGCAGATGCTTGATCAGTGAAGCCAGGTGACGCTTGTTATAAAAGCTTGTAAGAAGCTGACAGTCATTTCAAGGGTTAAAAAATATGCTAAGGAAACAAAAGAAATCGTCTAGAGAATAATCTGAACTTTATTTTCTGACAGGCAACGTCCTACCTACAGACGATTCACACTGAAGCTGGGCTCACTAGCCTCAGAAGGCCCCTCCTGAAGTCTTCTGGAAGGCCCGTTGGCTTGCGGGGGGCTGGATTCACAAAGACATGGACGGAAGACCCGTTAATACAGGCCAAAGAGTCAAAATGGACCAGCTTGGGGTGGCCAGAGAAAAAACCATCCCTGAGGTCCCAGTGATTTACAGAAGGCAGCTCCTTGGTGGCCTTAGGTGGAAACAGAGCAAGGTGGTAATACACGCTGGAGTGACCCACTTTCTCCACAGCCAAAGCAGCCACCGGGACCTGAGGAAAGCTGATGGGTTTGTGGGAAGTGCACTGATTGGTCACCATGAACCCCACCATGGGGGACGTGAGCAAGCTGGTTCTCAGGCCGCAGTATCTAGAAGGTTGAATCACAATGCTTATTCCGGGGCACTAGGACCCTCTCTCCCAGCCCAAGGATGTGTGTTTCAGAGTAAAGGGCTCTAGTGTCAAAGGGCCACCACTGGGTAGCTGTGTTACCCGGCCAAGCTATTTCACTTTGCACCTCAATTTACCCAACACGAGAAAGTTCATAACCGTAATACCAACCCCATGGGCTAACAGGGAGAATTAATGATGTGTGCCATTTAACACAGTGTGCCATTTAATACACGAACAGTTCCTGGACCTAGTAAGCTCTCAATAAACATGAGCTATTATTAGCATTATCATTTCCATCTTATCCTTAATTCTGATTGTGAATAGCCAAGTACTTTTGTGTTAAATTGAGAGAGAAAACTCATTTGTTATAGTTACTGTGTCTCTTATCTCTGCTATTAGATTATAATCTCTTCAAAGGACAGTGGTTGTGTCTTGTTTATTTTCTAAGTTTGTTGACTAGAAATGAGGTTGCATTTGAGATAGATTTGGTGGTTGTACAGAATGGGAAATAAAAGCATAATGCTGAGTTACAGTCTCCCCACCTCCACCCCCTGTCACCTCAGAGGCCTATTTATGACCTAAACATTTTCACTGCACTTACTGTCTTCTTTCCTTGAGAGAATTAACATTGAACATGAGAATTCATTGTAAGGGAACAATCAGGGCTTGTATAAAGGCTTGACTACAAAGTCGCTCACTGAATCCCTGTTCACAGAAAGAAACTACCAGTCTCCACCCAGCGAGGGCACGGTGAGTGCCTGTGTCCAGCCCCCCTGGGCACCTGACGATGTCACCCACTGTGACATTAGATAACGTTCATTTGCTGACATGGAAAACTGTTCCGTGAGAAAGATCAGGTTACAGAACAGTATGTACCATTTGATCTCATTGATTGTACAAGACCTATCACTGGATGTACTTATTGCCTAGAAAAAACTTTGAAAGGATAGACTCCAAAGTGTTTCCAGGAGTCCTGTAGCTGTGGAATTTTGGATAACTTTTTTCTTCTTTTTGTTTGTATGAATTCCCCAGAATGAACATGATTTGCCTTTGAAATAAGAAAAAAAATTACTTAAAAAATGTCTGAATATGATTTTTTTTTAAGCACTGGAATGTTGAACAGCTTGGAGAAGCAAAACTCCTTCTGCCCATTAGGATCCTCCCCCCGAATGCCTGAGTGGCTCAGTCGGTTAAGCGTAGGACTTCGGCTCAAGTCATGATCTCACAGTTCATGGGTTTGAGCCCCGCGTCGGGCTCTCTGCTGACAGCTCAGAGCCTGGATCCTGCTGCAGATTCTGTGACTCCCTTTCTCTCTCTGCCCCTCCCCTGCTCATGCTCTCTCTGTGTGTGTGTCTCAGAAAATAAATAAACGTTAAAAAAATAAAAAAATTTTAAAAAAGGATCACCCCCCTGGCTACCCTCGCAGAGGAGGCTTCCCCAAGAACACTGGAAAGGGAAACAGAAAACATGGAAAGAAAAGCCTTTGCTCTTCAGCGTGATTCCAAGATCCAGTGAAGATCTAATTCTTGCATTTTCATTCCCATGCTTCTTTCTTGCTATTGCTTTCCTATTTCTCTGCCGCCGTTTTCATTCTTTTAGGACACCGACAGTAAAGAAATAGTGCCTCTTCCCACGGGGAGAGCAGTATTTCATGAGCTCCCTGTACCTCCAAACCCAGCCACCATACTTTAAATAACTGAAATGCAGAGGTACTCTGAAACAAGGTCATCTATGGGCACCTGGTCACCAGGGCTGTGCTGGGGGGGTTTACATTTTATATTCAGTCTTCGAAACAACCCTGTAAGGCAGGTCTCATTTTCCCCATTTTACAAGAAAGAAAGTCAAGTGGAGAAGCTAAATAAATTTCCCAAAGGCATGTGTGCAGTAAGTGGTGGCTGGGGCCCAAACTTCAGGCTCTGTCAGGCCAAAGTGCACACTTTCTCCTCCATGCTGGCTTACTAAGGTGGTAAAGCCAAAATCTACTTTTGAGTCCAGTGCATGAATTGCATATTTTAAGTGTTTCTATGACTTTAAGCATTACGTTTTCTTGAGGCGTCTGGGTGGCTCAAATGGTTAAGTGTCCCATTTTGGCTCAGGTCATGATCTCTCAGTTCTTGGGTTCGAGCCCCGCATCAGGCTCTCTGCTGACAGCTCAGAGCTGGGAGCCTGCTTCAGATTCTGTGTCTCCCTCTCTCTCTGCCCCTCCCCAGTTCTCTCTCTCTCAAAAATCAATAAACATTGAAACAAAAAATGAATTACATTTTCTTTAAGTGTTTGTCACGAGTCAGCTTTATCATGTTTGGACAACAGAGCTCCTGTTTATAAGTTCATAACCTAAGCTGATTTGGTTGGTGGTAACAACACGGTCCTCGGTGTGAAATTTTTCTATTATTATATTTTTAAGGTTTTAACTTTTATCAGTGTTTATATACATGTACATACTCTAAAAAGTCAAGTTGTTGCTCAAGACTTATTCCAAAAAATAGTTCTCTGACTGGTTATGCTCTGGGTGATAGTCCACGTCCAGAAGTTCTTAGAATGAATTCATTCTTTCAGCAACCTCCACAGCACATCTACTGTTTGTCAGGTCCCTGAGGATAGGACACTGAAGACGAGAACTCCTGCCCCTGTAAGTTCTCGATGTCAGGAGACTGGGGTGGGGGATGGGACGTGGCAAGCTTCATCTTCCCTTTGGCAAGAAGGAGGTACCAGTTGTGTTCATTTCTGGGTCTCCTTCCATGCTTTCCTCCTCCTTTTTCTCTCCCTTTCTTCCTTTCCTCGGCACACACTGTGTGTTACTCTGCCCCAAGCATGTGCTAGGCATTCAAAGAGAGCAGTGAACAAGGCAGATGGTGACCGTCCCTGCACTCCCTCGTGCAGCCTGGGCCTAGAGAGGATGCGATCCTGATGCAGCTTGGCAAGGGCTATGCCCAGAGCAGCCGGGGGCGGGGGTGGCTCTGCAAGCTCCTAGCAGGGGGCCTGATTTGATCTTGGTGTCAGGGAAGACTTTCTCAGGAAGTGACAGCTAGATGGGACATGAAGAACAATAGAAACAATTCAACTGAAGACTAAGGGGAATAAAAGGTGCCTGGGCGGCTCAGTCCATTAAGCGTCTGACGTCAGCTCAGGTCATGACCTAACAGTTCCTGAGTTTGAGCCCCACGTCAGGCTCTGTGCTGACAGCTCAGAGCCTGGAGCCTGCTTCGGATTCTGTGTCTCCCTCTCTGGCTCTCCTCCCTCACCTCACCCCCCACACTCTGTCTCTCTCTCTCTCAAAAATAAATAAACATTTAAAAAATTAAAAAAACACACACACACAAAGAGTAAGGGGAAGAGTCCTCCAGGAGAAGGAATGGCATATGTGAGGGCCCGGAGGCCAGAGACAGTAGGGCACATCCAGAGACAATACAAGCCCCACATGGCCAGAACACAGACTACCAGAGGAGGCTGGGGAGGAGGTCAGAGCCAGACTGGGGAGGATCTTGCTAGGGAATTTGGATTTTATCCTGGGCCAATGGGAAGCCAATAAATGGGCTGTACACAAGGCAGAGGCAAGATCAAGTTCATTTAGTTAAATGAGTACTGTGACTTTGAATTGAGCAACGGGTTAGATGGCAACAATAATGTCTGCAGGAGAATAATCAGGCAACTACCACAGTCCTGGCAGATGATGATGTTGGGGATGGAAGTCCCCTTGGGTTTGCCCAGTACGGGGCTTTCCAACACTGGTGTGTCTCAGAATGCCCTAGGGAGACCCTGAAACATCCAGATCCCCAGTATCGTCCCAGACCTCCCAAATCAATCTGCATCAAGCTAGGATGGTGACAGTGAGATGCAGCAAATGGAACGGAATCAAAAGAGATTTTGCACAAGATCTGATGACAAGTCAGGGTGAAGGAGACGAAAGGGCCCAGGATAGCTCCCAGTCTTGGGCACTTTCTGGTGATTTTATTTGTGGAAAGAGGGACTATGGAGAGGCTGGGGGTGAAGGTAAGGAAAGTACTGGGGTCTGTTTTGAATACTGTAGGTTGAGTTGAGGTGCCCACAAGACTCTGGGAGGAGATGCACAGTAAGAATAATAATATCACTAATGTTTACTCGGCCCTGCACTACGTGCCAGGTCTCCCATTAAGTACACAACTGGATTCTGTCTCCACGAGGCATGTGGATATATGGGCCTGATGCTCAGAAGAGGTTCGGGCTGGAAACAGGAGCTGAGACACTGCATTAAATCTAAACTCAGGGTCTAGACAGGTAATGTAAAGGATTGAAGCCGGATGGGTGTAACACACTCGGGTGTGGTGGGCCTATGGTGAGCCAGAAAGTAAATACCCAGTCTGACCCCACATAAATTCAGACCTTAAAAAAGTACTGGGCAGACCAAATAAAATTCATGTGTGGCCAGACCAGATTTGTCTTTGTGGCCCCCAGTTTGTGTCCTCTGCGAGACATGGTAATTAAGCTGTGGGAGAGGGAGGGGTTGCCTAGGAGAGAACATACAACGGGGTAAACTCACACACGAAAAACTGGCTTTGGCTAAACTCCCCAGTTGGTGATTTCTTGGGGGGCAGCAAGAGACTGATGAAGTGTCTGATTCTGATGCTGCCTAATCGCTGTGTGAGACGAATGCCTACCACATGTGCTTCTGTATCCCTGACTGGGTAAACTTTAGAATACAGGGATATTGAGGATGGAAGTCCCCTTGGGTTTACCCAGTACAGGGCTCTCCAATGCTGGTGTGGCTCAGAATGTCCCAGGGAACCCGTGAAACATCCAGATTCCCAGTATTGTCCCAAATCAATCTGCAATGAGGGTTCCAGGCATCTTGATTTTGACAAGCTCCCAGGTGATTCCCATGTACACACATGGCATGGGAGTTGTATCTCTAGGCCTACCGCTTTGGATGAGGAGAGAGCTCACCGGCATGCAGCTAGAAAGGGACATGGCCCGCCTACGCTCTACTGGTCACCCTAGCCCTTCCTGGGAGTCCATTAACCCCCCACACCCAGACTAAGTCCCAGCCCAGGGTTGGGGACCAATGGGTCTTTGGTATATTCATGGCTCAGGATCAGATCAGCAATGCTTCTACCCTGACTTTGTACCCAATTCTAATAACTAGATTCAGTCTCATCTCACTCCCCTCTTCCTAAGCTCCTGCCTCCTTCCTTGAGTCCATAACTAGGTTCTACCTTGACCCCTGTGCTGAAGCCCTGCATTGGTATCTCCCCAGGCTCTGGGCATCCCTGGAGCGGGAGATGAACGCACCTGAGGAGCATGGTGATTCTGGGTCTGTGTCAGAAGCTCTTCTGCCATCTGAGCTCTGGAGAGAAGCATCTTTCAGATGGTAGGAGGCCAGTGGGCATATGGCACAGGCACACCTTTCAAGGGATGAGGCTATTTTTGTCACTCACTATAAATAGCAGAATAGGCCATAGCATGTGGTCAGTTACCTGGAATGCCAGAGTAGGATTCTGGCAAAAAGTCTCTCCCACACTCCCAAAACTAAGAATAAGCACAAGCTTGGCAGCATGTGCCCATGACCATGCCAAGTCCTCAAGGAGTATCACATGGGCAGCAGAAGGGGATGTCAGCTCTTGGGAATCTGTACAAGGAGGGAAAATAGCCTGGGTGGTGTTAGTAGGTTATGGTTACAAGGAGAAACACATGCATTTAGAAATATAGACAAGGGAGAAAACACCTTAAATGTGACCATGTATAAAATTAAAAGACTAAGATGATAAAACTAACACTTAGGAATGAAGCGTGTGTCTTTCTGTAAACAATTTATCTTCAGGCAAGCCTACTTGGATAGCACCTTTACAGGATGATTTTGGACTACAGGGCTAATTGAAATTAATTGTATGCAAGTCCTTGTATCAGCCATTCCTACCGATAGTGGCTGGCACATGGAATACTGGTTAAGAGCTAACATCTTTATTTTTATTGTCTTCAGACCTGAGTTTGAATCATGGCCCTGCTGCTGTGTCAGTGAGTCAATGTCCCAGAGCCTCTGCTTTTCTCGTCTCTAAAATGGAGATAATAGGGGCGCTTGGGTGACTCAGTCAGTTGAGTGTCCGACTCTCGATCTCAGCTCAGGTCATGATCTCACGGTTCGTGAGTTCAAGCCCCCTGTCGGGCTGTGTGCTGATGGTACGGAGCGTGCTTGGGATTCTGTCTCTCCTTCTCTCTGCCCCTCCCCTGCTTGTGCTTGCTCTCTCTCTCTCTCAAATAAACTTTAAAAATAAAAATAAAAAATAAAATAGAGATAACAACAGAGTCCTGAGGGTACTTTTATGGCAATTAAATAAGGTGATGCATATTTTCTACATCTTGGCTGATTTCTGGAACTTAAAGTTTTTTGTTGTTATTGCTGCTTTTTTAGTTTTTGAACTTTGTAAACAGTTTTGGCCTGTAGGGATGGAGACTTACATTTGTCTTTGGGCCAAATTTTTCCCTTATTTTGGGAAGACTCTTTGTGTTAGGACCCTGGTAACCAACTGGTCATCTACCAGGGGGCCTATCGATGAAGACCTCTGCATTGTTCCTTCCGGCAGCTTCACGGCAGGGAACATGAGAACCAGCCAAGCAGCAAGAAGGAAAGCACAGGTTGGATGAAGTCTGGAGATTGCTACAACTTTAGGGACTTCAAGGAAGAGCCAAAGCATGCTTCGAAGGGGAGAGAGGACAGGTCCCGCAGCTGAGCCAGCGTAAGTTTGAACCGATGTAATTGTCATAGTAAATCCAGTAAAACTGAACTAACATTTATTGCATTGTTATAACAGACAGGAATTTACTCAAGAGGCACAAAGTCTTGCTTGGTGTCTTTGTGGCAGTGACACAAGTGCACCCATTGGTGGTGCTAATTCTCCTCAATGGAAACTGGTAAATCAATCTAGACTTCATCTTAAGTTTTCCTGACTTAACCACACCTTGGGGGTTGGTGCTGGTGACATGGCAGTGATTGGGTCCCTTCTCTAGTAGAGCTTCCACTTAAAGAGACACAATAATGAATATGTTGATACAAACTGTAGGTGAGCATTCAGCAGGAGAGGGACACGGCTGTATGAGATGCTATAACAAAGAAGTCTCCCCCAGGTGGAGGCAGGTGGGAGTGCAGAGCCTCTAAGGAACTGAAGGGAAGCCAGGGAGGCCAGTGAGGTCCCACCACAGGGCTAGACGGGAGAATGGCAGTGGGTGATGTGGATGGAATAGGAAGGTTGGGCCCATCCATGTACAAACTGGATTATAGCCCAATAGAGTGAGGAAATACTGTGGAGGTTTAAAGGGGAGGCAGGGTCATGGTCACCTCTGCATTTCAAGTGTAGCCCCGTTGGGAACAGACTGGGACAGACAAGAGTTTGTGAAGAGGTACCAGTGAGGAGACGAGGAGATGATGAGAACGAGGCTAGGTGACACTGGTGGGATGAAAACTCGTGGCTCCAGAGATATTCAGGGAGGGGCTCAAAGGACCAAAACCTGGGCCTTGCTGGCCAGTTGGCTCCCAGCCTCCCACAAAGGTCAATGTTTGATAGTAACAGCCCTACAGCAAAAGCAGGGCCTCCTTCAACTACTTTCTAATCTTTGGGGCTATTTTCCCACTTTTTAGCTGAGTATAAATTCAGGTCCAGGTGGGGCTCAGTCAGTTAAGCATCCAACTCTTGACTTCGGCTCCCTCAGGTGATGATCCTGCGGTTAATGGGATCATCTGAGCCCCATTTTAGGCTCCAATGCAGATCCTGCTTGGGATTCTCTCTCTCCCTCTCTCTCTGCCCCTCCTCTGATTGCATGTGCACTCTCTTTCTCAAAATAGATAAATAAACATTTTTTTTAAATTTAGGTCCAGTTTTTCAAGTACTTCAGGAAGAATATTATTCCAAACCTAAAGGAAATGACCATGCAAATAAACTCATTTGCAAAGTTTTAAGCTGTTTTGCTTCCCAAAGGGCTGAAAGGGATATTTTGAACAACAATGACCTAAAGAATACTGAGTTTTTCCTTTGGTTAGTTTCTTGTGCTTTTTTAGCACACACTGGCTTTGTTTTAAAGGATAAATGATGAGCATAGATAACAAGAAAGATCCCTTAGAACTAAGGTCAAGGAAGACATGAGACTAAGCAAATATCTAAACAAGACTTTACCCCAAGCTATGTTTATCTTGCTACTTGGTAATATGGACAAAAATAAAAATAAATGTGATATTTCTAAACCAGGTTGTCTATATCCAAATATAAGAAACTGATGTAATGAGCTGGTGATAGCTCACATTAGGGAAATGCCCAGACGCTGTGGACTCAGATCATCACCACTGCAATTTCCACAGCATATGCATTGGGTCCCCAAACTGAGAAAAACTAACGACAATCATCTGCTGTCAGAGCAGAACAATTTCTTCGCTACAGTGTTCTCGCAGGAGGTTCATTCTGGTAAATCAGTGTCAAAATGACAAGAAAATCCAACATGTCTCAAGAGGTACAACATATAACAAGCAAAAATCTCCAAATCTATGTTCAGAAACTGAACGTTAAAGGGCCTGATGAAAAATTCAAGACAAAGTGAAGGGCTTGTAACAGATTCATTAAAACATTTTGAATAAAAACAAGAAGACCGTGACATTATGCTCAATTAACAGGAAAACAACAATCTTAAAGGGTAAATGTGGCAGACGATGATCTGATTTTTTTGGACATCCAGAAGCCGAAACAACCATTAGAGATGACTCTGCAAGAGAGACTAGGGTAGGGAGAAACTTTTAATTTGCACACTAATGATACGGTAGCTGTCATGCCTTTGTCTTCACTGGGGTCGCTCTCGCAGTGAGAGATTTCAAAGAAAGCATCTCTGAAGAGTTACTTTTCCATCTTCTAAGCCCTCACATTCAGCAGGCCAGGGGTGTAATGATCACTCAAGCACCTGCTGAGAATGACTGAGAGTGGAAGGGAAGAAGGTGAGTGATGCTTCCCCTCACCCCCACTGCCCACAACACTCAGTGAGGTCCCCAAAATCCAGCATCTCATAATTAGTCATGGAAATGTGCAGGAGACTGGGAGGAGCAGCAGTTGAAAAACCTATCTTAAATCCATCAGGTAGCAGAAAACACTTAGAACCCACGGAGAGCAATCTAGAACCCATGCAGAGCAATCTAAATATACCAGAAAAGACTCACTGAGGGCTCTATCTAGAGAAGGCATAGTTACAGGAGACAGAGGACAGAAGATGCAGAATTTTTCTTTTTATTTATTTATTGCTTATTTTTTAATTATTTTTTTAAGTTTATTTATTTTGAGAAAGAGAGAGCACGAATGGGGGAGGGACAGAGAGAGGGGGAGAGAGAGAATCCCAAGCAGACTCCACGCTATCAGCGCAGAGCCTGACGAGGGGCTCGATCTCATGAATAGTGAGATCATGACCTGAGCCAAAATCAAGGGTCAGACAGTTAACTGACTGAGCCACTCAGGCACCCTGAGCCAAAATCAAGGGTCAGACAGTTAACTGACTGAGCCACTCAGGCACCTTGTTTGTTTGTTTGTTTGTTTGTTTGTTTGTTTGTTTTTAATCACCACAGGGTGATGTTGGAAGCTGACAGAACGTCAAGCTTCTGCTCTGGAAAGAGGATAATGCAGGGACCCCAGCTCCGCGGGCCCTCATCAGTCCATGCATGCGTGTGGTTTTAAAGCTTTTTTTGTCACTTGTTTCTTCATAATACTTAGTAATTAATTTTATGGCACAATTAATGAATGCACAGTGTAGAATAAACAGAAAATATAGCTAAACACAAAGAAGAAAATGTAAATTACCCTTTATTCCCTAACCCAGAAATGACCAGAATCAACATTTTGGCACACATCTTTCCAGACTGTTTTTTAGAAAAGGAGATTTTTGTGTTGTTTTGAATAAAAACAAGATTGTACTGCAACATGCTCTCTTCAATCAATTATATATCATACACTTATTTCCACATCAATAAATATAGTTCTTTTTTTAAAGTTTATTTATTTATTGTAAAAGAGGGAGAGAAAGAAAGAGACCACAAGCAGGGAGGAGCAGAAAGAGAGGGAATCCCAAGCAGGCTCCATGCCTAGCATGAAGCCGGATGAGGGACTTGATTCCATGACCATGAGAGCATAACCTGGGCCGATACCAAGAGATGGACGCTAAACCAACTGAGCCACCCAGGTGCCCCTCAATAAATATATTTATCATTATTTTAAATCACTGCCAAGTATGACCTCATAACATTTATTGAATCAATCCCCTGACAATTTTAAAAACTTTTTAGTCTTGAAGTACTTTACTGCTTAATGAAAAGTCTGCAAGAATAGTACAAAGGATTCCTGTACATATATTTTTAAAGTGTTTAATGTTTATTTGAGAGAGAGACAGAGACAGAGAGAGAGAGAAAGAGAGAAACAGAATGTGGGCAGGGGAGGGGCAGAGAGAGAGGGAGATACAGAATGTGAAGCAGGCTCCAGGCTCTGAGCTGTCAGCACAGAGCCCCACGCAGGGCTCAAACTCACAAACCATGAGATCATGACCTGAACCGAAGTGAGAAGCTCAACCCACTGAGCCACCCAGGCACCCCTCCTGTATATCTTTTATACAGAATCAAACATTTGTAACACTTTGCTACCTGTGCGTTTTCACTAACTTCTATTACTTCTGAACTATTTGAGAGTGCGTTATACATAGCATGGCACCTTCCCTCCAAATACACAGTTCTGGGTGTATTTCCTAAAAACAAGGATAATCTCTTCCATAAATTATCACACTCAGGAAAAGAAATACTTTTTATAATCTAGAGTCTATATTCCAAATTTACCAGTTGTCCCTTGAAGAAGAAGAAGAAGAAGAAGAAGCAGCAGCAGCAGAAGGAGGAGGAGGGGGAGGAGGGGGAGGGAGAGGAGGAGAAGAAGAAGGGGGAGCGGGAGCAGAAGAAGAAAGAAACTTCTTTTTTTCTGGTGCAGAACCTGACCCAGGCTCATGTATGGCATTTAGTTGTTATCCCAACCGGGGACAGTCCTTTAATCTGTGCTTATCTTTTATGACATTGATATTTTATGAAGAATACAGGCCAGTTACTGTATAGCATGACCCCTGATTTGGGTCTGTCTGGTGACTCCTCATGGTTAGCTTGAGCTTACATGTTTTTGCTGGATGCTATGGACCCTTCTCAGGTATCACATCCAGAGGCCCATGCTGTCCATTTGCCTTTTCTCAGCAATGTTAATTTTGATCACTTGATTAAGGTATTTATTGTCCAGTCTTTCTACTGTATAGTTTTTTCCCCTTGTCAATTTTTTTTATCATGGTAAAATATACACAACATGAAATTTACCATTTTAACCATTTTTAGGCGTACAATTAAATAGCAGTAAATGTATTCATATTCTTGTGAATATATTCATATATTCACATTCTACTCTATAGTTTTTATTTTTCCTTGTAACAATTTTTTTTGTGTAGAAATATTGAGATCATCTTAGTCTCATTCTCAGATACTGTCCTTAATAACCTTTCCATTCATCTCTTACCTCCCTATTTAGTATCCACCAATGATTCGTGCCAAGACAAAAGTGTAAGGCCTTATACTAACTCCAGGCTTCCCCTTTGCCTTTCCCTCAGTCCTGAGAAATGGGTGGAAATTTCCATAGTCACTGGCTCTGAATCTAGGTGAGGAAATACTCACTTGGATGATTTCTTTTTTTTTTTTTTTAATTTTTTTTTTTTAACGTTTATTTATTTTTGGGACAGAGAGAGACAGAGCATGAACGGGGGAGGGGCAGAGAGAGAGGGAGACACAGAATCGGAAACAGGCTCCAGGCTCTGAGCCATCAGCCCAGAGCCCGACGCGGGGCTCGAACTCCCGGACCGCGAGATCGTGACCTGGCTGAAGTCGGACGCTTAACCGACTGCGCCACCCAGGCGCCCCTCACTTGGATGATTTCTAAGAGCCATTGCTGCACTGAACCATTATAATTCTTCATAAAAATAGTCATCCCTTGTCTGGTATCATGTTTAGATCTTCAAACAACTGTTGGTTCTACTCTGAGCCAGACTCTAGGCTAGATGTCAAGAAATAAAAATGCATAAAGCAACACTGCCTTTTATTGAGCTGCTTACATTTTGATGGGAGAGGCACAAATGGTACTTACCGTGCAATGTGGTAAAGGCCACATGACACTCTGGGCATGGAGGTAGCTCCTAGAGCACAGTATGAACAGAGAAGTAGCAAGTCTCACAGCTAGAGTCAAGACTCATGGAGGTGAGCAAGATGTGTTTGTGGGGACTCAGGGAGTCAGGGGGTAGGGAGGGAGTGGGTTCCTGCACGTAAAATATCAGCAGGGAGCAGGGGAGACGAGGCTACAGTGGCGTCAGGGCCGGAGCATGGAGTGCCTGGATGCAAATCAGAGAGCTTAGACTTGACCCTAAAGATAATACAGGGTAAGCAGAAGATAACACAACCAACAAGGTTTGATGGATCACCCTGAAGGCAGCAGAGAGGTCAGGTCAGAGGGCAGCAAACCCAGAAGCAGCAATTAGTCTAGATGAGAAAAGAGCCTGGCCTAATGAGGAAAGTAGGGGTAAGGGTCGTGAGGAGACACCTGATTCAAGAAATACCTAGAAGTACCTGAGTGTGGCAATGATGGTGAAGAAAGAATCAGGGTTGACTTTCAAGTTGAAAAGTTTGAAAGTTGAAAAATTGTCCAACATTTCACAGAAAAAAAAATCATGAGCAATATTATTTATCTCAAGATGAATCTCTAGAACAACCTTGTCACATAGATAGGACCAATAACTATGATCCCCATTTTACAGATTATTAAACTGAGATGTGGAAAGTCAAAATGACTTGTCACAGGTCACACAACTATTCAATGGCACAGCAGAGATACCAAGCGCATGTGCAAAAAGATGATATAAAATTATTCAAAATCCTGGAACTGGAGAACCATATGCAAAACAAAAAATATGAACTTGGATCCATATCTCACATCATATACAAAAATTAAAAAATGGATCACAGATTCAAATTTAAGAGCTGAAATTTAAAAGTCATACAGAAGAAAACACAGGAGAAAGTCTTAGTGGCCACGAGTTTAACAAATATTTTCTTAAACGGGATGCAAAATGTATGAGCTATCAAGAAAAAAATGAATAAACTGGACTTCACTAAAATTAATATCTTTTGCTCTTCAAAACTCACTAATACAGAAAATGAACAGGCAAGCCACAGACTAGGAGATGTTGGACAAACCCTCCCACAAAGGGCTTCGATCTAGAATATAAAGCACACTGACCACTCAACAATAGGAAGAGACATACTATACTTTTAAAATGTGCAGAAGATTTGAACAGATGCTCCACCAAAGAAGAAACATGAATGGCAATAAACACATGAAAAGATGTTCAATATCATTAGTCGTTAGGGAAATGAAACTGATGGAAATGTAAAATGATACAACTGCTTGGGAAAATAATTTGTCAGTTTCCCGAAGGAAAAAAAAAAAGTAAAAAAATACACCTATCATGTGACCCAGCCATTCCACTCTTAGGTATTTACCCAAGAGACATAAAAGTATACGTGCACATAAATTCTGGTAGATGAATACTTGCAGCTTTATTTATAATAGCTGGAAACAACCCAAATGTCGGTCCACAAGTCCACAAAGTGTAGAACATTCATACGGTAGAAGACCAGTCATCAATAAAAAGGAATGAACACACAACAATGTGGATGAAACTCAAAATAATTACGCTGAGTGAAGGAACCCAGGCAAAGAAGAGGACATTCTGTATGGTTCCACTCACGTAAATTTCCGGAATACGCAAACTAATCTCTAGTGGAAGAAAGTAGATCAGTGGATACCTGGGGGTGGGGAGGATCAGGAAACTTTGGGGTGATATTCATGATGTCAATGGCAGTGATGGTTTCACAAGTGTGGAAATAGGCCCAAACTCATCAAATTGTATGCTTTAAATGTGTGTAGCTTAGTTTATGTCAATAATACCTCAGTAAAGCCATTTAAAAAAATAATAACAATGGAGGGACATATACCAATATCTTTAGCAATAGCAACTATACCAAAATATTAACAAAATCAGGCTCTGATTATGGGATTATGAATGATGACCCCTTTATTTTTTATCTTTTTCTGAATTTTCCAAATTGCCCAAAATGATCATGATATATCATCAAAATAAAAAAAAAAAACTACTTTTGAGGAAAAAGAAAGAATTAGGTGTACAGAGACTTGGGGAAAATAATCTGTGCTTATGAACCTTAAGACCATTGGTTACAAAAATCAAAGACATGACATTTTCAAATGACAAATATCCTCCATTCTTTCCAAATCTATGGTAGGCCAGAGCAGACTATGAGGCAGTTTTATATGTTCCACAAGAACAAAAATATCTAAATCTAAAGCAACCTATGGAGAAGGCACCACATTAACACAGGGTCTCATTCAGCTGGACTGTTCAGCTTAAATGTTTTTTGAATACATCAGTGGGAGACAGATGCAGGGAACAAGGAAAAGAAAGAGACCATGCTAGAGAGCAACAGAAGATGAATTTTTATGTGATGCCATTACCCATCATTTCTAGAGTTCACTCAGGAGTATAAGGCTTAAGGAATAATCCAACATAATTAGCAAGTAGTCTACACTGTATATCCTTAAAAAGAATACACACCGTAAAGTACAAGTTAGACCATGGAAAATGCTATTCCACATCTGACCAAATATGGTGAAGAATCATTTATCTGGGTTTCCACTCTCGGAAATATTTGCTAAATCTGTCTGTTACTGGGCTTAGGATTCAATTCTGGATTTTTATTAATAGTGAAAATAACAACATTTTAAAAGCTTTCAGGGAATGCATTTCACTTACTTAGATGGTAAACAATTTTTTAAAGCCCTTGGTGCATTAATCATTTGGATATCAAGTATTGAGTCTTATCAGGTCATTTTTTATGTCCATTTACTCAACAAAAAGTCACTGTTAGCAACTGTGCTATGTTCTAGGATATAAAGAAGCAAATACAACCCATGCCCTTGAGGAGTTCTTAATCCAAAAACTAGGAAATCTATAAACAGTTGCCATACAAAGTGTCTGTGGCTTGGGAGAATAAGAAGTCAGAGAAGCTATTGAGAGGTGGTAACATTGAAGCAGGGTCTTGAAGGCTATGCACAAGTTCTCTGCTTAGGAAAAGAGACACCTTCTTGGCAGAGAGGCCAGCATAAGGCAGGGAGGCACAACAAAGCTTAATTTGGTGAATGGTGAGAGCTTCAGTGAGGGTTAGGAATAGGGTCCCCTTGAAGGTGACAGGACTTGAATATGAAGCTCCTTTATCCCGTGCTGGAGAGGCTCAGGCTTTATCCTACAGGGAACGAGCACGTGTGTTGGTTACAGCTTTGCATCTTAACAGAAAGGAATTCATGTAAAAGAGAGAGAGATGGTCCCGTGTCTTTAGAGACTTCAAGGGCCGCATGCAGTCAGGCCTAGAACGGGGCTAGAATTGAGGGCTGGAAAGCTAGAGGAACTCCCCTCTACCTTTTGTCTTATTTTTTTATTTCTCTCCTCACATCTATTTGATATTATCCAGGATTCTTTTGGCCATAAGTGACAGAAATATAACTCAAAACAATCCAAGCCCAAAAGGGAATTTTTTGGAAAGGCTAGGCATATGCTTCGACACAAATGCATCTTAAAAGACATTTGGTATGTGAAATCAGCTACTCACAAAAGGACAAACGTTGTAGGATTCCACTTATATGAAATACCTAGAGCTGTCAACTTCACAGAGACAGAAAGTAGAATGGTAACTTCCAGGGGCTGAGGGGATGGTGGGGAGTTGCTGTTTAATGGTTTCAGTTTGGGAAGATGAAAAAGGTCTAGACAGATGGTGGTGATGGTCACACAACAATGAGAATGTACTTAATGCTACTGAACTACATTTAAAAGTGATTTAGGTGGTAAATTTTATGTTCTATAAGTTAACACAATAAAAGTAGGGAGGGGGCACCTAGGTGGCTCAGTCGGTTAAGCATCTGACTCTTGGCCTTGGCTCAGGTCATGATCTCATAGTTCATGAGTTCAAGTCCCGCATCCCTGCTTGGGATTCTCTCCCTCCCTCCCTCTCTCTCTCTCTGCCCCTACCCCGCTCAATCTCCCTCTCTCTCTCTCAAAATAAATAAATAAACTTTAAAAAAAAAACAACTGGGGACTCTAGGAGTAAACACAAGTTCAGACACTGCTAGATTCAGGAGGTCGAGAGACATCATCGGGATCCTGATACTCTGTTTCACTCTCCTTTCTTCTGTGCTGGCTTCATTTTCAAAAGCAGAAGCAAAGATGGCCACTCTCAGGGGCGCCTGGGTGGCTCAGTCGGTTAAGTGTCCGACTTTGGCTCAGGTCATGATCTCGCGGTTCGTGAGTTTGAGCCCCGCATTGGGCTCTGTGCTGAAAGCTCGGAGCCTGGAGCCTGCTTTGGATTCTGTGTCTCCCTCTCTATCTGCCCCTCTTCCACTCACACTGTTTCTCTCTCTCTCTCCCTCTCTCTCTCTCTCTCTCTCTCTCTCTCTCAAAAATACATAAACAATAAAAAAATTTAAAAAAGATGACCACTCTCAACTGAAATTATCTGTGGAGCTAATGCCACACCCAGAAAAGAGCCTCTCATCTGAATGTTCCAGCAGTTCAGGGGGTGACTTGGCATGGGGCCATGGACTGCTTCTGAACCAATCACTGTAGCCAAGGAGTAGAGTACTCTGATTGGCCAAGCCTGGGTCATGTGTCCAAGCAAACATTGCCATCCCCAGCCCAAGCTCTGCTTTCTCTTTGGCCAAGAACTTTCAGCCTCAATTCAAAACCCCTGGGCGAATCTGACTAGTGCGGCTTGTCCAATTAACTGTGATGGCGAGAATGGGGATAGTCATAGGGATAATATGGCAGCTATAGGCCCATTTTTGTGCATATAGGGGTAAGTTACAAGGGTTACTGAGCAAGACAGATACTTCAAGAGGTGTCTTTTACAAAAGATGATAGACAATCTTTACAGGAAAGTGGTGTAGGCAGTGTGTATGAAAATAGTTCTGGCAGCTAAACATAGGATAGGTTGGAGCAGGAGAATTTGATGACAAGAGGGTGAATCATAGGGCTGCTGCAGAAAGATGACTCTGAAATGTCTAGCTTAGGAGAATGGAAATATAGTGATACTGTCCACCAAGAATGAAACTATAAAAGGAATATTTGGTTTGGGGTGGGGTAGGAAGGAAAGGATGATGAGTTTAGCTTCGGAAGTATTTCCTTCAGATGCCTATGGAACAGCCCGGTGGGGAGGCTCAGCAGGCAGTGGAAAAGAGTCCTGGAACCCAAGAAGGAGCGTGTAGCTGGGGCCAGAGATGTGGGAATTGCTGGTATACAGATGGGTGTTCAAGTCATAAAGCATCTGGGATTGCTCATGGAGAGCACTGAGTATAGGCAGAAAAGAGAACAGAGGGCAACACCCTGACAGATGCCCTCAGAGCCCTGCCCGTGGCTGCTCAGCGCTCACTGTTTGCAGCTGTGCCAACAGCATCTTCCTAAAGCTCTCTTTCCCGGGGCTTGCTTTCAGGTTGAGCTTGCTTCAGGCCAGAAATGCCAGGGTTAATCGCCCTCAGCCAGTGACAGGTGGGAGGCAGAGCTTAACTAGCCCAGCTTCCTCACTCCAGTGTGTCCCACCCCATCTCCCAGAGGTCTCCCTGGGATGAGCCCTCGTTGCCCATGGAAGTCACCTCCTCCTTCCTATCTGCCCTGGCTCCCTTCACGTCACACTCTCACTTGTCTAGTCTACTTGCTTGTCCTAGCATCACCTCCCAAATAAACCACTTCCACCCAAACTCACTTCAAGGTATGCTTCTAGGGGAACCCAACCTAAGACACAGGCACACAAAGAAGAAAGCTCCAAGAAGAATAAGACTGGGTAAGAATAAGACCATGTATTTTGGTCAGAAGAACATAGGGAGTTTGTGAATGAGCCTTGGTTTGCAAATGCGCTAAAAGATGCTTGGGGAAATTCCAAGTCGATACCTAGGGGAAGACCAGGCAGGCAGGCCTATGAGAAGGGAAGGAAAAGCTGTGACGGAGGCACATGCACAGGTGCAGATTCGAGAGGTGGCTGACAGGGAGCACTTGGACACAGAGGTGGGGGTGGGGAGCTTCCTGTGTGCTACAACAGACAGCCCATTTCACCTCATCAATGATGGTTTGTAATGATGAAGAAATTGTGAGTGCAAGCATCTATGATCCAATTAAATGGTTTTGTGATAGGAAATGGAGCATACTTTTCAAGTGGTATCCAGTCAGAGATTAATACGAGGCGCTGGACCGTGGCCGGAAATAGTGCTAGTGGATGGTAAGGTACATTGCATCTGTGCTGAGGTTACAGCTTAGGAGGTAAGGAAGGAAGGCAGTGGCAGGGGGACTCAGAGCCCATGCCTACTTTCTGGAAGAGCGTGAGTAGCAGCAAATAGAACATCACTGTGGCAGCACCACTCCTACATGGGGCCCTTCGTGGCCTCCAGTAGCCAAAAGGCCGTGGCTGGAAGGGTGGTCCCTGGGACCTAAACCTCACCCAAGTACCTGCCTAGAGAAAACTGAGCCTCTTTTCCTCAAGGCTCTTCCAGTTACAAGTGATAGAAAGCTCAAAAGGCTTAAGCAGAAAAGGAGAATTTATTGGCTCATGTAACTGGGAAGCTTAGGAGTAGCCTAGGACGCTAGGGATTGGAGTCTTGTTCTCAGAAATTAGCCCTGTCCCGCCTTCCTTTTTTTAACTCTGCTTCTGTTTGCTCCTGCAGACATGTCCTCCTGCACCAAGGCTGCAACAGCCCAGCTTCACACTCATCCAGAAGGGAGCAAGCTCCAGCCTGCCAATATCTGAATATAAATCCTCGCTGGTCCACCTTCACTCATGTGCCCATCTCTGGTCCAATCAGTGAGGCCAGGCAGGTGGGTATCATGACAGCCCAGGCCTTGGTGTGGTGCTGAATTGGCAGCTTCTCCAGAACCACATGGAAGAACGAGGCACTTCTCACCAAGTAAGGGGGTGCTGTTACCTAAAGGAGGAAAGGGATGCTGGATAAATAGAAGCTGAATCCCTTAATTAGCAGAACTTGCCAGGGGATTCTCAGACCCAGAGCAATGGCTAATATCAAGGCTACAACTATTACAAGGCCAGGGCTTCAGTGTCTTGACAAGACAGTAAAGAGGGAAGAGTCAACTACTGTGTGAAGGACAGTTGGTGGTGGTCCACACACTGCCTCATCTAGTTTTCGTAGCTGTTACCATCTTCATTTTACAGATGGGGAAACAGAGGATCAGAAAGTGAAGCAATTGTCCAAAGTCATCCAGCTAGTAAGTGTCAGAGCTGGTAAATGGAGGCACAGGTCTTCTTCATCCTCTGGCGGTGAGGAAAATGTTGTTTCCTGGTCCCCTTTCTTATCAAACTTCGCTGTCAGAGCCCTACACATATATCTTGTGACCCTTCAACCAGATTTTCTTTGGGCTGTTTCCAAAGCTCAAGATGTGAAAGATGTCTCCGTTTTCATCTCTGGTTTTAGGAGGGTGGGACATGCCATGTCGGTGTCCCTGAACAGACACAGAAAGCAGTAAGAAAAAGGGGCTTAGTAAGAAAAAGGTGTTGCTTACACTGCCAATGTGGTCACTAGGTCCCTGACTGAATTAACCAGCACTCAGCCTGGCTGTCGAGGCTCCCCTGTTCTTATACCTCGTGTAACAAATAGCACGGATGTGGCGCAGTCAGCACATCAAGTAAAGAGTAGGAGATTGTAGTGAGTCCCAACGTGTCCCTAGTTCCTGCCTCTGATACTTTCTGGCTATATGACCTCTAACAAATAATCTCCATTAGCCTCAGTTTTCTCATCTGGAAAATGGGTTCACACCTGTTTTAAAGATGCGTTATCCTCATTCTAGTTGTTTTGCCCATAACTTCTGTCCCTTTTGGCCATGGTGGATGAGCGGTATCTTTCTGACCCAAGGGAAGAAAAATCACTAGCTGATAAGAGACCACTGATGTTCTACAGAGAATTTCAACTAAAAACAGTAAGGCTGCTGCCAAACCAGTGGTGGGTGCCTCAGGTGAAAGGCCCTGGGTGAGTGGGGTGGGCACAGCTATTTGGGCCGAAGCGCCAAAGAGATGAGCAGAGGAAGCCAGTCAAGAAAAAGAGAGCTTTGATAAGAGAGAAGCAGAACGAGAACAATGGCACGGCTCCTGAATGGTAGCATAACATGGGAGAGCTGCCCTTGGCTCCTTCCTCTTTGGATTGAGTGACATCCCTATTTCTACTTCATCTGAAGTTTCCATTCCTTATAGCAAACCAGTATAGATCACAGCACTGACAGGAGCAAAGAAGTGGGTGAGAGTTCTGTGTTTCTGACACATAGTAGGTGCCTGTAGCTTTAGTACAGTTTTTCCCCTGGACTTAATTGAGGGAGATTAAACTCATTCACACTAGCCCCGTGTGACTACCGCCAGGTCTGTATTTGGGTCATCTTCCCTTCTATTCCAAAAACCATGGTCAAACTAACTCTGCAAGATATACTGCACAATTAGTGTGCACCTCTTAGCCTTGGCTAATTACCTCTTTTATCAATTAAAAATATTTTCCCATTAAGCCAAGTTGTTGAGAGGGAGAAAGGAGTCTCCTCTATTTCTAAAGCCTCTGAAAATCCAGCAAGATAATGTCACTGATTTGGTTAATTTCAGGTGCACATCGGGCCATTCAACCTAGGTGAATTTAATGACTCAGGACAGGTCGGGCGATGAATGTCCCTGTAAATCATTTATAATTGCAAGCATAAAAATTAAAAATCAGTCTGAAGAGCAAGATAACGTAATGCTAATGACGGAGGGCAGTAATCTGAAGATAGAGGTTCCCCGCTTTAATCAGGCCCATTCGGATGACGGAGCACTAAGCCTCTAGGGGATTGTTCTGGAAACAAAAGACTGGGAACCTACTTCAGTCTTTAATGACTCACCATGATAAAAGAAATTAACTGAATTTTCATATTATAATTATAAAACTTAATAGGGAGTTTTTTCCCCTTCATACTTTTTATTTTTCTCCTAGTCGAGATAAACCAACATACAGTCTATTCTCCTTACGAGGATGACTTTAAAAGGCCAGTTATGTTCAGCTACGCCATGTTGAAAGTCCAGTTAATAAATTATGTCCAGGAAGAGGAGTTGCCGTTGCTATAATGGAAACAGTTTCTAGAGGTCTTAAGAAACTAGAAAATTCTTTGCCTTATTTTCAGTGTTTCTGTAATATACCTCCAAGTCAGTCAGAATCAAGAACGGGGTGAGGAACAAAATATCACATCTGTCCCTTGGAATACTCTCAAATCACCAGTTAAACACCCTCCTTCCCTCACCTTTTCTGCCTGGTGGATACCTAATCATATCTCCAAGTCTTGCATTCAGGTGGAAATTCTTCCAGAAAGCCTTCTCTGACCATCATCCCTCCTTCCCCTTTTCCCCACTCCTTTCATCACTCTTTCTTCTGGGTTTCCTCTGAATCTGGTACACAAACCCAACCCTGGACTTATCACACTGTGTTATAACATACAATACAGTAAGACTGCATTCTCTCCAAAAAACTATAATTTCTTTGTGAGGAGACTGTCTGGAAACCATGACCAGTTGATTCTGAACACTTGGCACATCATAGGCATTCAATAAATATTTGTCAGCTGACTGAGATTGGCCTTAACTGCAGGCTAACCTAGGACAGACAAGCGACAGAAAAGTCAAGAAAACACCTTTAAGCACTGATGAATAAAAATTACAAAGAAAGATAAGAGGGGGGGAAAGGTGTTTTATTTTTTAGTAGATAAGCTTCTGTAAATAGACACACACGCACACACACAAATTCTTGCTCTTGATAATAAAAACAAAAAGTGGGTATTTTACCCGGAGGTTTTAAATATTTCCAATAGTCCTTGATAAAATTACAGTCTTGGGGGAACTGAATGGTTCAGTCAGTAAAGCATCTGACTTCGGCTCAAGTCATGATCTCGTGGTTTGTGGGTTCGAGCGCCATGTTAGGCTCTGTGCTGACAGTGCACAGCCTACTTAGGATTCTCTCTCTCTCCTTCTGTCTCTGCCCTTTCCCCACTCACACTTAGTCTCTCACAGAAAATAAGTAAATAAACTTAAAAAACTTTTTTAAATAAAATTACGGTCTTTTCCCAAGCAGCTGGGATGATATCACTCCATATAATTTCCTCTCTGCATGAGTTGTATATAGTCCTATTGTGAGGTGAATGAGTAAGGAATTACCTGCAAGCAAAAGAAACTGACTTCAATCAACTTAAGGGAAAGGAAACAATATGTCAGGGCATATTTTGTTATTAGGACGTAGAAGTGTGTCAGCAAAGGCAGAAGAAGGCACCTGGCCATCTGGGCATCAGGAGGAATGGAACTGAGAACTGGGACATTACCCCATCCACAGGAACTCTCTCTTTCTCTAATGTATCATATTCCCTCAGTCTCTTTCTCCCTCTCTACCAACCTAGTGTGTGTCAGAATCACCTGGAGGACTTGTTAAAATGCAGATTGCTGGGCTCCTCTCCAGAGTGCCCAAATCAGTAGGTCTGAGGAAGGGCCTGAGAATTTGCATTTTCCACCAGTTCCCAGGCAATGCTGCTGCTGGTCTGAGTACCAACTTAGAGAACCACTGCTCTATACTGGTCAGTGCACAGGCAGAGAGATGGCCACTAGAGCCGCTACATTGGCAGGTCACAGCTCTAGCCACCAGGAAAGACTCACTCTGGTGCCATTGCCAATTTCCTGGGAGACAGAACTGACTGGCTAGGTTGCAGTGAGATGTCTACCCTGGGCTCTCAGCTATGGCCAGACACAGAGCCGATTGTGGACATGGGGGGCAATTCCCAGGAAGGAGTTGCTGGGCAGACAACCCTGGGGGACTGACACCAATATGAAGAAGTCTTTCGTTTTTACTGGACCAGTAGAAGCCTGGGTGCCTTTATCACAAGAAAATCTCAAGACTCAGGAAATGCACTCTCAACTGAAATAAAACTTGGAGTTGCTCCCACCTCTGCAAACAATCGCCCCTTGTCAATGTAGAGGCAGGAAGGAAGTGAGACTTACATCGGGCTGTGTGAGACACTCCAGCAGAGGGTGGAAGAGCTTGATCTAGAGCATTTTCTTTTTTAAAAAATGTTTACTTATTTATTTATTTTGAGACAGAGAGACAGAGAGAGACAGAGAACAAGCAGGGGAGGGGCAGAGGGAGAGAGAGAGAGACAGAAGCCCAAGCAGCCTCTGCACTGTCACCACAGAGCCCAATGTGGGGCTCAAACTCACAAACCGGGAGATCATCATTATCTAAGCCTAAACCAACAGTCAGGTGCTTAAGTGACTGAGCCACCAAGGCGCCCCTAGAACAGTGGTTCTTAACCAGGAAAGACTTTGCCACCCAGGGACATTTGGTAATTTTGGAGACAGTTTTGTTTTTCACAACCCGGGCTGGGGGGATGAGGTGATTATGACAGCTAATGGGTAAAGGCCAGAGATGTACTGAACATCCTATAAGGCACAGGACAGCCCCCACAACAAAGAATTTTCTGACTCAAAACGTCAATAGGGTCAAGGTTGAGAAATCCTGTCTAGAGCCTACAGGATCCACAAAAACAACAAAGAAACAAACAAACAGAAACCTACAGCCTTTACACCCACAAAAGGGGCAGCCGTGCTCCGACTGGCTGAATTCCAGTCCCACATGCTCAGATTGGGGTACTACACTGCTGCTTGCTGGCTGAGTGAACTTGGATAAGCCACAACACCTCTCAGCTTCAGTTTCCACATACATAAAATGAGATAACGGTGTTGGAGGGAATTCAATGACTTAATAGTTGTAAATAATTTAGTCCCATTCCTGGTACATAATAAGTACTCCTTATATGGTTGTTACATATCAATACTCTTATTCTTATTAATTTGTGAATGGAAATAAATCTATTAACAGATTTCTCAACAGAAAGTTTGCAGGCCAAGAGAAAGTGAGATGATATATTCAAAATACTAAAAGAAAAACAATGTTAACCAAGAATATCATACCTGGCAAAGCTGCCCTTCAGAAATGAAGAGAAAGATTTTCCCCTAAAAACAAAAGCTAAGGGAGTTCATCACCACTAGATCTGGCTTACAAGATATGCTAAAGGGTGTGCTTCAAGCTGAAGTAAAAGGGTGCTAATTAACATTGTATAGAGAGAGCCCAAATCACGCTCTGTACTGACAGCTCAGAGACTGGAGCCTGCTTCAGATTCTGTGTCTCCCCCCTCTCTCTCTCTGCCTTTCTCCCTCCCTCTCTCTCTCTCTCTCTCTCAAAAATAAATAAACATTTTTAAAAAGCAAAAGTATAAAGTTTTTGTATGCTATGGAAGTTAAGATGTTATCAGCTTAAAATAAAATATTTTAAATATAATTTATGTAAGCCTCCTGGTGACAATAACAACAACAAAAAACCTGTAGCAGATACACAAAAGATTATGCTAAAAAAGTTAAAGCATACCACCACATTAAAAAAAAATCCTCAAACCACAAAGAAAGGCAGCAAGAAAGGAAGGTGCAAATGATCCTACAAATCACTTAACAAAATGGCAATAGTATGTTCTTGCCTATTCATAATCACTTTAAAAGTAAGTGGATTAAATTCTCCAATCAAAATATACAAATTGTTGGATGGGTAAAAAAACAAGATCTAATAATATGCTACCTATAGAGACTCACTTTAGCTTTAAGGACACACAAAGACAGAGAGTAAAAAGATGGAAAAAGATATTTCAAGCAGATGGTAACCTAAAGAAATCAGTGGTACCAATACTTCCATCAGAAAAAAATAGACTTTAAGCTAAAAATGATAAAAAGAGACAAGAAAGTCATTAAATAATGATAAAGGGGTCAATCCATCAAGAATATATAATAATTCTACATATTTATATGCCTCCAACATCAGCACACCTAAATATGTAAAGAATACAGAACTAAAAGGAAAAATAAAGAGTAATACAATAACAGTTAAGTACTTTAATACCCCATTCTCAGCAGCAGACAGATTATTCAGAGTCAATAAGAAACGATGGATCTGAACAACACTATAGACCAAATGGACCTATCAAACATATATAGAACATTCCACCCAACAGCAGCAGAATACACATTCTCCTCAAGTATATACGGAATATCTTTTAGGGTAGATCATGTTGTTGGGCTACAAAACAAGTCTCATCAAATTTGAGAAGACAGGAACTATATCAAGTTATCTTTTCTGGCCACATAGTATGAAATTAGAAATTGGTAACGGGAGGAAAGTGAGAAAATTTGCAAATACATGGAAACACACTTCTGAACAACCAATGGATCAAAGAAGAAATCGAAAGAAAAATAAAAAAATACTTGAGACAAATGAAAATGAAAACTCAACCTATCAAAATTTGTGGGATACAGCAAAAGCAGTTCTAAGAGGGAAGTTTAAATTAAAAGAAAGATCTCAAATAAACATCTCCAGGAACTAGAACAAGAGCAAACTAGGCCCCAAATTAGCAGAAGGAAGGAAGTAACAAAGATTGGAACAAAAGTAATTGAAATAGAGAACAGGAAACAAAGGGAAAAGATTAACAACACAAATGAGAACTAATAAAGGGATTCAGTAAAGTTGCAAGGTATGAAAATTAACATACAAAATCAGTTGAGTTTGTATAAACTAACAAGGAACTATCAGAAGAAGAAATAAGGAAAACAATCAAAAACGATAAAATAATTAGGAATACACTTAACTGAGAAGATGAAAGATCAACACTGAAAATTATCAGCATTGATAAAATAAATGGAAGAAGACACAAGTAAATGGAAAAACATACTGTATTCATGGATTGGAAGGGTTAATATTATTACAGTTTCGTATTACCCAAAGCCATCTCAATGCAATCCTTCTCAAAATGGTTTCATGGATATAACAACAAAGTACAAGCAACAAAACCAAACATAAACAAGGAGGACTACATCGAACTAAAAAAAAAATCAACAAAATGAAAAGAGAAGCTGGAAAATATTTGCAAACCACATATCTAATAAGGACTTAATACCCAAAATATATAAAGAACTACAACTCAATAGCAAAACAAACAGGAAAAAAAAAACCCAAAAAACAAAAACCCAAACAATTGATTTAAAAATGGGCAAAGGGTCTGAGTAGACATTTTTCCAAAGCAGACAGATGCATACATGAAAAGGTGCTCAGCATCACTAATCATCAGAGAAATGCAAATTAAAACCATACTGAGATTTTACCTTATACCCAGGAGAATGGCTATTATCAAAAAGATAAGAAATAACAAGTGCTGGTGAGGATATGGAGAAAAGAAAACCCTTGTGCACTTTTGGAGGAAATGTAAATTGGTGCAGCCACCAAGGAAAACAATATGGAGGTTCCTAAAAAATATATATATATATTTTTATATATAAAATATAAATATAAATATATTTACATGTTTATTTTATTTATTTATATTATTTATTAAATATATTTATATATTTATATAAATATAAATATAAATATATTTATATATATATAAAATATATATATATATAACTACTATATGATCCAGCAATTCCACTTTGGGTATTGATCTGAAGGCAATTAAAACACTAACTTGAAAAGATAAATGTATCCCCATGTTCACCGCAGCATTATTTACAATAGCTGAGATATGCAGACAATCTAAGTCTTTATCCATCCATGAAGGGATAGAGAAAATGTAGTACACATATGCAGTGGAATGTTATTTGGCCATAAAAAAGGCAATTTTGCCATTTGCAACAACCCTCAAGGTTAATCCATGTTGTCACATGCGGATGCATTTATCTTTTCAAGTTAGTGTAAGTGATATCAGTCAGAGAGAGAAAAATGAACACCATATGATCTCATGTATATATGAAATCTAAAAAAACTGAACTCCTAGGAACAGAAAGCAGATTGATGGCTGCCAGAGGAGAAAAGCAGGAGAAATGGGTGAAGGTGGTCAAAGGACACTAACTTCTAATGATAAGATGAGTAAGTTCTGGAGACATAATGTACATAACTGTGACTATAGTTTACAATATTATATATATGAAAGTTGCTAATAGCGTAGATCTTTGTTTTAAATGTTTATTTGAAGAGAAAGAGAGAGTCGGAGAGGGGCAGAGAGAGACAGAGAGAGAGAATCCCAAGCAGGCTCAGTGCTGTCAGCATGGAGCCTGACACAGGGCTCAAACTCACAAACCGTGAGATCATAAACTGAGCTGAAACTGAGTGTCTGCTCCCCAACTGAGCCACCCAAGCACCCTGCTAACAGTATAGATCTTAAAAGTTCTCACCACACACCAAAAATTATAACTGTGAGGTGATAGATGTGTTAAATAATCTGTGATAATCGTTTAGCAATATATACAAATATACAAATGCACACCTTCAAGTTACACGATGTTATTTGCCAATTCTGTATCAATAAAGGTGGAAAAATCCAATATTAAAAAAAGAAGGTTAAGCTTTTCCAAAAATGAATAAATGGGGCGGGAGGAGGCTCTCATTTTTTTAGAAAGGAGACACTAGACCTTGTGAGCGGCATCATTCTGCCTTCTCTCTCCATCTCATAGCAAAGTGTTCTTATGTTGGCACTTTTCATACTGAATTAGGGAAAGTGAATATTAATCTGAGCTGATACTAATCACCCATGACAGAAAATTCCCACTCTGATCAAACTTTCATAACATATTAGGAGTAAAAAGCTCTCTCTCCTGCCTCTCACAGGTCAATCTCCACACTGCCTATAAGCGTATGGTAGTAACAAGCATCTGTCCATCTGCAAAAGGCTCCTTAACGGAGGTCAGTGACAATGTGAAAATTGAGACTACAACTAAAACATTACATGGCCCAGTGACAAGGCCAGCCTCCATCAAAGTGGACAGTAGGATCCAGTGTTCCCTTGATTCTCCAGAATGCCAGCATAAAGCTCTGCCCACAACGATGCCACATTGGGAGAATATTAAATACAGGAACTTTTGAGCTGAAAAGACCTTAGGTGTCTTCTAATCAAATTCTCTCACTTTTGAGCTATCAGTTCAGTAAAGAGGCTACTGGAATTTATCTCACCACAAGACATTAAATCTTCTGCAGGAACTGGACATTAACCAGAGCAGAGAAATAATCTGAAAGTCTTTGCCTTCTAATGCAATTTTTGATAGATAGTCCTTTAAAATTTGGGGCCCAAATCTAGCTGGGCTTTGTGGTGTTTTATTTTTACTTAGTCTTGATCCAATATGGTAGTCTTTGTCATTTAATGGGTTACATTTCTTGTGATTACTGAGTTGTTTATGCCTTCATATTTTGTTTTTTCCATTAGCTAATCCATTTTCCTGGCTTATCTCCTTTCTTTTTCTGCCTTCTTTTAGATTGACAAATTTTTTTTTAATTTTTTTATGTTTATTCATGTTTGAAAGACATAGAGAGACAGAGCACAAGCAGGGGTGGGGCAGAGAGAGAGAGGGATACAGAATCTCAAGCAGGCTTCAGGCTCTGAGCTGTCAGCAACTCACAAACTGCGAGATCATGACCTGAGCCGAAGTCAGACGCTCAACTGACTGAGCCACTCAGGCGCCCCATAGATTGACAAAATTTTTAATAATTTCTCTTGTCTATTCAGTGGCTTAAAACCAATAGATTGTATTGTTATTCTTCTACTGGTTATCCTCAATATTTTAGCCTACCCACTTAGTTGTATATTTGTACAACAAAGTCTCAAATTATTCAGTATTTCTATCTTCATCCCAAATGTGACACAGATATTATCATGTGAAAATGACTATATGGCCCTGAAGACTGAAATATTTACTATCTGGCCCTTTCAGAAAAAATTTGCAGAACCCTGCTCTAGAAGAATAGCTTTGTGGGGTAGAAAAATTTTAGGTCAATGGTTATTGTCACTCAACACTTTGAACATATTATTTTAGTGTCTGCTGGCCTTTACTATTGCTTACAAGAAATTAGAGTTTTTGTGTTACAGTTTTACTATGATGTATCTAGATGTGAGTTTTTCTTTATATTTACTGCTTGGAATTTGGTCATGCACTTTGAACCTAAAGAGGTCATGTCTTCAGTTTCTTTTCAGATACTATTTCTGTACCAATTCCTATATTGTAGTCCTTGGTCTATCCTCCATGTCTGTTAACTTTTTTAAAAACCTTACTGATTTGTTTTATTAAAATGTTCTCCCTGTTCATCTACATTTTGAATTATCTCAGTGCTATCTTCCAATTCATGAATTCTGTCTTCAGCTGTTATAATCTAGAGTTTGTCCTGTTACTTTTTTGATTCAGTGACTACATTTTATTTCCAATACTTCTTATTTGTTATTTATTGATTGCCTTTCATTGCTCCCCTTGTCTGAAAGCTTTCCAATTATCTCCACAAAGTCCACCCCAAACAGATCTTTTATTTTTTTTTTATTTTTTAATTTTTATTTTCAGAGAGAGAGAGAGAGAGAGAGAGAGAGAGAAACATGTGTTGGGGAGGGGAAGAGAGAGAAGAGACAGAGGATCCAAAGCAGGCTCTGTGCTGACAGCAGAGAGCCCAATTCAGGGCTTGAACTCACAAACCATGAGATCATGATCTGAGCTGAAGTCAGACACTTAACCAACTGAGCCAACCAGGTGCTCCCCAAACCATCTTTTAATGATATCTCAGAGTTCCTGTACCATGTACTATTGCAAAAACATAGATTCAGTCATGAGGCAGGGGGCAACCTGGCTAAGTTCTTACTTGGGAGATTCTGTGTTCTCCAACCTCCATCACTTTATAATCCAGTGGTTTCAACTAGGGCTGATTTTCCCACAGGGAATATTTGGCAATGTCTGGAGTAGTTGTCATTGTCACAACAAAAGATGGGTGTTTGCTATTAGCAGCATCTGGTGGGTAAAGGCCAAGGATGTTGCTAAACATCCTACTGTTAGAGAACAACCCTATTACAAAGAATTATCTGGTACACAGTGTTATTAGCATTAGGGTGAGAAACGCTGGCACAGCCCCACGCAGTGGTCAGCACTTTTAGTCCCTTCCACGAAGGAGCCACAGCCTAGCTCTAGGCTAGCTCCACAGCCTAGCTAGCTAGGCTGGCCACTGAAGCAGCAGTGAATGTGGCCCAGTGAACACTATTAATCTTTTTTACCCCCAGAGGTGGACCTCCTAACCGTCCTTGTTGACTTCCAGACCCAGAGTCACCAAGCCCAAGGACTCCACCCCATTCATGTTGCACTTCTTGTCCACAGAATTATCTTATTTCTGAGCCTAGCCTTTTAAATCTTTTTGGTTTTCTACTTTAATATTTTATCTCTCATTACTATGGATTTGGAGCAGAGATATTGGGCCAAAACATGAATCCACTCAGCCACCTTGACCCAAGCCAACTTCCTAATGGGGTAAGTCTAACTCAATCAACGGGTGTTTTTTTTTGGGGGGGGGAGGGCTTTCACATTTATTTATTTGTTTGTTTGTTTTTGAATAAAGATATTAGATATATGAATATGCTCTGACACAACTCCTGATACGAGATAATACCTCTCAGATAGAATCTTCTCAGTTACTTTTTAGCAGCTAAAATAGGCCTTTCAACAGATCTCCATCTAAAAAGCTTACAGCTGGCAGGTAAAAAAGATACCCCTGGGGTGCCTGGGTGGCTCAGTCTTCAAGCATCAGACATCTTGGGTTAGGTTGGTCAGGTTCCACACTGACAGTGCAAAGCCTGCTTGGGACTCTCTCTGTGTCCCTCTCTCTCTGTTCCTCCCCCCACTTCGGCTTTCTCTCTCTCTCTCTCTCTCTCTTAAAATAAATAAATAAACTTAGGAGGGAAAAAAAGATACCCCTGATGAATGCCTGCACCTTTCACAGGAGCCTCCCCTACATTTATAAGATGCATGGGTTTTAGGGTGGAGATTTTTGAGGACTGCATTTCAAGAAACAGATTCCTCCCCGTGACATATGTTCCTGCTTCCTGTGTCTTGTTGATCCCGTGAGAACTGCTGTATGGAAAGGAGACAACTATGAAATGCCCATGGCAGGGGTCCACTTCTCAGACGAGATTGTAGGAGGAGAGTGTGCAGAGGATTGATGACTTTATCACTAGATAGTGACCTTCTCTGCCTCTTTTCACAGCAGACCCTAAGGTTTTCTAATTTTAGTATATGTGCTGCCGAAGCGAGCACTAGACCCTAAGGTTTTCTGACACTGGACATTGTCATCCAACGTCTTGCTCTTCCAAACCCACTGGGTCTGAGTGATTTAGGGGCAAGACCAGGGCTCAGGTACATGCCGCATTCCACACAGCTTCTGATTCAGATGCCGCACATCCCCTACAGCGTCTCCCCTCTAAGGAACGTGCAGCCCAGGCAGTGGTGCGTTTCCTAGAGATGTACAACGTCTACCCCCAGAACAGTATTTATCATGGGTCTGCTTCTCACTCTCTCTGGACACATTCAATTGTCTTCATGGGACACTTGGCCCAACTGACTTCTCTCTCTGAGGAAACTGAGTTTGAGTCATGAAGACATGGTCATTGCCCTGTGGGAAATCTAGCTAGAAGGTCACGTGGAATTGGGAGCTGAAGACATCATGTTGGGTTCACAGAGATAAGGCCACGTGTACACAGGGCCAAATGTACGAGAGCACCCAACTGAGGGGCAAGTGAGCACCGAACCCAGCTTGCCACGCTGTGTGCCCGAAAAGGGGCACTTTCTCCTAATTTGCACAAAGTTGTCACATTGGCTAGCAGTGGGTCTTCTGTGCAAGTGGATGAGTGTGGACAGACACATGTGTTCTGCAAAGATAAGAATGAAGGAAATGAGCAGCAGTGATAAGAGATATGTAGCCTTAGGGAGAAGGCAAGAGGGAGCCATTGCCTGGGCCCTGAAAGTACCAAGTGCTTTGTTCCAGTGTCTATAACAACCAGCTCTACTTCCTGCCCTTGGCTTGCAGGAGATGTCCTAGTGTCTTTCTGAGAAATCCCCTTAATTATCTTTAATGAGTGGACTTCTGTCTCTTGCAATTAAAAATATCCTGTTGTAAATATATATATACACATACACACACACACACATACACACACACACACACACACACGTGTGTGTGTGTGTGTATGTGTGTGTGTGTGTATACATATACACTGTTGTGACTAAGCTGCAGGAGGGCAGGGGCTGTATCCCGTTCACTACTGCATGCTCAGAGCCTAGCATGGTGTTCTCACATAATAGTTGCTCAATAAAGATTTGCCAAATAATGAAACTATATATATATAAGTTTATCTAAGTTTATTTGTCTATTTATTCTTAAGTAATCTCTACACCCACCGTGGGGCTTGAACTCACAACCCCGAGATCAGGAATCACATGCTCTTCCAACTGAGCCAGCCAGGCGCCCTAAAGTTTGCCAAATAAATGCCTGGATGAGAAAGTAGTGACATGAGTGGTTTAAGAAAGTGGCAGCATTTGAGACTCCTCACCAAGTGCACCTGGAACAACAGAAGGATGAAGGTTTCTTCAGGGAAGTTAAATCAGTAACATTTTTCACCCGAAGCCACTGCCAAAATTTCAAGAGTCTAAAGAAAACACAGTGTGAGCCCCAATATTCAGAGGGCTATGATGCCCACTTAGCAAAAAGAAAATTTACCTTTGTGGTGAAATAAAACTCCTGAAAATGTTTTGCAATTTAAAAACTCAATACCTAAATTGAAAAAAATTTTAATCCTTTCTGGAATCACAGATATTACAGTTGATATGCTCTACAAAAGATCGGCCTATCTAGCACTATTGTTTGAAGCAGGAGCTCAGGGGTGCCTGGGTGGCTCAGTCCGTTAAGCCTCCGAATTTCGCTCAGGTCATGATCTTGAGATTCGTGTGTTTGAGCCCTGCGTCGGGTTCTGTGCTGACAGCTCAGAGCCTAGAGCCTACTCCAGATTCTGTGTTTCCTCTCTCTTTGCCCCTCCCCCACATGCTCTCTCAAGCTCTCTCTCTCTCTCTCTCTCTCTCTCTCAAAAATAAACATTAAAAAAATGAAGCAGCAGCTCAGAGAGGTTCAATAGCTTGCGCAAGGTCACACAGCAAACATAGGGGAAGACAGCCTAGATCTCATGTCTTTGGCCTCTTCAGGCAGTGTTTCTAGTATACCAAACTATCCTTGGCAAAGGAGGTTCTCTTCTCATTTCTCTGCTACTACAATTAAAAAGATACCTCTTATGCTACCCATTGAAACAGTTCCCATTTACTACTTTTGGTTCTTTTAACCCCGGTCAAATGGTTAGAGTAATGACTGCATTTATGCATTTATAAATTGAGCACACATTTAAGAAACAACAACCCATCAAATATGTCAGCTTCATTGCAGCTAAAGTTTTAAATGATCAGGTTACCAAAAAAAAAAAAAAGTGCAATTTTCTGCTGTATTATTGCCTGTGAAATATTACAAGTGCAAAATGTAATTACCTTAATGCTATTTTTGATATCATATCAGCAAATTATGCTGAGTCCCCACTGTGACACTTCTATCAGGGTAAGCATTATCCTGTTGTGAGTGTCGATCCCTGGGGAAAATGAAGTCGCTCAAACGGTTTGGATGCTTCAGCAATTAGCCACCCCGAGACTGCCACGAAGGGCTGATTCTGAGCCACTTATGGAATGTTTAACCTGTAAACATCTAGGATATTTACCTCCTGTTTGTTTTTTTCCCAATGAAGCCCCAGAGAATCTTCTTTATGCAAGCAAAGGATCATTAAATGTAATAATAACTTTTCTCCCTCTATTTTCCTTCCTAATCAACAGCAAATCCCCTCTGCTATTAAAATGCACACCACGAAAACTGGAAAAAAGAGGTAATAAGTATATATCATGCTGAAGACTAATACCAAATGCCACAAGGAGAAAAACACACACAATGTGATGTGTTGGAGGGTTAGCTATCTTCACGTTGAGCAAACAAAAATAATAACTTCCAGCAACCTCTGGAGGGCAGTGATTTGTTTTCTGAGCTTCAGAAGCTTTATCAGGAGATTAGAAAGGATACAAAACACACAAACACTCTTAAGCTTTGCAGAATAGCTTCATTTACTTTGGGTGTGAATACAGTGTGCTCAAGTCAGATCCGACTTACAGTGAAAACAAACAAACAAACAAACAAAAAAAACTAGGCAAAAATGACCCTGGGCACACCCAAGGTACCAATATCATGCAGACTTGCAAACAATTCCTCTACCAAAGTGAAAGACTCTATCCTGATCTCACTCTTTTGGAGCTCTGTTAAAAATTAAACTGGAGAGAACTTGTGATATAAATGCAATAGTAAGTTGTCAATATAATTCAGACTTGTGATCGAATTTGGTACAAATTGAGGTTTTGAGGCTGGAGAGTATTCGTAAAGAACTATTTTCTCTGCAGGATAAAACCAACCTCTCAGAAAAGGAACAGTTGCCTCCAACTTGGCAGTCTTTTCAGGCTTAGCTGCAAAGATGAAAATATTAAGGTCAGTTACTAGATCCTGAGCATCTCTGCATTTTCAGTGTCTATTTTAGGTCGAAAATCACCCCTTAGGCTGCCATTCCATCTGGAAAATGTAATTAATAAATCATCAGCTCTCAGCTCTGTACACTGCCTTGTAAAGTGAAAGAAAGCACCAGGAAAGAGAAAGAAAGACGAAGATCTATTTCTTATGTATCAGCCCCTAATGCTGCCCTGCACGCTTTTCTTAAGTATCCCTGGGTCTCCGGGAAAACAAGTGCTTGGATTTACCTGGACAAACTTGGTCTTCTCCTCCAAACACACAGAACTGTCCCTGCCTTTTCTAAACACCTGATCTCCAAGCCTGGGCCTATCACCCATCTCAACCACAGGGCTGGAAAAGGGAGGGAGAGACTGAACTACCTCTCCAGTGGGGCTCCAGGGCTCGACCAAATGCCCCTCCTGTGATGACAGCCTCAAGAAAGCCCAGAGGGGGGGCGCCTGGGTGGCGCAGTCGGTTAGGCGTCCGACTTCAGCCAGGTTACGATCTCGCGGCCCGTGAGTTCGAGCCCCGCGTCGGGCTCTGGGCTGATGGCTCAGAGCCTGGAGCCTGTTTCCGATTCTGTGTCTCCCTCTCTCTCTGCCCCTCCCCCGTTCATGCTCTGTCTCTCTCTGTCCCAAAAATAAATAAAAAAAAAAAAAAGAAAGAAAGAAAGCCCAGAGGGAAGGAGGAGACCTGGTTGGGAAGCTCCAGGAGCACCCTTAAATCAGAATCAGATTGAATAGGTTCAAACCCAGGCTCTACACAGCTATGTGAACTTGGGAAAGTGACTTCACCTTTCCAAACCTCAGTCCCACTCCAGAGTAAGCATCTGACTATTAACTGTTATTACTGTGATTTAATGAACTTATTTAGAAAAGAAGCAATAGCATCTCACCCTAAGGAAACACCTCCTGGTGGATTCTGATTCAGCAGGAAAAATCATCTCAGGAGGCTTGGTGAAAGCTGTTCAGCAAAGCAAGCAAGTATTTTTATTTACATTTTTAAGAGGAAACTGATGTACAGAGATGTAAATGGCCAGGCCAAGGTCAAAGTGGTAGTTCAGGTCCCTGGTTTAAAGTCTGCCCAAGACCTCAGGGTTCCACCCCCACAAGGGCTTCACTCTTTTCATCTAATCTGAATGTGTCTCTTGTCACTCTTAGGCCAGAATGACTGTTCTAATATTACTACATTAAGCCTGAAGGCTTACCTTTTTTTCTTGGTCCTTTTTAGCTTCAAATTTATAATATTTACTTGCTCTGCATGCAGTCATGATTACTGTCTGAATTTGACCATTGTGGGGTGTGTGTGTGTGTGTGTGTGTGTGTGTGTGTTTATACAATCACAACCCTCCACAGCTAACTGGAGTGTGATCTTATTTGGCTTCTGGGTTTCTGTACCTCCCTGCTTTAGAGCGCCAGGTATTTGGGACTAAATCCAGCCTGAAATGTTATGTGCTCTGTTTAGTGCTTTTATGATGATTCTCTTATTATCTGCATGGGCTTCAGTACTAATTGTACATCACAATGGTTGGAAGCAGGCCGCCTGCAAGCAAAACAGGGGTGAGGGGTTGGAACAAACTGCTATTCCATAGAATCCAGGCAAGAAAGGACCAAAGAAAGAGATGTCAAAAGGAAAAGAGAAAAGGGGACAACTTGACTTTGCAGTTCTCTGAAAACAGGGCCTTGTGATGCCCCAAGGGTTAAATTAACTCAGGGCATTTAGCAAAGTGTTCTACCAAGAAAATATCTAGAAGATTAAAATAAATGTTATTCCTAAAATCCTAGGAGGGTGTCCAAAATAAACCTGAATCTGCAGACTCTAGAATCCATATGGTTACATTCAAGGGATGTTTGAAAAGGGAAATACAACATTTAAATTATTAAAATAGTCCAAAGACTTTGATGATAGTTGGCATACTAATTTAAGTATGAAGATTAAAATAGTCAAAAAATAAATTCCCAACCCTGAGTTTGAAAAGAAATTTTAAAAATCATCCTTCTGATATTTATGCTACTAAAAGAACTCACAGGAACATAAGATTATGCTTCCCCCCTACAAAAATATTTCCAATAGCTTAGAAATCACATTGAGGCCCCCAAATCATGATCTCTGGTGAAAGACTCCCTTTATGTTACATGTAGTTTGCAAGTTATTTTAAAAGACCACATATGGCACTATAATGCATCTACAGAACTTTGATAAATTGCATATAGAAACCAAATTATGTGGCAGTTCCTGGCATTTTTATTAGCTTAAAAGTGATTTTAGCATTGACATTTTGCACAGTGTAATGAAACACAAATTATAATTAGCAAACATCTTGGTGTTCATTCTCAAATTTATCTTTTGCAATTCCCAGTTTTCTGACAACAGCTCAGCCACTGGAGATGAGAGGGACAACCATCACCACCAGCCTTAAACTGAACTTCCCCATCAGTCTCTAGGATTTCAGCTCCTTCCACATTTCATATTGAGCTGGTTGGGACCATTTTAGCCTAAGCTTCAGGCCTCTTCACTCCCTGGCGACCCTTTCAAGGCCCTGGATTTAATTTTATGTTTGTAGTTTTGCATTCTCTTTTGTAAACAGGTCTTCCCAAATATATATATTTCAAGCCCCATAAAAACTTCCCATTGGTAGAATGGATGAACCTTCTCTAAGCATCTCTGTTAAGTCACGAATCGCAAAATGCCAGCCCCTTCCTCAATCCCTTCCCAACCAGGCCGCACTTGCCTGATGTTATCGTGTCACATACAGACAACTGCAGAGCAGCTGATACCATGAATGACAGGGTCTGTGGGTGACTCTCTTGTACAATGTAAGCCAATTCTATTAGTAAAAGATGGTTTCTTTTGAGATTTTTCTTTTGTGAACAGAAGCTTGTTGTTGACTAGTCCCTGCTTTTCGTGTGCAATGAAAATTTACAGATATCTCTGGAGTGACCCTTAGCATTCCAAAGCCATGGTTTTGGCCAATTTTGAGCAAGCATAGTTCTTTTAAAATTTTCAGACTCGCAAAATGGTATAGTTTGGCTTTTTGTCTAAACTTTGGAAAATTTCCTAAAAGTTCCATTTCTAATTTTATTTTGATTTAAAATTTTAATTTATGTAAGCACAGCTCAATCCAAAATGTTTAGTAAGCTTCATAAAAATATCTAAAATATCTAATCTCTTTTTTACTTTATTCAAAATTTGCAGATTTCACAAAGTAGTTATGTCCCCAAACACTGTCTGGAGTCTTTTTAAATCACTATGTAACTGCATTTCACCTTAGAGCTTCTCGTGTATATAGCAATAAGACAATGGGTGAGATCTAATTTTATTGTCACTTTCCTTTTTCCAGGTATTTGCTCATATATAGATAATGTAAGCCTCTGAATAATTCTATGAGGTAAATGCCACTATCCTCATTTTATAGTTGTGGAAACTGAGACTTGGGGAGGCAAAGTAACTAGTTCAAATCAAGTCATGTAACTAACTAGTAACTGAACAAGTGTGGAGTCCAATAAATTGCATTAACGCGAGACAACTAAGTATTTGAACACACATATAACCATTTTCATGGTACACATGAAGAGAGTCACTAAGAAGAGTGCAGAATTTGTCCCCAGTCTGTAGTTCTCAAAAAATTAAAATGCACAATTTGACAATTCCACAACAAAGAAGGTGAGGGTTTAGGGAAGGTGAGAGCATCATCAAGGACCAATAAAGAGTGAAAAGTGAAGTGTCTCTATAGAGCAAACCTTTCCCAATTCTGGTCACACATTACTAGTGGGGTGGCAGGCAGAAATTGGGAAGAGTCATAGAAGATAATCCAAAATTTCCTTGAAAAAACAAATAAATAGGAGTCCTGAAAAATTCTTGGGCTGCTGAAAAAAAACTGATGCAGGTTACCAAGTCTTGCATCCTGGAAAGTATGCTTGATGCTTGAAATTTCAGAAGGAAACAGACACTCCACAGCAACCAAGATCAGGAAGTAGGAGAGATCTTTCTTAGAGGCACTGGGCTTAGCACCAGAGCCTGTACTCCAAGGAGAAGAGAAGAGGTAATCGGGATGGAATCAAGACAGTATCTGTTTAGAAGTAAGTTAAGATGCTGAAGCTGTAAGTTGAAGATCAGGACATAAGGTCATTTATTCCTCAAAGTAATGTCACTGAGATTTCTCAGTGGGATTCAGCGGATATGGAGGAGTGCCCACCCAGTTATAATGTTGGAGACTGACAGACTGAAATGGAAACGGCAGAGGCTGAAACACCAAATCAAGGAAGATGGACAGTCTTTGGCAAGAGAGGAATGGAACTTTAAAATGAATTTGGGGCAGAGGTTGATTTTAGGTCTTTTGGCATCGATAAAAAATGACAGCAGCACTCGATTTGATCTTGAGGATCAATGCCAATTCCTTATTAAACTGTCAATCTTTCTTAGTGTCAACCTTAAAGATTTTGATTCTGTGACTGTGCCAGTGAACCTGAAAGCTGCAAGTTTCAACAGACCTCCTTGAAAAGTAAACATCAGCCTCTCACCCAGAATTTCTGGAGCTTCTGGTGCCATTTGGCACTACTTTCCCACTGATTTTCCTAATAGGCTACCACCAAACAGCTTACTTCATGAATAATTTGCAGAAAATGTCTAATCTTAAAACTACTTTTAAAATAATAGCTGGGGGGGCGCCTGGGTGGTTCAGTCAGTTGAGCATCTGACTTCAGCTCAGGTCATGATCTCGCAGTTGACAAATTCGAGCCCTGCGTCAAGCTCTGTGCTGACAGCTCAGAGCCTGGAGCCTGCTTTGCATTCCGTGTCTCCCTCTCTCTCTCTCTGCCCCTCCCCTGTTCATGCTCTGTCTCTCTCTGTCTCAAAAATAAATACAAACATTAAAAAAATTTTTTTGAATAATAGCTGGTACTAATTTCCCTGGGACCCCCAAACAACTAAAACCTATCACTCCCCAGCCCTACACCGTGGAAAATCGTGCAAATGGCCATGCTGGCAATTGGAAAAATTCTAAGACTTTGATAAATGTCAATAACTGTTCAAATATTTCTCCCTAAAGGATCATTCCTGTGTCATCAGCTCACTTGAGCTCTTTTGGGGCTGTGAAGAAGCCAGAAAAAGGATTCAAATCTGATTTCTCTTTTGGGGGTAGAATATAAGGAACTTAGCTTTGCAGCTCCCAGGAACATGTTGTGACTTGGGTCACTCATCTGTCTATACCGAACTTTAAAGTAGACTGATTCAGATAACCCAGGGAGTGAGTCACTCACTTGTGCTCAACTACAATTCCAACCTTTATCAGCAGTCTATACCAAGTCATAGAATTCTGAATTTGGTCCTTCATCATCTTTATTTCAAATCTGGGCAAGGTAAGTGTTTTTACATGCAGGGTCTCCTTACTTCCATCCCAGTGAGGCAATGAGGCAGTGAGGCAGTATTTCTCCAACAAGAACAAAAGATCAAGAATATTAAGGACAACATGGTCATCAATGCAGATGTGTAAGTGTATATGTATATGTGTATGTGTATATGTAGGTGTAGGTGTAGGTGTATAGAATATGTGTATGTGTATGTGTATGTATATGTATACGTATATGTATATATAATGTATAAAAGCATTTGCTAGGTGCACTAAGTACTTTATCTGCAGTTTTTGATTCCAGTGCTTGGCACTGTCCACACATGTCTGCCCATATAAGCCCATGGCCTTAACCACCCACTTGCCTTCTTTTAAAAATATATTACTTGAATGCCTGCTGTGCATCAAACATTGTGCCATGGCCAGGAGGTATAGTGATAAACTCTGCCTTTGAGAAGGACACAATCTGGTAGAGGGGACAAGACCATTAACAAATATATTAGCATATGAGAATGCAAAAACTGAAGTAGATACAGGGTATAGAAAACATCCTTCTGTCCAGCAGGGGGGGAAGTGACTCTAGAAGTGACTCCCGGCATTGGGTCAATGGGTTTAGGCAAGTCCTGAAGATCATTCACTAAAGCAGCCTAGCAAGCACAAAGGGGAGGGGCATCTTTCTTCATCACTGGATCACTTTTTGGTTTCATTGGGGTAGTCCCACCAGGCATTACCTCAGAGATGTGCTGCTTGACAGGTAACTCCGATAAGCATCAGACCCAATTTTCTGGGGTTGTCCCTGGAGCAAGCATCTTCACACACAGAGAGGCGGCCAGTCTCAGGCTTCTCCCTCTTATGTGTACATTTCACTCAGCTCCACCTCTGTGACCACCATGGCTCAACCTAACCCAGAGCAGGAGACCCAACTCAAGGGAGGCCAAAAGGCAGCATGTAGATCAGGCTTTGCTCAAGCACAGTAACACAGAGTAACACACAGCCAGATGATCTGGATTAAGAGGTTTAGCTTTCTCTCATTGCCTACCGGGTCCCTTAAAACTCATTCCCCACCTGCTTCTAATCTGCCTTTGTGTGGCAGAAGCCCCATTCCGTATTCCTACTCCAGAAGTGTCGGGCATATCTAGAACCCTCTTTGTCTAAAAGCAAAGAGATGGACTCCCTTCTCTAGCTTTCAAGGTTTCTTTCTTTCCTGTCTGAGGCCTCCTCTTTCCTGGACTTCCACTCTAGGATGGTCACCTGTCCTAAAAGGCAAAGAGATTTTGCCTTTTACTCTCAGGGATGTGACCTAACTCAGGATGTCACCACATCAGGTGGTCCAAGATCTACAGAAAAGCCACCAACAAAGTGGAAACACAGGATGCGAGAGTTTGCTGATGGCTGCTCTCAATGGCAGGTTTTAGTCATGATCCATCCACTTGAAAGCAACACAGAGAAGTTTCTCTGGCATACAAAGCAAATGAAATGTCTCTGAACTTGAGAGAAGCACTGTCCAATAGAAACATGGTGTGAGCCACATAGGTAATGTTAAATTTTCCACATTACCAGCCACGTTAATAAAAGTAAAAAGAGGGGCACCTTGGTGGCTCAGTAGGTTAAGTGTCCAACTCTTGGTTTTGGCTCAAGTCATGATCTCATGGTTTGTGAGTTCGAGCCCCACACTGGTCTCTATGCTAACAGCATAGAGCCTGCTTGGGATTCTCTCTCCTTCTCTCTGCCCCTCCCCAACTTGTGCACACTCTCTCTCTCAAATCAATAAATCAAACTTAAAAAATAAAAGTAAAAAGAAATGCATGAAATTATTTTATTTAACCCAATATATCACATTATAGTTTCAACACATAATTAATACCAATAATCATGAGTGAGATACTTCAGTTTTTTCATACTACATCTTCAAAGTCCCACGTACATTTAACATTTACAGCCCATCTCAATTCAAACTAGCCACATTCCTCAGTGGCCATTGGTGGCCACTGGCCACTGTATTGGGTGGTGTAGCTCCAGAGGCTTACAGTCTAGAGGAGCTGAAAGACACTCTTGCTCTCTCTATAACATAAAGTGATGTTCAGACTCAGTACCTGTCTCCTCCCTTACCCCAGGGATGGTGGCCCAAGACTTTCCAGGGTAAATTTCCTTATGATACCCTTTAACACTAACTACTCTGTGGACAGGCAATGAAACAGACCCAAAAGAGTGGAGCATGGCCAGTGCACCCCAGACTGCCCATCCCCTGACAGTTATCACCCTGCCAGGGATTCCTGCAAGGGGTAAAAAGAGCCTGTTGATACTTCCACAGCTGAGCTATCCTACCTAGAAGCTTTCACAATTGCTGTCTTTGGCTAAATTTCATTCCATGATCGATCTTTGACCAACTGATTTTAATGCATATGACACTTTGGATATTAATAAAGTCAGTGGTTAGGAACTCTTCAAGTTGCAAGTGACAGGAAAACTAACAGTGACAATTCAAGTGTCACTAGAAGTGACAATTCAAACTAACTCAAGCCAAAAATAGGTGAAGGGCACAAGTGCTTTATCAGTCCACCTAAGTAGGAGGCCCAGAGAGGGTAAGCTTCAGGTGAGGTGGCATCAATTTCGCCTAGGACCCAATTTCACCTAGGACCTGATTCACGGTCTCTCCAGTCTACATTCCTCCACAGTGACAAAATCTTCAAGCTTTACATAGTGGTCACCGGCAGCTCCAGAAAATCCCTTCAGGTCTCAAAGGGACTGAACAGCTGCCCACCTCACAACCAGCAGAAGAAAAACAGCCTCTTCACTGGCTCCCCACAAATCCTAGGAGTCACCCTCTTCCATTGGCCAGAACCAGGTCACATGTCCATGTCTGAATCAATAAATGCAAACGATCCCTGGATCCCTCAACTGTGCTTAGGCCAATCAGAGCCCATCCCAGGAGCTAGAGGAGGGGCTAATCCCTCCTGAGAAGAGAGAGGGGTGAAGTCCCCGAAGGAAAAATCAAGGTCCCTACATGTGAGAAGCTGAAGGTAGATAATGGAGAGGCCCTCCAACAAATATCTACCACAATCAACATGATGCGTCCAAGGTTGTTACTTTATTTTGCTTGACGGGTGGGGACTCAACCAGAGAATTGCTGAATTCTCTGGTAGCTTCAACTATGGCTCACTAAATTTCAGTCCTTCCAGAGAACTGTCACAACTACCGGATTTCTTTGGATGGAGAAAAATCTCTGTAGCACAAAGCTTTTAAAACAAGCCCCCATGTTGGATGGGTTTTTCCCAGAGTCCTCTATTGAAATCCTGACTATAATCCAGGGGTATTAAGACACAAATGCCTCATAAGAGTTAAAAACTACAGAAAGATCTTATGAACAAAGTTCAGGTGTTATCAGCTCGTACCCTAAGATTACACAAATAAGCCTGGTCAGGCATGAGGTTAGCAAATCTTTCAACAACTGTAAAAAGATTTAAGGAAGCCTGTGATGTCATATTTCTGTGACCGGCTCTTCAAACAATTTTTTCTCAAGCTCATAGCTTGCTGTGCTAGTTCCTTTTGGTGACAAGAAGGCAACATGCATATAAGGGAGGGAGGGGGAACTCCAGAAATAAGCAGCAAGGGATACACTTTGAAAAAGAATAATTCTTGGCACTAAAGTATCCTTTAGTATATTTCTGCTCCAGAGGGCTTTAAAAATATCACATTCATTTGAAAGATGGAACGCTCCTCCTAAGTTTATAATCTATAGCAATTACTGTAATTAATAATCAGTGACATCCATATGGGCAGGAACTGTGTCTGTTCTGTTCACCACCGTGTACCCAGGTCCTGGAACACGGTAGGCATTCAGTAAATATTCGATGCAGTGAAATCAGATTGAATTTATCTGGTAGAAGCCAACCTATTTTAATACACAGGCTTGGCCTGAAGATTATTTCACTATTCTAATGTAATTCCTCTAGGTGGTTGAGATTGAGGTGAGGCAGGGGGTGACGGTGGTCAGGGAGTGGTAACGAGCAGAATGCTTAAGGTGACCTAAAAGCAATTATTCCAACAATTCAACCTCAGATTGCTTGATGTGGGGACCCAGAGATGGAGATAATACAAGTTCATGGATGCTCAGGGCGAGAGGAGCACCCGTGTAGTGATAACATAATGTCATATATAACAGAAGGAAATGTAAAGTGTTATCGGCACAAAGACGAAGGGGCAACTAATTTTCCCTAGCAGGATCAGGGAGGATTACAAGAAAGAATTTTGGCTTATAACTATTCTTACCTGTAGGCTCCACAAAGACAATATTTAAGGTCTCCAGGGGCTGAGAGGAGTGGGAGTAGGAGGTGGGAAAATCACAGGTGCCATGTAATCCCTAGAGCCTTTAAAAGTGTCTTCACAGATGAACGAGTCCTCCCTTTGCTGCCCCACGAACCTTTGTATATGTACCCATCACAGGCCCACAGGGTCCCAATCAGCTAGAACAAAGCCCCAGCTTTGGGACAACCCGGTGTCCCAGGAACTGAAGAGTTTAGCAGGGACGGACAGAAAGTACTTGCTTTGAAAAGAGGCAGTGGGTTGTTTCTACCACGCTATCTTGTTTCTGGTGAAATTTAATAAACAGTGGTTCAGAAGAACGGACCACATCCTCTCCACTAGATAGATCTGTTTTTGCCACATGGTTTTCAGTATTCCTAATGAACTGTTAACAAGCTGTCAATTAAATGCACAAATTAGGAGAGATGACACGAGAGGTTTCTACAACAGAGCATGCTCCCGGGCTGCAAACTACAGACTCTTCCAGAAAGGCCAAGGCCCTTGCATTTGGACTTTCCAGTGAACATCTTTGACCTGGATGGTGGAAATGTTGCAATTAGGTTCCAGTTTGGGGTGGGGTGGGAGTTAAGACATGAACTGAAAGTAAAATTATTTTTTTTTCTCACTCCAAGCGCCAAAAATCCTCTTGGCTTATAGCAAATCAAACAGTTAATTCTCTGCTGCAACTTGTAAACCTGTTTTACTTAAATGGGTGCTGACAGAAGACTTTATTCTGTGTGACTTTTATTGTCATTTCTTTTCCAGCCAATTGGTTCTGTAGGCTCTCTGCTGTTTATCAGGCCCCTCTTCAGGGAAAGAACTCCACACAAAGGAAGAAAACTGCAGAAACACACATCAAACTTTAAATGTAATTATCCCCGTTCTCTGCCTGTCGCTCCTTCCCAAGAGAGTCTCCTCCAAGTACATCTTATTGTTGGAGCCCTAAATCTCCCTGGCCTGGTTTATTGCCCAAGATGGGATGTTAAGGGGAATGGCTGAGAGCATCAACAGGAGTGCTGAGGAGACCGAGGGCAGCTTAGCACATCCTGGGGGGCAGAGTGAAGCTCTCTCACACAAAAGGACATGAAAGGGTTTCTGCAGACCCGAAAGAGAAAGGAAACAAAAATCAGAAGGGCTCCTTCGGTGAGAATTGTAGGAAGGGTTCCTCACGCAGAAATGGGATAACAAAAAGACCAGTTACTGGTTAACGCAGAGAAAAGAGCCTGGACACACTGGGGAGAGGGGCGGCATCTTGATACAGTGAATGAAACGGCCCTGACGACACATTTGTCAAAGGAGTCCGTGGGAGGAATTCTGGAAAGGAGGCTGCCAGGGTGGGGGACACATGGAGCTGACAGGAAATGACTGTTCCCACTTCATACCCCAAAGTCAATCATTTCCCCCAGAAAGAATGGGAGCCTCTGCTGGTTGGGCCCAAAGACTTGCAGGGCTGATTCCCCACCAGCCTACACCCTCAGGGACTTGGTTTCCCCACCCACTGAAGGACTGGAATGGTGCTGACAATCCTTAAATGAAAAAAGATGCCTGGGTGTGGGGGGGGGGGGGGGCGGGGGGGGGGCGGGGGGGAGGGCTGGCAGGACTCTTCTCCTTCCCAGAGCAGAGAGGGGAGGTGGGGAGGAGGGCTTAAGCCCCAGGTGGCCCCAGGGACCTTCTTCCCTTCCTGTGGCACTGCTGTCTCCTGCCACCCTGTCTTTTACATCCCAGGTTCCTCCCTCAGTCTGGTGATGATGAACCAGACTCACCCAATCTGCCCGCCCAAGCACTGACCCTCTTCCAGTCTTATCTTAGGCCCTTACCCTACCTTGCTATACAGCACAGGGGTCCTGAATTTGGAATCTGAAGACCCAGGTTCATGCCCTATCTCTGCCATTCACTGTGTGACTGTGAATACAGTTCTTGGACTCTCTGACTTTTGCTTCCTTTTCTGAAAACAGATCACAGAGAAAAAAAGCTGTTGTGAGAGTCAAATGACAAAATGGAAAATTCTGTAAACCAGAAGGCAACAAACTAGAAGTTTAAAAATTCTTCTCCCTCTCTTTTTTTCCCTTTTAGCAGTGGCACTCTCTGTTCCAAAAGGTGTCTTAAGTGGAGCTCCAATGTGTTAAAGAGAGGAAAGACAGAGCGTTCTGGAAGAAGCAGGGGCAGAGCCCCACACCCTTTGCCATTCCTTCTACATCTGTTCTCGACTTCATAGTTTGGAAACCACCTGCCTCTATTAACAGTCACCATTAGTAACTGCTAATCAGAAAGCATTCTGGAAATAAAATCCATGCTATTACAGGTAACATGAATGGAACATAGCCCACTATGGCCTTCAGGTACTTATTCGCACTGATGGTTTTCAGTCAGACCTACAGGGGGGCAGACTTGCACCTCCTTGAGTATCAACCTCTTATCACAGCAGCCTGGCATCACTCATGCTTCCCCATGATGACGCCTACTTCATTCACCACATCCCCCTGCTCTCTCCTGTCTTACACTCACGGCTATTTATCCTTTAAAAGAGGTATCTTCTGTCCATTTTGTGACTCACCCCTACACACATAGGTGCACACACACACACACAAACACACACACACTTAACAGCTAGATAAAAGTACAAATTTCTTAAAACCAGTCCAGGAAGAATGAGCTACAGATACATTAACAAGAATGCTTTGGAGTCCCCTAACGGTCCTTACCACCAAGCAAGTTTCCAAAAGTGACTACAAATCATTGACCCCGGCTGACTAATGTGTCTGTAGTCAAGCATGGAGCCTGCTGGACAGAGGAGAGTCTGGCAGGTTTGGGCGTGTTAGCAGAGCTCCCCTGATCAGCCGCACTCAGGCCCAGCTTTAATTCAAATAAGCGTTCGTGCAGGACGCAGCACCACCTACTCCCCCCCCCCCCCACTTGCACTCTGCCTCTTTCATTAAGCAATTCTTCCCCCAGATCTAAATGCTAACTGTCTGGCAGGCTGCAGAGCCGCATTCCCTACCCCCAGCCCCTGAGAGGCCCAGAGGGAAAGTCAGCAGGCACAATTACAGCTTTCACGTGTCTTTCTGGAGAGAAGGCTTAAGTGTTATTTTATATATTTTCTCTGCACCATGTCAGTGATTTTTCTCGGGAAGCACAGCCTCGGGCGTCCCCCCCACCACAATGAAAATTTCATAGAAAACTTATCCAGACTAAGAAAGGCAACATTTTTTTTTTTTCTCCTGAGAGTTATGTGGGCTGCTTTCTGCCCCATGCTACTGTTATAAACACAGAGTCACAGTAAACTCACGAAGACAGGGGAGGGGTGTAAAAATAGGAACATGGAAGAGAAGAGGGGAATTAGAGACATCAGGAGAGGGCTCCTCACTAATAGGAAAGAAGAATAACAGATTGCTTTCTTTACAAACGAGAGAATCAGGCCTGCAAGGGGTCTTGCCTGCTTCCATTCCCAAACCAACGCTCCAGCCCGCGGGCATTCGTGGCTTTCTTGTGCCCTCTAGTGGACAAAGGTGGTCACTTGTTTTTTTTTTTTTTTTTTTTTTTCCTTGAGTGACAGCCAGAGTCTCTTATGCACTTGTCGGCCTTCTTATTACATCATGAATTTTGATAAGCCCATTAGCCAGCCAGGCAGCCAGGAGGAGGATGTCTTTCTCACTTGATGACTACACAATGAGGAGTAATATATTTTAATTTAAACACCATAAACCTATTGAGTGCTTAATTAACTTTAACCGTCTTTAGGGGAATGAAGCCAATTTGAGGGGGTCAAAAGGAGTTGTTTCAATATCAAACAGTTTTACATAGTCAATCCATTCATTCGGCCTACAGCTACTGATTAACACACAAAATTAACATGTTAGTAAAAATTCATATTCAGGCCTCTAGGGAAATTAAGATGCGCATGCACAGGGCATGATTAGCACAGCTATTGTTTTCTCCCAACAATATAATTTAATGGGTTTTTAGAATTACAGAAAGAGAGACTTGGTGCTGGTTTGAATTGATTATTTACCACAATGCTTTGAAATATAGAAAGGATAGAAAACATCTCAAGCCAAAAGGGCCAGCGAACAGAAGCGGATGGGCTCAGAGTGAGTGTATCTTACTAAGGAGCTTGGCCAGGATGAACTGATGGAGAGGCAGGCTGGGCACCACAACCAGACAGGAGCCCAGGGCCAACAAGAGGAGTGGAGAGAGGCTTTTTGGATGCATGAAAAAGCACAGTAAGAGCTGTCTTCCCAGGGAGGAGGAAATCATTTCATTTAAGATTTAATCACACTACACACCCAGCCTATCTCCCAGAGGTATCTGAGGTATGTACATTATTCAAACACACATGAAAAGAATAAATAAAAAAGAATGTAATTTTGTATTTTTTAAAAAATAGGGAGTCAATGGGGGTACCTGGGTGGCTCAGTTGGTGAAGCCTCCGACTTTGGCTCAGGTCATGATCTCACAGCTCCTGAGTTCCAGCCCCGCATTGGACTCTGTGCTGACAGCTCAGAGCCTGGAGCATGCTTTGGATTCTGTCTCCCTCTCTATGCCCCACCCCCGCTCACACTCTCTCTCTCTCTCTCAAAGATAAATAAACATTTTTTAAAAATTAAAAAAAAAATAAGGAGCCAATGAGAAAGAGAACAGAGAGCAACTGAGTAAGATCGTTACCACATTCACAAAGCAGATTTAGTTCTGAGCTTCCTGGCAGCCAAGGAAAAAGTGCTAAGCGCACTGGGATATCTAGTTCTCATTATCTGATGTCCTGAAGACAACATACAAGTTTGTCTGGATCGACATATTTCCTTCCTCACCCTGAATTTCAGAGATTGATTTTGTAATTGCTTGCAGACAGGTCATCACATACGAGGGTTGTCAGTGTGTTTAGCAAAAGATACAAAAGTGTTCTTCACAAAGTACTTCTTATGTTAATGCTCCATAATATGTAAGGACAAAACTTGAGATTGAAACTGGCAAAACCATTTCTTTAGTAGAGTACTAAAATAATACAGTGTAGGTATATGCTTTCTGGTGATCTTTCTAGAATCTCTGTTGTAACAATAGTAGCTTTAGGACCCAGACAAGCAGGAAGCAAAAAAGGACTTTTTCTTCCCACACAACTTACAGGATCTCTATAAGAACCTTGATCGCCTTCAGTCTCTCCCCGTCTAAACCATCTCTACATGGCCAAGAAACAAATCCTTCTAAAACCTTTACCTCAGGGGCACCTGGGTGGCTCAGTCGGTTGAGGGTCTGACTTTGGCTCAGGTCCTGATCTCGCAGTTTGTGGGTTCGAGCCCCGCATCAGGCTCTGTGCTGACATCTCGGAGCACTACCTCACACAAATCCTCCAGCCAAGCAGGCTGGTCTTTCACGAAACCCTCACCATGCCTCCAAGCCCCATCCCACGCTGGATTGCCTTTACTCATCTTCAGATCCTTCTTCCTCCACCAAACCGTTCTCCACTCTCCTCAAAGACTAATTTTCTGCACAATAAATAGTCAAGGCCCTTTACTATCTGACCCCAATCCCGCTCCTGCCATTACCTTCTATGTATCCCAAGCTTCAGGCTATGAACGCCTGCTTCTCCCCAAACTCACTACCGACGTCTTTGCCCACATCATCCTCCTGCCTTGCTGTCCATCCCTGCTTTCAAGCTGGCACACCCTCCTTCGAGACACAGCTCAGCTGAAACCTCTTCTGTGAGGTTCCCACCCGCCGGGCAGGTCGCCCTCTTCTGCCCTCGGTTCCCGAAGTGCACCACCCACACCTCTTTCACCCCCGGCACAGTTTACTGCAAATATTTAGGTCAGCTTCCATCTCCCCTGCCACACTGGGAGCTCCTCGATGACAGGTTGAGTGTTTTAATGGCTTTTTCTTTCTTCTTCTTTTTTTCACCTCCTGTGGTAAACGGTGCCTGGCACTTATTAGGGTTGGTTGAGTTAAATTACTAGGTAATCCTCAACCACGGGCACACCCCACTAGACTCAAAGCTCCTGTATGACAGGGTTGCAGGGTTCTGCTTCTCTGGTCTCTCGGGCTGTTCCTCATGTCATGGGAGAGCAGTCCTTCTCTCTGCTTACTGTTGTAGAAAGACCTTCCGCTGTCTGTCTGACTGACCGACTGTCTGTGTATCTGTCTGCCTTCTTCTCTCCCGTATCTCTTTCTTCGCTCAGTAGCTTTTATTCACCAAAGAAGTCTGGCAAAGCGGACAGATGTAAGGAGCCAGACAGGGAAAAACAGAATGGTTGAAAGGACCCAAGAGCACGGCCTCTTTCCACACCCAGCTGGCCTTGTTTCCCCGCACTGGGAAAGGCCCAAGGCCAAAAGGTGTTTTAAAACCAGGTCCTTCAGCAAAGTGAGCAGACCACAGCAGTCAGGTCACTTTAACAGGCTGGGGCTAGGGTGACGGAGACAGGGACTGGGTTGGTTCTGGGACACGAGACAGGACTGAGACTGTGGTGCAGAAGAGCTCGGGACCTGGGAACCACACATGTGTCAGGACCGTGAGGGGAACGACGCCGTCCTGGGTATCTGCACTGACCGTCCCTCAACACAAATGGGCAGAAACTTGCCGGGGGGCAGTTTGGCCCACTCACTTCAGTCTTAACAATGTACGCATTCTTAGGACTCAATTTATTTAGGGATTTATGCCATATAAATAATCACAGATGTGTTCCAAGATTTAGCTATCTAGACATGCATGACAGTATTATTTAGTGAAAAGCTGGACACATGCTCAATAGATCAATTAGTTAATGAGATGATAGCATCCATTCCACGAAATACCAGCTAAGTGGCTTAATAGTTATCGACAGAAAAAAATATTCATCCAATTTTACTAAATCAAAACAGCATGGAATAAACATTTCTACAGTATAATCCTGTTTTGCTTAAAAATATGTGTATGTTGGGGCACCTGGGTGGCTCAGTGGGTTGAGCGTCCGATTTCGGCTTAGGTCATGATCTCATGGTTCCTGAGTTCGAGCCCCACGTCGGGCTCTGTGCTGTCAGCTTAGAGCCCAGAGCCTGCTTCGGATTCTGTCTCCCTCTCTCTCTCTGCCCCTCCCCTGCTCACACTCTGTCTCTCTCTCTCTCAAAAGTGAACTCATGTTAAAAAATAAAAGAAAAAATAAAACTAAAAATATATGTATGTGAATGAAAACAAAAATTTCTGGAAGGCTATTTACCAAGATGTTCACAGCAGTTATCACTATATGATAGAGTCACAGTGCCTTTTTGTTGTAAGTTTTTCACTCATCTGCAATTTAAAATTTTGTAACAATAAAATTGTGTTGCTTTTGTAAAAAGAAAAAGACAATAGGAGTTATATTTTTAATTATTTTTTAAAAGCTGATCATACAGCTTTACAGCTATTGCCACGCTTTATTACAAATACGATCCCGGGTTTTATGAAAGAAACTATGATCTTACCTGGCTAAGACTGATTGCTACCCAGCACCCATTCTTCCCTTCTTTGGTAAAATAACCCCAATGTCATCCTGGGTGACAATCACTCAGCTAAATGACTACATTTTCCAGCCTCCCTTGCAGATGCTGTGGCCCTGAGACTTGCCCAACGACAGGGATACAGAAGTGCTGTGTGGGGCTCCCAGGAAGACTCTTTGAGGAAGTGCATTCCCCTAGAAATTCGGCCCACCCGTCCCTCCTGCCTTCCTCCTGCTTGCTGCCATGATGACTGAAGTTCCAACAGCTTTCCTAAATCCATTTTTACAGGGAAAAAAAATTACATTTTTGTTTAAGCTCCTGTTATTTTGGATTTTCTGCTCTACCTACCCCCCCCCCCCCCACCACTGCTCACAGTGGGTCAACAGCTACTGGGTGGGGGGAATACAGGAGGAAAAGGACTTGAAATTTTAACTTGGGGTGGCAATGAAAGCCAGCAAATCCTTCAGAGCTGGGCTTTCATGTGTTGTTATTTAAAATCATAAATGCTGACATTTATGCCACTGAGGGAGGAAATGCCATTATTTCCAGCAATAACAGCACAGACCTGTGGCAAGTTGTTTCACTTAGAAGATGTTTAACACAGGTCTCGTAATTGTCACTTAATGGGTCAGGGAACCAAGAGAGACCTGCCTTTGTGTGTTAAGGCCTCCCTTCTGCAGATCACAAACGTTTCCTTTTATGTTTAGGAAATGTAATTACAAGCCAGAATACCACCACAAAGCTTATTGCTTTTGCGGGGCTTTAGTCCTTTCAGTATTTCACAAATGCTACAGGCTCCAGAAGGCAAAGCTTAACTCCCAAGACCCTTTGGGGAACACTTAATCGTGCCCTTCGAAGGACTGGTCACCAAGTGTAACACTGATGTTGGACAAGGCTTCCAGGTGACTTTTTAACCACAGCATTCCCCAAACTGAAGCCTTCAGGCACCTCTCTCTTGCCTTATTTATTCCTACTAATCTTTTATTTTTTTTTCAACGTTTATTTATTTTGGGGACAGAGAGAGACAGAGCATGAACGGGGGAGGGGCAGAGAGAGAGAGGGAGACACAGAATCGGAAACAGGCTCCGGGCTCTGAGCCATCAGCCCAGAGCCCGACGCAGGGCTCGAACTCACGGACCGCGAGATGGTGACCTGGCTGAAGTCGGATGCTTAACCGACTACGCCACCCGGGCGCCCCCCTACTAATCTTTTAAGATTCAGATCTGGTGTTCCCTACCTCCAGGTAAAGCTCAGTTAGGGGCTGGTCTCTGGCATGCCCATAATACCTACAGCTTACCTCTTATAATAGCCGCCACCTATTGAGTCCTTATTACACATGGGCGCTGTGCCAGTTGGTGCTTTGTGTGGGCCATATCACGTAACCCTCCTAAGAGTCCTATGAGGTAGGTACACGTGCATTTTATAAATGAGGATAGGAGTCTCCGAGAAGCTAATAACCCACCCTAGGCCTTGCAGTATGATTCAAAGATTATGAGATAATGATTCACCCACTTTATCTGGCCCCGGAGGCAAAGTCATACTGTCTCGTAAACCAGTGGCAGCCTCTCATTACACCATCCCCTGTACTTCCCATGCCCTGCAGTGCTCGGCATCCAGTAGGTACTCAATAAATGTCAGCTGAATGATTGGTCCACTGTCAGTCCATTCCTATCCAACTATACAGACTTAGGTTAAAAATCACTAGATGGAAATGCAAGTTGGTCCCCAAGGCTGGAAGAAACGGCCTAAGAGAGACATGGTTAAACAGAAGTCTACATCCAGGGAGTGTGACCTGTAGCTGATGGAAGCTCCTTCCAAGATGCATCTTCATATCGTTGAGGGATGAGCGGTTGGGAAGAGATACATATTTCTTCCTCACGATTCTTCACAGAAACAAAACACAACCAACAGCAGTTGGGGAAAAAAAAAAAAAAAAAAAAAAAACATAAGAAACAGCAACCTGGAAGCAGGCCCAGCCCTGTGCTCTGATTCCAGAAGACAATGGCTCCAAACTCAGAACAGGATTTAGAGGGCGTCCTTGAAGAGGCTCCAGAGACTCACAGTGGAGATGTAGCTGCTGAGGCCAGAAAGAGCCCAACCCATAAGGCTTTTCCTCACCCTCACGATGAGGCCCGTCCACCGCAATCCCATGATGCCTAGTGCTACACTCTCGGTTAGTGTTAAAGCTACATCCTACTGTGTCCTCATGATGTACCAGGCACATTTTCCTGCCCTGGGAAGGATGTACAGAATCGGGCAGGAGAAGGCCTTTATTTCTCCTCAGGACACTCTTAGAAACCAGGAAGTGATGCATCAGGCAAAATTGAGAGATCAGGTCTGTTGCCACCCCTCTCCTGGAGCCCTGGAGAGCTTTTTCACAGGACCTTCTGACATCTGTCTCTGTCTCTGTCTCTGTCTCTGTCTCTCTCTCCCTCTCTCTGAGACCACCTCAGCAAGCCCATCCGTGCTTGTGGCTATAGTGCCCTCCAGTGGGGAGACTGGGCCCTGTGGGGCCAGGCACAGGAAATGGCTGCCATGACAGAGGGTGATGCCAAGTGAAAAGCATGGCTTCCAGCAGCAGCACCTGGCCTCCTGGCAAGTCCCAGCCAGGCTTGGAGTTGTGCCTGAGTTTTTTTGTTTCAGATATTTGACAACTCCCCCCACCCCCACTTCATTCTTTTCCAAATAGGATCCTCCTGAAAGACCCCTCCTGTGGCTTTGTGAGGGGCCAGATAGCACCAGTCCTGAAGGGCTGCCCTCATTTTTCTACAGAAGCTATTTCTGACTCCTTAGTCAATGACAAGCTAAAATCTAGCCTTCTTGAAACTGCAATTTTGATTTGGGAAATGAAAATGAAATCCCTTTTCCTCTGGCAGACTACCAAGGCCGCTTTTGCTAAGGTAGTGCATTTGGGGGCAGCTATCTGGCTCTGCGACAGACACTGGGAAGGATGGGCGTCGGTCTTAGCAGTGACCACTGGGAGACTTCAGCCTCCTGAGGAGGAACAGCAGACTGGTGACTGGGAGGCATATCCTACAACCAGGTAAGGTTTGGGCCACTCACCATCTCCCCAGTAACCTTCCTGTGCATCCACCGTCACCAAGCCCTGTAAACTCCACGTCCTCAACGGTGATTTTATAGTCTCTTCTCCATGCCCAGCACCAGAAAGCCAGCTGTCGACATCTGTGTGGTCTACTGTAACGACTCCTGTCTTTCCTCCATGCTGCACCCCGCCACAGTGTGATAGTGTCTCCCCCACGCCATGACACTACAGTCTGGCCCACATGAGGATCTTCCATCCTCGTTCTCACCTTTGACGATTCCTATCCCTGCCCGACTCTGGCTTTGTGCCCCCCCCACCCCGCCCCGCCAACACACACCTGTTTGTGGTGGTGCCCCAGCCTGCATCTGCTCTTCACACCCTAGTCTGATGTGTTCCTCAGTCTTCAAAATCCAGCTCAGCACCACTCACTCTGGGATGAAGACCGCCAAACTACACACTGCCCACTGCCCACTGCCTACTTCCTCCTTTGAGTTCTAGAACTCCTTCACTTCTTTTTTTGACTCCCCCAGGGGACTGTGAGCTCTTTTGAGTCCAGAGCCTGATGTGAATTCATCTTTGCATCTCTAGTGTTGATATAGCACCTCTTACGTAGGGACGCTCCGCTGCTCCTCTGTCACTGCAAACTCACCATGATGGAAACCAAACTCCTCATCTTCAGTTCCTCTGTCTTCGCCTCGGATGGCTTATCAGTAACTAGGTTAGGTGGTCTCATCTCCACAGTCATGCATACCCATTTCCCCTTCCCATTTCTACTTCCACTGCCCTAAGGAGGACCTCATTATCCTGTACCTGAGCTATGGAAGTGACCTCTTAGGAGCTGATTCCCTTCCGAAAATACAAGGTGATTATGTCATTCTCCTGCTCAAGATCCTTCAGTGGCTCCCCTCTGCCCATAGAATAAAGTTCAAACTCCTTCACTTGCCATCTTTTTTTTTTTTTTTTTTTTTTTTTTTTTTTTTTTTTTTTTAAATTTTTTTTTTTTCAACGTTTATTTATTTTTGGGACAGAGAGAGACAGAGCATGAACGGGGGAGGGGCAGCGAGAGAGGGAGTCACAGAATCGGAAACAGGCTCCAGGCTCTGAGCCATCAGCCCAGAGCCCGACGCGGGGCTCGAACTCATGGACCGCGAGATCGTGACCCGGCTGAAGTCGGACGCTTAACCGACTGCGCCACCCAGGCGCCCCTTCACTTGCCATCTAAGATGCTCTGACTTAGTCCCAACTTACTTTTGTCGTCTCTTCTCTGAGCATCTGTACCCAAGGACCATGCTCTCATTCCCAACAGAATTATCACTGTTCCTTTCAATCCATATAAAATAGCCCCTTCTTTTCAAGCAAAACCAGTCCCTCCATTCAAAGTATTTCCACAACATGCAGTTTCCATGTTAACTGAGCACTCGTTTGTTCTACCTATTATCACATTGGGTTGCTTTCCTCACAGACTGGCCTGCTAGACTGCAAGCTCTCAGGGGCAAGAGTCCTGCCTCATCCACCTCTAATCCTCTCTGTCTCCTTGAGCACAACAGATGGTCAGTGTATTTCCATTAACTACAAATGGAGCAAATGAAATCGAAGAAGTTACAAGTTGTGTTTAAATAGGTTCACACGGGTTTGAAAAGCACCATGGTCAGGATCATGTTATGAAGCAGCTCTGGATGAGACAACGGCTCTTAAAAAGCTCACAGTATATTTGAGATGATATAGGAGACCATCCAGACACGAAAAGCCACAAAGGAAAAACAGTGGTCTTCAAGCATGCATGCATGCAAAATGAAGCGGAGATAGCACACAATTTATGAAACCCAGAGAGGTGTTTTCATGCCGCTGCTCTGAATGATGCCTCTAGGATTTAAAATTCTATCAGCTTTGTCTGGAGAAACAAAGATTCTCTGAAATGTCTTAATATTGTTGCACGTGACTATTAGATTGTGTAATCATGAACAGTCCTTAGAGGAAACTCTCCTGGGGCAGTGTATCCTAACAGTTAAGAGTCAGACCATCTGAGTTCAAATCCCAGCTCCACCACTTACTCATTGTTGGCATGGGGCAATGTCTTAACCTCCCTGCCTCATTCTTTTCCTCCTGTAAATGGAGAGCGTAATAAATACCTACCTCACTGGATCCTTAGGAGAACTAATTGAGCTAGAATATATAAAGTGCTTAGAACATAGTAAACCCTGTATCAACACTGACTATTATTTTTAAACAGACCAACTTTCCAGACAGGACAGAGCTAACAAGATTCAGCTAACAAGCATCTGTGTAATACCTAGTATTTAGGTACTCTTCTTTCCTTCTCATTGATTTTAGAAACTACTTTTTAATGGGAAGTTTGTTTTTTTTAAGTGGTTACCATTCACTAAGGGTTTACTTTTTTTCAGATAGTGGATCAATTAATCACACAGGAACACAGTACAGTAGCTAAGAGGCTGGACTCTATAGCCAGGGTGACAGAATCATCTGTGGGTATCTCCACTATGTGATTTAATCTTTCTGGTTCTCGGCTTCCTCGTTTACAAAAAGGTGATAGTAACGGTATCTACCTCTTGCCATCCTCGTGAGGATTGATGAGCTGGAATGTGTAGCAGCCCTGGGATTTTGTCAGTGCTCAGTAAACGTAGCTATTCTTTTCCAATAAATAGGCACCAACCACAAGCCATGTGCCAGGTACTGTGCTAGTTGTTGGGGATCCAGCAGCAAAAAAAGACAAAGTCCCCACCCTCTAGAGATGTAGGTACTATTATCACCATCATCAATCTTGAAATTGAGACTTAGGGCACATTCAAATCTGCCTGAAGTTACTGCCTTGAAAGTACACAGGCTGTGGTTTGAACGCAGCCAGGGCTTAACGAGAGTGCCATCCCCCTTCAACGTGGAGGGCTCAGGGTCAGCATTCACTCTTTCATAACACTAGAGACCTTGCTCACTGTCTACAGAGTTAGATTTGGGACCCTTTAGCCTGGATTCCAGGCATGCGGACCATGGTATCATCTTCAGACCCTTGTTTTGGGAAGCAGCCCAAGCTGATCTCCAAGAAAGGCAGAGCCACTAACTGGACCACAGGTGGCACCTGACCCAAAGGCAGTCCAGCTATAGGAAGACCATGGCCCATGATGTGGCCAGCACAAAAACTTTGCTCAATAGGGCTAATGGTAACTAGTGAAGCCAATCAGACTCAGTCTTCCTCCAGGGTGTGAACAGAAAATTTCAGAGAGAAGCAAATCAATGGGAAAGAGGACGAGGAACTAGAAAACACCAAAAGAGATGCAGCGAGCACATGTGGCAGCATCTCGATTGTTGGCAGAGGACAGAGCTAAAGTCCTCAAGTTCAGGCACTGAGGAAGAGACCTCGGATACAGGACAACGATGACTCCATGGGATCCCTTACCCACCTATAGACTCCGCATCCTGACAAGAAGCCCCTATTTTCCAACAGAGCTCCTGAGACTCTGTTCCCTCTAGCTGTGTGCAGCCATCCAAGACTCTCCTACCCCAACTTCCCCAAATTCTTTCTCTTCTACTTTTGCTTCACACATAACACTCCTGGGACCCAAGCAGACCATGGGCACTCCTGCTAACAGGCTTCCATACCCTATACCCACATCATACTTCAAGGCCCAGCCACACTCACCATCTGCCTGACGCCACCCTCAGCAGGTCCTGCTCGTACCTGGGACCTCTCTGATCTCCAGTTTCCTCCTTTGCCCATGAACATAAGTCTCTGCCTCCCCGGCATGACTCCAATCACGCTGTGGGTCTAGTGCCTTCTAGTATGTTGCCTTGTGCACAGCACAGTAAAACCCAATAAATGTTTGCCGGTTGACCGGTAATTCTAATGCAACATACCACAGGGGCTAGGGAAGCAGGCCACAGCCTTCAGCCCTAGGGGGTTACTTGCCCTCCCCTCCCCCATCCAGAGAACATTTGGCAATATCTGGGGACATTTTTCGTTGTCACAACCGTGGGGATGTGCTAATGGCATTAGAAGGTATAGGCTGGGGATGTGCCCAATGTCCCACAATGCACAGGACTACAACCTCTCCACAATGAAAAATTATCATGCTTAAAATGTCAGTAGAGCTGACATTAAGAGACTCTGGACTAAAGCCAAGAGAAAATTAAAGAGAAACAAGATTTGGGAAACACACTTAAAACGGTAACACATTGTTAGAAATAGAATGTTTGGCTAGACTGTATTCCTCTGAGTTGTGTTTATGATTTTAGATAAATTACAGTAAAATCCTGTGATCCCAAGCCTCATGATAATGCTAATTTGGATATAAGGCAACTGACAACTAGCAGCAAATTCACCCCAGCAACGCCACGCTCCTCTCAACACGCAATAACGTGACCCTACATCTTATGGGGTGGAGTTCTTGGACCCCACCAATAGCCCTACGGCGGGGTTAGATTATAGTTCCACGGTGCTGGCAGAGTTCATGAGCAAGCTACTGCCATTCTGGCTGGTGTGACCATTTTTTATCCAGTCTGTGGGCTTCAGTAGGATTGGTCCTATTTGCCCTTTTTTTAGTTGAACAGCATTTCTCCCTTTGTGTCAGTCACACACATGGCTTTGGAGAAGAACAAAGCCAGACTCCACCCTCAGTTTTGCCAGTGGCCTTTGCCTGCACGCTCCCAAAGGGCAGGACTGGGCCTGTGCCATCAGCCACTGCACACTCAGTGCCTGAAGAGTAAGGGTGGTTGGGAAACATCTCTGGAATGAATGAAAGCACTCATTCTCTGTCTCACCTCTTCCAAACTCATTTTCTTCACCTATAACATAGAGAAAATAGCACCTAGGACAGCAGTTGTTACAAGAATTAAATTAAGTGAGACCATGTATATCAAGCTCCTGGAACAGAGTTGGACACACAGTTCGCTTAACGGCTCTTATCCCTCCATCTGAAAACCAGTAAAAATCTGCCAGCTCTCTCAGAATCCTGCTAGGCACCACGAGCTCCTCCCCAAACTCTCTGTTCTTCAAAGAAGCACCATCAGGCCAGAGGAAGCTCTAAAGCACCGAGAATGGAATAGGTTTATTTCTCTGAAACTAATTAAAAATCAAAAGTTCTGCCATGATTTCCAAGCCAGATTTATCCTCACATGTGGGCTTCGCATTTTAAATTTTAATTTGATTATGCACATCTCAGACTAGCAACAGGAATGGATGAGGGCCAGGGGCCTGTCTTTTTATATTTCCTCAGCATTACCTACCTACCTGCAGGCGCCTAATAAACAGTAAATGAACAAAGGGAAGAGCCACAACGTCAGGTTCTAGCTCCCAGATTTCCTAAGGGCAAGGACTAGTTATACAAACATGAAAGCTTATCTACTTGTACTCTGCGTCACAATTCGACACGAAGCCATCAGGATGAAAGAGTTTAATTGTAACATCAGCTCCTGAGATAAAACCTCGCAGACCCCATGGTTGCTGAGAGAATTTTCATGAGGCAGTATCCACGAGTACACGCAGACCGGGAAAGCTGCGTGGAAGAGCAGAGCAGACAAGAGGGCTGGCTCCAGACCAAGCTGGGTTCAGTCCCTGGCTCCACCAGTTTCTTTTTCCTTTGTTTAAATTTTTTTTAATGTTTATTTACTTTTGAGAGAGACAGACAGACCGACAGACAGACAGAGTGTGATCAGGGAAGGGCAGAAAGAGGGAGACACAGAATCCGAAGCCGGCTCCAGGCTCTGAGTTCTCCACACAGAGCCCGATGTGGGACTCGAACTCACAAACCGTGAGATCATGGCCTGAGCCGAAGTCGGATGCTTAACCAACTGAGCCACCCGGGTGCCCTTCTACCACTTTCCACCTGCAACTTCAAGTCTGCATTTTCTCATCTGTGGAAGAGGAATAACATACCTGCTGCTATGGGCTGAATTGTGTCCCTGCCCCACCCAAATTCATATGTTGACATCCTAATGTCCAGTATCTCAGACTGTAACCTTACCCAGAGAAAGGCTGTTTAATTTAGTTAAATGAGGTCATTAGGGTGGGCTCTACTCCAATATGACTGATATACTTACATGAAGGGGAAATTTGGAGCCAGACAGGCACACCGGGAGAATGTCATGTGAAGATAAAGCCAGAGATCGGGGTGATGCTTCTACAAGCCAAGGAATACCAAAGATTGCTAGAAAACCACCAACAGCTGGGGCAGAGGCATAAACAGATTACCCCTCACTTCAGAGACTTCAGATGGAGCCAACCCTGCCAAAGCCTTGATCTCAGACCTCTAGCCTCCAGAAATGTGACACAATAAATTTCTGTCATTTAGACCACTCAGTGTTATGAGTGTTGTTATGACAGCAAACTGATAGAGAGCCTTGCAGTGCAAAGCCAGTAGCTGTTGTCGGTATTGCTCATTAGAGTATCACAAGTTGAACATAATAACATAGAGAGCAGATACACATGTATGTTGAACACAGGAGATAACATATTGTCTGAATATAAGGCAACTCCCTAAATGCCAATCTCCCATTTTTCTGATGAGAAAACCAGGGGGAAACTTTCAGGGATATACATGAAAGAGCCAAATGTCTACTTACAATATTTAATTTAACTTACTTACATTATCCACACGTAAAATCTCATGTATAAGAAAGCCATACACTGATTTAGAAATGCGTTTTCCAGTTTCATATTCCATGAAATACTTTTATTCTAACATCAGTCTTCATCATCCTTAGAACTTTTTTTTTAGTTGTTTCCAAGAGAACTTCATCTAAGTTGTGTGAGATGCCGCACTTTTGAATCTGTATATGATGCTAAACATGAAATTTTTATCCTCAACCACAAGTACGATTTCCATTTATTTGTACTTTTACAAATATTCATGACCTTCCCTGTGTAACCACAGTGCTTTGCAGCATGATTTCTAAAAGGTGCATTTAAGACAAATTCTAACAGTTGCCATTGTGAAGTCACGCCCAAAGGAATAATTCCTAAATCAGTGCTGGGAACCTCTATAAGCATTGAAAAGTAACCTTGATTGGGTCATTTCAGGGTAATGTGGTGTTTCAAAATAAAACAATGGAAAGAGAATCCCGTAACATGAGAGAACTTGCAAGACTTAATAAGGCAACTTCTTCTTTCCTGAGGGGCAATTCTTGGGGGGAAATCCATTACTTTAGTTCAGACTATAAGCAGCTTATGCACAGTTGGCATTCTCAATCCTGATGCTTCTTCTTATGTCCCACTGATTCTCATCCTTCAAGGCCAAGTTCAAATGTCCCTTCCTCTCCCCCACAGAGCTGGAATGAGTCTCTCATCACTTCATTCCCCACTGCACACCACAGCATACTCCCCATAGTTTTCTTCTGTCCTGAAACTGAGCTCTGGTCTTAACCACGCATACACAGCACCTTGCTTTGCAAATAAAAGGTCCCTTTTCCTTTAATAACTGAGAGAAAATAACCTAGTTTTTTTTTCTGATTAGAAAAGTAGTACATATTTATTGTAAAAAATTCAAATTCTATAGAGATATTTTGAAAATAAAGTACATCTTCTAAAACTCCCCTACTGTTTTTGTATATACTTGCAGAATTTTTGCTCTGTATACACACACACATGCTGATACGTGGGCATATACATACATACAATACATATACACATAAACAGACACATTTAAAAAAAATTTTTTTACATTTATTCATTTTTGAGAGACAGAGAAAGAGAGAGCACAAGTGGGGGAGGGGCAGAGAGAGAGGGAGACACAACATCCAAAGCAGGCTCCAGGCTCTGAGCTGTCAGCACAGAGCCCAACGCGGAGCTCACAAACTGCGAGATCATGACCTGAGCTGAAGTCGGACGCTTAACCGACTGAGCCACTCAGGCACCCCGACATAGACACATTTTAAACAGATGAGGAGTGATCCGTATCGTGTTGTTTTGTAACCTGCTCTGATCACTTAATAAATTATGCAATCTTCCTATGTAAAGAAATATAGATTTATATTATAATTTGTAATGGCAGCATAGTATTAGGATATCAAAATTTATTTAATCATTCCCCTACGGATGGTTCTTTCAGTTGTTTCGCATTTTTTAATAATCACAATGAAAAGCTTTGAAATTACAGCTTGGAAAAATGATCATTTCCTTAGGATAAATTCTGAAAAGTAGTATGCTAGTTCAAAAGGTATACTTAATGTCAGTTTAAACTACTCCCAATAACAGTGCAAAAGAGTATCTGTTTCCCCAGGTCCTCACCAACATTAGCACTACCATTGTTTTAAACAAAATGAAAGGACAAAAAAAAAAAAAAAACACTTTATTGTTTTAATGCCCATTTTTATTGCTAGTGATTTTTGGCATCTTTTTGGTTAATCCAATTATACAATTGTTTATTGTGCAATTATTTGTGTTGTATTAAATATATTTGAGCACAATGCACAATGCAATATTGTATAGTGTGATTATTCTATAGAATAGAATATTTTATAATATTTATTATATTATATATTTGTATAGTTATATTATTATTTATAATAGAGTTATTATTCTATAGAATGCTTCTATAGAAGTAGTAAGCTCTTACTAAATATTTGCATAATAATAATAGCTGAAACTGATTATGTACAAGGCACTGTTCAGAGCACATGTCAGCGTGGTCCCACCTCCTCTAGGCTATTCAGGTACATTCACCATTGATCGGGTGAAAGTTGTCATATAGTTTGAAGAGGAATATATATTAGTAAGTTTGAAATATGCTTGTATTTTTCTTTTTGATCAGAAGTTCTTTATATATTATGGATGCTAATTCTTTATTACATATGTTGCAAATAGCTTTTCCTGTTTGTTGCTTGACTTTTTATTTAGTATGTGCTACCTATTACTATATAAAAGTTTTCGGGGCGCCTGGGTGGCGCCGTCGGTTAAGCGTCCGACTTCAGCCAGGTCACGATCTCGCGGTCCGTGAGTTCGAGCCCCGCATCGGGCTCTGGGCTGATGGCTCAGAGCCTGGAGCCTGTTTCCGATTCTGTGTCTCCCTCTCTCTCTGCCCCTCCCCCGTTCATGCTCTGTCTCTCTCTGTCCCAAAAATAAATAAACGTTGAAAAAAAAAATTAAAAAAAAAAAGTTTTCAATTTGGTTTATTGCCCCCTAACAAAACTTATTGCCCCCTAACAAAAGTAGTGGCTGGTTCACAAGGTCCCTCCAGACAGCCTTGTCTCTAAGTTAAAAGTAACACTGAAGACTTTAGAATAAAAACAGTAAGAGTCACAGACATACTGGGACCTTCCATGCTTCCACCACGTGCTTTAGTCTCTTCATCACATGCAGAAGAGTCCCAGAACCAGAGACTGGCTCAGGGCTGGAGAGGGTCATAGTAGGAGCTGGGTTCCCCGCAGACAGAGCTGGAGAGGCGGTTGGCTAGACCAGCATCTGAACTGGTTGGGCCCATTCCATTAGAAACCCAGAATGGGAATTTTTGTTAGTCAAGCAAGAACAGGGGAGAGCAAAGTGAGAAAGAATAAGTGTGAAGGAGAGAGGGAAATAAAGTGACATTTCCTGAGTTTTTACTAGGCACCAAGCTGTGTGCTGTGCGCTTTTGGTTAGGTCCTATTACTTAGGCCTCCCAGCTCCTCTATGAGGTAGGAAGTGACACATCTAATGTGCAGATGATACTATGCAAGGTCACACAATAGCAGAGTGAGGATTCAAAGCCAAGTCTTGTATTCAAGTCCAGGAAGAATCCTCAGGGCTCCAAGGATATACTGGCTCGGGTGAAGGGCAGACTCATGGGGCAAGGCTCTGGGCTTCCACCTCATGTCCACCAAGCCTCCATTCTAATCTGCTTTAGAAAGAGCAGCTCCAACTAAGGGTTCATTGCCATGATATGATTCCACTCTTTAAAAAAAATTTTTTTCTAAGTAGGCTTCACATCCAGCTTGGAGCCCAACACAGGGTTTGAACTCGTGGCCCTTAGATGAAGACCTGAGCCAAGACCAAGAGTCAGATGCTCAACTGACTAAGCCAGACGCCCCTGAAACTAGTTTCTTTTAAACACAGTACCATACCATATTTGGTTCATACCTCCCTCCAACCATCAATCAGTTGCACTGATTTAGTAGCACTAAATAGGCACATATTAATCACTGACTGTGTGCAATGCTTGCTGTGCTGGCAGTGGCATTGTGAAAACAAACCAGACATCAAGACGTGGCCCTGACCTCACACCGTCCACCTTCTGGAAGAGGAGAGAAGTACTGCGCCAAACAGCAATGATGCAAGGTGAATGTGGCAAAGGGGAGCGCAGGGCCAGGCAAACGTAACCAACTGTGTGCAACAGGGGGAGGTTTCCCTGAAGATGAATGTTAGAAAGGGTCAGAGAATTTAGGAGGAAGGGAAAAACTTGTGAAGGTGTGCTAAGAGGATAAAAAGCCATTCAAGCGTCATGAGCACAGTGAAGAATACTTGGGAGGCAGAGGGGGCATTTTAGGGATGAGGAACCCCCACACCCCAGGCTGGCAGTCAAAGCTCTGGTGGCCTTTGTTCCCTTTGTTATGCCCTTCAAGAAGCTAGAATCCTGAGAAGGAAGAGCTGACGAAGATGAATGGAAGCTCCAGCAAGGTTTGTAGCTCCCAACCTCACTGCATCTGCAGGTCCTTCTCATGAGCCGGGTGTGAACACCATCTTCCCTACAGAACACAAGGCCAGAAGAGCCCCAGAGTGAACAGAGGTTTCTATTTTTTATTTTTTTAATTTTTTTAATGTTTGTTTATTTCTGAGAAAGAGAGAGAGAGAGACGGAGCATGAATGGGGCAGAGAGAGAGGGAGGCACAGAATCCGAAGCAGGCTCCAAGCTCCCAGCTGACAGCAAAGAGCCCGATGCGGGGCTCAAACCCACGAACCGTGAGATCATGACCAGAGCCGAAGTCAGATGCTCAGCTGACAGCCACCCAAGCCCCCCCACCCAGGCGTTTTTATTTTTAATATGAAATTTAAATTCTCCTTCAGGAGAGACATTTGATTGCAGAAAATATTATAATAACGAAGATGTCCAATAGCAGGGTTCTTGGTAAATATATTAAGGTATCTTCACCTTCACACATTATATAGCTATTAAAATTAGTGTTGAGGGAAGAATATTACTAACATGAAAGATGTTCATGATATTGTTAAGTACAAAAATTTAATTATGAAGTAATGTGATGGTATTATTCAATTCTTACCAAAAAAAATACTGTACAAAGAAAAACACTGAAGTGTTCATAGTGATTACTGATGAGTATGAAATTACTACTCATTCGGGCTTAACTAAATTTTCTAAAGTTTCTACAATAAAGATTTATCGCTTTTGACATAAGAAAAAAAACAAGAAGTCAATTTTAAGTGTTCCTCCCAGCCAGTGTCAAGGCCTAGAACGAGTGCATGGCTGGCTGTAATCCCTGACTCTTATTTCTGTGACCTGGCTTGTTCCTAGGCACAGAATTCAAGGCTGGCTAACAGAAAGTAGAGTCTGACTGCTCACACAGTCTCTGTCTGCTGGAGCGTATGCACGTCAATCTCTCTGTTCCATCACCACTACTGTATTCAGTGGGAAAAAATACATATTTGAGTTCCGTTCATGCCTCATATGTGGAGGCTTTACTTCAGTTGTAAGAGGTGACACTTGTTAGGCATCGTCTCCACGCAGGGCTCTGTGTGAACATCTTCATTATCTCACTTAACCCATCAACAGCCGGGGAAGTTAGATACCATACTTCCACTTTACAGACAAGGAAACAGACCCAGTACCCAATCCCCAATGACCAGTTAAGTGAAAGAATCGGATTTCAAACTCTAGTCTGTGTGACATCTTGAGTCTTCATATACAATCCTTCCTTCTAAGGATCCAGTTTGTTACTATTTGTAGAAAATGCATAAGTGTCCTGGGACTGGCATGAAAACCTCCACCCAGGAAGCTGCCAAATATAAGGTCATAGGTGGCAACTGTGACAGTCAAATAAATTATATTTAAAATAAAGCCAGGGGTGCCTGGGTGGCTCAGTTAAGAGTCAAACTCTGGCTCAGGTCATGATCTCACTGTTCGTGGGTTCAAGCCCCACATCAGGCTCTGTGCTGACAGCTCAGAGCCTGCAGACTTCTTTGGATTCTGTGTCTCCCTCTCTCTTTGCCCCTCCCCTGCTTGTGTTGTAGCTCTCTCTCTCAAAAATAAACACTAATTAAAAAAAAATCAAAGGTAATAAATGTACTACTCAAAACTCCTCACTTCCTAATTTACTACCTTTTCTTTTTTTTTAATATGCAATTTATTGTCAAATTGGCTTCCATACAACACCCAGCGCTCATCCCAACAGGTGCCCTCCTCAGTGCCCATCACCCCCCTTCCCCACCCTCCCACTCCCCCTCAACCTTCAGTTTGTTCTCAGTTTTTAAGGGTCTCTTATGTTTTGGCTCCCTCTAATTTACTGCCTTTTCTACTAACCACACTCGTATCTGTGGGGTGGAAACACCATCTAATGGTATGCTGCATTCCATGACATCTTGTGGGTAGCCTGAGAACTAGCTACAGTGGTAGTATTCACACCATGGAAATCAGCAAAAGCTAGAAATCATGCCTTGATTTATTGTTTTGTTATCTAGACTTAAGGAGGTTATGAATAAAATGTTAATAACATAGATTAAATTTAAACTATACATCCTTGTAGCTGTTACATTGTGAACAGCACAAAAAATTGAGGAAATATTTCTCAGCATTTGAAGGCTATTATTGGCCTCCCTAAAGAAGTATGTCATGTCACTGCCTAACGAGTGAAGTTCTGATATAGGTCTTTGTTGTGCCATTCATATTGGAACTGTCTCACTCATCAGTGATGTGAGAAACTTCTTTGCTGAATCAGAGTGCAATCACCCATTTATTTGCAGTCTGATTTTGTCAAACTATGGATAGACAGCAACCACACATTGGCTACAGATACAAGAGTTCAGCAAAACTCAACGAGAGCATTTTGTGATTATCAGGTGGCTATATGAGATTTACAATAAGTATGTTGCCTATGTCAATATTACTTACAAGTTGCAAGCTGTACCTCTTTTATGTTAGTAAAATTTAGGATTAATTTTTTTCCCGGACAGTTACTTGTTAAACATTTAAAGCACACCACAGCATAGAACTATGGACAACTTAGACAACTCCTACAGTGATAAATTCTCATAATTGTGAGAATTGTCTCAGTTGTCTCATAATTGTGACAACTGTCACAATTGTCTCACAGACAAGGCCCCCAGTGATCCCAAGAAGTGACACTTCCTGAAAACACAGGTCTCAGTTCCCTTCCTGAAAACACAGGTCTCAGTTCCCAACTTCTTAAAGTCACATGAACTCTGGGCCCATCTTTCAGAGAGCTAATCACAGGTCACCCCATAGAATTAGAAACTCTCCCCTGGACCATGAGCTAGAAGCAAAATAAGCCTGATGAAATAGGAAGCTTTCCTGAGCATCTTGACAGAAGTTCACCACACTCTCTTCTTCGTTACATGTGAATATCTCATCATCATACCTACCACATAATTTACATGCCAGTCTCCTCTGCTAGACCTTGAGCTCCATGAAAACTGGGCTATCTCTTGTCCAGGCCTTGCCCAGCAAGTTTTCAGTGTTCCTGAACTCATGTCTCAGTGCCCTAACAGACAGAGTAGAGATGGAGGACCTCCTTTACAAATTTGGCATTGGCAGAATTAACATCTGTCTCACCGTGTCATTTAGGTATTTCCTACATGGTTCAAAATCAAAATGTTTTGATTGTGATGCTATATCCAAATGGATGCAATAGCAATCCAATTCAAAAAGTCATCCAAATTCTTAAGAATATGCTATATATACTTGTTATTCTTACTACACAAGGCACCTGACCATCACGATTAATGAACAACATCCAAGGAGTTCATATAAATAAATAAACTGCCTTTGCAGATATGGCTTCTAAATTCCCAAATGTATGGACTAAAGACACTTTACAAGTATAATACAGACTCACCATTTCAAGTTCCATATTTGTAGAGTAGAGGGAAGAACAACCTATCAGTGGCTGTGTGGCTGTGTGTAGTGGGAGCAGGTCCCACATGCACAATTTTGTCCAGAGGGTATCACATCTACCTTGTTTCAGAGTATTTAGGAACCCATGCCCAGAGCACTTGGGGGACAGGAGACCGAGATGGAAAGAGGTGACAGCTACTCTCCAGAACAAACTGATCCTGACAACACTCATAGGCAACACACATCCCTGACTTTGCTACAAAACTGTCTAGAGCTTAGGTAGTTTTCCAAGTTGTGCTGGAATTTAAAATAAAAGGCAGGGGGTGGAAGGCACCAGGATGGCTCAGTCAGCGAAGTGTCAGACTTCTGTTCACGTCATGAGCTCATGGTTCGCGAGTTTGAGCCCCACATAGGGCTCTCTGTTGTCAGCAAAGAGCAGGCTTTGGACCCTCTGTCCCCCTCTGTTTCTGCCCCTCCCCCACTTGGGCTCTCTCTCTCTCTCTCTCTCTCTCTCTCTCAAATATAAAATATTCAAAAAATAAATGAAATGAAATGAAATGAAATGAAATAAAATAAAATAAAATAAAATAAAGGGGGATGGGGATGCCAAACAATACACATGAGATAATTAAGTCTGTTTAATTCAATCACTGTAATAACAGACATCAAAACAGCACCAGAACTTTCTTCTGGGATCCATATAGATATTGGTATTGGCCCACCTTCCTGATTTCCATGCTTTCCACAATTTTTTTTTTGCCTTTTTATTTATTTTTTTTTCAATATATGAAATTTATTGTCAAATTGGTTTCCATACAACACCCAGTGCTCATCCCAAAAGGTGCCCTCCTCAATACCCATCACCCACCCTCCCCTCCCTCCCACCCCCCATCAACCCTCAGTTTGTTCTCAGTTTTTAACAGTCTCCCATGGCTTTCCACAATTTTTAATTTCTCCTCTCAATGACTGGAAACCAAATACACAATTTTATCCCTCGTAATTCTCTCTCACTAGGAACTGGGAATTTTGTAACCTAACAAGCTAATTAAGAAGAGATTACTACAGCAAGTGTTGCCTTGCAACTCACCTGGCATCTAGGGGTTAATCTCACACATTTACCGTCCTACCTTAAACAGGAATAATAGGAGCCAGGAACCGGCTTTTATGACAACCTTCCTAAGATGGTGCTACTTCTTCAGAGCACAACAGTTAAAAAAAAAAAAAAAAGCCGTGCAAATGGAGATGAATGGTACGCAGGCCACCGAGGTAATTAAAAATGTATTTTCCATCTCCTAGTAATTGAATTGTGTACAAGCTGCAAGTTAATGAGGTCATCTACCCTCGAGCACTGACAGGAAAGCAGGAATAATTATCTTTCAATTTTTTCTTATGTAGCAATTAATTTTAACCATTCGCTTACACCCCACTTCCACTCCCCTCAATCCAGTCAGTCAAAGTCACGGCTAAACCGAATTGACAAGCAATTGATACGGTGGCGGCACGGAGCTGCCGAGGCGGGCAAGGTAATCAAGGGGCTGCAGCTGTTGAGGGCTAAGCGCTTCCAGGTGAATGTCGCCTGAGATTTCGCATTCTGCCACTCGGAGGACACGGGACACACAGTGGTGGCTGACAGAACATCTGGTGCCAGGTGGGCTGGGAAGAGGCACTGCTGACTTGGGAAGGCAACAGAAGGATGGACAAGGATTGATGGATGGACAAGACTTTGAAACAAAATGTCACTTAGGAAAACTGTTATCCAAAAGCGGGGCAGAAATGCCCAGCCACTCGTTAAACTTGTCCTGAACCTATAGCACCGTCGAGCTTCTGGGAGGGTTCTGGCTCCACATCAGGAGTGGGGGTCCTAATGGTAAATGCTGTTAGAATCCGTTTCTTCACTCATTTGCTTCAACAAAACACACTGCTCTGTTTAACCACCTTCATTCTGAGCCCACGGTTCTGGTTCCGGGCAGTGTAGGGGAGCGATTTATTCCAGCTCTGCTGGTACCTGATGGACTTGGTCCAGAACACACCGTGTTATGACAGGCGGTGGCTGGAGTCTGTCCGTCTGTGATGCTAGTGTTACGACCGATGCGTAGATCAAGCCCCAGACATTCCACTCACCCCCACTTCTCTAATTGGTGAAATTAGAGCAAACTCTCACTTTTGACAGGTTTCAACCAACATGAGTAAATATTTACAAGACAGAGAGAAAGAGAGCAGGCCTCCATTCACTTACCCTATTCAGACTTATGAAGACTAGACAGCTCTTAATAGTAAATATGGTGGCCAGATTGCTCAATTTGTATCTGTTGTCCTGACACAACTGTTAACAGCATCCACTTTCATTCTTGAAAGCATCCCATCACGGATGGTACCTTGTATGGCCACCTGGTCATGGGGTGGCCAGGGGTGAAAGTTGGGATACAGCGAGGGCACAGGCTTCCTCAAAGTGAGAAGCCCTTCTCACTCCCTGAGAGCAGGAGGCCATGTCTTCTTCTCTTCTATATGTCTCCATGCTATCCGGCGTGAACACAGCAGCCTGGCAGTAAATGGGCATCAATGACTTTGTGAATCCCACAGGAGGTTGGAAGTCAGTACAGGGAAGTGATGCCATCAGGCAACACGGTTTTCCTATTTGCTCCTAGAGCAAAGTGAAATTTCTCAAATGCTATCCATTAGAAATTCCTCAAAAGCTATCCATTAGAATACCAAACAAGTGTCTTCTAGTCAAGTGGAGGAAGGGCAGGAGCAGCATCTTTTTCCTGTGTTTCTGGGACTTCTGTTGTATTTTCATTCACATAATATCTATACCATTAGGTATAGACCCCAGTGATCCACTGGGGACCACAGAAGTGAAGGTACCTTGGATTCAGCCTTACTCTGATCAATGCAGGGGTGGCCCAGGTGAGCTTGGGGATCCATGACAGGGCAAAAGGAGAATCTCTTTCAAAGCCTATGAGGTATGCCAATCGCGCTCCTATCCATGCCCTGAAACCACCACAGAAGGAGAGGGGGACAAGAAGCTCTCGCAGGCCATTTTGCAGTGGTGAGCAGCCCTCATTACAGGTTTGCTGCTCCAGCAATTAAATGCACATCTGCAAACCCAGAACACAGGGATGTCATCTTGGAAAGATGCACTTTGTACCACAGTGGCTGCAATTTCTAGTATAGGCTGGCCCTCACTCCTCCTGCAAACCCCCAAATAAATCTCTCTTAAGAAGATAAAGAAGCCAGCACAGATTTAGCTCCTACCATATGCTAGGTAGTGTACATGTATTTATTTACTTGATTTTTTACAGCAATTCTATCCCATATTAAAGCCTCAATTTACATATGAGGAAACTAAGTCTCAAAGAAGTTAAGGGGTTTTTCCAAAGACACATAAGAGGTGGACCTAGGATGTAAGCCTGAGTCCATCAGACATCAAAGCCTTTGCATTTCCTTGACATCCCTCTAGCAGTCTGGACTAGGCAGTTGAAGTTTTCATCCTTTCTCATTGTAGGCTGGCTTTTCTACAGTGACACTCTTATTACCAGCCTAACTTTCTGGAGAAGTGAGGCAACATCCCCACTGGCCTCAATGTGCGTTCTTGATGATGTCTGTGTTAAGCATTGTGCTTTTCCTCTTCTACGGGCAAAACCCATGTGACAGGGGACACATATCTGCCTCTAATGCTTTGGTATGACTGAGTTTACCTGGTCACTTTTCTGCTGAATTACATGGCTATCAGGAGATAAATCCTGTGAGAAGAGAAGAAACCCAGAACCAAGGAAAAGAACACACATAAACAGGCTGGGGTTAAGCAGTATATTCATCAGAGTTTTCCAGAGAAACAAAACCAACAGGACATGAGAGGGAAGTTTAGTTTAAGCAATTGGTTCATGTGACTGTGGAGGTTTGGTGAGTCTAAAATCTGACGGGACAGGTCAGTAGTCTGGAAGCTCAGGAAAGGGCTACAGTTCAAGTCCAAAGGCCATCAGGCTGGAGACCCAGGAACAACCAAGATTGTAGTTCAAGTGTGAAGGTTGTCTGCTGTAGAATTCCTCTTGCTCAGCAGTGGTCAGTCTTTAGTTCTACTTATAACCTTCAACTGATTGGATGAGGCCCACCTACATTATAGTGGGTAATCTGCTTTACTCAAAGCCCTCTGATTTAAAGTAAATCTCACCCAAAATATCCTCACCCAAATATCTCACCCAAAATATCTCACCAAAATATCCTCACCAAAATATCTCACCTAAAACATCCAGGATAATGCTTGACCAAATGTCTGGGCACCATGGCCCAATGGTTAATTGACACACAATTAACCATTATAAGCATGGAGGAGTGACAAAGCTGGTGTCATACCAGAGCATCTCTGGCCAAGACCCAGAGAAAGTAAGACTTCTGTGAAGCTTCCAGACTTTACATCATTTTTCTGTTTTCCCTTTTCTGTTTCCTACTCAATAACTGTGTAGAGAAAGCATTTAGGATGTTATTGGAAAAGACACATGGTAAAAGATGATGGAAAAATGTTTTAAAGATAGGAGATAGTGTATCATGTATCTACACTGTAGGAATGATCCAGTGGAGATGAAGAGATGTGTAATTCAGGAGGGACAGGAAATGGCCAAAGGAACCAAGACCTCTAGACTGAGAGCTGCTGGCAGAATCACAGAACCTCAGAGCTAAAGGGGACTTCTGAGTTCCCCACACCTTCTGCCCACCAGAACAGCAAGGTGAAATGACATAGGCAAGGCTACTTCAGCTGGTTAATGGCACAGGCAAGACCAGAACCCAGGTCTTATCAATGACTTAGACTGTTTATTGAGCACATACTATGTGCCATGCATGTATTTTACAGAGAAGAAAACTGAGGCTCAGGGAGATGAGTTGTCCCAAGTTACAAGCTGGGGTTCAAACTTGAGGATGTCTGACTCAGAGACTTGAACACTTACTCTCCACATCGGACAGCCTCCCAGGCCAGGGCTCCCCTCGCCCTGCAGGGGTGAGTCACCAAGACTCTGGAACTCCTCACCTGTTGCTACTCACACCCATCTCAGAGAGAACAGGGGTATCCTAACTCTTGGAAGCTGGTCTAGACAAGGGATGATTCTGTCTATCTCTGTGACACAGAGCCACAGACCCTGTCAAAGCAAAAGATAAGACTAAGATCAGATCCTTGAGGGAGTCTGTCGAGAACACCACACACATGTACACACACACTGAGGCGCGCACAGACAGCCCCACTTCACATGGTTCTGTGACGAGGCGAAGGGGCCATCAGCAGGAAGCTCCACCGTCACCTGCTAATGACAGGTGTTCCACTCCCGTACGGAGCCCTGGAACCAGTGTGTGCTCAGAAACAAAGAAGCCTGGCTTCATTTAGCAGCCAAATTGCCATCCGAAGAAAAGCCTTCCCAGGACAACAGATTTCTCCGAGGGGAACACAAAAGGCTGGGCAGGTGGTTTCCCCATCAAAAAGCGTCACCGGTAACTTTCTCTCCAGGCTCCAGGCTGTCTGGTCAGACTTGGAGAGGAAGACACAAGCTGGCTCTTAACAGAGATGGTTTTGTTTTTGAGATGCAAATGTACCTTTTGAGTTCTTTGGGCATTTTCTTTCAACAGATAAAAGACATTTCTTGGAAAAAGGTAAAATGGTGATGATGATAGCTACTACTTATTATGCTTGGTAATAATGGTAGCTGCAGTTTCTTGAGCACTTAACTACATGCCAGGAACTATTCACCTGCTCTCTTTAACTTGGTCTTCATAACACCTCTGCAAAGGATATTCTCTTCATATCAACATTTTATAGAGGAGGAAGTGGAGACTCCAATAGGTTAATTCACTTCCCAAAGACAGCTGGTTTTTAAGTGCAGTCACTGAGGTTTAAACCCAAGTCTACCTGACTCCAAAGCTTGTGTGTGTGTGTGTGTGTGTGTGTGTGTGTGTGTGTATAGACAACCTAACATAAAGTGGAAAGAACCCCGGGCAATTAACTGCCCAAGAAGCAGGAAGGACTTCAGGACACAGAGTGAAGTCAAATTCTCTCCTTTATTTCTCTACCAATAGGTCTACACACTAGGAATATGCAGGTGAGTGCCCACAGCACCCCTGTACTCAAGGGGCAAATGTGGCGGGACCTCCCCTCTGCATTCCCCCAGACCTTCTCAGCTTTCTAGGCATCAGTAAGACACAGGTTCCCTGGTGCCTTCCCCAAATGCCCTCACGATGTCCATCCACTGCCTTCTTGTGTATCCCCCCTTTCTGATACCTTCAATCACATTTTGAATAAAACATACACTGCGTATGTACCAAATATTCTTCTAAGTGTTTACTCAAGAATTCCCTAAAGTGAGTATCATTCTTACCCCCGTTTTCAGATGAGGAAACTGAGGCACGGGGCAGCTAAGTCCTTTGCTCTTTCCACTGTGGTCTCAACCTATGCGCTCTGCTCCAGAACTTGCACTGACAACTTCCGTTACCCAACATGGCAAGAAAGGATCTTCCCATTTCCCAAGGTTTCTCACCCTTATCAGAAGCCTTCCTCCTGATTACAAAATTTACAAGGCATATCAGAAATGAAGCAACACCCCCACCACTTTGCATCCATGACACTTTCCCTGCCCGTAACGGCAGGGTAAGAAGAGCTACAGAAGCAGAAAACAGCTGCAGTGTATTATTTTTTGTTCTCTTCCCATTTTCCTTTGCCATAGGAGCTGTTCCTCCCAAGGGGACTCCTTAAACTATTCTACTCATGTACCTCTTACCCTTGACTTGATATCTCTCAGCAATTCAGAAACACGGTCACAGGCAGGGGGGAGGAGGTGTCATAAGGATCCACACCACCTGACTGGCCAGCACGCTGTGAACCCTCTCATCAGCCTAACTGCTCAGCAGAAGGCTTGGCATACATATTTCACCATTGACAAGCAGGTTTTTACATTAAGCCATCGATGAGAACTTTCTTTAAGAATAAACCCTCGGGGCTAATGGTGGAGTGAAATTCTATTTCTAATGCAAAGTGAGGGAAAAGCAAATATATTTTCTCCAGCTGTCAGTTATTTTAACATGATACACAACCTGAGATGAATGCCTTCCCTAAATTGGTTTTATTGAAGAAGTTCATGCACAAATGTTTTACTTCAGAACCTCATGACCAAGTAAAACGAATCATTCCCACCTTACCAAATTAATAAGGAGAGCTATTCACTGCTGCTGTTTCGAACCCACTGTCACCCGCAGCTTTCTTTTAACTCTGCTTTATGTTTTATCACACTGTCATCAAGTTTACCAAGGGTGTGTTTAATTCCAGAATTTTGGGGGGAATTTTTAGGGTCAGGTCAGGAGGGAGGAGCCCCTGCAGCATTAACTACAACCACATCTAAAGTCTTCAAAAAACAAGATGATTGTTTCTGTGAGCCAAACTAAAGAATCCCTTCTTTTAAGTCTTCTAGAGTAACACAAACCCAGCCAGTGACTTAAATAAGAGTAGGTTCCCCTCCAGGGGTACCTTTGCAAACCAGCCGGTGAGGGGGTGCCCCTGATCTCTTGCTGCTGGGGCTAAAAACAAAAGAGGCAGGAATCTCCCCTGCAGTAAGAGGGCTAAATTGACTTCTCTTGCAAACTACACAGCCAGAGAGGACTCAGAAAATACTGGCTGCTTCACTGCACCTGCAGAAAGTGCCATGGAACCATCAGGGCCCTTATTCCCCCTAATCAGACACCATCATCATCATCATCATCATTATTGTACTTAACTGCTCTTATGGTACCAACCAACACATTTCTATGCCCCCCCCCCCCACCCTATAGTTTACAGAGAACTTCGAATACCATCGACCCTTATCCACGGTTCACTCTCCACTGTTTCAGTCATCTAGAGTCAACTGGGCTCCCGAAGCAGAAAGATGGTCAGAAGGTCAGTGGTAGCCTAAAGCTACATCGTAATGCCTACATTATTCACCTCACTTCATCTCTTCATGTAGGCATTTTATCATCTCACATCATCACAAGAAGAAGGCTGAATACCAGAAGATAAGGGTACAGAACAATAAGATACTTAGAGAGAGAGAGAGAGAGAGAGAGAGAGAGAGAGCCCATTCATGTAACTTTTATGATAGTATATTGTTATAATCATTCCATTTCATTATTATTGTTGTTAATCTCTTATTGTGTCTAATTTATAAATTATACTTTACATAGATAAAGGAAAAACATAGTATATATTAAGATTCAGTACTAACTGCAGTTTTAGGCATCCACCAGGGTCTTGAAATACGTCCCCTGTGGACAAGGGGGGACTACTATATATTAGCAGGCGTGGCACAGGACCTCGGTCGCTCAGCGCTTCTTCCTCCAGCACCAGGCTAGTCTGGCCACACCCCGGTCCTCACAGCAGGTAATACTGAGTGTCCTCAGCACCCTCATGCTCACCTTGCCCAAAAACTGGAGTCAATGGTTCTACTTTGAAATATCTGCTCACCCTTGCCTGACTCCACCCCCACTCCTGCACTTCAGTTTCATTATCATAAAATCCAGGCAAAAGACACCTTATCTCTGAGGGTTGTTGTGAGGATTTCAGTATATTTTATATATCACAATCAGAATTTTTCATTGCAACCCACGGAAATGAAGTCCGGCTAATTTAGGATGAAAAGGGCTTTATTAAAAGGATTCTGGAGAGCCCACAGATCTCTGAAGGGCTGAAAAACAGGTTTAAAGCTGATGTTCAGGAAAAACACCCAAAGTCACACCACAGAGCGAGTTCCTTGAAGAAACTTCTGCCACAGCCACTCTCCCCAGACATACTCTGGATGTTGACACCAGAAACACTGTCATGGCTGCCACCTCAAGCAGGATGTACCTGCCGAAGGACCACCACCCTCACCAATCCCCACCTCGACACATCAGCAGCTGCCAGTTCAGAGCCTGGGGCAGATGCATCGGCAAAGCCTGGATCATTCACCAGCATCCTAGCTGCAAAGGAGGTTGGGAACACAAGTGCCTGGCACTTTCAGGTTCCATAATGGGTGTATTGTGGGGGAGGAGATTCCTATAGTCATATGAAGTGTGTTTAGTTGCTAACAGCCAAAAAGAATGGCTGATATTCATTAAGCAGATGGAATACTTAATCCAGTACCCAATGTGTTATTGGCCCTTGTGCCTTATCTCATCCAAGTCTGTGTTGACCAGTCTGTCAGAACACGACATTATAAAGATCTTCACAACTTCTCCACTTCCCCTCAACACTCTCACAAAACTCCCAGCCTAAAGAACCCGCCTGTTCCCACGTCTCAGTCTCTTTGTTCTTCTCCCCAAGAAGTCAATGTTGTCTGATAAACAAGTCTCTGCTAAATGTTTGATATAACTGAAAATGGGTTACTTAGTGTGATGTTCCCTCCCCCCAGAAACTATTTTTACAGGAGATTCCAAGAGCTATAAAGCTTTAAACCCAAAGAAACTTCAAGCAGCTGTGACCTCTACCTTGGGGAGTTTTGGGTCAGTAACAAAGTCTTTTGACTGAGGTAACTGCTCTTTAATAAAGGACTTCAGTAAGCCAGTGTCACCAACTCCCTAACAATCCCTTACCTTTGGTAAGAACTCACATGCGTTCCCATGTTTTTCCTCACCCAGTCTTCCCCCAAACTCCATGTGATTTTCAAGGTAAGTGCTATTACATTCATTTGATAATGAGATACCCTGAAAGGTTTAACGAATTTTCTAAGGGACTAAATCTGGTCATCTGGAGAACTGAGACTGGACCTCGGTTTCCTGACTCCTGATCAAGTGTTTTATTTCACTTTCTATAGTCCCTGGCCGCCCTTCTCCAGGTCAGGAGCAATCACAGTGGTGTCAGTGAATAAGAGAACAAGGGAATCCCAGAGACAGGCCCTGGGAGGCAGGAGAGGCTGTCAGGGGAGAAGAAATAACCTCAAGATGATCCCCTTCCTAGAGCGATTCCATTTGCTTTGATTTAACTCTGAGTGTTTTCAAATGGGTTCTGATTCCAAAACATTTACATTCACCAGGAGGACTGAATATAATTACTCCCTTTGTGTCTCAAAAATTGCAAAAATTAGGGGATGTACCACAACCACAGAAGGAATCCAGGAGCTGAGGTGGGGGTGGCGGGGGGAGGGAAGCCCAATCTGCAAAACCAGTGTGAGTCTTTTTAGCCGCAGTGATGGGGAAAGTGTGCTATCTCTGAGCTCCATGATTAAAGCAACTGCAAATTAGTTTCTGCAAAGGTCTTTCCCCTTAAATTGAAAAGCACCATGTAATGGAATTTCATAGATGCTGCTTTAGAAATGACTTCATACCTCACTCTGTTCAGAGCTGAGAGGTGGCTTCATGGCATGAATGATAAAAGGCTGAGGCTCGTGAGGAGCTACCAAACCTTTCTCTGACATTCACGGCTATACACCCTCAGGCTGTTCACCCCATCCCTTGACCTGGGCCCGGAAATAGTGAACTCAGAGCACTGGCGTCACCGCTACGTGATTAGTAGTCTTCTCCTGCCCCAAACCAGGCTATCTACCTGCAAACCATGCTTTCTACCATAGTCAGGCTCCTGGGCTTGCTAGCAGCACAAGGATTGCCCAGGTCCACTCATTTTAAATAAAAGGCTTTGGATGACTACAAGGTCCCAGGCTCTTCAAGATTTCCTGTAGAAACAGTGAAGTCAAGGTGACAAAGATTTATTAAACACAACACCGTTTTCACTGGATACCTGTGCTTTCTTGGGGGCACCCCTCAAAAGTGTAAAAATCAGATTTCCAAATTGTCAGCAGCTTTGCAGTGAATCAAACAGGTTGCATTTCAATGTAAAGCCTGATTGACTAATACTTCCAGATAACCCAAATCCTTAATTCACTCATGCAAGAAAAATGTATTCACACCTACCATGTGCCAAACCCTGGGATATAACAACAAAACAGCTACCAGTCACGGCTCCCAAGATGCCTGCAATCAAATAACAGAGACATGATGCTTTCAAATAATTATTCCAACCAATGAAAAACTGCAATTCTAACAATGCTACACTACAGGTGGTACTGAGAGAGCCCAGGAGAGGGGAATTAGATCTGGTGAGCACATCTGGAAGACGTCCCTGAGGAAGTGACCTGTCAGCTCAGAACTAAAAGGAAAAGTTAACCAAGAGAGACAGGGAAAAACCTTGAGGTACTAACTCCAATAACAGGATATCAGCACACACATGGTGATCTCTTTCCAACTATTTCTATTTGCATATCCTATGTCTACAAGACAAGTTCAAGCGTGTGCTTGCTCTTAAAAATGATAACAATAGGGGTGCCTGGGTGGCTCAGTCGGTTAAGTGGTCGACTTTGGCTCAGGTCATGATCTCACAGCTCATGAGTTTGAGCCCTGCGTCGGGCTCTATGCTGAAAGCTCAGAGCCTGGAGCCTGCTTCAGATTCTAGGTCTCCCTCTCTCTCTGCCACTCCCCTGCTCACGCTCTGTCTCTCTCTCTCAAAAATAAACATTTAAAAAAGGTTTTTTAATAAATTGTTTTAAAATGATAATTATAAAAACAATTTAACTTCCAGTCACTATCTGTGTGCTTGTGCATTGGAGATGAGGAAGGGAGCTGGTCACCCAAAGGACCAAGCTGTCTGAACAAAGGTTTTTATGTAGTAATTCATCTATTTAAGGGTGAAAGTACATTGTTCTCTGTCTTAGTTTGGGCTGCTACAACAGAATACCATAGACAGGGAGGACTTAGACAACAGATATTTACTTTTCACAGTTCTGGAGGCTTGAGGTCCAAGATCAAGGTGCTGGCAGATTTTATTCTGGTGAGGGCTTTCTTCCGGGTTTACAGATGGCCACCCTATTGTTGTGTCCTCACATGGCTAAGGCAGTGAGTTCTACTCTCTTTCTCTTCCTAATTCCATGAGGCCTCCACTGTCATGCCCTCCTCCAAACCCAATTACCTCCCAAAGGCCCTACCTCCTGATATCATCCCACCGGGAGTTAGGATTTGAATGTATGAATTCCGGAGGGACACAAACATGCAGTCCATAGCATGCTTATTTTATTAAATTATTTATTTGCTTATCATTTAATAAAAAGATCTATCTAAGATGATGGTATTAATTTTTAAACTATTACCAGTATTTTTTCTATTTATAACAATTCTCCCATAATCATTTTGCACAAATAGAGGTCACCCAGAGCTCTGCCCCTTCCTCTCTGCTCAATCGGCTAGAGTGGCTCATATGACCATCATCTCCTTGTTTCTGTTAAAAATTCATAATGATGCTCCTCAGAAGAGTTGCACATGAGCCCATGAGCTTCTTTTGACCACATCAGCATGCAATAGATTATTTAATTAGTTAGAAACCAGGGCTCTGCATAAATGGAAGGCAAGACAGATGAGCTTTAAGAGGGAGGACAAAGGACAGCAGAGACACAAAAAGGCAGACCTAGGTAGGTTCCCATCGTGGCAATCAGCCGTCTTGAAAGTCTCAGGTGCTAGTAAAGGGAGGTACCAAATCTCAGGTTCTGGTGTATCCTTGGTTTGTCCTTGAAGAAGGTCAGTGAGGCAGGAAATGCTACATGTTGAACAAACTCCATTTCTTTTTCCTCCGGGGGACACTTCTAGACTACATTTCCAACCACCCTTTCAGTTAGGTGAAGCCATGTGATTTTTGCCTCTCAGAGTACAGGTGGAAGTGATGTGTACACTTCCAGACGTGCTTTATAGAAACCTCCTGCAGAATCCTCCTTGATATTTTCCCATTTCCTTGATGAATGCAGGAGGCTCCACTGACTTAGAGCAGTCGTTCTCAACTGGGGGCAATTTTGTCCCCCACTCCTCGGGAACATTTGGCAGTGTCTGGAGACATTTTGATTGTCACACTGGGAGAATGTCCTACTGGCATCTAGTGAGTAGAGGCCAGGGATGCATCTCAACACCCTACAATGCACAAGACAGCCCTGCATAACAAGGAAATTGTCCAGCCCTAAGAGGCTGATAGTCCCAATACCGAGAATTCTGAGCTAGAGGGGGGCAGAGCCACAACATGGGTTCTTGAATGACTGCATGGACACACACACACACACACACACACAGATGCTGACCTGTGTTAGTGATTTTAACAAGAAATAAACTTTTATTGTATTGCATTACTGAGATTTGGGGGTAATTCTTTACAGCAGCTAACATTATTTGACAAATACATGTGATAGAGGTTAGTGTTTCAGTGGAGGACAAGTGCACCTTAGCAACAAGGTCATACTACTTGACAGGTGCTGTGAAGGTTTGTGGGATAGAAAGTAAAGGGCAATGAATGCTTGGTCCTCTCCATTAAGTCACGAGACCTCACACCACCATGGCCGTGAATAACATCAAGAATGCAGTGGACTCTTCACAGTTCTTTCATTAATGGCCAGAAGTGATGCCTTTGGGGAGAACTCTTAGCAACTCAGCAGAGGAACGCGGGAAGAACCCACACCTGCCCAGGAAAAACACAAACTGCCAGAAATGGAACAAGGGCTAACCTCTCTCATTTTCCTCTTTCTCTTGTCCCTTTTTGTTGTGTGGCAGACCAGCTGACAATAGCCAGCAAGGTCCGTTTAGTGTATGGTCTGGTCTTGCTGTGACTAATAAGATGATTGGTTGTATATATCCTCTTTATGGTTGTTCATTATATCACCCTAACATAAAGTAATTTAATTTCAGTGGGATAATTAGGGTATTTCTAATCTAACTGATAGTCTGAATGAAATGAGATTCTCAGAGGGAGATTTGTGTATCAGGAGACTGGTGACCTCCGGCCCCAATTTTCACACAATGTATTAATCTGACAGGCCTACTTCCCAGGCATACTGTATCCGTACATTTCCCAGCCTGTGGGTTATAGAACACACCCGCAAATGAGATTACTTTATTTATAATGAGATTTCCTTGGGCTCAAGGAGACAGATCATAGTATTTTAACTGAGGCCTTCACACTGACGGAGTATCCATATGTTAATAGAAGCCCTGAGATGCAAATGTACTAAAGAGGGAGTGTGGCCTTGTCTTGGGGTCTGGGAGATGCCAGTCAGCAGGAGAAATGAGGACTGGGCCCTGAAGGATGCCTGCCTGACTGGGACAGCTCAAGGCCTGCCCAGCAGAGAAACCTTGTGCTGGCTGAGGAGACGGTTCTCACCTGCCCCCGTGAGGAAGATGTGCAGTGTGCTCACTGGGCCTGAGATGGGGAAGAAGGGGAGGGACCACTGGAAAGAGGAAGGAGTAGAGGCTGGCGGGGATCAGGGCCAGCGTTCTGAGCCAGGAGGCCAGCCAAAATGCTTCTGGTTCCTCCTCAATCTCCCAAACATACCCCACCCCACCCAGGGCACACCCCCTGACCTCTGTTCTCCAGCCTGGCCCCAAACCCTACCGGTAGAGTCACTCTTTTACACCAGGCATCAGAGGCAGGATGCTGCCTCTTATGAAAATCTGCCACCAGAAACACTTCCCATTATTCTTCTATTCGTGGAGCACCCACAGGCGCCAAGCACTGGTCAAGCCCGGAACAGATAAAACCCTTCTTTCCAGGATACTTACATTTATATGATTTTATTGTTCAAGCCTCGTTGGTTAACTCCTTTAAATACCTTTTAAGAATTGAATTTGAGAGGGAAAAAGTCTGTTTTCTCAGGAAGAAATCATCTGTTTTTTCTTCTATCAGGTCATGAGAATGGCGTGGCTCATCCAGTTTCCCTGTTTTCTTGGGCCCCAAGAAGCTCAGAGTGTAATGTCATCCTCAATTGCAGTACCAGAATTGGGTTGGTGTTTTACGTCTTTTTCTCCTTGTTTTCCAGTTTTCTTATTTTTTTATTCTTTTTAATGTTTATCTATTTTTGAGAGAGAGACATACAGACAGACAGAGCACAAGTGGGGGAGGGGCAGAGAGAGAGAGGGAGACACAGACTCTGAAGCAGGCCCCAGGCTCTGAGCTGTCAGCACAGAGCACGACAAGGGGCTTACACCCACGGACCGTGGAATCATGACTTCAGCCGAAGTCAGATGCTCAACCGACTGAGCCAGGTGCCCCTCTATTTTCTTATTTTTCAATTTCTAGTAAAAAAGATTTGTTTAAACGCATCTTATTTGGTAAGGTATTTCAAGTTCAACTTGGAAAGAGTATCTTTTATTTTCAAAAATAAACTGAAATAATGTAACACTGTATGTCAACTATACATTGGTAATAATTTTTTTTTTAAAAAGAAAACACATAGGAAAATTCTTCACGTCCTCAAAGAAATATATTTCCTCCCATTTTCTTGGTCCTACTGATTTGTCTTTCACTTTTTTTTAACAGATACAATGAATAAGTAAAAGAAAAAAGAGACACATAATAACCAAAAAGTAAATAAATAAGCAAAGATAGCCAAAGGTGGCTGTTAAAAAATTCTTTAGTATTTACTAAGTGGCTATTAATAACTAACATCTGCTGAGCACATGACATGGGTCCTTTTCTAAGCACTTTGTACCTCACCACAGCCTCTGCTCTAAGTACTGCTGTCCCCACTTTAGAGACAAGGGAATGAGGAACAGAGATGCTCAAGGGTTTACCTAGGATTACACATTCAGTAAGGAGTGGAACCAGGATTGAAACCAGGGTGGTCTGGCACCAGCAGGCGCCCCCTTAACCAGTGCTCCTCAGCACATACAACCTCCTGCGCTAGGCAACAGAAAACGTACGTTCCATGCGGTGGGCACCTCTGCCAGGCTGCCTCGCATCCCCTGAAGCTTCTTCTTCACGCCAGCCTTGCTGCAGCAACTGGTCACGCCAAGGAGGGACCTGACAGCACCTTGCCTGGGCAGCATGAAGAATCTCTTGCTTCCTGCCCTGGGTGTCTCTGCCCCAACCTCATGAGAGGTTCCAGGAATCTGCTCAATGATTCTGACACATGCACAGACTCGGCAAAATCAGGGAGCTAACACTGTGTGGGGCAAACCTTGACCAGTGAGGGATGGAACCAGTAGGTGAGTGCTCCCCATTTCTGTCTTGTGGGCAGACAACTGGGGGGCCCGTTGTACAGGGCCCCTCACGCATCCCCAGAAGAATTCAGCTGCTGTTGCCCACACTATCGATCAGCTCAGCAGCATTAGGCTGGCTCCCCTTCTCCCAGCTCAGACCTCCCAGGTCCCCACTTTTGCTCCTTGGGAACAATTTCTGAAGCAAACTGCCCATATGCAAAAATCCTGTCTCAGTTCTGCTTTGGGGGGAAATCAAGGCTAAGACACTACAGTTCCTAGCTTGAGGAGTTCAGATTAGGGTGACAGGTCATTAGAGGAGGAAAAAGTCAGTAATGATACATTAATAATCCATGACCAAATGGCCAGAACAATGACTCAAGCTATAAAAATACAAGAGCACAGAGAAAGTAGAAGAGGTAGGGAGCTACCATAAAGTTTTATTGGAACACAGCCACGTGTTCATTTACATGTTGCCTGTGGCTGTTTCCCCGCTCCAACAGAGACCCACGGCCAACCAATCCTAACATGTTTAATATCTGGCAGTTCACTGAAAAGTTTGTGGACCTCTGATCTAGAAAATCCAGGACTCTATGGGAATACAGAGAATGAACACATATTCTACTTGAGAGGTGGCAGTGGGATGCTCACAAAAGGCTGGGAAGAGACAGACCACTGAAGAACAGGAGCAAGGGCATTCCAGAAAGAGGCCACGGCGGAGACTTGGCAAGCTGCTTGCAAGGAATCACAGGCAGTTTGCTGCTGCACGACAGAAAAGAACAAAGAGGGAAGAGACAGGACAGAAGACTGCAGACAGAAATTTCCATAAGGAAATCGTCGTGGGTTATTTCTCTCATTTGGGGTTATTTCCTTCAATAGGCAAAAACACTATAACAAAGAGTGACCGCAGAGCCTTGTTTGTACCTTCTACCAAAGGGAGTTTACGTGAAGCTCGTGACACTCAATGCTCTTCTGATGAACAGTGGGAGCCCCCGCTCACAAGGCAGCCCTCTTGGCAGCTGGGCATTCCTGACATTAAAGACCCACTGCTTTGCCCTCCTCGGGAAGCAAGTCCCGGGGTGTGCTGGCTGTGGCCTCTTGCTCCAGACATAGCTGACACAGCACCGTTACGGTGAGACCCCACCTGGTGCTCATTGCTGGCATGAGGACAAAACAGTAACGAGGGGCAAGAACAGTCACCAGAGACAGACCTGCTGCACTGGCCCCAGCGGGCAGTGTTCCTCACACCCCCGGGAAAGAAAAAACCCGGTGATCCAGCATGGTCCCACAATGAGTTATTTTGTGTCGTTCTTTCAAGGAACATTCACTGAGGACAAAGCATGTGCCCCACAAAGCAATACACTCGGTATATATAAATGATGAAGGTACTGTTCTGCCCTTGATGGGGGCTCACAGGCTAATGGGGGAGAAAGACATTGCTATTTTCTTTTCTTTAATTTTTTTTTTAATTTTTTTTTCAACGTTTATTTATTTTTGGGACAGAGAGAGACAGAGCATGAACGGGGGAGGGGCAGAGAGAGAGGGAGACACAGAATCGGAAACAGGCTCCAGGCTCCGAGCCATCAGCCCAGAGCCTGACGCGGGGCTCGAACTCCCGGACCGCGAGATCGTGACCTGGCTGAAGTCGGACGCTTAACCGACTGCGCCACCCAGGCGCCCCTCTTTAATTTTTTTTTTGATGTTTATTTATTTTTGAAGGAGAGAGCAACAGAGAGTGAGGGGGGAGGGGCAGAGAGAGGGGGAGACACAGAATCCAAAGCAGGCTCCAGGCTCTGAGCTGTCAGCACAGAGCCCGACGTGGGGCTCAAACTCGTAAACCACAAGATCATGACCTGAGCCAAAGTCGGAGGCTTAACCGACTGAGCCACCCAGGCACCCCAAGACATGCTATTTTCAAGGCAGGGAGAGAGAAGCCAACTCCCCTCTGATGCGAGTGCAGGTCCTAAGAGGTAAAGCATGGGAGGGTATTGAAAGCTTAATAAACATCTTGAGGGCATATGCTTTAATGATTACCACAGCCACTGCTGACATGCAAAGATACACACAAAGTACTGAAAGATACTCCAAAACAGCCCTTAAGAGCTTCAAGATTTTCAAGGGCCACCTGGGTGGCTCAGTCAGTTAAGCGTCTAACCCTTGGTTTCATCTCAGGTCATGATCTCATGGTTCATGAGTTCGACCCCGCGTTGGACTTTGTGCTGACAGCGCGGAGCCTGCTTGGGATTCCCTCTCTCTCTCCCTCTCTCTGCGCTTCCCCTGCTTACTCTCTCTCTCTCTCTCTCTCTGTCTCTCCCAAAGTATTAATTAAAAAGAAAAGAGAGAGGGCTTCAAGATTGCCCCGATAATACTGATTCTATACTCTTGACTAATTTGGCGAACCGTTTCTGAAACAGCCGTGCAAAGGTAAATTTCAGTCCCAAAAGGACAGAATTTAAACATAATCTGGAAAACAAACCGATATACCAAGTTGCTGGCATTTAGATACCATTTTCAATTGTTTCAGACTTGGCTATGAAGGCTAAGATGGAAATGGAGAAAACCAGTGCTGAGGGGTTTTTCGTTTTTGTTTTTTTTTAAAGGAAGAATAGTTAAATAGGAGTATGTACATTTTGTCAAGCACCGTGCTGAGGGCTTCATCTCATGCATTACCTCACTGAATGTTCACAACAATCCTCTGAGGTAGATTTCCAGCATCACGAATGGCTCCATGTTACAGACAAAGCAACTAAGTCAAACAGATTGAGTAACTCGTCCTCCAGCCATCCCTGGAGGAGGGGCAGGTGTCACCTGGCAGTTGTCCCCAAGGGACGCACCCTTCACCACCCGCCCGACAACTATCTCGCCTCATAGGCCCCATCCCGTTCCTGCCTGGGACGTCTTTTTTTCCCCCAGCAGTTTTGCCCTGAATAGGCTTCAGGATAAGTTCCTTCCTCGTGATAAGCAGGGCCCACGATCTCTGACAGCTGTTCCCCGCTCCTCATCATCCTCTGAAACAATCAGTAAGCATTAGAGAGCACTTTTCCCTTTACAAAGGTGATAATTAGATAACAAGCTGAGATTAAAGTAATTACAGTCAGACAGCTGGCGAGGCAGCACAGTCATGTTGAAATATTGTTGGTACTTCAGCATCTGGTTCTAATAACAGCACAGGCTAAAGGATTTTACATTAATTACAGAACATAATTTAATATAAACATATTTAATTACAATTGATGAGCGATAAACTGTTCAAGAATGACTTAACCCCTTCCACGTGTCAAAGTGATGGGAACTTTGGGCAATCTGCAGCCTCTTCCTCCGTCTCTTTCACCCTTCTCCACCATGCCCTCCCTCCACAGCTCCCTCGTCCCCTCTCCTAGAGAAAATTCCCCTCAAAGAGGAATGTTCTAGACGGGGATGTTGCTCACTGATTATCCCATGGGTGTTTGGTGCGTGTAGGCACTACTCATCCTTAGAGAGCCAGGTGAAAGGGGGTGAGTGTGCCAGCCAGGCCGGGACGCATTGTTTCAGCTGGACCAGCTGCCTCCTCACATTACCTCACACTGGCAAGACCAGGTTGGGTCTCCTCAGCTGGTCTTCCCCATGTTCTCACACCTTTATGTGGCTCTGGCTTGGCTTCTGACAGCCACCTATGAGATAATCCTCAGGTCTCCAGAGAGAGTATGTCATGACTAGGAAGTCCCTGGCCACAGTCGCCAGGGTATTTTCACAGTTTTGGAGTAAATGTGTAATATCTGGAGACCTTGACATGAGAAAGGACACTCTGTTCTGTCGGGAATTCTTCCTTATATGCTGCCAAGCCCCATCTCTCCCCCAACTTCCCACAAATTGGTGGAATCGGGCCTTGGGTGAAACAGTTTTCAAACAAACTGGGACCACACAGACACAATCTTCAATGGATAAAGGACTCAATCATCATTATCTGCACATCAACTTCCCACATTCATAAATGAGAGATATTCAAAAAGCCACAAACATTCCATGTTTGGCATGGACTGCATGACTATGTTGCCCCCCAAATTCATAATTTGAAACCATAACCCCCCTGGGGTGGTATTAGAAGATGGAGCCTTTGGGAGGTAATTAGAGTTAGATGAGGTCCTAAGGGTGGAGCCCCCACGATGAGATTAATATCCTTATAAGAAGAGAAAGAGACATGAGCTTGAGCTCTCAGCCAAGAGAGGACACAGCAAGAAGTCAGGTGTCTGCAAACCAGGAGGAGGGTCCTCACCAGAACTCGACTGTGCTGGCACCCTGATCTGACTTGCCAGCCTCCAGGGCTGTGAGAAGCAAATTTATGTTGCTTAAACCACCCAGGCTTTGGTGTTCTGTTACAGCAGCCAAACTAAGACACTAGGTCTCAACGGCACTGGGATTAAGAGTCCACCCAAAGAAGTGACAAGGCTGCTCCTTCCTTAAAAAGAGTGAGTAGTCCTGAGCACGTTGGAAAAATTCGCTGTCAAGTTTCCCTATGGGATAAATGACATGGAATTACAAGTAGCCTCAAATACTGTTTTTACCTCCTGCTGTGGATTTCAAACTATAAAGCACACATTCTCCTAAAAGCTAAAATGAGTGCTGAAAAAACAGTTTATTATTCCTAGGTAAGCAAGTATAAGCTATTTCTGGAAGAATTACTGACAGGTGCACACAAAGTAAAATTAGTTTGAAGATTCAGGACCACAAAACACCCAAGAGAGAACTAGGAACACTCAAAGTGAAAGCTGCTCTATACATATCCTCTTGAAAGAAGAAGAGATTTGAGTTCACTAGCACAGCAAATGTGCAACACGGGCAAGAACTATGAGGTACTTTTTGTGGATTAAGTGTCCGTGCAGAAGTTACAGGAGGGGCAAGCAGCCAATAAAGCCTTTGCTACTTAAGAAGTTACCACTCTGTTATCAAATTTAAAACTTCTTTCTGTTCAAAAGACACTGGTAATAAAGTGAAAAAAATCTACAGAATGGGAGAAAGCATTTGTAAACCATATATACGATAAGGGCCTAAGAGCCAAAAGAACTCCTGCAACTCAACAATATAAACACAATAACCCAATTAAAAATGGAAAAGAGATCTGAACAGATATTTTTTTCCAAAAAAGATATACCAAAGGCCTGCAAGCACATAAAAAGACACTCAACGTCATTAGTCATTAGGGAAATATCAATCAACCAAAATGAGATACCATTTCGCACATACCGGGATGGCTATAACAAAAAAGCTAGATAATCAAAAGTGTTGAAAAGGATATGGAGAAACTGAAGCCCTCATACATTGCTGGTGGGAATATAAATGACCCAGCTACTGGAGAGCAGTCTGACAGTTCTCCAACAAGTTAAACACAGAGTTACCATATGACCCAGTGATTCCATTCTAGGTATGTATATATGCAAGAGAATTGAAAACATGTCCTTACAAAAACTTGTGCACAAATATTCATAGCCACATTATCCTTAGAACCCAAAAAGTGGAAATAACCCAAATGTCCATCAACTGATAGATGAATAAACAAAATCTGGCATGACAATACAATTGGGTATCATCCAGCTATAGAAAGGAATGAAGTACTAATACATTTTAGAACATGGATCAGCCTTGAAACATCTTGCTAAGTGAAAGAAGACAGACACAAAACACCTCATATTGTATGATTCCACTTATATGACATGTCCAGCATTGGCAAACCTATAGAGATGGAAAGTAGATTCATGGTTGCCAAGGGAAGGGGGGAGAGGGGAAATGAGAAATCCTTTTTTGGGGTGATGGAAATGTTCTGGATTCAGAGAGCAGTGACGGTTGCACAACATTGTGACTGTACTAAAAACCACTGAATTTGTACACTTTGAAATAGTTAAAAGAGATTTTAAGTTATATAAATTTTAACTCAATTTTTTAAAAAAGCTACCAATCTGGGAACTGGATCTTAATCCCACTGGGGAAGCACAGGAGCCTATGTAAAGTGGGTGGCTCAGAGGTATCTCATCCAAGAGGTGAGGAAGCTGGGGTATTTATATACCAACTCCCATCAGTCACTGACTGAAGGCTACTTTGGTGCAATCCCTATCAAAATCTCAGTGGCATTTTTCACAGAGATAGAACAAACAATCCTAACATTTGTAGGGAACCACAAAAGACCCCAAATAGCCAAACTAATCTTAAGAAAGAACAAAGCTAGGGGCGCCTGGGTGGCGCAGTCGGTTAAGCGTCCGACTTCAGCCAGGTCACGATCTCGCGGTCCGGGAGTTCGAGCCCCGCGTCGGGCTCTGGGCTGATGGCTCAGAGCCTGGAGCCTGTTTCCGATTCTGTGTCTCCCTCTCTCTCTGCCCCTCCCCCGTTCAAGCTCTGTCTCTCTCTGTCCCAAAAATAAATAAACATTGAAAAAAAAAATTTAAAAAAAAAGAAAGAACAAAGCTAGAGACACCATGCTCCCTGATTTCAAACTATATTATTAGAAAGCTATAGTAATCAAAACAGTATGGTACTGGCATAAAAACAGATACACAGATCAACGGAACAGAATAGAGAGCCCAGAAATAAACCCATGCATGTATGGTCAATGGATTTACAACAAAGGAGGCAACAACATACAATGAGAAAAGGATAGTCTCATTAATAAATGGATTTGGGAAAACTGGACAGCCACGTGCAAAAGAATGAAACTAGACTATCTAGACACACAAAAAATAACTCAAAATAGATTAAAGACTTGAACGTAAGATCTGAAATCATAAAACTCCTAAAAGAAAAGGCAGGTGGCAAATTCCTTGACATCACCCTTGGTGATATTTTGGATCTGGCTTTAAAAACAGAGGCAACAAGGGGCGCCTGGGTGGCTCAGTCGGTTCAGCTTCCGACTTAGGCTCAGGTCATGATCTCATGGTTCATGAGTTCAAGCCTCGCATCAGGTTCTGTGCTGACAGCTCAGAGCCTGGAGCCTGCTTCAGATTCTGTGTGTGTGTCTCTCTCTCTGCCCCTCCCCCGTTCATCCTCTCTCTTGCTCTCAAAAATAAATAAACATTAAAAATTTTTTTAAACAAAGGCAAAAAAAAAGCAAAAATAAACAAATGGGACTACATCAAACTAAAAGGATTCTGCACAGCACAAGAAACTGTCAACAAAGTGAAAAGGCAACATACTGAAAGGGAGAAAATATTTGCAAATCATATATCTGATAAGGGGTTAACATCTAAGATACATTTAAAAACTCATACAAACCAATAGCAAAAAAGCAAACAATGCAATTAAAAAATGGGCAGAGGATCTGAACATTTTTCCAAAGAAGACATACAGATGGCCAACAGACACATGAAAAGATGCTCAATATCACTAATCACTAGGGAAAAATGCAAATCAAAACCACAATGAGATATCACCTCATATCAGGTAGAATGGCTATTTCAAAAAAACAAAGAACGACTGTTGGCAAGGATGTGAGAAAAGGGGAACCTTTGTGCACTGTGGGGGAATTTAAACTGGTGCAGCCGCGATGGAAAACAGTATGGAAGTTCTTCAAAAAATTAAAGATAGAAATAACATATGATTCAGCAATTCCACCTCTGGGTATTTATCTGAAGCAAATTAAAACACTAATTTGAAAAGATATATGCATCCCTGTGTTCACTGCAGTATTATTTACAATAACCTGGATATGGAAACAACGTAAGTGTACATTGATGGATGAACGGATAAAGAAGATGGAATATTAGCCAGCCATAAAAAGATGAAACCTTGCCACTTGCAACAACGTGGATGGACCTTGAGGGTATTATGACGAGTGAAATTAAGTCAGAGAAAGATAAATAGGAACTTGCTTATATGTGGGATCTAAAAACAAAACTCACAGATACAGATAACAGAATGGTGGTGCCATGGGGAGAAAGGGGCTGGAGGATGAGCAAACTGGGTGACAGGGATCAAGAGGTATAAGCTTCCAGTTCTGAGAAATAAGTCATAGGGATGTAATGCACAGCATGGTGACTATAGTCAATAGAATTGTCCTGTATATTTGAAAGTTGCTAGAAGAATAAATCTTAAAAGTGTCCATCATGAGAAAAAAAATCAAGTTTTTGTAACTTTGTATGGCGATGGATAGTCACTAGATGTATTGTGGTTATCACTTCACAGTGTATAAAAATATCAAGTATTATACAAACATTGTGCACCTGAAAGTAGTATAATGTTTTATGTCAATTATACCCTCAATTTAAAAAGTCTCTGTAAAATGCTCCACAGTGCTAGATGCAGAGAAAGCTCTCAACAAATGTGAGTTATTTTTCTAGAAGACTCCATATGGTTAAATAGGTTGCTCAAAACTGCACAGCTAATGCAACGTGGAGGTAGAATTTACTCAGATGTGTCTATATGACACAATCTTTCATATAGAGAATTACATTAACCGAATATATACTAACCAATCTTGCAAACACACATCAGATGGCAATCATGTCAGCGCTGCACTCGGAGGCCGTAACATCTTCATACCTTTAACTTTCTCTCTTCCCCCTTATGTGCCCTGTCTGGGGGAAGCAGCTGCTTTTCTCACAAAAAGGCCCGAGGGCTGATGGTATTGTCTGCTCAAGTCTGAACACATGTGGCTTTTTGTGTAGATGCTCATTTGAGATTCAAAGCCTGCACATTTGCTGACAATTTAGTGCAAAGGACCAAGATACACGAGCACCTGAGACTGCAAGAGCAGCAGAGTGACACTTTCCTCACTCACATGTTGGTCCTCCTGTTCTTCTCTTGAGTAATCTTTCAGTTGGCTCAACAAAAAAGGTGCACTAGCAGAAGAAAATGGAAGGTATCTCTTCCCATAATGCCCTGCCTGAACTCCCAACTGAGAGGGCTGACATGAGGACATGGGGCTCAGACCCCAAGCCTACCTGATCAGGTAGTGGCTGATAATAGTGTCAAAGTAGCTGTAGTACACGGCATTGTTCACCTGACCATACTGGTCATTGTCCTGCCACCTCGTTTGGATGGGTAAGAAGTACCCATAGGCCTCATGGTGTCAATGACAATCCTCAACTCTCTGATTCTTGGATGATGTACCCAAGGAATGGACATTCCTAGGGAGCAGCCTCGAAACCCAACAGGTCATAGTTGGTGATTGCTGTCTCAGAACAGACCTTCAAGAAGAAAACAACAGAGAATAAGGATGGTTTGCAGAAATCGTGATTTCAGTTTTACAAAAGCAATTTCATTTAAGTTTTGGCCATTGGTTTCAAAAGGAAACTAGATTTGTTTTCTAGGAAATAAATCTTCCCTTATAATCCAAGTCTTTGTCACAAACCTTTAAAAGGACTCCTTACTAAAGGACTCCTTACTAAAAAGGCTTTTGCAAACACTGACAGAAACAGTGAAGCCTCTGTTTGAATCTGACTAGTAGGAATTCAAAGTATATTTGTATGGAAGTCTTCTGTTCCACAAAATATTTCTGAGTCAGGTACTGTAGATTCCCATGATTCATCGCTTACATACAACACCCAGTGCTCATCCCAACAAGCCTGTCACCCATTTTCCCCCTGCTGTGCCCCCCCATCTACCTTCAGTTTGTTCTCTGTATTTAAGAGTCTCCTACGGTTTGCCTCCCTCTCTGTTTGAAACTATTTTCCCCTTCCCTTCACCCATGGTCTTCTGTTAAGTTTCTCAAGTTCCACATATGAGTGAAAACATATATCTGTCTTTCTCTGACTTATTTCACTTAGCATAATACCCTCCAGTTCCATCCACGTTGTTGCCAATGGCAAGATTTCATTCTTTCACATAGGCAGGTACTGTTTCTGATGAAATCTGTAACACCACTGAGGGCATAAAGACAGAACTCACGCAACCAGTATAAAATAAAATGTTTGCCAGAAAATATTATCAACTGGGCCTACCAACTATCAGGGTTTTTTTTTAAGTGTATTTATTTTTTCTTAGAACAAAATTAATTTTCCAAAAATGGAAACAATTTTAAATATGCATAACGAAGGGAGGGAAACACCCAATAACCCAACAATACCAGCTATATGCGTTATTCCAGTCTTATCTCTATGTATCTGTATATACAACCTTAAATTGGGCCATACTGCACATGTTGTGTCATAATCTCTTGTGCTTAACTATTGATCATTATTATGTTTAAATAGTCTTCTATATCATTTCTAATGTTGAGTTCCCTAATATTCCATCGTATTGAAGCACCACAATTTATTGAATCCTCCATTGTTTCATACTTAGGATTTTCACTCCAATTTTGTTGACTGGGATTAGAACCTGTGTAAATAAATCTCCACACACATGCATGATTATTCTCTTAGGATAAACACCTAGAAGCAGAAGTGCTGAGTCAAAGGGCAAAGGAAGTGTTAAAGATTTTGATATAAATCAACACCCTCTGGAAAGGTGGCACCAACTTACACCCTCCCCAGCAGTGTTTGAGCAGGCCCCTTTCTTTATCCTTTAAAAGGCCTTGCTGATTTGCCTGTGTCCTCTCATTTCCATATAAATTCAATGCAATGTGCTAAGTGGAGACACGAATGGTGCTGCTAGCTAGGACAGAATACCTAGTATCAGGATAACCCCTGTATTTGAGAACCACTCGAAAAGTTAGATAAAATGTAAAAGAAGAGCTGCCTGAAGCTCTGGGCAAATAACCAAGAAGGCAGGACTTTACAGGCTGTAACCTTGGGAACAGGGTAATACACTGATGAACACTGTACTCACCATCCCTATTTCTCATCAGGGTATTTGCCAGCTCACCATGTGGCTAACAACGGCTCAGAATGGCAGGAACCTACAGCTCACGGTGGTCTTGCTGTGTTGATAGAGGGGACAAAAGTGATAGGCCAACATCCTGGAGAGGGTGAGCTGCAGGGAAGTGAGCCTGGTGGTGCAGGTTCCCCTCAGGGCATCTGCTCACTCCTCCACTGTGTGTGTTCTGATAGACCAACAAACCAGCCAAAAGCAACTACTACAAGGTTAAAAACCTAAGGAGAAAATAGGAGTCTTGTTGTGTTGAGGAGACCCCCCAGCCTTTCAATTTCAACCCAAGAAGGGCTACTCCCTTACCATGAGGACAAACCTTAAATTGAGCAGCCTCAATCAAGCTTACCTACCCAAACATCATCTGTCAGCCAGTAGGAAACGAAATCAGCTCTAGAGGAAAATAACACCACCTATAGCCTCTACAACTTTTCATACACCAAGTCTGGCATTCAGTCAAAGCCTAGGCCTACTAGGAAAGAGGAACAAATGGTCAAAACCCAAAATTATTTTTTTAAAAAAGACAATAAAAGAGACTCACAGACTGATTTTAAAATAGCCATGATTACCAGGCATCAGAGATAAGGGCTAATATCTATCCTTACTACATAAAGAACTCTAAAATTGAGGGGCTTAAGACAAAAAAAAGAAAGAAAGAAAAAGAAAAATATGTCAAAGTCACAGAGACAATTCACAAATAAAGATGTTAAAATGACCTTTAAGCAGATGAAAAGATGGACTTCAGTCATAATAAGAGAAATTACAACTATGCTGAATTACTGTTTCTCAATGATTAAATTTGGTAAAACTACAAAGCTTGATGGCACATTCTCCTGACAAGACCATAAGGCAAGAGACATTCTTACACACTGCTGGTGGGAATGTCCCCTACCTCTATGGAGGGAGAATTTGACAATATCTAACAAAATCACAAGTGAGTTTACCTTTTGACTCATATCTAAGAATTTACATTGAAGGTACACCTTCAGGAATACAAAAATGCATATGAACAAAGAACATCACTAACTGTTATTGAAAAAACATTGGGATAAAATATACATAGAAGATTGGTTGAATAAATTATGGTACATTCACACAATGGTGTATTATACTGCTGTAAGTAAAAACTAAATAAGGTGTTGGCTGGGTACTTGGGTGGCTCAGTAGGTTAAGCACCTAACCCGTCATATCAGCTCAGGTCATGATCTCACAGTTCGTGGGACTGAGCCCTGCGTTGGGCTCTGAGCTGACAGTGCAGAGCCTGCTCGAGATTCTGTCTCTCCCTCTTTTTCTGCCCCTCCCCTACTCATGTTCTCTCCCTTCCTGTCTCTCTCTCACTCTCTCTATCTCTCAAAAAAAAAAACTAAAAAAAAAAAAAACTAAAGAAGGTATGATATAGAGTGATTTCCAGGATATACTTGCTGTCAGTCAAAATAAACCAGTGTAAGAAAGTATATAGAGTACACTACTTTTGTGTAATAAAGAAGAGAAAATAAACTCTTTTCTGGGAGATACTGGTTAGCTGGAGCAAGGCAGAGAGAGAGCACCAAGATGGCATCCATAGGCCATGTTCCTCGAAAGCAGCTCCATAGGCCACTAGCTGTGTGCCAAACCTGAAGCCTACTCCTCAGACCAAAGCTCCAGGATAAGCAAAGAGGTCTGTTTCACAGAAAGACTGGGAGGTGTGCTTCAGTCTGCTATCTGTGCAATGTCCTGGGGGTGGCACCCTGACAAAAACGGTCTTTCTGATTGTCATAGTCTCCTGGGACCCAGGAATGCAATCCCCCACCCCAACCCCGGCTACTAGAGCTAGGCAATCAAGGGGTGTCGTCTGGGGAGCAGCTGCAGAAATCAGGGGACCAAATACATGTAAAAGCTCCCTTCCAAGAAATGCTGGTGCTTTCGAGCATGGCAAAGGGAAAGCATAAAGATGGAACCAATCTCTATCCCCAGAGAGTGTTCCAGCAGGCTGCTAAATGTGTTAAATTAGATGCCTATCCCTCAGGCTGATGCTTCAATAAGATAATATAAATGTGTTTATTTATATTTACAAAAAGAGACTCCTGAAGGTTGAACAGGAAACTAATGAGGGTGCATTAACAAGGTAGATGGGGCAGGGGGGCACCTGGGTGGCTCAGTCAGTTAAGCATTCAATTCTTGGTTGGACTCAGGTCATGATCTCATGGTTTCGTGAGCTCAAGCCCCACATCGGGCTCTGTGCTGGCAGCATGGAGCCTGCTTGGGATCCTCTGTCTCTCCTTCTTTCTCTGCCCCTCTCCCACTCGCACCAAAATAAATAAATAAACTTTTTTTAAAAAGGTGGATGGGGTGGAGAAGGAAAAGTAACACTCCTTTAAATATAGCATTTTGTATAATTTTGGGTTTGGGACCATGTTAATATTTTACATACTCACAAAGACAATGATGACGATGGTGACAACAATGAAGTTAAATGAACAATGATGGAGGGGAAAGAAATATAAACAGAAACAAATGAGGCCAACTATATTTCAAATGAATAACAATCACACTGAAGGGAAAAATAACTACCTTCAAATACAGAGTTTTGACTATATACCCTCAGTCTAAAGACAAGAATCTTTTAACAAATATTGAACACTGGTTAGTGCATATGTTTTTTCTAGTGGGAGTGTTAGCAATTCTGAAACTGTTTTCTGTGAATCTGAGACTGGTAAAATGAGTAGATATGCCGAGAATAATGTGAGCCGGGTTTCTCACTTGGAGACAGGAGTTACAAACAGACAGGAGAAAAACTAAAATAAACTTTCTGGTGTTGGATTCGATTTTGAAATATCAATATGGATGTGGAGATTAGAGATAGAAATAGAGATTTCTTAGCTCCATTGAGCCTAGACACAATGGCACTCCAGTAGCAAAATGATGATACTTAAGTGTCCAGAACTTAGGTTCTAAACTCTCCACAAAAAGAAACCAGAATGCCTTAAGAAATGACTGATTCCAATGCTGCGGCAGATAAAATAAAAGATGATCCTAGAACATCTCATTGTGCCAGAAAGTAATGTTCAAGGAAGATGGCAAAAGTTCATAGGAGTCAACCTGAGGGGCTTCGAAATGGCCAATTCTGCAATATTTTAGCATCAAATTTAAAAATGAGATCAATGGATTATAAGCTTTTCAATTAAATAAGAATTCTTTTGGGGGCACCTGGGTGGCTTAGTTGATTAAGTGTCCCAACTCCTGATTTTGGTCATGATCATGACCATGATTAGGTCATGATCTCACAGTTCATGAATTTAAGCCCTACATTGGGCTCCATGATGACACTGTAGAGCCTGCTTGGGATGCTCCCTCTCTCCCTCTCTCTGCCCCTCGCCCCCCTCAAAATAAATAAATAAACTTTAAAAAAATTTTTAAAGAATTCTTAAGTCTGCTAAATTAATAAATGGGATTGAAGGAAAAGTTATTCCTTTTTTTAAATATGAAATTTATTGTCAAATTGGTTTCCATACAACACCCAGTGCTCATCCCAACAGGTGCCCTCTTCAATGCCCATCACCCACTTTCCCCTCCCTCCTACCCCCATCAACCCTCAGTTTGTTCTCAGTTTTTAAGAGTCTCTTATGGTTTGCCTCCCTCCCTAACTTTTTTTTCCTTCCCCTCCCCCATGGTCTCCTGTTAAGTTTCCCAGGATCCACATAAGAGTGAAAACATATGGTATCTGTCTTTCTCTGTATGACTTATTTCACTTAGCATAACACTCTCCAGTTCCATCCACGTTGCTACAAAGGGCCATATTTCATTCTTTCTCATTGCCACGTAGTACTCCATTGTGTATATAAACCACAATTTCTTTATCCATTCATCAGTTGATGGACATTTAGGCTCTTTCCATAATTTGGCTATTGTTGAGAGTGCTGCTATAAACATTGGGGTACAAGTGCCCCTGTGAATCAGAACTCCTGTATCCCTTGGGTAAATTCCTAGCAGTGCTATTTCTGGGTCATAGGGCAGATCTATTTTTAATTTTTTGAGGAACCTCCACACTGTTTTCCAGAGTGGCTGCACCAGTTTGCATTCCCACCAACAGTGCAAGAGGGTTCCCGTTTCTCCACATCCTCTCCAGCATCTATAGTCTCCTGATTTGTTCATCTAAGCCACTCTGACTGGCATGAGGTGGTATCTCAGTGTGGTTTTGATTTGTATTTCCCTGATGAGGAGTGACGTTGAGCATCTTTTCATGTGCCTGTTGGCCATCTGGATGTCTTCTTTATAGAAGTGTCTATTCATGTTTCCTGCCCATTTCTTCACTGGATTATTTGTTTTTTGGGTGTGGAATTTGGTGAGCTCTTTATAGATTTTGGATACTAGCCCTTTGTCCGATATGTCATTTGCAAGTATCTTTTCCCATTCCGTTGGTTGCCTTTTAGTTTTGTTGATTGTTTCCTTTGCAGTGCAGAAGCTTTTCATCTTCATGAGGTCCCAATAGTTCATTTTTGCTTTTAATTCCCTTGCCTTTGGAGATGTGACAAGTAAGAAACTGCTGTGGCTGAGGTCAGAGAGGTTTTTTCCTTTCTCCTCTAGGGTTTTGATGGTTTCCTGTCTCACATTCAGGTCTTTCATCCATTTTGAGTTTATTTTTGTAAATGGTGTAAGAAAGTGGTCTAGTTTCATTCTTCTGCATGTTGCTGTCCAGTTCTCCCAGCACCATTTGTTAAAGAGACTGTCTTTTTTCCATTGGATATACTTTCCTGCTTTGTCAAAGATGAGTTGGCCATACTTTTGTGGGTCTAGTTCTGGGGTTTCTATTCTATTCCATTGGTCTATATGTGTCTGTGTTTGTGCCAATACCATGCTGTCTTGATGATTACAGCTTTGTAGTAGAAGCTAAAGTCTGGGATTGTGATGCCTCCTGCTTTGGTCTTCTTCTTCAATATTACTTTGGCTATTCGGGGTCTTTTGTGGTTCCATACAAATTTTAGGATTGCTTGTTCTAGCTTCGAGAAGAATGCTGGTGCAATTTTAACTGGGATTGCACTGAATGTGTAAATTGCTTTCGGTAGTATTGACATTTTAACAATATTTATTCCTCTAATCCATAAGCATGGAATGTTTTTCCATTTCTTTGTACCTTCATCAATTTCCTTCATAAGCTTTCTATAGTTTTCAGCATACAGATCTTTTACATCTTTGGTTAGGTTTATTCCTAGGTATTTTATGATTCTTGGTGCAATTGTGAATGGGATCAGTTTCTTTATTTGTCTTTCTGTTGCTTCATTGTTAGTGTATAATAATGCAACTGATTTCTGTACATTGATTTTGTCTCCTGCAACTTTGCTGAATTCATGTATCAGTTCTAGCAGACTTTTGGTGGAGTCTATCGGATTTTCCATGTATAATATCATGTCATCTGCAAAAAGTGAAAGCTTGACTTCTTCTTTGCCAATTTTGACGCCTTTGATTTCCTTTTGTTGGCTGATTGCTTCCAACATTATGTTAAACAACAGTGGTGAGAATGGGCATCCCTGTCTTGTTCCTGACCTCAGGGAGAAAGCTCTCAGTTTTTCCCTATTGAGGATGATATTAGCTATGGGCTTTTCATAAATGGCTTTTATGCTGTTTAAGTATGTTCCTTCTATCCCAACTTTCTCAAGGGTTTTTATTAAGAAAGGATGCTGAATTTTGTCAAATGCTTTTTCTGCATTGATTGACAGGATCATATGGTTCTTATCTTTTCTTTTATTAATGTGATGTATCACATTGATTGATTTGCGAATGTTGAACCAGTCCTGCAGCCCAGGAATGAATCCCACTTGATCATGGTGAATAATTCCTTTTATATGCTGTTGAATTCGATTTGCTAGTATCTTGTTGAGAATTTTTGCATCCATATTCATCAGGGATATTGGCCTGTAGTTCTCTTTTTCTGCTGGGTCTCTGTCTGGTTTCAGAATCAAAGTAATGCTGGTTTCATAGAATGAGTCTGGAAGTTTTCCTTCCCTTTCTATTTTTTGGAACAGCTTGGGAAGGATAGGTAATATCTCTGCTTTAAACGTCTGGTAAAATTCCCCAGAGAAGCCATCTGGTCCTGGACTCTTATTTGTTGGGAGATTTTTGATAACTGATTCAATTTCCTCACTGGTTATGGGTCTGTTCAAGTTTTCTATTTTTTCCTGTTTGAGTTTTGGAAGTGTGTGGGTGCTTAAGAATTTGTCCATTTCTTCCAGGTTGTCCAGTCTGTTGGCATATAATTTTTCATAGTATTCCCTGATAATAGCTTGTGTTCCTGAGGGATTGGTTGCAATAATAACATTTTCATTCATGATTTTATCTATTTGGGTCATCTCCCTTTTCTTTTTGAGAAGCCTGGCTAAAGGTTTATCAATTTTGTTCATTTTTTCAAAAAAACAACTCTTGGTTTCATTGATCTGCTCTACAGTTTTTTTTTAGATCTATATTGTTTATTTCTGCTCTGATCTTTGTTATTTCTCTTCTTCTGCTGGGTTTGGGGTGTCTTTGCTGTTCTGCTATTTTCTTTAGGTGTGCTATTAGATTTTGTATTTGGGATTTTTCTTGTTTCTTGAGATAGGCCTGGATTGCAATGTATTTTCCTCTCAGGACTGTCTTCACTGCATCCCAAAGCATTTGGATTGTTGTATTTTCATTTTCATTTGTTTCCACATATTTTTAAATTTCTTCTCTAATTGCCTGGTTGACCCATTCATTCTTTAGTAGGGTTTTCTTCAACCTCCATGCTTCTGGAGGTTTTCCAGACTTTTTCCTGTGGTTGATTTCAAGCTTCAAAGCATTGTGGTCTGAAAGTGTGCATGGTATGATCTCAATTATTTTATATTTATTAAGGGCTGTTTTGTGACCCCGTATGTGATGTATCTTGGAGAATGTTCTGTGTGTACTCGAGAAGAAAGTATATTCTGTTGCTTTGGGATGCAGAGTTCTAAATATATCTGTCAAGTCCATCTGATCCAAGGTATCATTCAGGCCTTTGTTTCTTTATTGATCCTGTGTCTAGATGATCTATCCATTGTTGTAAGTGGGGTAATAAAGTCCCCTGCAACTACCACATTCTTATCAATAAGGTTGCTTATGTTTGTGATTAATTGTTTTATATATTTGGGGGCTTCCATATTCAGTGCACAGACATTTATAATTGTTAGCTCTTCCTGATGGATAGACCCTGTCATTATTATATAATGCCCTTCATCATCTCTTGTTACAGCCTTTAATTTAAAGTCTAGTGTGTCTGATATAAGTATGGCTACTCCAGCTTTCTTTGACTTCCAGTAGCATGATAGATACTCCATCCTCTCACTTTCAATCCGAAGGTGTCCTCAGGTCTAAAATGAGTCTCTTGTAGACAGCAAATAGATGGGTCTTGTCTTTTTTTTTTATCTATTCTGATACCCTATGTCTTTTGGTTGGAGCATTTAGTCCATTTACATTCAGTGTTATTATAGAAAGATATGGGTTTAGAGTCATTGTGATGTCTGTAGGTTTCATGCTTGTAGTGATGTCTCTGGTACTTTGTGGTCCTTGCAACATTTCACTCACAGAATCCTCCTTAGGATCTCTTGTAGCGCTGGTTTAGTGGTGATGAATTCCTTCAGTTTTTGTTTGTTTAGGAAGACCTTTATCTCTCCTTCTGTTCTAAATGACAGACTTGCTGGATAAAGGATTCTCGGCTGTGTATTTTTTCTGTTTGTCACATTGAAGATTTCCTGCCATTCCTTTCTGGCCTGCCAAGTTTCAGGTGATAGGTTGGCCACTATTCTTATGTGTCTACCTTTGTAAGTTAGAGCACGTTTATCCCTAGCTGTTTTCAGAATTTTCTCTTTATCCTTGTATTTTGCCAGTTTCACTATGATATGTCATGCAGAAGATCGATTCAAGTTACGTCTGAAGGGAGTTCTCTGTGCCTCTTGGATTTCAATGCCTTTTTCCTGCCCCAGATCAGGGAAGTTCTCAGCTATGATTTGTTCAAGTACACCTTCAGCCCCTTTCTCTCTCTCTTCCTCTTCTGGAGTTCCTATTATATGGATATTGTTGTGTTTCATTGCATCACTTAGTTCTCTAATTCTCCCCTCATACTCCTGGATTTTTTTATCTTTCTTTTTCTCAGCTTCCTCTTTTTCCATAATTTTATCTTCTAATTCACCTATTCTTTCCTCTGCCTCTTCAATCTGTGCTATGGCCACCTCCATTTTATTTTGCTCCTCATGACTATTTCTTAGTCCCTTGATCTCCATAGAAATAGATTCTCTGCTGTCCTTTATACTTTTTTCAAGCCCAGCGATTAATTTTATGACTATTATTCTAAATTCTTGTTCTGTTATATTGCTTAAATTGTTTTTGATCAGTTCTTTAGCTGTCACTACTTCCTGGAGTTTCTTTTGAGGGGAATTCTTCTGTTTTGTCATTTTGGGTAGTCCCTGAGGTAGCTCCAAACTTCAGGGCCCTTCCCCTGTGCTGTCTGGAGTAACTTGTGTTGGTGGGCAGGGCCGCAGTCAGACCTGATGTCTGCCCCCAGCCTACCGCTGGGGCCACAGTCAGACTGGTGTGTACCTTATCTTCCCCTCTCCCGGGGCAGGACTCACTGTGGAGTGGTGTGGCCCCTGTCTGGGCTACTTGCACACTGCCAGGCTTGTGGTGCTACTTCAATGGGATCTGGCCAAGGGCATATTAGCCAGGGCAGATCCGCAATGTGCACAGGGGCAGGAGGGGCAGGCTTAGCTCTATTTGCCATCCATGGTCCCCTGTGTGAGGGGCCCTGCAGCACCAGGAGGGAAGCAGGCCCATCGAAGGGATGGATCCACAGAAGCACAGCTTTGGGTGTTCCTGCAGTGCAAGCAAGTTCGGTGACAGGAACTGGTTCCCTTTGGAATTTCGGCTGGGGGATGGGAGAGGAAGATGGTACTTGCCAGCGCCTTTGTTCCCCCGTTGAGCTGAACTCTGTCCTTCCAGGGCTCAACAACCCTCCCTCCCTGCATCCTCTCGCCCTCACCGCTCTCTGAGAGCAGAGCTGTTGACTTTTAACATTCCAGATGTTAAGTCCCGCTGGCTGTCAGAATTCAGAGTCCGGCTCCTCCACTTTTGCAAGCCAGACTTCGGGGGCTCTGCCTTGCCAGGCGGGCTGCCCCTCCACCTCCCGGCTCCCTCCCGCCAGTCCGTGTAAGCACACACCACCTCTCCGTCCTTCCTACCCTCTTCCATGGGCCTCTTGTCTACACTTGGCTCCAGAGAGTCCATTCTGCTGGTCTTCTGGCAGTTTTCTGGGTTATTTAAGCAAATGTGGGTGGAATCTAAGGGATCAGCAGGACGAGGTGAGCCCAGTGTCCTTCTATGCCACCATCTTCCCAGGTATCAGAAAAGTTATTCTTTTTTTTTTTTAACGTTTATTTATTATTGAGAGACAGAGAGACACAGAGAGTGAGCAGGGGAGGGGTAGAGAGAGGGGGAGACATAGAATCTGAAGTAGGCTCCAGGCTCTGAGCTGTCAGCACAGAGCCCGACACGGGGCTTGAACTCACAAACTGCCAAGATCATGACCTGAGCCAAAGTCGGTCGCTTAACCAACTGAGCCACACAGGTGCCCCGAAAAGTTATTCTTTACACAAGTATGCCAAGCAATAAATGTAGAAAAGATAATGGATTTAGAAAATCATCATTTTGCAAATATCATAGTAATAATTGATTTAGGCAAGAATCATTGATGGATGCTAAAATATATTAGGTACAAGTTTGGTGAGAAACATAACATTTATATGGTCCCCAACATCTCTCTCACAAATTACTCATTACAAATCAATAACAGTAACTTTATGATGGATAACACACAAAGACAGTATAATTTTACCAAGTTATCCAAGTCAGTAACACCCACAACAAACCAATAGACTGAAACAGACACAGTATCACTTCCGAGTTCTTTCTGGCAACAATGCATAATATGAATCTAATCATGATAGAACATCAGAAAAAAACAAAATTGAGGAACATTCAAAAAGTAATTGTTCTATACTCTTAAAAAATATCAAGGTCATGAAAGACACGCAAGGGTGGAAGAATTATTTTCATAGAAAGAGACTAAAGAGCCATGACAACTAATTGCAATGTATACTAGATCACATACTGGACTGGGAAAAAAAATGTAACTATGAAGGATATTTTTAGAATAACTGATAAAATTTGAATTTACAATGTAGATCACATAACAGTATTGTATTAACATTAAACTTCCTAATTTTGATAGTTGTACTGTGGTTATGTAAGATGAATTCCTTGTTTTTAGTAAATACAAATTGAAGAATTTAGGAATAAAGAAGAATGACATCTGCAACATCCTGTCAACTGATTCAGAAAGAAATAATGTGTGTGAATGTGGCAGGAGATAACACCTGTGCGTGGGGGAAAGGATGATAAAGTAAATAGAGGGAAATGTAACACATTTGTGACTCTAGGTAGAAGATGTGCTGTAATGTTTCCACCATTCCTACAAGTTTTCTACAAATTTGAAATTAAAAAAAAAATTAAAGTTTCTCCAGAAGGCTATCAATAATATGTTAAAAAGAGAACATAAAAAATTTGACCATTTTACCGGAGCACTGGAATCTATGAAATACAATCATTGTATTATGAATTCAACAGACAGGTTAAACAACAGATTAGTCACAGCAGAAGAAAAAATTAATTAACTGGAACATAGGTCAGGCTAAATATTCAGACTGAAGCCCAAACAGATAAAAATATTTAAAATACAAACAAGCATAACTGACATATATAGAATACCACTTTTTTTTAAGTGACACAATTGTTGTAAATAAAGTTCTAGATAAACAGGAAGCAGAAAATGGGTAAGAATCAATATTTGAAGAGATACTGACAGAAAAGTTTCCCAAACTGAAATACATGAAGACACAGATTCAAGAATCATTATAACTCCAAGCTAGTTAAGTTAAAGAAACACAACCATAAAAAACTGCTGAAAACCAAAGACAAAGACAAAAAGAATCTTGAAGAAAAAAAAAAAAAGACACTTTCCCTTCAAAGCAACAACAATAAGCTGACTTATTCAGTGCAAACAATAGAAAATAGAAGACAAAAGAATGGCACCTTTGAAGTTCTTAAATAATTGCAAAGCTAGAATTCTACACCCAGAGAAAATATCGTTCAAAAATGAAATCCAGGGACGCCTGGGTGGCTCAGTCAGTTCAGGGTCTGACTTTGGCTCAGGTAATGATCTCACGGTTCATGGGTTCAAGCCCCTGGTCGGGCTCAGTGCTGACAGCTCAGAGATTCTGTGTCTCCCTTTCTCTCTGTGCTTCAGATTCTGTGTCTCCCTTTCTCTCGGCCCCTCCCCCACTCATGCTCTGGCTCTGTTTCTCTCAAAAAGAAATAAAAATATTTTCAAAAAATGAAATCTAAATAAATAGCCATTTTAACAAAAACAGAGAATTCATCCCAGCAGACGCACACTAAAAGAAATGCTGAAGGGTACTCTTTAAATGTTTATTTATTTATTTTTGAGAGAGAGAGAGGGAGAAAGAGAGGCGGTGGGGGGTGAGGGAGGGAAGGAGGAACAGAAAGGGAGAGGGAGAGAGAGGAGCCAAGCGGGCTCCACGATGTCAGTGCAGAGCCTGACACAGGACTGGATCTCACAAACCATGAGATCATGACCTGAGAAGAAATCAAGAGTTGGATGCTTAACTGACTGAGCCACTCAGGTGCCCCTGAAAGGCACTCTTTAAAAGGGTGGAAAATGGGGCGCCTGGGTGGCGCAGTCGGTTAAGCGTCCTACTTCAGCCAGGTCACGATCTCGCAGTCCGTGGGTTCGAGCCCCTCGTCGGGCTCTGGGCTGATGGCTCAGAGCCTGGAGCCTGTTTCCGATTCTGTGTCTCCCTCTCTCTCTGCCCCTCCCCCGTTCATGCTCTGTCTCTCTCTGTCCCAAAAATAAATAAACGTTGAAAAAAAAATTTTTTTTAAGGGTGGAAAATGATCCTCAATGAAAGCACAATAATGCAGAAAAGAATGAAGAGCAGTGGAAAGGATAAATAAGTGGGTAAATTTAAATTAATACTGACTGTTTAAACATAATATTAATAATGTCCAATGGGGTTTAAAATATATATATAATATAAATATATAGATATAGACGATATTGAAAATATTCCACAGCAGTAGCAAAAGAGATACCAGAGTGAATTCAGTTATAGTGTTACAAGGTCCTTGCATTTTTCAGTAAGTGGTAATAATCCTAATTTAAGTTTGACTATAAGTCCAGGATGCATGTTGTAACCTCTAGGATAATCACAAAAATAATAGAAAAAGAATATTTAATTAACAAAAGGACAACTAAGCAATAAAAAAATATATTTTGAAATCCAAAAGAAGGAAATATGTAGATGATATGACCAAAAAACAGATGAGACAAACAAAAAACAACTGGAAAATGAAATTGTAAAACAATATCATTTACAATATTATAATGTAAGCTATCTATGGATTCCTAGCATCAAAAATACCAGATACCTAGGAACAAAGCTAACAAAAAATGTGTAAGACCCTGTACATTGAAAACCACAAAGCACTGCTGACAGAAAATAAGGAAGAGTTACATAAATGGAGGGATATACTATGTCCATGGATTAGAAGACTAAGTGTTGCAAAGATGTCAGTTCTCCCCATTGATCTCAAAGTTCAATGTAATCCCAATCAAAACCTCAGCTGGCTTTTCTATGAAAATTTATAAACTGATCTTAAATTTTTATATGGAAAGGCAAAAGAGCTAGAATAGCCAAAACCAACATGAAAAAGAATAAAGAATTTACATTACCAAATATCAAGATGTATTATAAACTGTAGGGTAATCAAAATAGTGGTACTGGCACAGGATAGGCACATAAATCAATGAAATAGTATAGAGGATCTAGGAAACAGACCACTCATGTAAGACCACCTAATTTATGAAAGAAAGTACAATTGAATGCAATGGGGGAAAAGATGGTATGTTTAATAATTGATATTTTTTAGTGAAACTTTAACCCACCTCAAAGCATGCATACATATCAATTCCATATGAATTACAGATCTAAATGTAAACGGAAGAACAATAAAGCTTCTAGAAAGTAACACAGGCTATATTCTTAATATTGGGGTGAGCAAAATAATCTCTAAATACAGGACATACAAATCATAAAAGAAAAGATTATTACTATTATTACCACCATACAATAAAAGATTAATAAATATAACTTCCTCAAAATTAAGAACTTCTGTTTATCAAAAGACAACCAGTAAGGTGTGTAACACATATATCCAACAAAGAATTCATATTCAAAATATAAACAGGGACACCTGGGTGGCTCAGTCAGTTAGGTGTCTGACTTCGGCTCAGGTCATGATCTCACCATTCATGAGTTTGAGCCCCGTTGCAGGCTCCGTGCTGATGACTCAGAGCCTGGAGCTTGCTTTGGATTCTGTGTCTCCCTCTCTCTCTTCCCCTCCCCTGCTCATGCTCTGTCTCTCTCTGTCTCTCAAAAATAAATAAACATTGAAAAAAAATCTTTAAAAATATATGTATACACAGAACTTCTAAAAATCAATGAGAAAAAAAAAGACAACCCAATTTTTAAAAAATAAGCAAAAGACTTAAATAGAGAATGAAAGAGAATATCCAAATGGCCAAGCAGAGTAAAAGCTGCTAAACATCATTAGCCATTCAAGAAAATGCAATTAAAACCACAGCGACTTCACTTTTAAACCCCTCAGAATGGCTAAAATTTTATTTTGTTGGTGACTAGATAGAGCAACTAAAATGTTAATACTCTTCTGGTGGCAGTGTGAATGTAGGTATTATTTCCCCTACATTTCACAGTGTCTATTAAAATGGTACAAATACATATCCTGTATTCCAGCAATTCCACTCCTTTGTAGACATCCAACAAAGTTATATGATTATATTAAGTGTCTAGTGTCCAGAGCAGTTTATTTCTCATTTTTTTTACACAGAGGATTCACCTCTTGTCCATTCACCCTAATGCTAACTCAAAAACCTTGAGAAAGCTAAGATTCTTCTTTATCTATATATGGCCTGATTATTCGGTTGCTTTGTGGATATGCACGTATTTGTACAATCCTAAACAGACACCAAAGAAGCCAGATTTTAACTCTCACATAGTTAAAATGAAAGTAATGTCTCAGAATCTTTGATGCCCTGAAAATAACCTGCTATCTATGTGACATTTAAAGGAAGAAGTCTCTTAAACTTGTACATTTTTACTTTAAACTCTCCTAAGGAATCAACCTTCATCATCTACACCTTTTGGGAACACAGAGGCTAATATTCATTCACTTGAACACACACAAAAATCTCAAAATAGAAGAATGCTCTGCATGATACTAAGTACCAGGTGGCATTGTGACTGACTCCTAACACAAATTAGAGGGAAATCATTTTTAAAAACAATTTTAAAGAACTTTATCCAGTAGCAAAGAACACTAGCATATCCAAAGGAGATCCATGTTGACACCTGCTTCGTAGATATTCAGATTTTACAAATAATATTAAGGGCATTCCAAATCCTTTGGGAATGTGCCTTGATTTCACAAAGCAAATCACCACAAATGGGTACTTCCCTGAAGTCTAAATATGTGGGGGAGGAGGATCCTGCCATGCAGAGAAATTCTTAGGAAGCTGTGAAGATATTAGCTATTTTACTCAATTTATTCCAAGCTGAAACATAATAGTACATTATAAATCTCTTTTGATTTTACTTAATCTAATGAAAAAATGTTTATCTTTTTGATAAGTGCTCATTAGCCATTTTTTTCTGACATAAACAGACAAGAAAGATGTTCTTGTGCTGCATTTAAAACGCAACTCAGCTAATTACAGTGCAATGACGCAAAGAACAAAATCAACGCACTGAAGTTTCTCACTTGAATTGTCTTTATAGCTGAATTAAAATCCAACAAAAAAAGTGTTTTAAAGGGCCCCAGTGGTGTATTTTATACTCAGGTTGAACAATGTTTAAGTAAACAAAGGCTAAATTCTAACACATGATATAAATTTTTAAATTTTCTGATGTCATTTGCTAAGAATATTTGCTGAATTTATGAACAAAAGGATACACACTCAGAGGAGTGATGCACTCTCCTTTTGGGAAGTTATGATAAATTAGCATGAACAATTCACTCTATTTTACCCGGTCCTTGGTGAGACCAAAAGCCAACTTGTAGATAACATCCAATCAGGGTAGGGGCCAGGCAAGGGCTTAGAATAAGCATAAAGCTAAGTGATTGTGTAAGAATCAAACTTTCAGCCCAGGCCGATGCCCAGGGTTTTTAGGAATATCAGATGGTTTGAGCTTTTTGAAATTCACAGTATTAATCTGCTGAAACCTTATCCTGAATGAGTCTAACCGAATTAATGCCATTTCCCAAAATGCTTGATTCATGCTCCAGGAAGAATCTTAACTAGAGTAATCTGATCCTTTGGGTATCTTAAATCCAGCTTATTACCTAAGTGATCATTTCATTGATTTTTTTTATTCATGTTTTATTATAAAATATATTTACCTGAAACTAGAAACTTTAAAATTTATTTTAGTTCTTTGACATCTAAATTATGCATATTGTACCCAAACTCATAGGCAAAACATCACAGAGAGAAGTAAGTAAAATTGACTACTTAAATATGTCACTTCTTCTTACCTGTAAAGTCAGCATTTAAATGAACACATTCAGGTTTTTTAAAGCTTTATTTAATGAACAAACAGAGAAGTGAGAGAACAGTCTGCTGCTGGGCTCAGTGGATGGACGGTTGTCTAAGTCACCTTCACAAATGATTCTGCTAACATTTCTTAGTATTAGACATTGTATCCTAAGGGAAAAAAACACTCCTCTGTAGCTTACAGGACTTCAAACTGCTTCAATGCATGTTAAGAAAATGGTTCTCCTTTATTAGAAGCCCGGTACAACTGTTCCACGGAGCAAATGCACACCTTGGAGGTTATGAATTCAGGGAGAAAGAAACAGAGATTCGAGTCCCAACTCCACCACCATTTGTTCCTCAAGAGAACCTAGACAAGATTCTTCGCTTCTCTAAGCTTCATACATGAATAAATAACAGGACAAATAATACCTATATTGCTGTTATGAATATTCAGTGAGATGATCAGCAGTAAGCAGTTAGCACGGGGTCTGACACACCATCAAGATTCAAATTTTAGCTGAGATTAATGAACCACTAATAGGACATGAATCCTAAGGACCTTTTCAGGAGCAAGGAGCCATCCTTCCTGCTTTCCATTCTGTGTCCTTTTCAACATTCCAGGGTTCTCTAGAATGAAAAGGCAGACCCTTTCCCTGTACGCCACTAACTGGTCAGTTTAAAGCATCACACTTATACACTAGACTTTGTTATTATCATCCCAACCTCACCATCTCTCTTTATTATATCGCAAAGTGTCAGCATGGAAGAGGAACACAGTACCTAGTGCACGTAGTCATTACGGGTCACTAAAAAAAACACATCTTTTTTGTAATTCTGCTGAGTTTATATTTCCATTAATATACTTGGCACAAAGGAAACGTTTACCAACTTATTAAGTAATGGAATGGGTCATGTTCATTTTACTCTGCTTTTGACTAAATAAAGTGAAACATCAATGCTTCTCTAAATTTTTTTAATGTTTGTTTATTTTTGAGAGAGAGAGAGACAGAATGTGAGCGGGCGGCGGGGGGGCGGGGAGAGAGAGAGGGAGACAGAATCCAAGGCAGGCTCCACATTCTGAGCTGTCAGCACACAGCCCACCCTGGGGCTTGAAAACACAAACTGTGAGATCATGACCTGAGCCAAAGTTGGATGCTTAACCGACTGAGCCACCCAGGTGCCCCTGAAACGTCAATGCTTCTCTACAGCGTACATGCTTATCAAAGTTGACCTCATTCCTCCTTAATAGAAGGAATGAATATTCACCCATTGTTGAATGCTTACTAAGTTCCCATAAGTGCCTGAAACTCTTCCATAGACCATCTCATTAAATCCTCAAGTAATCCTAGGTAATAGATACTGACATCCTTACATTAGGAAAGTGAAACTCAGAGAGGTTAAGGAACTTATTTAAGGCATGCAGCTAGTAAATGATGGAGCCAGGATTCAAAATCAAGTTGTTCTAACTCCAAAGTTCATGCTCTGTATCACAAAACTGTAACACCACAAAGGAGTTGGAGACTATCCGCAAATATGTCCAGCAGGGCATTCATATCAGCAACAACTGGGATAAAACTGGACACCCCTTACTGTTATCCTTTTCACTTTGGAGGTCATCTGGACACTGCATAGCAGGTGCATTCTTTCATTTATTTCTATATATTTACTGAACAACTAGTATGTAGTGGGCACTAGGCCAGGTCACATAGATGAAAACAACATGTTTCCTAACCTAGTTAGGAAACTTCTCCCAGGCCTCATCCAAAGCCCAGGGACATCTTTAGCATATTTTCCTCAACAACAATGCTCTGGACAAGCACACTGGGCTTGAAAATAGAGGAAGTAAGATTTTCTACATGTTATACAAATTGGTTTATCAACTTCTCTTTTTACGGGTCTTCAGGTACTTTTGTTGTCTGAAATTCCCCAATGGTAAACAACATATATGAAGGGCTTCATAATCTTCCTCAATTTTCCAATTTCATCTTCTAGTGTTCTCCACCATATACCCTAAAGCTGAACCATGCATCTTTTCCCAACACACTAGGCTACTTCTCACCTCCATAATTTTGTATACGCTGTTCCTTCTGTACAACATGCCTTTTCCCCTTAAAAGGACCCAGCTCAAACGTTATCTTCTTTATTATGTCATTTCCCTCCGTCTACGACCTTTAATAATCAGAGATTAATGATCACTCCCTTCATTCATTCATTCAACAAACTATTCCTGGAGTTGGGACAGATTAGTGAACCCAACAGACAAATATCCCTGCTCTTGGGAAGATGATATTCTCATGGGAGGAAGACAGACAACAAAAATAAATAATTACAGAGAATGTTACAAGCTGGTAAGTGGCATAAAAAAGAGATATAGTAGAGTAATCTTTACTGTAACACCTTCTGTATGGGGAGAGGGGTGCATGCAAGAGGCACTGCAATTAAGAGTGGTGGTCAGGGCACCTGGGTGGCTCAGTCGGTTAAGCCTCTGACTTCAGCTTGGGTCATGATCTTGCAGTTCGTGGGTTCGAGCCCCTTGTTGGGCTCTGTGCTAACAGCTCAGAGCCTGGAGCCTGTTTTGGATTCTGTGTCTCCCTCTCTCTCTGTCTCGGCCCCTCCCCTGCTCACCCTCTGTCTGTCTCTCTCTCTCAAAAATAAACATAAAAAAAATTTTTTTTTAAATTTTTTTTAAAAGAGTGGTGGTCAGAGGAGAGCCAACTAAGAAAGTGACCAAAACATGCAGAAGGTGAGAGACTCCAAACACTTTGTACTGCCTCTTTCCACATACCATTTTGTAATTTCCCATTTGCATTTTAGTCTTCCTCATTAAGCTGGGAGGGGCAGGGATTAAGTGAATTATCCTGGGGCGCCTGGGTGGCGCAGTCGGTTAAGTGTCCGACTTTAGCCAGGTCACGATCTTGCGGTCCGTGAGTTCGAGCCCCGCGTCAGGCTCAGGGCTGATGGCTCAGAGCCTGGAGCCTGTTTCCGATTCTGTGTCTCCCTCTCTCTCTGCCCCTCCCCTGTTCATGCTCTGTCTCTCTCTGTCCCAAAAATAAACGTTGAAAAAAAAAAAAAAAATTTTAACAAGTGAATTATCTTTTTCTCCCCAGTGTATAATACAGCACTTGGCAGGAATTGTTCAATTTATTGTTTGTTGAATGAACAAACGAAAGAAACACTCTTCACCTGCTCCACTGTCAGAGAATCGGTTACTTCTACCCCTACATTTTTATTTTATTTTATTTTATTTTATTTTATTTTATTTTATTTTTTTAACGTTTATTCATTTTTGAGAGAGCACAAGCAGGAGAGGAACAAAGAGAGAGAGATACACAGAATCTGTAGCAGGCTCTAGGCTCTGAGCTGTCAGCACAGAGCTCAACATGGAGCTTGAACCCATGAGCCATGAGATCATGACCTGAACCAAAGTCAGGCACTTAACTGACTGAGCCACCCAGACCCCCCTACCCTACATTTTAAAAATATGCCTGACTTTGTTTGCCTTTAGTATCCCCAACCTTCCTGTCCTCTAATCCAGCGATCTCCAAAGTGTGGGCTATGCATCAAGCATCTTTCCAGGATGATCCAATGATGAGAAGCATGGGAAGAGAGGAGGAAAATAGAATTTACATTCATGTTGATTTTTTTATATCAAGACTAAGAGAGAAATTAAGCATCATTGAAATATAGTATATGGGTTGATACTGAGCTGTCCTAAGGAAAAGGAGGATTCTACTCTATCTAGAATGGCATCCCTTCTTGGACAGAGCCAAGAATAAGTAGGTTTACACGTCACATATTGCTATAGACTGAATGTTCATATCCCCCCAAAATTCACATGCTGAAACCTAATCCCCAACATGATGGTATTGGGAGGTGGAGAGTCCTAGAGGTGCTTAGGTTGTGAGGGTGAAGTCCTCATGAAATGGAATTATTGTCCTTATTAAAGAGATCCCAGAGCACTTACTCACCCCTTCCACCATTTACACAGTGAGAAGACAGTTATCTATAAACCAGGAAGCCATCCCTCACCAGACACCAAATCTGATGGCACCTTCATCTTAGACTTCTCAACCTCCACAACTGCGAGAAGTAAATGTTGTGTATAAGCCAACAACCCATCTTCTTTAGTTTTTATTTTTTTATTTCTTAAAAAAAATTTTTAATGTCTTATTTATTTTTGAGAGAGAGAGAGAGAGAGAGAGAGAGAGAGAGCCAGCAGGGAAGGGGCAGAGACAGAGAGGGAGACACAGAATCTGAAGCAGGCTCCAGGCTCCAAGCTGTCAGCACAGAGCCCAGTGCAGAGCTCGAACTCATAAACCATGAGATCATGACCTGAGCCGAAGTCAGACGCTTAATCGACTGACTGAGCCAGCCAGGCACCCCATAGTTTTTATTTTTTAAACTTTTTTATTATAAAAAAGTGGCATACCTACTTGATAAAAAACCTTCAAGCTCTACAAGAGCATTAAATGAAAAACACCAACTCATTACCTTTATACATAGTTATTATCACATTATTTAACATCTTGTTCCCTACTATCCACCCACACTGGTCCTTCACTCCCATTCTAACCCACTCCACATCTGGATGTCCACATTCATGGACAGGATAACTGGAATTCTCACATAACCACCAGACTAATTGAAGTCTTCTGTCCATTCTCTTTAAGATCATTTACCATTTTTGTAATTATGTATTGTTACTGTGATTACTTAATTAAAATATGTCTCCTCTTCTAGACAGAGGTTCTTTGAGGGCAGAGACCCACTGCTATTGTTTTCTTACAGTTTGTCCTGCTTCTGGAAAGCATGCAACAAATATATGATGAATGAATGAATATTGGCAAGTATTACAAATAGTAAAAATTCTGGAGAATTGAACTAAAGCTTGTCTTTGCACCTCAGGGACCCCTGGTAAGGGCTGAGAAGGACACAGATGTGAGAAATAAAAAGAGCTATACTCATTATTCAGGTCAAGACTTTCCTGTTCCCTGGGCCACCCCAGCTGAGAGCAGCCCTGGTCTATTTGAGCTTATAGGAGATGGAAAAAAGATTTCTTTTTTGTGCTGTGACCTATCCAAAGGAAGATTTTTCATCAGGCCCTTCCTTATCTCCCAAAATTTCCTTCTTCATAAAAACAAAAGGTCCTGATATCTGAGAGACTCTCATGTTAAGTGAGACTTATCCAGCCTGAACTTAGACTGTAAAAGGTCACCCATAAACCAACCCTCTGTCCTGATGGAAAGTAATTGACGTGCACCATGACCTCCAGTAGCAAACCTTTGTCTGTAACACAACAAACCTCACCACTTGACTTTGGCATCCTGAACACGGCCAAGCAGCCCTGGTTATTAGACGTGGGTAGCCAAAATGCAGCCCTGTGGAACAGGTCTACCGTACTCACCCCCAAACCTTCCTGGGGAGAACAAAGCAAGACTGTCAAGGGCACCCAGTGATGACTGGATTGTTGGGTTCTGATCAACCTAAGTACGGTTTCTTCCTTCTTCCCCCTTCCTCCTGGGGTTGGAGACCTAGTACATGAAGATGATAGAGAAAGGGAATCATCGTAGCATAATGATAGTATTGGAAATACCCAATATGAGTTGTGTATCATATTTAACAAATACTCCCCACCCAGAGAAGATATTGTGAAAATCCCCTCAACCCCATCATTCAGTGCTCTGGTACCATCTGGTCAAGAATACCTGGAATCAACCATAGAGAGGGGCATAACTCCAAGGACTGGGAGCAAACAAATAAAAATAAAGAGGTCACAATGGCAGGAGAGAAAAGGTAGGAGGGCAAGAGAAGGAAGACTTACTGGCCTCCTTGAACCTACTCCACCATCTACAGAACGGGAGTAATTAATGCAAAGTCCTGGATTTAGGTGTAAAGTATCACTTGCACAAAACTAAGGAGGGGACTCTCTGATGAGAACCAGGGGGGTTCAGCTGACTGAAGGTCAATATGACATACATGTGATGTATGCAATCGTTTAAAAGCAAATACCGTTCTCCAGCTGCATGAAGAGAAGTAATATTGTTTGCAATAAATAAAGAACATGTCTACCCTTTCTGCGTGACTTTGAGGCACAGCAGGCAGTTCTTTTTTAGGCAGTTCTTTTTTTAACGTTTATTTTTGAGACAGAGAGAGACAGAGCATGAATGGGGGAGGGTCAGAGAGAGGGAGACACAGAATCTGAAACAGGCTCCAGGCTCTGAGCGGTCAGCACAGAGCCCGACACGGGGCTCGAACTCACGGACCGTGAGATCATGACCTGAGCTGAAGTCGGCCGCTTAACCGACTGAGCCACACAGGCGCCCCATAGCATGCAGTTTTAAGGAGAACTCTCAAGTTCCAGAGGAAGATGAGCAGCGTGACACAGGCCTAAAAGTCACACCACCTGGGACAATCACAGTGAGACCCGCAGGGGCGGCTTGCACAGCACACGGAAAGCCCAACCCTCGTTCATCATCTGGGCTCATGCCTCACCACCTTTTCTGCGAATGTGGCAATCATTAGCCTCCTCCTGATTAATGACACCACCCTTTATCTATCTCAACAGACAACAAAGGATTTCATTAAACAGGTCAACTCAACGTAATATTTTATGTGTATGTATGTGTGCCTGTATAAATATATAAGCATTTATTAATATCCTGCCTCATTCTAAAAGGGATTCAAGGTGGTTTACAGTGATATATACAAAAAATGCAAAACAGCATATAGTGGAGAATAGGTAAGAAAGACAAATAGTGGAGAATAGATAAGAAAGATAAATAGTGGAGAATAGATAAGAAAGATAAGTAGTGGAGAATAGATAAGAAAGATAAATATTACTTTATTCTACTTCTCCTCCTCCTCCATCCCCATTTTTGCCTTGGGTTCCCAAGTCACAAATGCCATACAGTTTGACCCAACATCCACTCTGAATAAGCGTGCTTCAGCAGCAGTGGCCTGAATCAAACCTATGCAACCAGCTTCAACTTTCCCAGTCCTCTCCGTCAATGTTAACACTGTCCCCTAGGCACTGGAGACACAGGGGTGGTAAGACAAGGCCGCTTCCCCCAAAGAGTTAGCAGTGTAGCAACCCACCTTCTTCCCAATAGATAGAATGCTTAAGAAATTGGCAATGTTGACTTTGAAAATGCAAACTTAGGGGCAATGGAATTGCTATTTCCAAAAATTTGAAGGGCTCTCACAGAATTTATCTTTTTCTTCTGTTTTAAATAGTTTTTAACTATGCTATTTTACATGCACTTTTATTTGAAGAGGCCTCAAATTCCTTTCGGATCTAAGGAAATTAGAAATTAGAAATGAGTAAATATAGGCCAGCAACATAGCAGAGTAATTTAATGCAGGGATGTGGGAGTCAGCTGACTTGGTTCCAAATCCAGGCTTGGCTATTCGCTACAACGGTAGATTATTTTACATTCACTTAGACCTTGGGCAACTTACTTAACATCTCCTTGTTTCAATTTTGTCATCTTTAAAATGAGATTATTAATATGTTGTGAAGATTAAATGGCATGATGTATTGCAAAGCACTTAGCTCAGGAACTAGCAATCATAGCTAGTTACCACTAAATATAAGCACACTTGAAAATATATATATATAAAAACATTAAATATAGGTAAGCCTACTTGAAGACATGTTATGTGGAAAAGGATATCATGATACTAGTGAGGTGAACTGTGATTTTATTTTCATCACTTCTAGAAACAAACTCTGGGTTTCCTTAGACTGAGATTTCTACTCATTAAAGAATAAGTTTCTAACATCTAAAATATTTAAAAACTCACAAAATTAAAAACTGCAACAACTTGGGAGTTAAATGCTCAGTTGTTACGAATGGACAAGCAGTGTAAACCCCTCCATCGTGACTGTCACTGGGAGGGAGTTGAGCTACGTATCTGTAAATTCCCTTCCTACTATAAGACTCTGAATTTGAATTAAAATATAATGTAGAGTGAGAACAAAAGAATTATACAGCCCCAGGAAGGCTCTCTTGTCACCTGGACCTCACAAGACTAGATCAGAAGAACTGAAAGCAGTTTTCTGAAGCACAGCAAAGGTAAGGGATTCCTGGACCTGAGAAGACTCAGATGGCCTCTGGCCATAGTGGCCGGACTGTTCTGCTTAGTTCCTGGAAGCCAAATGCAAATCTAATCAATGATCAATCGATATTTATTATATCCAGGATTATGAAAAGCTCCAGACATGGTACCAGAAATAAGACTGAGACATGGGAAACAGGTTGAGAGATCATTAAGGATGACAATGACCACGAACCTTACTTTTTCTCTCAGGAGGCACAGGTCAAATGTCAGTGTTTTCAGTTACAAGCTCCCAGACCTGGGTCTCACTTAGAGATGCCATCCTCAGTCCCTGTCCTACACAGTGAGTACATGTTTTAAAGAGCTACAGCATTCAATTCTGGAGACAGTTGCTACATAAGGCTGGTGGTAATCTTCCCAAACATGATTTCTTTGCAAAATATTCATCAGAAGAGTGACAGACAGTAAGGAATGATCAAGGAGACCCCAGACTAAATATTTTTAAATATTTTATGTATGTATGTATGTATGTATGTATGTATTAGAGAGAGAGAAAGAGAGAGTACACGAGTAGGGAAGAGGGGCAGAAGGAGGGAGAGAGAGAATCTGAAGCAAGCTCCACACTCAGCACAGAGCCCAACACGGGGCTCAATCCCACAACCCTGGGATCACGACCTGAGCCAAAATCAAGAGTCAGACGCTCAACCAATGGAGCCACCCAGACACCCCTGAATATTTTTAAAGTTTGCACTTGAGCTCCTAGAAGAAAGGTACATCATAGCCAATAAATAAAAACATCTGAAAAATACCTGTCCTTATCAGATAGTTTTAAAATAAATTGTTCTTTTTAAAGCTCCTCTCTGGTTCCTTACAGATGAGTGTTAACTTCTGTTCCGCATCAAAAGCTTTTTTATGCATTTAGTCCCAAGTTGTCATGCTGCCTACAAAATCTGCAATAAAGCAATTAGAAGCCGGAGAGTAAACAAAATGTGTTCGGTAGAATGGCAGGCTCAGGAAGCAGATCAGAAATATTCACACACTGTCTGTCAGGGTGTTTTCTGGCTTTTTCTCTGTTTTATTCATTTATACTAATGTGTGGACAAGAGGGTTGAAAACATTTTGCTAAGAATGAAACCCTGAGATTTATATGTAATTCCTAAGCTTATCCTTGGGAAAGAAGCCACAATCTGTTTTCAGACAAGAGTAAAACACTTGCAATTCCCTTTGAAAAACAACATCCAATCTTCCCTTAAATTGAGATGCCAGGGCAACTAGATTGCGATTTAAATCAGAGAACAAAATTAGTCCAGGTACACCAGGATAGAAGGAGAAGCAGAAAAGACACTGGTAAATAGCCTATGAATTCAAAATGTAGAGTCTTCCCCCTGCCCCCAGCCAATTCTGACTTCCAACAAATTAGAGAAATAAATTGGCAGTTCACCTACGACTTGCTGGTAAACAAACATTTTTCACCAGCCCCTTCATGACTGTCTTTTTTGCTGGGCCTTTTTAAATCCCATTTAAAAACCAGGATGGAACGATAACTCTCGGAGTTCACAATAATCGCTGGCAGGGCTCTAATGAAAAAACAAAAATCTCCACCTCATTCCAACAATTTGCCATAGTAACAGAAGCGTTCCTATTATGAATATTAGCATGGCCTGGCGGCGGGGGCCTGGGGGGTGGGAGGTGGGGTGTTACAACCTCAGTGAGGGACAGGGACTGGCAATGGCAGCTGAAATATTACATCTCCCAGTTAAGCCCAATAAGACTAGGGTTTCAAGTTGGGTTCAAAAAGCACAAACACAGACCGATATCAAGGATGGACTTGACTGAACTTCATGAGCAGCAGAAATGAACAGACCATTCTGGTTGTACAGAGGCTCAGCCTGCTAAGATTTCTTCGTGCTCTGGGTAAATAGATCATTGGCTGGTTCTTCTTACTGGAATAAAGGTTTGGCCTCCATATTCCCACAAAACTCAGTATACCCAGGAATGATCAAAATCCCAGATTCATCCACTCTTCTCTTTGGGTTCTATAATCAACTGAGGCCTCTGCTGGCAGAGAATCGAGGGGGCAAGCGAGGGAACACATTCTGATTGGAAGAGTTTCTATTCCACAGAGGTGTCTTTATCTCCGCAAATATGTCCCACCGGCAGGTTGGCTGGAACCAGACCTATCTCTCCGAGGCAAGGGCATTTCAGGACTCAGCCCAAGGTGGCATCTATTTAGTCCAAAACTTTACCATCAATAGAGCACACAATCTGCTTAGCAGGCTTCGTCTGTCCCTCCCCAGCCCTCCCCCTGAGAAGGGCACTGGTCCCAGGTGAGGGGACATAGCCAGAAATGACAGAGCCGTCTACAAAATAATTTTTGCAAACATTCAGGTAGGGATAAAGGGCCGAGGGGGTGATTTGCATTAATCTAACATCCTACCATTAAATTCTGTCCAAGTGGGCTTTTGTCAAAACTTATACCAAATAGTGAGAAGCAATAATCAACTGAAGGCAAAGTGGCTACTTACAGAAAGGTTTCAAATTCACCATCTTTTATCATGGAAGAGGTAGGTCAGGAGGTGGGGAGGTGGGTTTCTAAAAGACACAGCAGATCACAAATGTGCCCATCTAACATTGTCAATGACATCTCATCCCAGAGGGCAAGTGAAGGAGACACTGGGATTTAAGGCACCTAGACACCTGCCAACAGACTATGAAGACATAAGGAAAAAGCAAACAAACAAGAATCCTTCAACTGCATGGTTTAAAAGGCACATAGGTCTAAAGGCAATCTCAAGGACAGTTTTAGGAATAATACGTATCTAAACCTCAGAATAACATGAACTTCCAGCGACAGAAAATGGGGATGCCGACTACATTCAAATCTGTTCAGAGACTTTATTCCAGGGCACAAAGCCTGAGTTGCTGCAATGTACACAAGTGGGGTGTAAAGTCAATGGGATTACATTTTCCTAATTATCTTCTGCTTGAGCTTTACAGCACATACACAAAATGAGATCAGCCGGGACGTGCTTCTCTAACAAATCACTCAGATTTAAACATTGCTCACATAAACAAAGCGGGGTGGGGTGGGGGAGAGGCACAAGGCTGGGAAAAGACAGAGAAGGGCTTCTTCAATCACAGTTGCAAGGAACAAAAACCTGGAGGGGGGAAAGAGTTGCTGGACCGCCACCAAATCTCCCCCACTGGAGACAAGAGCCCATCTGCTGAGCTCGGCAACTTAGCTTTAACTACCATTCAGCTCGCGTCTCTGCAGAGATCTGTCTGCAGAACTGGCAGATGGACCCCTGCTTCCCCGAGTCGCTGTGTTATTTGTTTAATAAATTTAATTAATATCCATACTGCATTGGATTGCTCCCAGAAAAGGGGCCGAAGTGCTCCCTTTCCCCAATAGCTACACGATGAGTGATTTCCCAGAAAAGATCACATAACGGTGCCCCGGGGCCACCGAGAAATTAAAAGTACCATGTGCTTACATTACTTTGCATGTATTAATTTTTTTGTAGTACACTAATATACTTTTTTGAGGGTTATTTTGACTTTATGAAAGTAGGTAATTCCAAAAACGGCAATCCAAAGCTGACCTCTTCTTTCAGATCAGTTAGATTTGTTGGAATGTTTTAAAAGAATCCAATTTAACCATATATTCAACACTTGCATCTATTTCCCCCAAATGAAGCATCATGAATGGTAAGAAGGTTCCTTTTGGCAAACAGCTAGCTCCCGGACCATTGTTAACAAATAGAAAAACCTCGCCAGTCATACTGAACTTGTATTATTTCCTAAGCTGAACAATGTGGCCACGGCAAACATGGAGAATAGAAAGGGTCCTGGACAAAATCGAGGCAATGACATGCTTCCTTCTCATCAAGTGGAGTGCCAAACTGCTTGGTGACAGAGTCCTGCAATCAACAAGTATGAATTAAAGCAGTGTTTTACTTGCCTTGTTATCCAACGTCATCCTGTCCTTCTACGCAGCACATTTCATCTTAACCTAGATTTCCCCCCAGTGTGTTGTAAGAAAGAATAGTTCCTTGAGGATGTAAAGGTCTAGGAAACATTATATCAAAGAAGGTTAAACAGGTTTCTTCACTGCAGGACTTCTCAGAGCCTTTCATGTGCTAACAGGCACTGTGAATATTTCTGCAGAGGGGGATGGGGTTCAACAGAAAAGGCAGCATTTCCCAAAACCCAGGCACGCATAGCTCACCACTGTATCTCAGGGCTTAATACAGAACCTGGCAAATAGTAGGTACTCGTTAATACTTGTTGAATGAATCAATCAGTGAACAAATGACTGAATAAGTAAAGAAGTAAACTTCCAATGGTTTTGCTTAGGGATAATCCTTGGCCACTTGAACATGAGCACAGATAAGACTTTATTTGAAAACAAATGAACAAAATCACGTCCACACTAAAGAAGAATTGAAGGTACTTCAATCAACCATTGAATTTGTTGGGTTTCACTTTCAAGGTGTTATTTCCTTTATTATTAGGTTTACTTTGCATTTTAAACTCTTCCTCACTGCTAAATATCGTAAACAATCCCCCTGCTCCTTTGCATGTCATAAAAACCTGATCTTGGAGAATTCTGTACACTTCTCAGCTCCTTGGCAGTACTATAATGTTTTTGTCTTTGATATGCTTACTACCTTCCAAGAAACTGAGTAATGAATTCAATTCAATCATAGGCATTGAACTGAGATGAAAAATCATTCCTTTCAAATGAATTATTTGATGCAACAGCTTACAGAGGCAGAATTATTTTTGAGAGCCTGTTGATAATCTCAATGTTAAACTTGTTAAATTGAAATTAAAATGTTATTTAATAGGAAAAATTAAAAGTTATTGTAGCGTAGGTTAACTCTTGTGAATTTATCTAAAACAATCCCCTGGGGTGTCTGGGTGGCTCAGTTGGTTGAGCGACCGACTTCAGCTCAGGTCATAATCTCACGGTTTGTAAGTTCGAGCCCCGCGTCGGTCTCTGTGCTGACAGCTCAGAGCCTGGAGCCTGCTTCTGATTCTGTGTCTCCCTCTCTCTCTGCCCCTCCCCCACTCATGCTCTGTCTCTCTCTGTCTCAGAAATAAATAAACATTAAAAAAAGAAAAAACGGGGGCGCCTGGGTGGCTCAGTCGGTTGAGCGTCCGACTTCGGCTCGGGTCATGATCTCACGGTTCGTGAGTTCGAGCCCCGCGTCAGGCTCTGTGCTGACATCTCAGAGCCTGGAGCCTGCTTCACATTCTGTGTCTCCCTCTCTCTCTGTGCCACAATCCCCCCCGCCCCCGCCCGCTCATGCTCTGTCTCTCTGTTAAAAATAAATAAATATTAAAAAAAAATTTTTTTTAAAAAGAAATAAAAAAAGAAAAAACAATCCCCTATTGTTCGTTTTCCTTATGTAATTTTCCTACAATACTCCACCCTGTTGCCACAGCACTGAGTTCACTTGTCTTTCTACCACAGTTTCAGACGACAGCCCTTCCTGCTAATTTGATACTCACAGAGGATGCACAAAACGGCACCCAAGCCCACATATCCAGAATAACTAGATGATAAATAGCTCTCCTCTACTCAGCTGGCTACTGGTTTCTAAACCTAAAGAAAAAGATCTTCTGATACCTGGTGATTTCAAGCAACTCATTGCAATTTTATGTTGAAAGCTCTCGGGAAGGCTTTGCTAACAATGAAACCTTTAGAAAAAAAAGGAGAAATTAGAGAGGCTTTAAACAAGCAGTGCCTTTGAAAAATTCCCTACGTCAAAATATTTCTTGAATTGGAGAATAAACAGTCAATAAATTAGAACTCAAAAAGTATAGGCTAGCTTTTAGGACACAGAGGGGAAAAAAGAAGGGGCAGGAAATTGACATTTATCGCATGCCTACTATGTGCCAGCCACAGTGTTCAATACTTGTACTAATAATAAAAATAATGGACAGCTAACATTCGGGTATATGACAAATACTGTGGTAAATCTTTATATGGATTTTTATTCCTCTTAGTAGGTACCATTATGATTTTAAAGTTGAGGAAACCGGGGCTCAGATATGTTACACAATACGCCAAAGGTCACAAAGCTAGTAAGTAGAATGAGGGAACTCAAATTCAAACCCTGCCCGTCTGACTCCAGGGTCCATGCCCCCAAACACTGTGCTTTCCCACCTCATACGTATTACCATATGATCTTATTTCAGAGGCTATATACTGGAATTCTCTCCATCCCTGCAGAATGGAAAAGAACATGACGAAAATATTTTGCATTAGCACTCCCAATAAATGGCAGTGGCAGGAAACTGTTAGGACTGATGTGTGTCAAGACTAGCCCTGAACTTAAATTTGTTAACCTCGTCAAAATCCCAAGTCCAACTAAACTGGCTTAGCTGTCTTTTCCTCTACCAGATTTTCTGGCCCACATTTCAATGTGATCTTCTCCTGCAAGTATCTTTTTTAATATTCTACTTAATGTGATGTGCTGAAATTGTTTATATCCCCCGCTCACTTCAGGAGCAGCAATTAATACAGAAACATGCACTTAACAATAAACTCAGATGAAAGATACACAAGTACCTCTCTACAATTGTTTGCCTTCTCCCCAAAAGACCTCCTTTTCCTTTAAGGCAACATGAGAATTTTAACTCCTTGAATAATTTAACAAATATTTTGGTTGTCTATCACTTACAAATATCAATAAGCATGTATGGGGCACCTCCCAAAGGCTCTCTCTCTGCCACTGGATGCTGGATAGGGTACGTTCTATTGTCCGCACTTCACACAGATAAAAACTTTGCAGCTTAAAACAACAAATATTGATTACCTCGCTGTTTCTGTGGGTAGGGAATCTGGGCACAGTTTAGTTGGTGGACTCCCGCTCAAGATCTCTCAGAAAGCTGCACCCAAACTGTCAACTGGGGCTGCAGCCTCATCTGAAGACTCAAGTCAGGTGGGGAACGATCCACTTCCAAGCTCATTCACCTGGCTGTTAGCAAGACCTACTTCCTTGAGAGCTGTTAGACTGAAGCCTTCAATTCCTTTTTGGCAGTTAGCCAAAGCCCTCCCTCAGTGCCTTGCTACATGCATGGGTCTCTCCACAGGGCAGCTCATACTGTAGCAGCTGGATTTCCTCAGACACAGAGAGAGACAGGGAGCAGGGAAAGAGAGAGAGAGAGAAAGAGACAGAGAGAGAGAGAGAAGTTGCAGTATTTATGTCACCTAATCTCAGAAATGACATCTTATCACTGTTGCTGTGTTCTATTCTTTACAAGTGAGTCAGCACCAGGTACAGCCTACACTCAGGGAGAAGGGAATTACACAAAGATTTGAAAACCAGGAGGCAAAGATCATTTGTGGCCATCTTAGAGGTTGCCTATCTCTAACGTTGTACTTCTGTGCCTCAAGGGACACACACACACACACACACACACACACGAACACGAACATCTACAAAATAATTCTTGTTTCCCAACATTTCTGTTTTAAAACTAAATGAATGTATTTACAAAAATGCCCATGTATACAACAAATACTTTAATTCATTCAACAAACATTACAGAGTGCTTAATAGGCCTAGACACGGTTCTGGAACTTTTCATTAAATGAAATAACTGAAATTGTACCATAAAAACTCACTAAGACCATGACCAACCTCCTCTTCCTATAAGCAGAGACACAGGAGCAGCAAGATTAAGACAACCATTGTTCCTTTCTAATTAAAACCACCTCAGCATTTACTGCTAGCAACTATTTTAAGAATGCTTTCTCAGGCTAGAGCAGCGATGAGCAAATCCACTTGCCACAGATATAAAACACATTCTCTAGCACTGGCTTTAATAATGATAGTGGTGCTATTTCTGTCTCCCTATGCCTTCCTCTTTTGTCTTATAGCTCAACTGACCAGAATTTGGGAGAGGAAGAAGAGTACTATTTATCATTTCCCTTCAAAACTCAATATACATCAAGTAGAGGCCATCAGTAATAGAGGGCACAACTAGACATCTCATCCCTGATGCAAAGAAAACACTTAAGCTCCTCTGGAATTTTAATTGCTTTAAGGGAAAAGAAAAGAAGGGAGAAAGGAAATCATTCCTAATTTATGGAGAAATTCATGAGCTGGCTTAGATTCAGCTACAGAGAAATAACATCCCCTTTCTGTACACCTAAGTTTTTGTAAAGACACTCATTACACATGTAAATAAATATTTTACAACCTGTAGAAAGTGCCAAGGAGGAAGAGAGAGAAGTGATAGAGAGTAATAGAGATGTACTTAGTCAAAGAAGATCTCTCTCTAAAGAGATGATATTTATGCTGAGAAGTGATGAAGGAGAAAAGTTCCAGGCATGTAAAAGAAAAAAAAAATGGGAATGTTCCAGATCTATAGAATAGCATGTTTCCTGATAAGGGGAAGAGCTTGGCAGGCTATAGGAATCCAAAGAAGGCCACTACTGGAGTATATGAATAGGGCAGAGAGTGGAAGAAAACGAGACAGCACTGGCTATTGTGTGGGAGATGGAGAGAGCAGGACTGGCAGTGGGGAGATCAGTTAGGAGGTAGCTGTAGCAATGTAGGTAAGAGATGATGGTGCCCTGATCTGGGGCGCTGTCAACAGAAACGTAAGTCAGAGGCAAGAAATATTTAGGAAGTAGAAATGACAGTTGAAATTGGATGGGGGTGGTGATAAAGAGGTAGAGAGAGAAAAGGAGACGGAGAAATGACTTCTATGTGGATGGCTTCCATGTGTCTGGCTTACCAACCTGGTGAGCAGTGTACTTCAATGTGACCCATCTCTCCGGCTTTGAGAAAGCAGCCTTGAAAAAATTCTGCAGAACTCAATTCTCACTTTTCATCCTGTCAGCCATGGGTGACATCCCCCATTACCTGGGAAGTCAGACAGGAAACAGACTAAACTGCCCATGGAAAGAGGACTGAGAAGTTATAGAGTATGCATGCAATCAAGAAAAGGTCTTTATTACCTACCCTATGACCCAGCAATAGTACTGCTAGGAATTTACCCAAGGGATACAGGAGTACTGATGCACAAGGGCACTTGTACCCCAATGTTTATAGCAGCACTCTCAACAATAGCCAAATTGTGGAAAGAGCCTAAATGTCCATCAACTGATGAATGGATAAAGAAATTGTGGTTTATATACACAATGGAGTACTACGTGGCAATGAGAAAGAATGAAATATGGCCTTTTGTAGCAACGTGGATGGAACTGGAGAGTGTGATGCTAAGTGAAATAAGCCATACAGAGAAAGACAGATACCATATGGTTTCACTCTTATGTGGATCCTGAGAAACTTAACAGAAACCCACAGGGGAGGGGAAGGAAAAAAAAAAGAGTTTAGAGTGGGAGAGAGCCAAAGCATAAGAGACTCTTAAAAACTGAGAACAAACTGAGGGTTGATGGGGGGTGGGAGGGAGGGGAGGGTGGGGGATGGGTATTGAGGAAGGCACCTGTTGGGATGAGCACTGGGTGTTGTATGGAAACCAATTTGACAATAAATTTCATATATTGAAGAATAAATAAAATAAAATAAAATAAAATAAAATAAAATAAAATGAAATAAAATAAAATAAAAAAAGAAAAGGTCTTTATTGATCATCTTTTCCAACCACTCTAACAGATGAGAGAAGTGTGACTCAAAGATACCGAGCAGTCAGGACCAAAGTTAAAGAGGCAGTTACTGACAGAACCAATGCTAGAATCCAGTTCTTCTGACTGGACAAAACAACAAATTAAGCAGCATGACAAAGGGGGACAGTGACCACATGTATTTAACAGCCGTGTGTTTACACTTTCCTTTTCTTCCCTCCTCCAATTCTATGAAACGGTGCAGCATTTGAATGCCAATTGGTGGGGGGCCATAGAGTTTTGCATCCCTTTTGGATGAGAGCCCCGAAACATATGCTATGGGACACTAAACAGTAGAGCTCTAAATATTACTGAAGAAAAAGAAGGGAGGGAGGAAGGGAGGGGTGAAAGAGAGAAAGCTGAAAATTATAACCTCAAATTACGTTGTTGAAGATAAACAAATTTGTACCATGAATGAGCCTGTGATGCCTCCTTTGCTTTACGGGGCTGTAAATGATAATGAAATCCATGTGAAAATTTTTCATATTTTAATTTCCTAAGTCTAAGGACCTAATTTTTATCATCTTTTTTACATTTTTCTAATAGTCCAATTCTAGTTCTTTTCCAATATGAAAAGAGGAACAGACTGAATTCAAAAAGAGGTAACAAATGAAAAGAGAGAAGATGATAAATACAAAATATCATTATTTTAGCTCGAATATTCCCTTTCCAAATGACATTCCAACACTAGGGGCTTTCCATTTCGCTCCTCAATCTACTGACATTTACTTTTAACTCTCCTTTACAAATCCATTCTGATACAAAATTCAGAGTGAAATCTATGTAAAATATTTCAAATTGTGACTCATCTCACAGTAACATGTTTGACTAAATTCAAGTTCTCAGGAAGACAACTTTGAGTGAAGTCTTTCATGCAGCCTTACATCGCCAAGCTTAAAAAAAATGCTTATGTCAACAGATCCAATTTTACATGAGAAGCAAATAGCTTCCATATACATTTACACCCACCAACAGAGAAAACAATCTAGCCTGAAGCTACCCACTTTTCCTGAAATTATGGACAGCCTATGCAAGTTGAAAATGTCTGTTTGAAAGCTCTAAAACCAGAATTAATTTTGCTTTAAGATAGCCACCAAATTTATTCCCTCTTAACAGGAAAGTTAGTTCTTAGGGCCTGTGCACACTGTGGATTTGAAGTTTGGAAAGATCAACTGCTCCTCTTTATTTCATGCTCTCACACTCAAAACGGCTGGCTCAATTTAGGTAACACTTTCCCCCAAAGTCTCATTACACCCCTCTTTGTGAAGCACAATGTCACTGCTCAGAAAGTTGTGAGTCATGGAAAACAGGAGGTTATAAAGCCTTTCTCCTCTAAACTAAATAAAAGCATGCATTACCAACCTCAGGAGAGAAAAGTCAAATCAGTCTTCGTGCAAGTGAGTGAATCAGTTCTATAACCTCCCACAAGATTCTTCTCAAATGATTTGCAACAAGAATTAGTGCAGCCTTCACCAAAGGAGTTAAAAACAAATTGCACTCTTTCTGTAATTCAGTGATGAATTTATGTCTTGACCATTTTCTTGTCAATGAAAAGATCCAACTTAACCTTCTTCCAATTCAGTTCTGTATTTAAGTGATAACTTCCAGTTTAAATAAGAAATCTTAATCAAGTAACTAAATAAAGCAACACCTGGCATTTTAAGTATGTCACAAAGAGGGCTATCACAAATTTACCACCACCAGGTCCCCAAACTCTCTCACGACCTACGTATAGGGGCTCTGTCAGTAGCCAAGGGGTTCATGGGCCTCCAACACCATCAGGCTGGGCAGAAAAGGGAAAGGAAGAAGATGAAAGGTCCAAGCCTACTATTTCTCCCATGCCTTTATCCAGTGTGTTCAATTTTTCTGCTAAGAAAGCAAAGGAGTTTTAAAAATATTCTCATCATAGTGGTCTACGACTCACAAGGACCCAAAAGTAAGAGTAAGAGTCCATCACTATCTTTAAAACAGAGAAATAAATACTCCCACTAGCTACAACTAGGTGACTATCCCTTTCACCGATGCATGTTTTCCACTTGGACCCGTCCTTCATCCCCATCGCACTGCCCCACCGCCTAGATCAGAACTGGTAGAGCTCACGGATCTGATATGCAATGCACTCCCCCTCCCTAGGAAATAGTACATCAGGTTGCCAATCATAGGCCGCCCTTCAGTGGTGACCCCATGAGGTAGCTCCTCTGAAGGACACAAATCATGGTTCCTAGTAGAGGCCTTCTCAACTGCTGCCACAGGGAGAGGGAAGAGTAGCCTGCAGGGACGGGGGTGCAGACACATTCCATCTGAAAGATGATGCCTGACATTAACAAATCAAATTCCAGAAATCTTAGACCTAGTTGATGTCCTCACCGAGAGGCATCCAATTCTTAGGAAAACCCTGAAACCACAACAAAATATTAAGGATAGATGTGTTGGTGCAAAAGAAGGGGCTAGACTTTCCCCTGCCTGGGCTCACGCCTAACTCCCAAGCTCTAAAAAGAATTCTATTACTTATTTTTTATTAATATTTATTTACATGTCCAATACTGTGACACCTGAGTCTTTAAAAAATCCTTAGGCAAATTGTAACTGTCTACAGATCACAGGATAATGCAGATGTTATGTTATTGGCAACTGCGGCAGCCTAGGATTTTGCACATACATATTCCTTTTGTTAAGTATTGCATTCAGTCTTAAAACATTTTATCTACCTGAGGACCAGGTGTGGAGTCCTTCAACTAAAAAAAAAAAAAAGGAATAGATGTGGTAAATTTGTATGTGTGTGCACATGTGTGTAGAAAAGGTTGTTAAATGTTAGAACTGAAAAATGAAAATGTTGAGGAAGAACAGTGGGTCAATCAACATGGCCCCCAAGCCAAGGTTAAGAAATATCATAGGTCTGAATGGCACTTTATAAGCACATCTTTATAATTTTTAAGCACATCTGTTTCATTTTAGGAAGCCTCATTCAATCTAAAACTACCAAGATGTAGCACAATTTACCACAACTTGAAAACAGAATCCTGTACCCAAGTATACGGTATTTCTTCAAGAAATTTTTGCTAGCTGTAAGTAGATATATTATCCTCGACATTCACAAATGTGGAAGAAGTCTTATGACCCTAAAGATTCTTGAAGACTTTAAGCCAAAATAAACAGCCAAGTGTGTGGTAATCATCTGACAAATATAGAAGGCTGAGATACCTTCATTTAGAGCTTTATGAAGATATTCTAAAGCTCACTTTACTGAAAGTAGGATTTTCAACCTGTAAATTTCACTAAAGCACACAGTGAATAGAACCATGGCAGTATAATCCTCACATATTTCTGCCAGCTGGGATCCTGGATGTTGAGCTGTGACTGCCTCTCTATGGGCCTGAAACCACCAATCTGTTTCACATGGGTCACCACACAGTCATCAGATGGAGACACTATGTGGTCACTACCCTAAGGAACAGATCCAAACCACCTACGTCGAGGGAAAAGGCCACAGCTCCCGTTTCCAATCTCCCAAGCCACCCCCGTCCCTCTGCGATGGGGTATCAATAGAGAGACTAAATGAATTGTTCACTTCATTGTGCTGTACGAGCTGAATAATTGCACGCTTTCCAGAAAAGCTTTGTAACCAATGAGATGGCACCGAATCTGCCAAAACCTTCACCTTGAAGCCAACATCCTTTCTTTCTGCAGTCCCTCTCCTATCACAAATAATGGCAACATTGGTATTATTTCCAGAGGATGCAAAACCATGGCAGAAACATCAAAAAACATGTCTTTCAAAATGGAAAAAAATCTCCATTAAGGTGCACCCGCTGAGAACTGCTATCTCTATATAAGCCAATGTGAAACCTTTAGTTACAAACCCTGATTTAATCTGTTAAGCACTAAAACAGCCAACAAATGGCAAAATAATCTACGTTTTGGGTGAGTAAAATTAGTCCATTACATATAATGTCCACATTTTAAGAGGATAAGAGAAATGTTATGAAAATAAGCGTTTGGAAGCTATTTTCCAAATATCAAGTATTATGCAAGAAGACCAGAAAGATGGAAAATGGAATATTATTTATGTGTTGAGTCTTTAGAATGATAAAAATCAACTAATACAAGACAGAAAATACTGAGATAAGATGTGTTAAGTGGAAAAAAAATCCCTTAACTGTAGCAACCATTAAAATTTTAGCCAAAGAAAACTCCATATTACTTAATAAGTCAAGAGAATAAGGCTAAAGAGATGTCTCTATAACTCATTCCCCAAAATATACTTGAAGCATTAAAAAACACAAGGGAAGTTCTCAAAAGACTTGCTTCTGGTAAAGAACTGTTTGTAGCATTTCCCTTATTTTGTTGTTTTCATTTAGTTATTTTTGAATAGGTAAGGCTTCAAAGACATGGTTCTTTGAAAAGAAATTGAAAAGTCTCCCTCCTGCCTAGATCTCCAGCCAGGCATCCCCCTTTCCAGAGGCAACCACAGCCACCAATTTCTTATGTTTTCTCCCAGACCAGAGATCTAAATATTCTTCAAACTCTATTTCATAATGATTTATCTCCTATATGTTCTTGTCCTTATTTGTTTATTGTTGTTTTGTTTTGTTTTTGTGCAATTTTCCATTAATAATAATCAGTGCCTTTTCTCCTTGGTAGGTTTGTGTTCATATAGTTTGAGATTCTTCAACGAGCTATTTCTTCTCAGGTGCCATAATCACCCATGATACAGTCTAATCAACAGGTCTCACTAACAGGATTAGGGCTTTAAAGGAACAGTATGCACCAGAATCTAACAACAATGCAAAGATGCTATTTTTACCCAAATAACCTCTCAAAACCAAGATATTTAAAACAGAGGGAAAATACAATGGACAGCTGTCACCAAACCAAAGTTCTAAGCGTTGTTTGAGTCTTGATCTGACAGTGTTGTCCTGATTCAAGTGCCAGCTGGCTTGGATTTTGGAACATCCACCTCATCTGATTTTTCAGGGGTAGGCTGGCCCCAAGAAATATTGACATGAGCACCTCTGAATGTATTTGGGAGTAGAAAAGAGATGATGGGTGTTTTATTGGGAGGAAATATAAGGAAGGAAGGTGCAATCCATAGTCCAAGAGGCCTTCTAAAGAGCCCTTGCTTTGAGAATACGCAAAAGGAAGGTGATATGCAAATTTCAAATGTATAAGGTCAAATTTTTTTCCTTCCCAAATCCAACTGAGGTTATAGACAGTTGGGGAGTCAGGGAGGAAACCCAAGTTCTAGTTCTGGTTTTATCACAAATTCAATGTACACTTGGCCTAATCTCAACCTTTGATTCACTCTTCTCATTTATAAAATTAGGTCCTTGGCCTTGATGAGCTATAAAGTCCTTTAATTCTCTTGGTCCAATATGCAATTTCTCTCCATATATTGACTTATATACTTGTTATATGGACATAAAATTCCTTTGACTTCCCACAAACTTATTTGCAATGAAGTAACACTGACAGTTGTCTTTTTGAAGATGCCCATCTTCCATTCCTCCTCCACTTTGATTTCTTTTGATGGTACAATGTGTACAATGTGTATACAATTTGATGGTAGAATGTGTACAATTTGTGGTGGGAGGGGGACAAGTCCCAGTATTTGCCTCCCCAACTACAGAAGCTCAAGAAGAAACTGGAAGTTCCTTCTGCCAGATTCTCCTCTCCTAAGTCAATCCATCCATAGAATGAACATGTGACTCAACAAATTTTCTACTTCAGCACTCTAAATCTTTAGAACACAGGAACAGAAGAAACAGCTAGAGTTCATTCACTGTATAAGCGGTACCCAGGCAAGACTGTTGACTAATTCCTGCTACAAGACTTTCAGCTTTCCCTTCAATCCTACAAACAGCCCTATATCTCGCCAACAAATTCTCTTTCTTTTTTTTTTTAATGTTTATTCATTTTTGAGAGAGAGAGTGTGAGCAGCAGAGGGGCAGGGGAGGGGTGGACAGAGGACCTGAAGTGGGCTCTGTGCTGAGACAGTGAGCCCGATGCGGGGCTCAAACTCACAAACCATGATATCAGGACCCGAGCTGAAGTCGGACGCTCAACCTACTGAGACACCCAGGTTCCCCCAATAAATTCTCTTTCTACTGAAGTTAGTGGTTTGCCGCATAACAATCTACTCCAAAACTTGTAATGCCTTAAAACAACAACCAGTTATTTACTCACAATTCTGTAGATTAGCAATGTGGGTAGGGCTCAGCTAGGATTATGTGTCTCTGCTCCATGCATCGTCAGCTGGGTTCATTTAAGTATCTGTAATTGGTGGGCAGATCTGACTGATCCCAGATCGCCTCACCTACTCGCTTACTTGGAAACTAGCTGGAACTGCCAGCTAGAGTCCCCGGTTCTCCATGTGGCCTCTCATTTTCCAGTAAGCTAAACTGGGCTTCTTTAAATGATGGAGAAACGTTCCAAGAGAACAAAAGCAAAGAAGGTGAAACCTCCCTTCTACCACATTCTATTGGTCAAAAATAGTTTGAAACCAACCCAAATTTGGGTGGGAGAATCAACTTCATCTGTTAATGGGAGGAGTGGCAAAGAAACCTTGCCAAGAAAAGTGGCCACAGGGAGACATGATTCACTGGGGATCACTACTGTAGTAATCTACCATGTTGGAGTTCATTTCTGTTGCTCAACCCAAGAATGATAAGTAACCCACCAATCAATGAAATGTGACATGGAACACATTAGATTTGGGGGGGCCTCAACATTTAGGGCATTTTTCCCATTTATACCTCACATATTAATGAGATTATTTGGAAAGAATATAAGTGTCATGGTAGTGAGGCTGTAAGAAGCAATGAATTTAGGGGCTCCTGGGTGGCTAAGTCGGTTAAGGGTCTGACGTTTATTTATTTTTTGAGACACAGAGAGAGACAAAGCACGAGCGGGGAAGGAGCAGAGACAGAGAGGGAGACACAGAATCCGAAGCAGCCTCCAGGCTTTGAGCTGTCAGCACAGAGCCTGACATGGGGCTGGAACTGACGAACCACGAGGTCATGACCTGAGCCGAAGTTAGATGCTGAACTGACTGAGCCAATCAGGTGCCCCCCAAAAGATTTTTTAATTAAAAACTATTATTATTATTATTATTATTATTATTATTATGGTTCAAGTCCTGCCAGTTATTTAGATATGTAATTTTGAATCTGCATGATCTCTGTGACTTTCATTTATATGAAAGAAGGAAGGAAGGAAAGAAAGACAGACAGAAAGAAAGAAAGAAAGAAAGAAAGAAAGAGAGAGGAGTGAGGGGAGGGGAGGAAAGAAAGAAAGTAAAAAAAAGAAAAGAAAAATGGAGGGGATAATATTTGCCTGAGTTGCAGAATTTTGTGGCCATTAAAGACTGTAAATCTATGAACTACAGGTGGTCCTCACTGTAGGAAAGGACCATAAAAATGACCATGCAGGTTAAGACTGTGCAAGACTGAATGGAAAGCATGACAGTTGTTCCATGACCTGTAAAAATGTTTGTCAAAACATTAAAAACTTTCCTTCTTGGTTATAAACGTATAGGAAAATGGAAAAAAATATTGCTTACTTAGGACACTCAAATACTAGAAACATTGAAAATAAAGTGGTTTATTTATTTGTAAAAACAAAAACAAAAACAAACTTAGGTTGAGCAGAGCTTGCCTTCTTGTCATCATATAATTCACACTATGGAGTGAGTAGCTTTTCTGTGCCTTGGCAAACTGTCACCTCGCTTTCTAAGTTTGCATCTGCTTACAGTCTTTTATCCCTCACTTGTATTTTCAATGTCATTAAATATCTCCAAAAGCTCCTTTCAGGTGAAGTTTTTGCTGGCGTCACCTCCTCTGGGACATTTTTATCCTTTCATCACAACTACTTTCTTCCTTTACGTCTGTAGATTTGCCTTCACTAAGTTCCTCTGACTGCACGTCTTTCAAAAGGAGGCAGTGTCATGCCCACAGTCAGCTACTTCTCCGTTCCATTTATGTCTGATTCCAACTACACTTCAGCATCATCACTTTTGTTTCTTCGCTGCACTTTCATTTTTGTTGGCCAGTTCTGTCTTTGATTATCCCTATTGGCAAAATGTCTCATGGGTTTATCACTGGGGAACAAGGAGGAAACACAAATACACTGCTGTCTGTTCATGAGCTGAGTAACACAGTCACAGTGGCCAATCACTGAAAGACTTTGGAACAAGTGACATGATTGGTTGGAATAAATGACATGACTGGTCACCGACCATGACGCGCCTCTGTCACTTACATAGTGATTTGTGGACTAAAGAGCTAGCAGCAAAGTTTGTAGTTCATCAAACTTCTCAGTTAATGTATTTGGTAACTGAAATTTGTGCACATCAGAACTATGCAAAGCCAGCATTGAGTATTAAAGAGTATGTCAAATTTAATTACTGCCACAGTTGCTATTAAAAAGGGAAAGACCAGACCTCGTTCTTACTGTATTAAAAAAAAGCACTGGATTTAATTCAAACATGTGCCAGACTCCAACAATTTTCACCTTTGCCACCTCATGGTCTGCAGATTAATGTTACATTAGGCGGCCAAGAGGGGAGTAGGAAGAAGTACAAAAAACAACCGCATTGTAGACTTTTCACATAGGCCTGGAAGAAAATTCCTGGAGAGGAAAATAGAGCATTGTAAACCCACAGGCCACCCAAAAGTGAGGAAAGATATTGCCCAAATTAAGTAGATCTTTTCAATATGTTTTACCTCCATGGCCAGAAAGAAAATATTTCAATATAGCTTTCCATGAATGTGGTTGGTGGTCTCTAAAATATCCATTTTCCTTTATCAGCACCAGAATCCCAATTTTTGGCTGGTAATGCCAGAATAAAGGTCTTATCTCCCAACTTCTCTTGCAGTTGTGCCCACATGATTTACCACTGTCCAATGAAAACAGAAATGAAAAGACTGTGGGGATTTGAGGGAACTCCTTAAAAGGAGCTTATTTGATTGGAAAAAGCAGCCTTTGTCCTTTCTACTATCTGGAATGTGGACAAGATATTAGAAAGCACAATCTTAGTTAGACTGGGAGGCAATGTTGAGAGTAGAAGCCAGACATTGGGGTGGTGAGACATAAACATAAAAGGCGCATGAGCCCTGAATGCCTTTAAGCAAACATCACGCCGCTTTTAGGCTCTCTCCATACAACCTTAAGCGTATTTAAGCCATTCTTTTTTCTCTTAAGTTTATTTATTTTGAGGGACAGAGAGAGTAAGCACATGTGCGCGAGAGGGGGAAGGGCAGAGAGACAGAGGGGGGAGAGAGAGAGAGAGAGAGAGAGAGAGAGAGAGAGAGAGAATCCCAAGCAGGCTCTACACTGTGAGCATGGAGCTTAATACAGGGCTCAAACCCACAAATCATGAGATCACCACCTGAGCCAAGAATCAGACCTTAACCCACTGAGCCACCCAGGTGTCCCTAAGCCATTACTTTAGATTCTTTCTCACCCACAGATCTGAATGAGTTCCTAATTGATCAAATGAATACTCTTATATAGTCAGTGGACTATTTCAGTGACCCAAATGTCAACGATTGAGTCTTACATCATTTAACACAACAGAGGTCACAAATGAGGCAGAAACACAAGGGCAAAACAATACCCTTCACATGGTGCTGGATATTTGGGGAAGGAAAGTTTATGGTTGTTTGCAAAACCCTAATACAGATTCACATAATCAAAACTCACACACAGATATGGCTTAAGAACTGTTTGGATGAAAAAAAAAATGGGATGGGAGGGAAAGAAGTACTAGTTCACAGCAAGCTTGCTATAAATCAGAAACTGCAGGTGGGAAATAGAAGCCCCAAAATATAATTCAGTATAAGGCTGCACTCATATAAATAGCTCTAGGGAAACAAAGGAGGTGCTAACTCAGTGCTGGTCCCATGTCAAAGGAATATCTAACAAACAGAAACTGAGGCAAGGGTAACCAAGGTGGCCTGGATATCCCCATTTTGTGAAGGATGGGATAAGAAACTGGGGTTATGTCGCTGGGAACAAAGAAGACAGAGTAGAGATATGATTGGTATTTCAAATATCTGAAGTATTATCTTGTAGAAGGGGGCCTTGCTTTAATCTGCATGGTTTCAAAACAAGTAGAATTGGGACCAATGAGTGAAATAAACATAAAATCTATTTCAACTCAATCAAGGAAAAAATCTTCTGAGAATTAGAACTTTCCAAAATTGGAATGCACTTTGTTGTAAGACAGTAAGTTATCTCACATGGTGAATTGGGTGTACTTTTTAAAGTAGGGACCACTGGGGCGCCTGGGTGGCGCAGTCGGTTAAGAGTCCGACTTCAGCCAGGTCACGATCTCGCGGTCCGTGAGTTCGAGCCCCGCGTCGGGCTCTGGGCTGATGGCTCAGAGCCTGGAGCCTGTTTCCGATTCTGTGTCTCCCTCTCTCTCTGCCCCTCCCCCGTTCATGCTCTGTCTCTCTCTGTCCCAAAAATAAATAAACGTTGAAAAAAAAATTTTTTTAAATAAAAAATAAAAATAAAGTAGGGACCATAATGGAATTCAGGACTTATTCTGAAACTCAGAATAGAAAACCAAAACCCTAGTGTATCTTGAAATCCTTAAAGAAATGAAGTGGTTTTGATTCTAGTGTGACTATCAGTGAAGGATATTGAGGAAGGGAGTTCTGCATTGGGTGGGAACTGGCAGGTGACCCTGCCAATTCTACTGTTCTATTAACACTGTATTTTCTTATTGTATGTGAAGTAGTTAAATATACAGTGATCCAAGGGTTGAACAAGTGCTCCCTGAGGAAAATGATGATGACCTTATTGGCCAGAACTCTACCAACTGTAAGCGGATGAAACCGACCCAGAATAGTCTGAGGGGGTAAATAAGAAATTCAGTGGTAAGGGGTACATATCACTTCAGGCCTGAGTGTTCAAACGATATGGCCAAGAATCTTTCCCCATCTCTTGCGTTGATTTTCTCTGAGCTGGCTTCAGTCTCAGGAGACTGTCCCCAGGCAGAAGACTAGATCACCTCTGCCAGCCTCATACTACATCTCTAGCCAGCCATTTCAGTTAGCAGAGAGCTCCTTTTTCTCTAAAGGCTTGTAACTGACTTGGAGTAACCTGGGGACTTCGACTGGTCAGGCTTGGGTCACATGAACTGAGAGTAGGGCAGGGGTGGTTTCTACAAGGAGAAGAAGGCTTCTAAAGTAAGGGATGCTGTGAAGATAAAAAATAATAGATGTTCACTACAATGACAATGAATGTGGTAAATTTTTAATGGCAACCTTAATGGACTTCTGGGGCTATTCTGAATCTCAAAATAGGAAATAGAAATACTGCTATATCTTTAAATCCAGAGAAAATGAAAGGAATTTGATTCTAGGCCTTAATCTGAAATTCTAATACTCAGACAAATAACCATTTTAACGTGTCTGTCTTTTCACCAATCCCTCCCCCCCTTTTTTTCTTAAGATGCCTCTGTTCACAGACAACCTCATCAGACAAAGTAATAGCAAACAAAGAAAAAAAAGCATAAAATGTTTATTGAAGTGGATGAAGGCATAGCAGGTAAAGAAAAAATTCTTCATTAATAGCTGAAAAAATCTTTCTCTATATTTAATATTTAGGTGACATATTTCGATTTCAAGAGAAGTAAACATTACAGTCATGAATAGCAAACAGAAACACAAACTCCATTTATTTGTAAAATAAACTCATTTTCTTTTCATATCAATGCAAAAAATGACCCAATGCCATATGTTCCATTTGCCATGATTCTAAGACAGCAAAGCTATACAATTTCTAGATCATTAACTTGTCTTCCTATTTTTCCATGTCTTACAGTTCTGCTAGGTAAGCGTTCGTTCATTCACTTCGATAATGCTACCTTTTATAGGTTTGGTATTTCATTTGCTCAATTACTCCATGTAAAACTACAGCAGCCAGTGGGTGGGGGTGTGGGGAAGAGAAGGGCCCACCCCACAGTGTCTCTAAAAGAACAGGAACTCAAAACTATACTTCCAATGGTTTCAAACAAAAGGGGTTTTTTGTCTTTTGCTAGTCTCAAGTTTGAAAAAGGCATACATACCCCCTCATTTTATGTCATTGGAGCCAGGCTGAATGCCACAGAACTCAGGATAGTACAATGGTACAACACAGCAGCATGTCAGCTCTATAAGTAGTGGGTGGCAAGAGGGGCAGGAGGAAGGTGTCCCTGCAGTCATATGGGAATCATGCAGGGGTCCCTGGAAGAGAAGAGGAACAATCGCAGGGTTTGAGGTTATCTGCATGAAATCAGAGAAGTAGAATTCTGCAAGTATATCCCAAAATTAGACATGAAAAATATAATCTGGGGTCATTGCAGTGATACGAGAGAGATACCCTGAGGTTAAAGCAGTCATGTATCATCCCTGTGTTTTCCATTTTTATTACATTGCCTAGCTAACCATAGAGTGATTTCTTCTGGCCAGCTTGATTTGATCCATTCACAATGGTTGCCAGGGATTGAGGCCATTATGAAAAAAATGTACTCAATTTGTGAGACAAGCTATAGAGTTCACACTAACTAGCCTAGTTTATGTGATTAAGAATATAAAGTCATCAGTAGATGCTTACCCAAGAAACCAAACAGGAACCAGTACACAATCTGAATATATAAACATATTAGCAGGATATAGGAGCAAAGCAGTAACAGGAGACATAAGAGAATGCAGCGACTCATGACAGATGCATGCTTACGCTATTAAAATTTACTACTTCTTTTTTGGAGATAAACTCAGGAGTAAAAACTGAACAGACAAAATGATAACTATGGAAAGACCATCATGATTTATCGAGCTTGCATAAATAATTTAATAAATCCAGCATGGAGGACCTCACTGAATCCTGAATCCTTTCGATAGGTAGGTACCAATAATATCTCAGTTTTATAAACAAAAAAATGGATCTCAGAGAGTTTTGTGTAACTTCTCTAAAGCCACACGGACAGCAAAGGCAGAGTCAGGACTTTAACTCAACCAGTCTGATCCCAATTCTTTGCTCCTAACCACCAGTACTTTTTTCTTAAGCACTTTGCATGAAGTTGCTCATTCAATTTGACTCTCATAACAACATAATAAAGTAGAAATTGTTATCTCTACTTTTCTAATGGGAAAATCAAGAAGATAAATCATTTGTTCTAGGTCACACTGATGTTCAGTGGCAGAGCCACGACTGGAACTCAGTTTGTCTGACTGTAGAGCCCACTAATATAAATAGTATGCCACAGACAGCTGCTTGCCCACCAAAGTCTATTCTCCTCTTCTTTCTGGGCACATGTCTGCCTCACCAAAAACTGTACTTCCAATCTTCCTTTCCACTTAGGTGTAGCCATTTGACCAAGCTCTTATTAAAGAAATATGAATGGAAGTAACATGTGCAACTTCTGAATCAAAAGGAACTCCCCGGCCCCAGAATTTGTCTCTTTCTCATGAATGGGATTTCACAGTGGCAAAGCTATGCCTCACACAGACAATGGCTATATCCTAAGGGATGACAGATCTAAAGCTTGGAAGAGTCCAAGTTCCTGAATGACTGCATAGAACAGAGCGGTCTCAAATAGCTGGGCCACCCTGGAACTGTCAGATGAGAGAGACAAATCAGTTTCTACATTATTTAAACCACTGTACTATAGAGGATCTTTGCCACAACAGCTTAGCTGATTTCAAATAATATAGCCAACAAGTATCACATGACAAGGAAAAGATGCTACAGACTTAGGTGAGAAGGCAGGCATGAGGATGTGAGAGAATCAGTGAGGCTAATACCCTAATTACTGTATACTTTCTATGAAATCAGCATTGTAATACATTCTTCATTCCTAAACACAATAAAGTATTCCCTACAAAACACACCTGCAAAATTTCATCTACTGGAAAAGGCAAAACAACAAAAATCAGCCACCTGAGATATAACAGACAGCAAATACTGGGATTTTTCATTTCTTGTTTTTACTTTGCTTTAGATACTTAAACATACTAAGAATCTTTTTGACACAGATTGGCTCTTGGTAGGATTCATTAGAATAACCAAGCTAGAAAGCCACTAGATCATACCAAAACAAAATATCCTTTAACACAGGTATACTGCAATGAGCCTAGATCTCAATGTTGTGACCTACTGAGCCATGTCTGGACATCATTTCACATACCTTCACTTCATCCCTACACTGTATGTTGCTTCTCCTGGACATGTTGTTGTGGATCATGCAATGCAATCTCTATTGTCATCTCTATGAAAAATATTAGGAAGAATGTAGAGACAAATCTTCAATTATATACTCACCTCTGAGTCTGTGGTTACCCAAAGAACCCATGGGATCTTCTAACTGAATCTGAGAAACGTTAAGTTTTAATTTTTTGCTGTAAAAAAAAATGCATTCCTAAGAAAAGTAAATTCCACATATTTCAAGATTCACTAAAGTAATCATAACTTTTGACACTCTCTTGAGTTAGAAATGATAAAAAGTATTATATTTGCAAAGATGCACTAAAGTATATTTAAGGAAGGGAAAAATGTAAACAAAACATATGTTTGTTTACATATGTAAACAAAACATAAAACAGCAGAGATGAAATACTTGAATGATGGTCCATCCCTAGGAGAAATACAAGGCTGATATTTAAAAATAAATCCCAAGGAAAAGCACTAAAAACAAATTTAATCTTTTATGATATCTTTCAAAGAGAGAAAAAAGGAGATTTGCTTTTTGCATGACCCAGAACAACACGTCTAAGAAAGGCTACATACACCATAGGAATTAAAAAACAAAAACAAAAACAGGTTCTGCAAGTCAAGTAATATTTTGGAAAAGCAAACAGACAAATCCAAATTCTACAGGACAATTGACTGGGTTTTTTCAACAAGTTAATGGCATTTGTTTTTTAAAGCTGAATCTGCTATAGATGAAAATAAAGTTAAGAAATAATAACAGCCATTGCATTATAGAGATCATTATTTGAATCCTGATGTGTAGAAATCAGGATTTTAAAATGACATTTTTGAGACAATCAAAGAGATTTGAATATGGTTGGATTATACGTAATATCAAAGAATTACTGCTACTTTTGTTAGGTATCATCATGGTACTACAGCTACAAAAGAAAATATCTATATGTTCTAGAAATGCATAATGAAGTATGTAAGGGTGAAATGACAGAAGGACTGAGACTTACTTCAACATACTGCAGTCACAGTCAATAGCCACCACCACAAAACACACACCTATTTAGAAATACAAGTTCTGCATTAGTTTGTCTGCCTGAGTAGTTCCTATTTTGAGCCAACACTTACCTTAGGTCAAGTTACTTGACTTTATGCCTCTTCCTCTCCTATTTACTGATCACTATAACCCCATTTATTGTCTCAGGTTTTTGTGAGGACCAAATGAGACGAGCTCTGTAAGGCACTCGGCACAGCGTGTTAGCTATAATTATTACGAACCAGTTTGCTCTTCACTGGTCTAGGACCCCAAAACTCAGTCACCAAAACACTTCATTCCTCAAACTCTCTTTTCCTTTTTTTAATGTTTATTTATTTTTGAGAGAGAACGCAAGTGGAAGAAAGGCAGACAGAGAGGGAGACAGAGGATCTGAAGCAAACTCTATGCTGACAACAGAGACCCCAATGTGGGGCTTGAACTCACGAACCATGAGATCATGACAGCCCAAGTTGGAAGCTTAACAGGCTGAGCCACCCAGGTGCCTCTTGAAATCTCTCTTCTGTCTTGCTCTCCAGTTCTTGGTTCCAACCCATTTCCTCCCTTGCTAGCCCCTGTTTCCTTCTGGAGGATCTGTTTTAATTGTTAACAATGAATTCATTAATTTTAACATCTCATTAATTTTTTAAAAGTTTATTTATTTTGAGTGAGAGAGGGCGTGCGTGTGCACAAGCAGGGGAGGGGCAGAGAGAGAGAGGGAGAGAGAATCCCAAGCAGGCTCCGTGCTACCAGCGTGGAGCCCAATGCAGGGCTTGATCTCACGAACCATGAGATCACGACCTGAGCCAAAACCAAGAGTCAGACGCTGAACCTACTGAGCCACCCAGGCACCCCTATCTCATTAATTTTTGAAAGTGATTTTCTTTTTAAAAAATTAATTAGAAAAACTATGGAACAACATGGAAATAAGGAGAATACAAAAGTAATGGGTATAATTATACTCAGATATGAACATGGAAAAGGATCAAAGGAAAAGTGGAATATATAAACGGAGGCACTCTGAATAAAATCAGAATCTTATATCTAATGATTTCTGTTATTAGGTTCAAGCAAAGGAAAAAAAGCAAACTCAACAGACTTAAGGGACCCTAAGAACAACCGAATAGTAAGTATGTGTGTGCGTATTTTGATGGATAAAGGCATGTTTGCTATTACTGGCAAACCTAGAGCACAGAAAGGAAACGGAAGACACAAAATAACAGGAGTCATAGTAACACTACTTATCTATCTCATTGATTCCATGGTTTCATGGGTGTGTAATCTATGCAATCACACAAGGTCCTATGTTTAGAAGGGCCGCACACTTGGTTTAAAATTCGGCTATCACCATTTTGAAATTCGTAATAATTTTTTAAAAAGGGGCCCCACAGTTTCATTTGCACTGGGTCCTACAAATTATCAGTCCTATTCTACCTTAGGACACTATTGGCACTATTGGCACTATTAGAATTCCTATTTTAAAGACAAGGAAGCTGGGGCTTTAAGAGGTTAAGGAACTGCCTACAGCCACCCAGCTAGCAAGTGGTAGGATTTGAACACTGGTTCTCTCCACATGAGACTATGGAAAGAACTGAAAGAGGAAAACAGAGAAGAGGAAAGGGGAGAATAAAAAGAAAGCCAGTAAGCCAGGAAACTAGGACATGTCATCTACATGAGACTCATCTATTAAGAAATGCAATCAAGGTCACGGAGTTAGTCTGAGACTTAACTCAACCTCATGAAGGCATCGATTCTGTAGCTGATGCCAGACTCCGTATCACAAGACTATGTGAGTAGAACGTGGAAAGGATGACAGCACCCATTAGCCCTTCTGGAAACATGATCTGCAGGGGGCGGGAAGAGCCAGCATCATTTTCCCATGTAAACTGGCCAACTCCTTGGAGGTTCCTGTGTTTCTTGGAGAACTAGAGCAGTCAAGGATTAGGATGGCCCTGTTCTCTTGTTAAAGTAAGACTTTAAAAACTATGTTTCAACATAATGCTTGCTTAGTTTAGCAGCACAGGAAATTGTTGGTCCATCCCTATCCTAAGAACTGCTTTAGGAAGTCATAGGACTCTGCAGGCAACAGATCTCTGCAGGAGGAGCTGCTGGACTTGGTAGTTTTCCACATTCTCCTTCAGACCTACCTCTCTTCGAAGAGGTTTAGCGGCTATGATTATTACACTTAGAGCACATTTACAAAAATAAAACAAAATAAAAATCTTAGGAATCAGGGAACCAGTTCCCAGGTTAGCAGTAAGAAAACAATCCCCCACTTTGGAGGAAGTTGAATGGATTTTATTCTGTTGTGCTTGTCTCATTGAGGCCAGAGTGGTAAGAGTTGAGGAGACTTCCAATGGCAATTAATGGGAATAAGACAGATTTTCAGACAGGAAGCTAGTGTCTAGGGGTACCTTACGCAGGGAAGAACCTCCTGTTCCTCCCTGGGATCCTCCTCCCATATCTGGATCTGCCTCCTGCCTTGTCCCGGGGAAAGACACCCTCTGCCACAGAAGGTGGCCACATAGTAAAGGCAGAGTGGTGCCCAGAAAGCCAGATGACCGAATTCAGAGATTTCCAAATATGGCTACAGATCATAATCCTTTGGAGCAGCTTTTTAATATACAGATTCCACGACCTACTCTACGGCCATTGATCCCATAGTGCTAAAGGTCATTACCTACAGGTCTTTACTGATGTTGATGATGCAGCTGGTTGAGAAGATGGAGTTAAATGAACTTATTCTCTCCAAGACACAAGAAGTGTAATGTAGTTTATTTATGCTTAGGATTGGCTTATTTTAGGTAAGATAGACTTATTATGAATTAATTCTCTTTCATTCATTCAACTCATTAGTTATGACCAGGAACAGGCCTTTTAGCTTTTTGTGTTGATTCAGCGGTTGCTGAATTGTGTGGTTTTGTTAGGCAGAGGTTAGGGAGAAGAGAAATACAAGTCTGGCAAATGAGGTCATTAGCAATGCCTTAATTCTTACCATGTTGATTTTTTGGCCATGTCTGGTAGACCTAGTAATAGGTAATGACCAGTAATAGACAACATTCTGAATTCTTACCTAGGAAACCCGAAAGACTCACAGTTACAAGAGACTGAACAAAGCTTGCTAAACTGTGTTTATTGACATAGAAGGTATTTGCAATGCAATTAACTGATAAAGGATCTGTTTCCAGAAAAAAAATTAACAACAACAACAAACCAGAAATAAAAAAACTCCTATAACCAATAAGAAAGGCAGAGACTACAGAGAAAGACAGATACCATATGTTTTCACTCTTATGTGGATCCTGAGAAACTTAACAGAAACTCATGGGGGAGGGGAAGGAAAAAAAAAAGAGGTTAGAGTGGGAGAGAGCCAAAGCATAAGAGACTCTTAAAAACTGAGAACAAACTGAGGGTTGATGGGGGGTGGGAGAGAGGGGAGGGTGGGTGATGGGTATTGAGGAGGGCACCTTTGGGATGAGCACTGGGTGTTGTATGGAAACCAATTTGACAATAAATTTCATATATTGAAAAAAAAAAAGAAAGGCAAAGACTATCCAGTAGAAAAAACAGACAAAGGATATTAATTATGAATAAGCATTCCATAAAAAAGGAAATCTGAATGACCTTTATAACCATGCAATGATGCTCAGAAAAATAGAAATAAAAAATAAGAGACCATTTGATCCACACTAGATAACATCAATTGTAGGGAGCAGATGGAAAACAGAGATTGTGGTAGAGTGCTGTTGGGGGCACAACCACTTTGAAGCATATTTTGAACACGAAAGTGGAAGATGTGCAACTCCAGTCCCAGGTGTCTGTCCAACAGAAGCTCAGGCATCTGTGAACAAGAAGGCTGTTCCAAGATGTTCACTACAGCATTATTTTTAATAGCAAAAGAAGTAAAACAACTTAACGGCCCATCAGTAAGATGTATACATGTCAAAATGAATAAATCTCAAAAAATATAGTGTTGAAGGGCAAAAGCAAGTTGCAAAAGCATACTATTAGTAAACGAAACCTATAAAACTCAAAAATAATACTAAATATTATTTATGGATACATACAGAGCTAGTAAATACATAAAACCATGCGTGGGAATGTGACACGGATATGACATGCCATCTTTAAGCTAGGGAAAGAAGTAAAAGAGAGGGGGTAGGGCTTTGACTGTCATTGTTCTATTTCCATTTTCAAAATGAGGGTCTAAAGAAACTGAAGCAAATATAGCACAATATGAAATCTGGATTGCAGGCACATGGGTTTCTGGAAAATTATCTTCTTTTTGAGTTGTTTTAACTATTCGGTAATTAAAATTTTTATTTCAAATGAACTTAAAAATAAGAATACACATCAGAGAATGTTTCCAGGTATATTTCAAGAAACTGGATTTTCAGACCTTTATTACTGATGCTCACTACCTTCACTGATTCAACTAAAAGATGACTGGGTGAGTGGCAGACAGAAGGAGGCAGGGATAGATGGATGGATGGATGGATGGATGGATGGATGGATGGACGGACGGATGGACAGACAGATGGACCGACAGATGGATGGACAGATGGACAGACGGACAGACAAGTGGCTGGATAGACTGACATTGGAATACATAGATAGAGACAGAAGAAATAAAGTAGCTTAGAGAAGTGAAAAGTTTTAATGAAGTCATATAAAATAAAATGAAGTGCTCAGATTTTGGAGTCTGAACTCCCAGCTCTATCACCCTCTAGACTGTCACCCTGGGCAGGGCCACCATGTGAACTGCACAGACCACAATGTGAATGGCGCCCCCTACGGTTGTGCGGTGCCCCACCCCTGACAGATAAATGCCTCAGGTCTGAGTCCTTGTTTCCTTATCTGTAAAATGAGCCCAATAATACCTGCCTCACAGGGCCTTTAGGGAGACTAAGTGAGACAATGTACAGGAAGTGCTTAGCACAGAGCCCAACACACAGTAAGTCATGATAATACTGGAATTATTATTGAGGTAGTACTAGGAAAATGGACACAGAGTCTAACATTCAAGACTAGGTTAATGTGCAACAGTAGCTGTCTCCTTGGAATTTAAAAAATCACCTGCTTGCAGCAGAAAAGTAACATATGTACCTTATCAATACACCTAGTCAGTGTGGCTGATCTGGATGACTGTAAGTTTCCCAGCAGGCAATGGAGTGTGTTAAGACAGGAGCCTTCCCACCCTCAGTCCTGGGGTTCTCTGGAGTGCTGCGAGGGAGTGGGGTTCAGCTAAGGCGTTGAGGGCCCAGGTCCTTCCTCTGCTACCATCAGAGCAGGTGGGCCTTTCTGTGCCCTTAGATGCAGGGATCTCTTAGCCAAGACTTAATAAACATAAATCCGATTTTATGTAAGGCTCTCCACAAAGCATCTACAAAATGTTCATGGTGCATAAACATATACAACAAGCTCAGCCATGATGTGGTGTAGCATGCGGTGCAAGGGGGGCAGGACAGGCAGGAGGAGGCAGCAACATGGGGGTTGCTGGAAGCCGTCCCTTCTCCGTTCACACTGTCATAGTGCAGAAACTGATTTCATAATAAATAATAAGCTGGCTTACACACACACACACACACACACACACACACACACACACAGAGTAGACTTAACATAAAGATTTTCCTGAAGGGCACCTCTTTCAGCCATCTATTTCTATTTCTAGTTCAGTCATCTATTTAAGCCCAAAATTTAGTGGCAGAAAATAACAAGAATTGACTATTTCTCTTGATTCTGCACTTTGCTGGGTGGTTCCTCTGCTTTTCTGGCGGGCTCATTCACCCTCCTGCAATTAGCTGGGGAGTCACCTTGCCTGGAAGGTCCGAGATGCCTCCTGTCCAGTGCACAGTGCCAGATGTTGGCAAGGCGGCCCCAGTGCCAGATGTTGGTTGGGGGGGCCTCAGTTCTCATCCATGTTGCCTCTGGCAAAGTAGAGCAGCGTCTTCCCTTAGAGGTCTTAGGGCAAGGACCCCAGAGGACAGAAGGGGCAGTTTCTTCACCTGGTCGTCTTAGGGCCCCATGAAGATGGAGGTGGCGGCCGCAAGGCCTCTGGAGGCGGGGGCTGGGACTTGGACATTGCCCCCTCCACCACAGTCTGTTGGTCAAAGCAAGCCAAAAGGCCACCAGATTCAAGGGGAGGAGAAACAGATTCCACCCCTTGATGGGACGAGCAGCAAAGTCTTATTGTAAAAGACTTCAGCAGAGATAGTTGCAGCTGTCTTAGAAAACGATCTGCCACAGAGCTCTGTGAAGTCAGGCATGGACTGGTCTGGGCTTCTGTGTATGATTTATTTTTAAAAAAAAAGTTAATGGTTACAAATAAAAGTTAGAAAAACCACTCCATTAAAGCAAAAGACCAGAAAATAAAAATAGGAGTGAGTGGCATTTTTTTTCTCCTCCTGAAGAAAAAAGTCTTCCTGGTGGGAGCAACAGGGTTCCTGAGGAAGCGAGATTTCTCCTCCACTGAGCAGACAGTGAAAGTCATATCGATGTGACCAATGAAGATGGTGAACAGTGACTGGGGGGAGGAGAGGAGTGGGACCCCACTGGAGCAGGTACCTGAGACTGGTCCTCGTGAGGACTGGCGACAGAATGTGATGCTTGTGTGGAGACAGGCCAGGCTGCCCAGTGAGAGAGGTGGAGCAAGGTGAGCCTGACCATGTTGGGGTGGGGGGGTGGGGAGGAGGTGGGGTAGGGGATGGCAGTGAAGGAAGCAAATCCAGGAAACGGCAGCAGCTGCTCAGATACAGAGATGCCCTTCACCAAAGGGACAAAAGGCTGAATAGCAAGCGTCCACAATTCTTCCCTTCCTCTTCTGGAAAGAGAAAAAGAAAAAGAAGAAAGGGGCTTTGTCAAAATAGCAAAGCCATATTAATATAATAATTGAACGCTAAGTAAATGAGGAGAGAATCTGTAAAGCCCCGACAACTCAAAAGAAGAGGACAAAGAGGAGAAAAGAAGAGAACAGAGTAAGACTGAGCTTTAGACAATAAGCAAGCCATCCCCCTCTGAGAAACACTTTCACGCTCCCTCTGTGCGGGCAGGTGGACAAATAGAGTCACACTTGTGTATGCGGGCTTATAATTGGTTTCATTTTATTCCATAGTAAAATGGGTTAATAGTGCATCCATATTGTGACAACATTCTCTAGCAAATGTCCTAATTAGGAACCTTAACTAGCTTTCCATTATTTCAAAACTGTCCAAATCTGGGTAGACCCCAAAGACCATCTGGAACCTGGACATATGCCCGGGCAGCAAGGGATTGTCCTTCATTAGACCTCTCCATGCCCCACCTATTTGAAAGAGAGATAGGGTGACGGAGAGTTGCATGGCAAATACAACGCAAAACAGCATTCCCTGCTCAGACATTTGGTTTCATGATTTTATCTTCTTTGCAACGGACCATGTTCATAAAACTTCAAAGGAGATTTTTCTGGTGCTTTGGCTACTTAAAATTAACTGGGACATGCATTTATTTAAGTATGCATTGATGTCTGCATAGTATGCAGAACACTCATCCAAGAAAACAGCAGAAAGTGCTGCTATTCTTTATTTTATCTTTAAACTATTTTAGTTTGAAAGGGAAGCTTTTAAAAAATCAAGAATAACTTCAAAATCCAGAGGGAGGAATTGCCAATAAAGCAAAACCACTCAAGTTGATTTATCTTTGTATTTCTGCAGCCATCGCTTGCTTCAGTAGCTTGTCACTGTAGTTGGGGTGAGGGGTGGTATTCATCTGGATCTCACGTCGCATATAAAATCTGATATGGATTTTAAAATTCAATCATAAAGCTCCCCCAAGTGGATAATTTTTAAACTACACCAAGGAACCAGCCGTGGGATCTAGGATTGCAATCAAGACTGAGGCCTCCAAATATGTCTTTAATGGGCAGCAGTGACCTGGCTTATCCATCATTTTGTACATAATTTAATAAGATCAGCATCTTGGGAAAAGAATTCTATAAATGTTAAAATGGAATCTGCAAAAGCGCTCCCCCTGGCTTCCTGGGAACTTAGCCGGGGTTAGAAGCTGCCTGTGGCTATGTGAGATCTTACCTGGACTCAAAGGATGCAGGGATACAGTGATTTACAGCTGCTCAGGGGTGGAAAATCCCCTTGTGGCCTCTCCGGAAAAGCTCCCTCGTCCATTTAATTGTGTTCCTTATTCCAGTATCTGGGCTGATTATACTGAATTACTTGGCACCCCTGTTAAGCCTGTCACTTAGATTCTAGAACAAATTAAGTTTGTTGAAGGCTTTGCTCTTTCTCTCTATTAAAATATTCATATCTACTCTAACAACCTGATAAAAACTGGCTAAAAGCCTTGATGGTATCCCCAACAGGGAGTGCCATTTTTAATGAACACGCAAGCATCATAAATAAAAAATAACTGGTCTTAATAAAGAATTGATAGAGCAGCTCTGGCCCCAGATAGGTGTCAACATGGAAGCTACACACAGCCTTGGGAGACCCAATGCAGCAAATGAGTCTCCCAGAGCCTGAAGACATCCAACCAGCAAACTCCAAACCAACGCAGAAGCAACAAATATCCTGAATAACTTTCCATAAGTAGTTGAAGCTAGTGGACCTCTATGGGTATGGATGGGAGAGGGTGTCAAGGAGGCCCCTCCAGGGGAGTATAAGAAAGTGGGGGGAGGACAGAAAGGCACACGCAGGTGGTAATAATAGTAACAGCTAACATTTCTTGAGCATTTACCATGCACCAAGCATTATCGTCCCAACAACCCTACCAAATGGGCAGTATTATCCCCTCTTCACAAATTAAAGCAAATGCAGTATATAGAATTCTGAATTCCAACCCAGGTCTGACCCTAATCATAAGCTCCTGACCACTAAAGGCTTTAGAAACACTGCTTAAAACTCTCAACTCATCCCAGATAGTTTTTGGTAAAAGATGGGACATGAAATCAGCAATCATGACATTCATTTGCTCCGGGGGGCAAGGCTCCAAACACCCTGGCAGGAATCCTGGCCTCCTTCAAACTAGGCCATTAGATTGTTCACTCCAACCCCACCCCATGGCCCACAAGAGAGCAGGGGACCTAGATTCATAGGCTCCAGAAAACAAACTAAATAAATACTCATGGAGTGTCTGGCATCGAGGCAGACCTGCAGCCCTGGTTCTGTCATTTGGGGATCATGAAACAAGTTATTTCCTCTCTCTGAGCCTGCAAACGTGTCCATTAAGTAGGGACGACAGCCTTAACTGTTCATACCAGCTCTGTTCCAAAAGGGTTTCAGGCTGCTAATAATACCTACTTCACCGAGTGGTGGTCAGAATAAAATAGAATTTTATTAGCTATTTATGACAACTTGTTATGACACAATATCTGTCAAGAGCCCAGCATGGTGCCTGGTTCACAGCAGGCTGGCAGTGAACGGGACTCCCTGCCCCCTCCCGAGACCACTCACAGGTCCTCCAGCGCTCCCCACCCCATGCCCTCCAAGGGTTCCTGTGCCCAGGCTACCACCCTGCTCTGCTAAGGCTCCCAGTGCTCAGCTCTTATTCCTCTCATGACCTGGTACGTTAGGATGGGGGTGGAGAGATGCAGAATGAGATCAAGAAAAAGGAGTTGCAACAATCCTAGCTTCTTCTCATTCCTCAAGCGCACTCCCAGAAAAAGTGCTTAATTAGCCAAAAGCACAGACTTAAAGTGATGTCCCCCACAGAAGAGGTTTACCTCACTTAATTCTACACCTCCTTTCCCAGTAGTAGGGCATAACAGAGGAAACCTTCACCTGCATAGGCATAGGAAATGGCACTGGCCGTCCAGATAAGCAAAACTTCTCTCTTCACTCATACTGTTTTCCTGTTTTGTTTAATTACAAGTTTTAGACAAGCACAATTTTTCTGGAATGCTAGCACTCCAGATTCCACAGCCAGACTGCACGTCCAAGCCAAGACGTGTAACTTCAGCTTTCTCATCTGTAATACTGGGATAGTGGGAGACCTTACCCCCTAAGGTAGCTGTGAGGACGATATGAAATAATCCATGTAAAAGGCTGGAGGGTGCCTGACATATAGTAAGTGCTCTACAATATTTCATTTTTCTCTTGGAGCTAAAATAGACTGTGCTCGCCTTGGCACCTGACCGCCAGTTAGACCACCACTGTTGCTAAGGGAGAACACATTCTAAGGTGCAAATCACGATTTTAGAATGAACTCTCGACAATTTGAGTTGTTACAAAAATAAGAAGTTACCACTGAACTCTTAATTAGCTGGCTGTTAGAAAAAGACTGCCTTTTTTAAATCAATGCCAAAATGGGGGTCACTTACCAACGATAGTGTTGCAACATGCATTATCCTTTTCTTCATCCAATGGGGCTAATGTGATCAATGTTAAAATACATATATGCCTGGGGCACCTGGGTGGCTCAGTCAGTTGAGCGTCCGACTTCGGCTCAGGTCATGATCTCACAGTTCATGGGTTCAAGCCCCGCATCAGGCTCTGTGCTGACCGCTTGCTCAGAGTCTGGAGCCTGTTTCAGATTCTGTGTCTCCTTTCTCTGCCCCTCCCTCACTCACGCTTTGTCTCACTCTATTTCTCAAAAATAAATAAATGTAAAAAAAATTTATTTAAATATATATACATGTAAATATATATATATATATATATATATATATATATATATATATATATGCCTCTCACAGCAAATGTCAAAAGATTCTTAGGTTCAGGGTGTAAGAGAACCTAGCCACCACCCCTAACCCACACCCCAAGACCAACCTCATAGTCTAACTGACCTCAGGGGTCTTCATTCAGAGACTGCTAACAGCTAATCGGCTAAAAGTTAGACACATTTTTCAAGAGACTGCTGGGGTCAGAAAGAAAAACATTTCTTCCACTTACCACAAGGGTCTGAACTTTTGCAGAGGTACGGCTGAGACGCCTGACGCTGGCCTTATCTCAGGTGGGAAGGGTTCTTCTTGCTCAAAAATATCTCCCTCATAATCCCACCAACTGGTTTCACTGCGTCTACAAAATTCTCCTCTGAGAAGTGAATCTTGCATAAAAAAAAAAAAAAATTCTAAAAGGAGATGCTCCATAGTGTAACACCAGTTTTCCCTAGGTGGTGGGATTGGGGGGGGGGGGGGGGGGAGGGGGGTTGGCTTTTCTACTTTTTTGGTTTTTTTAGTCTTTTTACAAAGAACAAGTAAAAGTTAATTTTGATTTTAAAAAGACCTTTCTTAGACGGATTAAATAAATTGTATTTGGTAGGAATTCCCTTTAAAAAGGAAAAAAGCAAACCACAATGAGAGATCACTCCACACTCATTCAAGTGGCTATTTTTTTAAAGGGAAAATAACAAGTGCTGACAAGGACAAGAAGCAACTGGAACCCTCCTACACTGCTGGCAGGAATGTAAAATGGTGCCGCCACTTTGGAAAACAGTCTAGCAGTTCCCCAAAGTTTGACATAAAGTTACTATATGGCCCACAACACCCCACCTAGGTAGGTATATATTTAAGAGAAATGAAAACATATAGCCACATAAAAATTGGTACACAAATGTTCACAGAGCATTATTCATAATGGCCAAAAAGTGGAAACAACCCAAAGTCCATCAGTGGATAAACAGATAAATAAAATGTGGGAGGGGTGCCTGGGTGGCTCAGTTGGTCAAGTGTCTGACTCTTGATTTCAGCTCGGGTCATGATCTCATGGTTGTGGGATCCAGCCCCACATCAGACTCCACACTGGGCATAAAGCCTGCTTAAGATTCTCTCTCTCTCCCTCTCCCTCTGTCCCTCTCCCCAGCTTCTATGCTCACTTACTTTCTCTGTCTCTCTCTCTCATAAAATAAAATAAAATAAAATAAAATAAAATAAAATGCTCATTTACTTTCTCTGTCTCTCTCTCATAAAATAAAATAAAATAAAATAAAATAAAATAATAAAATAAAATAAAATAAAATAATAAAATAAAATAAAATAAAATAAAATGAAACAAAATAAAATGCGGAATGCCCATACAATGGAATATTATTTGACCATAAAAAGCAATGAAGTACTGATATATGCTATACTACACAGATGAACCCTGGAAACATGCTAAGTGAAAGAAGTCACCAAAGGCCACATATTAGATGACTCCTATTTACATAACATGTCTAGGATAGACAAATCTGCAGGGACAGAAAGTAGATCAGTAGTTGTCTGGTGGTGGGGGATGAGGGGAATCTTTGAGAGTTTCTTTGAAAACAGATGATTGCACTTATTTGTGAATATACTAAAAACCACTGCGTTATCCACTTTAAATGGATGAACCATATGATATGTCAATTATATCTTAATAAAGCTGTTCCGCCAAAATGGAAGAAAGCAATCTGAGTAGGATGGGATTGTTGACTTGCATGAGTAGGGACTGCTTTGGGTCAAGTACACATGTGGGAGGTCAGAAGCCCCTGGAGATGGAGAGACTGGAGGGCACCAAAGACAGGATGCCATTTGCACTCAAATGTTCAACCAGCACAGACTGGAAAAACTCATCCCCATCCATGGCACAGGCCTGGGCTTCCTCTCCTATACATCAGCCAATTAGAAACCTAGATTGTTCCCTGCAGCTCACCTTGGGCACTAGAAAACTGCTGGAATGAGAAAGGCAGAGTCAGGAATCAGAAACTGACTCCACCACAATCACACAACACCAGCTAACTTAGTGATTTCCCAAACCCTGTTCATCAGAATCATCCAGGGACTTTGACTCTCTGTTTGTTTTGAAATGTAGATTGCTGGGCCCCCCAACCCAGATATCCTAATTGCATAGGTCTGGGAGACACCTAGGAATCCTGTACCTTTTAAATGTTTCCTCCATGTTTCTGACCATACACCAGGCATAGGAACTTCTGGACTGGATGACAATCCCTCTGAAAATATTTTTGAAGAAAATAAAAATAAACACATTTTTTTAAATTTTAAAAAAGCCTTTAGCTCCCATGCAAAGACAATACATAGAAACTACTTAATAATATGTTTTTTATAATCCCCGGTATTGCTACAAAACAAATTTTTAAAAAGAATAAAAATATTCATGTCTACACAACTTAGCAATTCTCAGTTTAAGCAAGGTATTCCAATAGATTCTTCTAAATTGTTCCTAAAATACTGCTTAAACAACACAGAATTTAAAAGCTGAAGGAGACTTGGGTATCACTCCAACTCTTTCATCATAAACAAGAAGAAATGGCAGCCACAGAGAGCAAGGATCTTTCCCCACCCGGCAAACCGACCCGGGTTAGAACCCCGCCAGGCATGCTCACAGGACAGCCTTCTCTCTGACGTCACAAAGCACTCTGCAAGAAGAGCTAACACTGGGTCTCCAGTTGCAGTAAAATTAGTCTCTGGGGATGTGAAGGAATGGCATTTAAGCAAAAATCCAACACTCAACACTCAAACATTCAAATCCTGGGTGCATTCTACTAAGAAGGAACCTGTAGGTCATAGGACCAGAATCTACAACACACGGGTGACCTAGTACCACAAACCTCAATGAACCAACGAGAAATGATGCTAGAGGATATGGACTTGTGTAGGAGTCTTCTGAGAGGAGAAATTACTAATAGTCCCAGACCCAAAGCTTATACCCACTGTGAACTACACAGGGGCTGGTTAGGGGGCATCACTATAGTTGTTGTTGCCCTTGCAAAGATCTAATCACACTCACTGTCTAAGCTGATGTCACCCCTATACAACTTTTCCAAGGCAGCCACACCGCAGCAAGGAGCCCTCCCCTGAACTCACAAGGATTAGAATACTGGGCTGGGGTTTTCAAGGTTTGTCACAGGCATGATTGTAACACCCCTGTGAAAGCCCTGCTTATCTCTCCCCTGCCTGCCTGCCTGCCTGACCAGGAAACCAGGAAACCAGGAAACTGGATGTGCCCCAGCCAGTGCTCATGTCAGTACACAGGTGGCGAGTGGTATTTTGATTCCTAAGAGTAAGGATAGTTCACTTACAGAAGCGAGGAGACATGGCGTTTGTGTCATTCTTCCTGGTGTTTGAGTGACACTATGACACAATAGAAAGCATCAGATTTCAATCTAAAGACTCAATCTGGGGGCGCCTGGGTGGCGCAGTCGGTTAAGCGTCCGACTTCAGCCAGGTCACGATCTCGCGGTCTGTGAGTTCGAGCCCCGCATCGGGCTCTGGGCTGATGGCTCAGAGCCTGGAGCCTGTTTCTGATTCTGTGTCTTCCTCTCTCTCTGCCCCTCCCCCGTTCATGCTCTGTCTCTGTCTGTCCCAAAAATAAATAAACGTTGAAAAAAAAATTTTTTTTTTAAAAATAAATAAAGACTGAATCTGTGTGCTGATTCTTTTTTTTTTTTTTCCGGCGGGGGGGGGGGTGGGGAGGGGGAAGGGCAGAGACAGAGAGAAAGAGAATCTTAAGCAGGCTGCATGCTCAGTTCTGAGCCTGATGCAGGGCTCGATTCCACAACCCTGAGATCATGACCTGAGATGAAATCAAGAGTCAGACGCTCCACTGACTAAGCCACCCAGGCGCCCCTGATTCATCTTTTGTTCACTCTAGGAATCTGGTCAAATCACTTAACTGCCCCAATTCTTGTTTACTCCCTGTAAGATGGAAGAAACAGTTGCCTTACTTACCTTCCTGACCAGCTGAGCTCAGTTTTGCAAAAATATAAACTGTGCAAATATAAACTTTACATGCATGTAAGTGGTTTCTGTTACTACAGTATTTAGTGATGAGGGAATGGTGATTGCTACCAAAAACCCAAAAATGTCCACCAGACAATAAAAAGAGCCACCATTCACTTTACATCTTCCAAGAGCTTGGCTAAGTTCTTTAAGTTTCTTCCACCCCAAAATCTTCTAAGGAAGGCATATTATTATTCCATTTGCACTGGGCCCGAGAGCCAGCAAGCAGCAGAGCCAGATTTTGAACTTCAGTAGTCCAATGAGCCTGCCAGTTTTTTATTTTTTTAATTCCTCAAATGGATAGACATCAAATGCAAAGCTTAAAATGAACAGTGATGGTGGAACTCTTTTTTATGTTTTGGGGTGTTGGGGGGGGGGGATGTGTGCTTCTTTTTACTGCAGTTTCAAACAGCCATATGAATCACTGTAAGAGGCTGTGTTCCCAGATTCTCTATATCCTCTCTCCATGATGGAGCTAACTCTAGAAAGCCCATGCCGGCCTCTGGGTGCCTGGCACAGCACTGCCTCCCGTTCTCCAATGTTGTGCTTTCACCAAATTGGCAGCTGCTTACCCAGGCCTGCTTGTCAGGAAGGAATGGGCTGCTTGTGTCTAAAGTCATCAGAAGGAACAAGCAGCTTGTCTCTAGAATGGTACTTATACGATCTGTGCAAATTAGGTACAAAGGGAAGAATTTTTGCAAGAGGGAACATCCCCATGTTTTTTAATCCACAGAAATATCTCCTGAGATTCGTCGGGCTTCCTGTCCAAGCAAGAAGCTAAAAGGGAAGAATCAGCTTTCACCCAAAAAAAAAAAGTGATTTGTGAGTCAGCATCTGAGACCACAGTGGGCACACATGCTAGCCACAGTCATTACCCCTCTGCCCCTGGCTAGAGGGGCAAGGACGTTTGTCTTCAGAGGCTCACAGGGGCCTTCAAGTGACCAGATTCAGGAAGATTGCCTCACGGGAAAGCTCCAACATGGACTGAGCCATTGGAGGAAGAAAGGCACATCCCAAAGCCTCCATCCTTCCCGCAATTCTCCTGATCTCAAAGCTTTCTCAGCCATTGCCTGCTTGCGGCAGTTGGCAGTAGCTTGCTGGAAGTCCAAACTCTTTGGTCCTCGGCAAGGCCTCTGAGGTCCCTTTATGAGGCCCTTCGGGAGACAGCCCTGCTCACCAGTGTCTCCTGTCTTCCTTCCCCACCACCACCACCATGCACTGCAGCCTCCTGTCCTGATCACCTGTCACAGCGCCTGGCTCAGGCAGGCACCACAGTGATCAGATGCTGTATCGGTGAGTACTTGTATTTTCCTAAATGAACCAGGTTCTTTTCCCTCTCCAGATCTTAGTTCAAACTACTGTCTCTAACTGAATTGTCTTTCCCATTCCTCTAACTTCCTCTCTATTTACAAGAATCAGCTTTAGAGTTCTGCTCGCTTGGGAAATCCATCATCTTTAACCCTCTCCCTGAGCTGAGTTAGGGACACCAATTACCGAAAAGATCCTGTGTATGATGAAGAAGAAATGAGACTGGGTCTTACTTTAACAAGCACACCTGAATTTACATTCTAAACGAGTGCCGTCCCCTTTAAAGAAGTTATTTAGTCCACTTTAAGAGATTTGAGGGGGTGCTGAGCGGTGCCTGGGTGGCTCAGTCTGACTTCAGCTCAGGTCATGATCTGGAGGTTCATGAGTTCGAGCCCCACTTTGGGCTCTGTGGTGACAGCTCAGAACCTGCTTCAAATTCTGTGTCTCCCTCTCTCTCTGTCCCTCCCCCATTCTCTCTCTCTCTCTCTCTTTCTCTCTCAAAAATAAATAAACATCAGGGGTGCCTGGGTGGCTCAGTCGGTTAAGCGTCCAACTTCAGCTCAGGTCATGATCTCACAGTCCCTGAGTTCAGAGCCCTGCGTCAGGCTCTGTGCTGACAGCTCGGAGCCTGGAGCCTGCTTCAGATTCTGTGCCTCCCCCTCTCTCTGCCCCTCCCCCGCTCACGCTCGGTCTGTCAATAATAAATAAACGTTAAAAAAAGTTTTTTTAATAAATAAACACCAAAAAAACCTTAAGAGATCAGCTGAGTTTCTGGTGTCAGTAAGCCTCTTCAAAGGCTAAGAAATACATTGATTTTCCCAGAACATCATAGCACTAACGATGGCATCACTTCTGTCACTCAAAATTCGGAATGAGTTAAAAAGTCAGGGTCAGGAGGTAACTTGAACATCAACTCAACCCCTCATTTTACAGATGTGGAAACTGAGGTCCAGGGAAAGTTGAGGTCATCCCAGAGATCCAATAGGAAGTTAGTGGCAGAGTTAGACAAAATTTCAGGTTATCTTTAAGCTAGTTACACACTCAAGGCTTTAATATTTTTTCATGTCACACTCAGAAGAAGAAAAAACAACTCGGAAGTAACTTCCTCCCAATATCGGCTTTGAATCATATTCCATGCTTTGATTTGGTGTTTTTTGCTTAGAAATTAAAGAACAATATTATGCTGAAAATTTAAATCAAAGGTAAACTATTGTAAAAGCTCCAGATGGTTTCAATGGACAACATGTTACATCAAAACACGGGGCCACCCCCAGTGAACAAAAGCTAATCCCAAGGTTCCACCAAGTCTATAGTCCAATGTTCTTCACACATCATTAATTCACATATCATTATCTCAATTTTGGCCAGATTTGACCACCACCTTTACTATTGTTTACTTCTTTTCTTTGACTTGCTTTTCTTTAACTCACTTTTTAAAACATAAATATGTAGGGGTGCCTGGGTGGCCCAGTTGGTTGAGCGTCCAACTTTGGCTCAGGTCATGATCTTGCAGTTGGTGAGTTCTGACAGCTCAGAGCCTGGAGCCTGGAGGCAGCTTTGGATTCTGTGTCTCCCTCTCTCCCTGCCCCTCCCCCACTCATTCTCTGTCTCCCTCAAAAATAAACATTAAAAAAAAACCATTAATATCTAATTTAACCTCAACCTAAGAAAAATAAATAATAAAAAATCCAAAAAATCAAGCATGTTGTAAGTTATACTGTTTTCCTAGCACATTTAAGGTAAATTTGTAACTGTTAAAAGAAAAAAAATACTCATGTGCCCCTTAAAATCACCCGTGTACCAGTATGCACATACCATTCTAGAAAACCGTGCTTGTACTCTAGAACAACAGCTGATTCCGTCCAAAGCGAAACTATTTACTAGTATGCTCAATAAGTTTCTCTTTAGTCTCCTGCACGCGCCTATTTTATCTGAAGTGTCAATCAGCAGCAGCAAATGCAGATCCCAAACGAAAGCTTATCTTTACACTAATAGCTTTTCTTATCAACCGCCAGATCACTATGCCTTCCACACATCTGATCTGTCACTTTGTTTGAAATAATCCTCTACCCTAATGTTCTGCACTGACTATTAATAAATTATGAACAAACAGCAAAAATAATTACCCTTTCACCTAGGAAAACACTGGTGACTACGACTTAATGGTCTACCAGTGACATACGGCTTTACCCAGCATAATGGATGCAAATGTGTAACAGGATATGGGTAAGTTATTTTCACACAAGCTGTCACTTGTCACACAAATTACATGGGCTTCTTAGCTGTTTAATTCACAGACTTAAAAAAAACAAATTCCACTCACAATACCTGCATCATTCCTAAGCTCCCGGGGAAACCAGAATCAAGCCACAAAACCACCAAAGAATTCAAGGACATTTTCTGTAGGTAAGACAATGGTGCCTGCGAGTGGTGGAAATAATGTCAGTCAGAATCATCGAAGGATTCAAAAGTCTTAAGAGGAGGAGAAGGAGACCTGAGATTGTGAGCAAAGCCCAAATCCGGATGCCCTGGCAGAGCAGGAATTCATCGAGCTGGCCGAGCCATTTATGGATCTGCCGAGCCTGGACAAGGTGAGGCTGGCGGGGTGTCCCTGGCGCCATACAAAGGCAATGCTAAGGTCGGCTGCTTCGCATCATCAATCTACACTCGACAGAGCCCTCAGGACGGTGCTTTCCACGCACATTCCTGAGGAGCAGTGACTGGGGACCAAAGGCCCAGTAGTCTGTATTGGGGGGGGGGGGGGGGGAAGGGGGTACTGGGGCCTGAAGCTGCAGCTGTTTGGTCAACTTCAGCCCAAGGCTCTGTTACCATTTTAGGAAACTAGCCGATGCTTTGCAAACTGACCTGGTTTTATTCACACCTCTTACATCTTAGAGTTGGCATAGTTTACGGTTTTCCTCCTTATAACAAATAACGATAATAGTAACAATAGCCAGTATCAATCCAGTCCTTAGCATGTGCCAGGCATTGTTCTAAGCGGTCTCCGTGTATTAACACATGTAGGATCACAGGAAGGTTGAGATGGAAGGAGCTTTAGCTATTGTGCTGGAAGGAGCCCTGACAGATGTCAGGAGAAATGAGTACTTTGACACCTATTGTCTGTGAGACTTTGAGTGAGTCCTGTCTCTCCCCAGGCCTCAGTTTTCTCATCTGGTAAGGTGGTCAGAGGGATAAGAGATGAAGAACAGGTTCCTAAAGGAATGCCAACTCTGAGCCAGCTGACCTGTTTGGGGCACTATGTTGAGTGGGATTCTGAGCCTGTGCCGCAAAGAGCCACAATCTGTTGACAACATCTGCTACCACGGGCACAGGGGCAGGGAGCATGAAGCATGTCCTCTATTTGCCATCTCTGACTAAAGCATCTCTGAGGTCCCTTCTTGATCAAGTTGCTTCAATTCATGGTTCGAATCCAACTGTCTCACTAAGTGCAGTCTCCTTATAAATTAAAAAAAAAAGAATTCACTTTGGGACCTGGGTGCTTCATTTCTGTCCTAGAGCATGCAGCCTTTACAAGTAACTTAAGTTCGGTCTCCGTTTACTCATCTACAAAGTAAGCACAGAAATATTTAACCTGCACAGCCATCTTGAGGATTAAATAAAGGTGGGAAGCACACAGCACGGCGTCTGCAATGCAGTTGATGTTCGATGAAGTAGCAGCTACTATTGTTATTTTCATCATCATCACCATCTTCGTTAGTCTATCAACCCCAAGCTGGATTTACAACATTCTTCTGACCCATGATTTGTCATTTAAGGAACATACGCTTACAACAAACACTGATTACCATAATTTTTCTTGAGAAGTAAACTTAAGCTCCTTCCCAAGGAAAAATCATTTAGACATTTTATTATGGAAAAGTCCACAAATACAGAAAAATAGAAGATATTATAATGAACTCCCGTGGACCCATCACTAAGTTTCAAGAATTATCAATTCACGGCTACTCTTGTTGCATCCATATTCCCACCCACTCACCCCTCTTTCAGACAAGCTGTATTTTTTAAGCAGATCCCAGACATTTCATTTGTAAATATTTCAATATCTATCTCTAAACAATAGAAACAATTAGAAACTGTTCATAATTTTAAAAGTATTTGTTACCTGCATGAAATGCCAACAGCAAGGCATAATTAGGAAATTATTTTCTCACATCTCTAATAATATTCCATGAAAGTCACTAACAAGTGTATGTATTAAAAACATAATAATAAGGGGCTGGCTCATGAGGCCACGTGGGAACTGTGGTATGCATGATTTATTATAGCTACACAAAGTGAGTTATTTCATTCTTTTAGATATTTATGACACCGCTAAAACACTGAATACATCAACATCAGAATTAATCATGAATAATATTTAATTAGTGCTTGACAAGGATCAATTTGGCAACTCTTTTTGTTCTTTCTCCTTCCCCCAAATAGAAAAATAGTCATAAACTAAAGTGTTTTATTTTTTCCATCTGCTTCTGGTAAAGCGCATCCCTGAATTGCAAACTTAGTTGAGATCTCCTGAACTTTCATATACCCAGGTAATTAGACTCAGATGCTGTCCAGACTGAGATGATAAATCAAGTCTGTGTATGTAAGCAGAAAACAGACTGCTCACACCAAAGCGGGTGTTGCTGTTTTCTCACGGACCTGCCCACAGAGCAGACAGGCCCCACGTCTGAGCAAAGCAGAAAGAAGCTTCCGTGTAGCTCCCATGTCAATGGACCCCTTCTCTCACCTCTACAGCCCCGAGAAAGCACTGATTATAGGCTGACTTCTTTATTTACAAAAGAAGAAAAATCTCTTGAGACACTCAACCAAAAATTCTGCTCAGAGCTATATTAGTAGGTACAAGGGGGAAGACTGAGGCACACACAGAAGGTACACGACCATGGCATCTTTCCAACCAGATTATTAACATCCAAAGCACTTGGTGGCCCCAAAGAACTTCTGTGGCACCCTGTATACTTCTCAGTCAGGGAGTTTTGTTCTCCTTCAGAGTGATTAGGAGAACTTTCAACCCATTGTTTCGTAACAATATACACATTCATTTACTTTTAACAGAACAGCAATATTTGTTTCCGTTGACTTAATATTTCAAATTGGGGAGCCAAAGTCTCCCGGGTTTTTGAAGATATCTGAAAGAAAGTGTTTAATGTTTGTTTTTAATTGAGGGTAGGGGTGGTGTCATTCTAACAGATCCCCTTTTCTTTATCTCTGACTCATATCAAGTAAAACTAGGGTTGAAATGCCTACTGGAGACAACACCCAGCATCCTAGAAGACTTGGAGAACGGGAACTCAGCTAACACGTGTTAGGTTCCATGTGCCAAGCACAGTACATCTTGTACCTAACTAAAGCCTCACAACAGCCCTGGGGGGACAGGATCTAGTCATCAGCTTATGGAGGAGCACACAAAGGCTCGTGTGGTATATGAGGTTCCAGAGTTGATGAGCTAATACCTACGAGTTAGGAGTCTGAACTCGGGCCTTTCTGACCCCATAGTCCAGATCTACACCATACAAACTGATCCCCTAAGATGGCTCTTCCATCTTCACAATTATAAAAACTGAGCGCTATATGCTGCTAAGTGCTTTATATGAACCACCTCATTTATTCCTCACCCGTGTCATTGTTATTACCATATTACAGGTGAAAAAGTAAGGCTTAAAAAGGACATGTAAAGTGCCCACCATCACACAGGAAACTCAACTGACTGCAGGGCTCTTTCTCTTAACATTTTGCTACGCCTACCTTAAAGGCAAACTGGGCCACAATATTGATATTTTTAATTTTTTTAATGTTCATTTATTTTTGAGAAAGAGAGAGGGGGGAGAGGTAGAGAGAGAGGGTGACACAGAATACAAAGTGGGCTCCAGGCTCTGAGCTGTCAGCACGGAGCCTGATGCAGGGCTCGAACTCACGATCTGCAAGATCATAACCTGAACTGAAGTCGGACGTTAACCAACTGAGCCACCCAGCCACCCCCAATGATTTATGAGAGGTATGATACTTTGAAGTTCTGAGTTCCCATAGATTTGTAAATACTGCTGACTGCCTGGGCAGGTGCTCAATGAATTTCACACTGTGTAAGAACATAAAAAAGTAAGAATTCTAAGCCCTCCAACAGACAGACACACATGGACACACACATGCATACACACACACGTACACGCACAGCATGTAGACACAAACAAAAATAGGTACAAACTAACAGTTGAATGATTTTCACAAGGGGGAAGAATAGTAAGAACTAGCCAGAGTTTATCATAAAAAAGCCAGGCTCTTACAAGATATGACTGAAATAAAAATTCTATCTGGTTCTACCCTCCCTGTGCCAGATGCTGAATTTCCCTCCTCCATTGCTTGGGTGATGAGGTCAGTGGATCGCGTTTCTGCTCCACTGACTTTTCCACACGCAACCTGATAGCTTCTGGAAACAAACCAATGATTGCGAGATCATTAAAGTATGTTATTTTAATTAAAGGAGGGTCCTATGTAGGGGGTGGGGGTGGGTAGTAAACTTGTTAGTGGTCAACCCAAGCACCAGGTGAGAATCTACTCACCGTGGCCAGTCTCACCATCCCTTCTTCCCAGTTGGCCTCCACATCACAGCCTGACTGGACCCAATTCTGCTCTGCACCCCCATCAAACTGAGGCAGCCCACCTAGGACCTCACATGTGATATTTTCCAGATAAGCCTTAAGAGATGAAAAGTTAGTACATTAAAGCAGTAATCACCACAAGAGCTAAGAGAGAGGCTTGAAATTCAATAGGGCTTTGAAAAAGCAAAGAAAAAAGAATGAAAGTCTAGGCTGCCAAAAAAATAAATTGGCATTGTTGTAAAATTGTGTTGCACAGCGAGAATACAAATATTATTCATGTTAAGGAAAGGGCTGACCTAAGATGTGATTTATTGGCTCTTCAAATACGGTACAGGAAGTAAACGGAAAAATTAGGGTGCAAGGTCACCGAGTAGGCAAGAGTCAACTTAAGGGTAAAGTTAAAAACTTTAGGAAGAGAGCACACAGTTCAGCTTGCCATATAAATTAAAATCTGTCCTTACTTTGAAGAAATGGGAGAAAATTGAATTTTAAGGTGGGTATGTTACTAAAGGCGTTTTCTTCTCAACATGCAAGAAAACAGGAATACTTGTTAGAGGGTAAGAAATGCCAAAGAGCTATTTCATAAAGAAACAGACAGGAGGTTGCTGCCATCCAAGAATCAACCCTGTTATCAGTCAGTAATGTAAACAAACAAGGGCCACAAGTAAAAGGGCTTTAGAGGCACTATCCTGAGCAAGAACAAGGAATACAAACCGAGTTTTGTTTTTAGGGATGTGTTGCTTCATTCTTTTATTAAAATAGTCTAAACTTGTTTGGACAGTTCCTAAACTTGTCAGTGGCCAGGGAGTGACAATTGAAACAGAAAGGAGTTTTCGACTGTGGAGCTTCAGGGATTCTGTTCTCTGGAGTCATCTTGCTCGCTCTCTCTCTCTCTGGCCATTCTGTTTCAAATAGAATCAGCATTAAGTGTTGTCTTTTTTGTTGTTGTTGTTGTTGTTGTTGTTGTTGTTGTTGTTGTTAAGACAATGTGAATGTTTCCCAAAGAACCACTAGAGGGCAGAGCTTTGTGATGCTCCGAAATTAATAACTGCTAAACCTGCCCAGATCTCCTACTCCCCCTTCCCCGGCATTCCCCCTGATAGAAGAAAACTAGAGGTATGTATGGCAGGGCAGAGCTCAAGTAGAGCTTGATACAGAGCAGTCCAGAAGGGGGCGCTCCAAGCTGAAAGGGATCTAGGTGGAGCCAAGGCTCAGAGACACCCACCCAATCTGCCCCACATCCTCCAGTCTTTCTTAAACAAACCACACACTCCCCTCATGCGCCTGAAGCTACTTTCACTGCAGTCCTTCCCTTGACCAAGCCCCTGATGTTCAGGTTACTATGATTTCATCGGCACAGAAAATACTGAGTGAGGGGCACCTGGCTATCTCAGTTGGTAGAGCATGAGACTCTTGGTCTCAAGGTCAGGAGTTTAACCCCACAGCAGTGTGGAGCCTACTTTAAAAACTAAATAAATACTGGGGCGCTGAGTGGCTCAGTCAGTTAAGCGTCAGACTCTTGATTTCGGCTCAGGTCATGATCTCACGGTTCTTGAGTTCCAGCCCCACATTGTGGAGCCACTTGGGATTATCTCTCTCCCTTTCTCTCTGCCCCTCCCCCATGTGGTGTGCATGGTGTCTTCCTCTCTCTCTCTCTCTCTCTCTCTCTCTCTCTCTCTCAAAATAAACAAATAAACTATAAATAAATAAATACATCCATACATACATATATATTGGGTGAAAAGGCCAAAAAATCAGAAAAATCAACTCTGGGCCTAAAGCATCCCTTATTTTCAGCCCCCATTTAAAACTCTGTCTTCTGTTGGGCTGTTAGCCTGCAGCAACCAGAGTCAAAGTTGGAGGGAACATCCTTAGAGCTGCTGTGATGTAGAGAAAAGGGGCCAGGAGAAATCCCCGGAGCAACTCTGAATCGGTGCAAGGCCACCACGGAGGGCTCCCACAAAACCTGGTCCCCTTGGCCTCTAAGACGCCTTCTCAGGCTGGAAGACACAGGAATGTTTTCATGGTGCCCCAAGTCCCTTCACGGCCCCTGTCCCCTGCCTGAGGACCTGAACACAAAGGCTAGAGCTAATTACATCATCATCGCCCACCCCTACAGTAAGGGCCCTCGTTAACCCATATCCAGTGTGTCTAACAGAGAGAAATCTGATCTCAGCTAAGGGTGTGGGAAGAGGCAATGGGAATTTTCTTTCTTTCCAACTCTGAGTTAGAGTTCCATTAATAATTGCTGCCATTATGAAAGCAGGTACCTGGGCAACTTGTTAACTGTCTTAGTAAGGAAAGAGCTCCAAAGGAAAAAGCGTGGACTTTAAGGCTATGCTAGGGCTCTGGAATTATCAGTGGATTTCAACAGTAATTCAGGGCAGGCTCTTCTGCTTGCTAGCCATTACCCCCATGCCCTACCCTCAACACACACACACACACACACACACACACACACACACACACACACACACACGGAGAACTCTCAGAGCTTTCCATCAGGGCGGAATAAGCCTTGAAATCCACCCACTCCTGGCTCTGGTGCTTACTACCTGTATGACCCTGGGCAAATCAGTGAGACTATCAAAAATCTACTTCGGTAGGAAGGCTGTGAAGATCAATGAGAAAATACATGTAGAAAAGGACTTAAAAACTCAAAAGTACAATCATAACCATCCCTCCCCCATTGTACACATAAAAGCAGCCCCCCCAGGGAAAGGATACACCGTAGGCTGTTTTGTTAAGTGGCCACCTGGTGAGGGAACTGAAATAAGCTTTTTTTTACAAAAATGATATTTGTTACTCCTCATAGTCTAACCGAAATCTGGGTTTAATGACCAATAACCAAACCATGTCCAAGCTCAAACTGCACATTTTCCTCTTTGCTGCCTTCAACAGACATTAACACCAACCCTGGTCTAATGCTGGCTGGTTTTTATTTTTGTTGCTGTTACTGTTTTAGGCCACGTTCCCTGTTGGGATCTGCCAAGACAGAGTAAAGCCCTGGTGACCCCGTAGGGAGTGACCACAGGGCACTGGTTCGCTTCTGGTGGCTGAGAGTGCACCCCGTGGGGAGACGTCAGCAGGTTAGGCCACCACATGGCCAGGAAGGTGCAGGGCTGCATGAGCACAGCAGCTAACACTGGATAAACACACCATCAGTGCTCAGATGTAATACCTAACACGGAGCAAAGAGAGTCTTCAGAAAGAGCCCAGGGTAGTACTAGGTTTATTTAAGATTTCCCTTCAGGGCCATCCTTATAATAATGCAGGCAGCGGTTTCTGTAAAAGCCGGATTAGATCATCCTACCCTGCCTTTTAGAAGTTTCCACAACAGATGGAGGGACACAGCCTTAGAGGAAAGCCCGGCTCACATCCGTCTGCGTTCATTATTGGCTCTGTTCTCTGAAATGCTATATGTTATCTTGAGCCTGTTTGTTTTTATCTGTCAGAGTGGTTTATTGTTAGGGAAATGTGGTGTCAGCTGTCTCTTCCCCACCATCAAAGCCGCTTCATTAAAGTTAATAGTGTTTGACTTGCAGAGATCTCTTACCGAGGTAACCCAAGAAAGCCCCTGCTGGCTGTTATTTTTCTGGCAATAAAGGCACCAAACAGACGCAATAACTGCATGAATCTTTTAGGAAGAAGAAGAAATAAAAACCTACTGCATGACTCTATCTAGTAGCTGCTTAGTAAATGCACCCTGAATTCATGACGCTAATGCCACTCTTCGGTTTGGGACAGGGTAAAGACCTGAATGACCTGTGTCCTGAATCTGCCACACAAGGCTCTGTGGCCTGTGGCTTACCACTTCCCCCAATACAAACTTCAATTTATTAATCTCAGAAGTAAGAGGCGTAGAGTATAAGGAAGCTTTGTCTTTAAATTGGAGAAGCCTTTGGACAAAAGTAATGTTGCAATGAAGCCTCATGTACAAAGCAGATAAAAGCAAACTTTTTCTAGCTAAGGGGGAGAAACCAGAAGTCCCACCCTCTCAGTATATCTACCTCCCTCCATACCCCCTTCATCTAAACCCATCCTCATCCCTCCCCCAGGGGTCCTGAGCAACCTCTGTAGGCTGCCACCCCCACCGCAGACTTCCTAGGACGTCATCTGAAATCCACTAGCCTAGAAGGACTTATCTTTAAGGTCTTGTCTGCTCAGAGTCTGGATTCTGTGATTAAGTAACTGGAGTCAGACCACACAAGGACAGTTTCTAATTAATGTCATACCTTCATGAAAGAGCCTCTGCTCAGTGCCGCACAACATGGAACAGTTTGGGTTTGGCTTCATGTTCTGTCTCTCTACCTTGTGATCACTGCTTTCTATTGTGTGCTGTCAAGCCTCCCTTCCCCATTGGAGTGGTGGGTCTCCAGCAAGTTCCATCACCTCTGGGTCACTGTCACTTATTGCTAGTTAGTTCAGCTTCAAATGTCAACGTGACTCAATTTGACCCTCCTCACCTGCCTCCCCTGCAGGGCAGGCTGCATCTGGGAGTGTGACTCTTCAGCGTGCTTCCTCGCCCAATGGGCCACCCTCTTCTTTGGCCAGAAAACCAGCAAGAGAGCCGCACCCAACAGCCCTGCTCCATAGTGTACACCTGACCACAGTAAACTCGGGGATCCTTGCCACATCAACCAGTGCCACATCAACCCGGCAGTGAGCCCCACAGCATCACCCCATCCTTCTCCAGTCCTCTCCTCTGCTCATTAAGCCAGGGGACACATCTGCAAGGCTGCTACCCAAGCAGGAGTCCAATAGGGAAGCTAATGCCAGTTTCCCCTTCTTGCAAGCAAGAAGGAGTTTCTCCCTTCATTTAATTTGTTGAAGCAATTACCCCCCAGCCTCTGCCTCTCCCTTGCATAAAGGGGAGAAAATTATGAACACCACTGCGCCAAAAGACTACAGCCAAGAAGACTCTCTCTCTCCCTTCGCGCCCCCCCCCCGCCCCATAACCTCCATAAAAGGCCCTCAGGATGACAGAAAAGGCTTGGGTCAATGACCAGAGGTAGGAGGACCAAGAAGGCTGCCCCACAGTAGGGGAGAGGAGAAGGGAGGGAATGGAGGGAAGGGCGGGGGCACGTTGTCATTGGCTTTCTTTAAAATGTTGCGTTTGCAACTACAGTTCTAGTTGCCAAATCCAATACCACGGAAAGAAATCCCACAAAACATCCTGTACACATGTAATACTAGGATATCTACCAGACTATATTTGTATTTATACATGTGGTTCAGACTTGGATGGGTACCAGCACGGTGCACCTGTGTAAAACTCTAAGGAATCCCAAACCACACATTTAGTTTTATTTTTTTGGCCCAAGTCTCTGAAGGAGAAAATAAAACTAGAGCAAAGAAAATCCATCCATCCTTCCTTCCTTCCTTCCTTCCTTCCTTCCTTCCTTCCTTCCTTCAAATCTGGTGTAACTCTTTCCTTACACCAGACAGGTGCTAGGCACTTGAGTGAGGCAAAGGCAAATAAGACACATTCTCTGGGGGTGCCTGGGTGGCTCAGCCGGTTAAGCATCCCACTCATGATCTCGGCTCAGGTCATGATCTCACAGTTTGTGAGTTCGAGACCCACATCGGGCTCTGCACTATCCTGCTTGAAATTCTGTCTCCCTTTTTCTCTGCCCCTCCCCTACTTGCTCTCTATCTCTCTCTGTGTGTGTCTCTCTCTCTCAAAATAAATAAATATTAAAAACAAAAAAACAAAAAAACATGTTCTCTGCCTGGCCATGGTTACTCAAAACCACAGAAATAATTCCACTTGTATAACACTTTAGCATTACTTTTCCAGAGGCTTTTATACCTAATAGCTCATTAGGATCTTCACATTAACCATAAGATAGCTTTGGTAGATATAATCACTGTTTTACAATGGAGAAAATAGAAACACAGCAAGGTTAAGTGACCTGTCTAGCCCCAAAGCTAGTTAAGTGCATCTGACTTCCAGTCTCAGGTTCTTTCTGTTTGACCAAACTCTACCCAAACATATCCTGTGATTTCCTTACAACTAACACTACAATGACTATATATTCCAGATTTTCCAGGGTCCTTTCGATGTTAAATATTCTGTTCCTTTGTCTTCCAATTTTTGCCTGTCAGACCTCTTAAACTAGTTTTGAAAATATAGTCACTTATACCAATTTTAGGGTTGAAAAATATAGCTATCGTGGGCTCTTTTTAGTTTAAATGGATTGAAGTTAGATTTAGACTTGATAGCATTAAGGCTATGCAAGAGTCACAGTTTTTCAATCAAATCATCCTTTGGTGTAGAAAATTATTTCACTACACACATTATTTAAGCTATTCTGAAAACTACTCTGACATTCTTTTTATTAATCTTTTTCCTGTTTCAAATCCTTCCATCAGGCGTTTCTGTCAGGCTTCTGAAGGGTCCCATATGCACACTTCCAGTGCAGAAATGTGTTCTTTTTTGGTTCACTGGAATCTTTCAGAATGTCTGGTACTGAAACAGATTGGCTTTAATTAAAAGGCTATGATTTCTGTGAATTCCCATTAAGCTAGTGAAAGAAATCTGCATTTAAAAAATACAGTTAACACATTAAGACACAGTTGTACTGAAAAATGGTTCATGTTTTAAAACTACTTAAGCAGATGAAACTAAACTGCCTGTAATAAAAATATGCTCATTTTTAGTAAAATCCCTCACTTCTAAATAGAGGAGTTAGTTTAGTACATATGTGCCCAATTAGCCATAAAAACTCAACTAGACACGAACCATGCAATCCACCAATCTGCCTGTTGATGTTAAAACATAGATCCTATTAACAGGAATGTAATTTAAATGGTTAAAAAGTGATAAAGTGCATAACTATAATCTGATAGGGTCTGAAATATGATACTGCTATATACTGATGACAAGTCAGTTTTGAATTATGACTCCAGCAAAGTTTGAAATAGCTCAAGCATGTTAATTAGTGATCCACAAATTTAAGAACTGCATTATATTATGTTATACGGTATATTCAGTCAAAGCTCTTTGCCACGAGCAAAAGCATAACCTCTAACATTCAGAGAGAAAAGCCATGTAAATCTTTTTGAATTCTAGGTCCTGGAGACCGTAGAAACACCTGACATAACTTTCCCTCACTCAACTTACTTATCCTTAAAATGTGACATAATTCAAGATAGCTTCTCAAGGAACAGTATTTCAGAGGACCCATGAAGTTCAGAGAAGTTCACTAGTTACCGGGGAAATGCACAAAGAGCAATCAATATAATCACTTCTTTCCACATCAGTGACCCTCAGACTATGTAGGGACACTCCCACATAAGCAGGGGAAAGCTGGTGATAACCAAGAACTGGGAGGAAGATATCTGAATCGTTTATTATTAGCTTTATTAGAGATAAATGTGAGCTGATGTACCTTACTTTTTATTAAAACACCCTATACATTTATGGGATGGGCTTGAGCCCACCAAGAAGATCCTGATGGCTCACCAATGAATGGGTGACCTTGTTTGAGAATCACTGAACTAGGTGCTTATAACATTAAAGGCTGGATTTCTTTGATAAACATTTATAAATAAAATAAAATAGATTATTTTGGAAGACAAGCTAAACTCCCATCATCTAATTTAATTCTCTCATATCTTTTTGAAGTTTATTTATTTTGAGAAAAAGAGAAAGTGAGTGCGGGAGGGACACAGAGAGCAGGAGGGAGAGAATCCCAAGCAGGCTCTGTGCCTGAACCCCATGCAGTGCTTGAACCCACAAACCATGAGATCATGGCCTGAGCCAAAACCAAGAGTTGGACGCTTAACTGACTGAGCCACCCAGGCTCCCCAAATGTCTCATCTTTTTAATTGGCCACAAAGCAGTTGCACTGCAGTCCCTTGATCATGCAATTCCAGTTATCTCCCATCCTTAGAATCAGCTCCTCAGGTCTAATCCAGCCCTTGTTTGCTCTGCTTCAGCAAATTCCCTCTGTTTTAATATTCACTGGAAAAAACCATTCTCGAAATACCATGCCACCATCACAAATTTAGATAATGGCTAGAAATAGTATGCCCTGCCAGAGGACCTGGGCCCTGTCAAAATTGCCAGATGAGATGCGGAATAATGTTCTAGCCGGTGTCCCTAAAATAACAAGTTTCTTGGAGGAAAGGGAGGAAATGAGTCAGCAAACACTGGTAAATCAATCTATTTAGCTCATGTATGAACATTGGGTAGGAAGACCTCCATTCAGAGTTCACGAAAGTTACCGTGGCTTTATATCAGTAATAAACCTGTGAAATTCAAGAAAGAGATCCTCTCATTGCTGCCTTCCTAACTAAGGTTTTCATTTCTCCTTTCCATTTGCTGCTGCACCTCTCTAGAGTGGCACTGTATCTTGCCTGGACTATTGCAGTAGCCTCTTGGCTGGCCACTCCACCATGAGCCTCTCATCTTTCATGCTGCTGAAAAAGTGAATCTTCTAAAAGCCCCCCTCTGATAAAATTACTCTCCTGATCAAAACTCTTGAATCATTGGTTACCAATGCCTGTCAACAGAATTAAGGTCACATTCCTTAGCCTGGGATTCAAGGCACTAGCCTCTTTTCAATGTTGTTTCCCACTTCACTCCAGGCAATCTGCAAGGCCTAGTCCTCTCTGTACAGACTCTCCTGCATTTGTTCCTGCGGCTCCCCCACATAGTGTACTAACCCCTGCCCCATTCCATCTCCTTGTAACCCCTCTGAGTTGAAATCTTTCCCATGTGTAAAGCCTAAAAGAGAGAAATTCCATCTTTGCTATAAAAAGTGCAAAGAGCCGTGCCTGGCTTAAAAACTCAGTAAATGTTTTCTGTTATTATTGTTGTTGCTGCTGCCATCGTGTGCCATGAAGTCTTTAATCTTCACGGATGGACTAACCCCTTGCTCCTAAGGGGGTTTTAAATGTAGCTCTCCTATGATATACCTAATTACTTTTTATGTCCTCCCATAGTTACTTAATTATACATTTCATCTCCTCTTATGGACTGTGAGCTTCTAAAACAGATCTTATTTCATTCACCTTTGTATCTTCCATGTCAGAATACAAGGCCTACACACAACTCTTCGAAGAAAAATGTTAAATATCGTATCATGCCACAAGGGGGCATGGTTGAGCTACTCAACCATCAGTTGAGTTACCAGTCAGTAATAAATTAGGTTTTAGAATTGAGAGGCTTTTTTCTCTTGAAAGTCTATTTGTAAATCTGTTTAAAGTAAATATGTACGCATTAAGTATGATTACAAATCTATTCATGTTGACAGGGAAAGATAGCTATGATATAGTGAATTTTAAAAAGAAATAAGCAAAATAGAATATATATGATCCAATTTTTTATATAACATCTAATCTTAAATATATGTGAGAGAAATAAAAGTCAGGAAGAATACTCACCAAAATGTTAATAGCTGTTATCTCTGGGGTGGGAGGAGAACAGAGAATGGGAATATGGAGGTCTTATTTTCTATTCTGTATCTTTCTGGATTTTTAAAATAACCAATAATACATATTAATTTTATAATCAAAAATACATAAATAAAGCCATTTACTTTAGGAAATCTCAAAGCAAAGTGTTTATTTTATTTCTCTTGTTACCTCATCTCCAGTCCCATACTTGACATATTTAAAAGTAAATACTTCGGGAATTTTCTGATAAATTACAGCAAAGAATCCCAAACTCTCGTGGTACAAGGTGCCCTTAGCGTCTCAGTAATTCTTTATGGCACCCCTTGGATGAAAGAAATACTTAACAGTTCCATTTAATAAGTGTTAAAGTCCAAACAATTTACTAATAAGTATTTATGTCCTAACAGTTGAGTGGCCATTTGAAAGAATAACACACGTAAATTGAAGAAAAAGCAGATTTTCTTTCTTAAATGGTCACTTCTTAATGGATGGTGTATACCTATTGGGCACTGTGTGACTTCTTACACTTTGGAATCAGATTGGAAACTGCGGCTCTCATCTCCTAGTCTACATTGATTTTCATTAGGCACTCAGTTTTTATCACAGCTGCACCAAAAACCCAGCTTCACAAAGATATGACACCATTGGAAGGAACGTAGCACAATCTCATGTTAAAACTATGAACACCTCGAGCAAGTAGTTCTAGGGCATCCCACAAATGTCAAGTACAGTTGTGTTTCCCTTAAAAACTTAATATATCTCATGGCACCCTGTAAGTTTACTGCAGCACCCCAAGGCATCAAGGCATACAATGCGGGAACCAGTAAATTCAAAAGATAAAACTGATTCCCTATAAGGCTGGCAGAGGAGGAGAAACTCATTAAACTAGACTTGAAATTATTCCAAACTAATAACTCAGTCAAAACTATTTTGTTTTCTCTAAATCTAAGTCCTCAGGGAAGGAGAAAGGGTGGTGTGGGAAGCTGGGCTGAGCTCTGGACTCTGGTGGTCTCTCCCTGTCTCCACATTGCACCAAAGTCCTCTGCTAATGTTGCCCCTACTCAAAACTAAGAACCAATAGCGGCCTCCAAAGCAGCATGTTCCTGGGCAACAGCTAAATTCTTGACCATGGTGTCTAGGCCTGGATGTCAAGCCAACCTACTACTCCCTGCTCCCTCCCCACCACCACCCCCTACCCCTAAAGCTTTAGGCTTTGCAAGGATGTAGGAAAGCACAGCAAAGCCCCAATACTTACCTCTCAACTGCAGAGTTAGCGCCCGTCCATCCCCGGTGGGCTCCTGGGACCAAGCCAAGCCCCCCAGTCAAGTACAGAACTGTTGCTATCCAAATCCACTTGAAGTCTGGGTTAGAGAGTATTTTTTTCTCTAAAGTTTAATGAACTCAATTTCACATCTTGGTTTAGTGAGATGGTTTGTCATTTTCTATTATCAACTCAAACATAACTAAAACAAACTTGAAAGGCATCTCCAACTTGTATGGAAATCCCATGCAGGGACTACTTTAAGAACTGAATCAAGATCACAGAGAAGTGGAAACAACACAAAGGTCCATAGGCACATAAATGGATAAAAAAGTATGGTCTGTCCATACAATGGCATATTATTTAGCCTTAAAAGGAAAAGAAATTCTGACCCATGCTACAGTGTGGATGAATTTTGAAGACATTATGCTAAGTGAAGTAAGCTAGCCACATAAAAATGTATGATTCCACTTATATGAGGCTCCTAGAGTAGTCAAATTCATAAAGAGAAAATAGAATGGTGGGCACCAGGGGTGGGTGGGGAGTGAGGAATATGGAGTCACTGTTTAGTGAGTATGGGGTTTCAGTTTGGGGAGTTGGAAAAGTTCTGGAGACGGATGGTGGTAATAGCTGCTCAATAATGTGAACATGCTGCACGCCACTGAATTGTATACTTAAAAGCTGAAATGCTAACTTTTACATTATGTATATAATTTCATTTTTTTTTAATCACAGCAATGACTTTCCAGTAAGGGAAGTCTTTGATTTAACTGGAATCATGTCCTTCAATGTCACTTGGAACAGCTTGCAGCAGACCTCGACATGAGTCAATTCGGATGATCTGGTATAAAATGCCTACATGATGTCTCAAAACCCAAGGACCTGTTCCAAAGGAAACCATGTACAAGCAAGAGCTGTAGCAGAGCACCAATAACAGAAAAGAGCTTCCACCTCCTCCAAGCCTTCAGAAGGAAGAGCAAAGTATTCCCAAGAAAATTCAAAATTTCCCCACGATTTCCCAACCTTACAGGCAGGAGTGTGAAATTCTCATTCCTTTTTCCTTCAAAGCTTATAATACACTTTCCCTATGCTATAAATTAGAGGCATGATGAAATAGGACCTACAAAAACTGCTTGAAGAGATAGGCAAATGCAAACTCACCTGGGTTCCAGAACACAGTGTCCTTCCTGGATGATGTTTCCTTGCTGTAATGTAGGACTAGGGTTGTTAAAGGTCCAAGGCACTAGGCTTGCTTCTTACTTGAAGTTTAGGGAGGAGGAGAGGGGGTTTCTGTGGACAACCTGGGAAATGCCGTATGATACATTCTCTCTAAAGGCTCAGAGAAGTCCTATAGAAATTTGAATTCCTCAGATCTTCACCCATTCATCATTTTTAAAATATGCCCAGCTCCTCCCCCTCTTGACTTCTCTATTTTGTAAGTGGCATCCAATCTCAAATGGTTAGTCTTTTTTTACCTCTCCTTCTGTCCACACATTCCATCAGTCATCAAACTATAAATTTAGCTCCAGCCATACCTCTTCCATCACCCTTTTTTTCCTTGTCCCCTGCCATCATACTAGTTTAAATCCTTATGACTATCCCAATAGCCTACTCCCTGGTCTTCATATCTCTGTTTTCTTTCCTCTTAACAGCAAGTATCAGAAGAATGTTCCAGATCACAGTACTGAGCCTATCACAACTATGCTTAGAAACCTTCGGTGGCTCCCCATTACCTACCCCTTAGTCTGGCATGTGAAATTCTTCCAACCTGCCCTCCTATAGGCATCCCCACTACAGAGAACCTATCACTATAGTCAACTATTTTCCATTCCCTGAATGGACCTCAAGGTTTGCTATCACACCCTGCCTCCCTCCACTGCCATTTGTTCATCCTCAATCAGGTTTGAGCCTCCCTCCTTTCCCCCTTGTCTTTTCCAACTTTGAAGTTCAGCTCAAATGCTGAGACTTTGTGAAATCACTGACATTTTCCTTGAATTCTCCCAAACACTTTGATTATAGGAATCTCATAGTTCATAATACACTCAGCTTGGTATAGTATCATAAGTTCCAAAATGGTCAATAGTACAGTTGACCCTTGAGCAACACAGGAGTTAGGGGTTCCAACCTGTGAAGTCAAAATTCCATGTAAGCTTTACTGATAACATACAAACACCAGATTTTGTCAATGAACACATATTTTGTATGTTATGTTACATATATATATATATATATACACACACACACATATATATATATTATATACTGTGTTCTTATAGTAAAGCAAGTAGAGAGAAAACATTATTAAAGAAGGGAAAATACATTTACAGTTCTGTATTATATTTACCGAAAAATATCCACATATATGTGAACCCACACAGTTCAAACCCCTATAGTTCAAAAGTCAACTATATATTAATGTATTACATATTGAAGGACTACAAACAACTTTGAATATCAAACTGTTCTATCATCTCTTAGTGTTCCTAAGTGCATAACACAATGCTTCATACATAAAAGCATTTTAAAAATGTTGAATAACAATTTAACACACACCATCAAATTCCTAAACCTCAGTTATACCCTTAAGCCAGTGATAGTCAATTTTCTTTTTTTCTTTCTTGCATCCCAGACCTTTTTTCTAATGAAATCTTAGATGGAATCCCAATATATGTTTTATAAAGATTTTGTATGTGCTCTATATACAGAGTAAAGCACATATAAGTGACATCTCATTTTGTATACATTTATTTTAAATTAAAATGTATAACATTTCTTATTATTAAGTGAACTATGAGAATAGGAGGCTGTTTCAATGAATATAAAATTTGAAGTAGAGGGTCAGGAGTGGCCATTTGCAGTCAGCTATTTCTGTATCCAGCTTATTTCTGTATTTTGACTTGGTTTCACATGACTGAAAATTCTGACAGCTAAGTCTCAGTGTGCAAGTTTATGTGAGTGGACATAGGCAGAGTAATGAATTCCATTTTTTTAAAGCTCTGATACAACCTGCTATATCTGTGACACGTTAAGAAAGCCATACACAGGAACTAAGAACCCAGACTCTGATTTAAATCCTGGCTTTCCTATTTAACAGTGTAGACTTGAGGCACCTGGGTGGCTCTGTCAGTTAAGCATCTGACTTCAGCTCAGGTCATGATCTCACAGTTCATGGGTTTGAGGCCCACATTGGGCTCTATGCTGATGGCTCAGAGCCTGGAGCCTGCTTTGGATCCTGTACCTACCCCTCTCTCTCCCTCTCCCACTTGTGCTCTCTCTCTCTCTCTCTCTCTCTCTCTCAAAAACAGAAATAAATATTAAAAAAAAAAAATTTAACGGTGCAGACCTTAAGCAAGTTATTCAGCCTCAGTTTCTGGATCTACAAACTGGAAATAATATAGTTCTTCCCTCATAAGGTTGTTCAAGAATAAGATAGGTTGTACAAATTAATGCTGCAATAGCCTTCAGTGTGTTAAAATGCAGTACAGGATACACTGAATTTTTAATGTTTTATATATTGAACAGTTATTAAAGCATTTATATGTGTAAAGTATAAAGAATAGCAGTATAACAAAACCTATGTACCCACCCAGGTTAAGAAAATGACAATTACAATTTATATGCCCCTCCCTGATTCCATTCCTTGTCCATTCCCCATGAGGGAACTGTTACTTCTCCGTATTTTATCTTTAATTTTTGTTTAGCACTAACCCTATTGCTATGCACCAGGTTCTGTTCTATGTACTTTCCAAAACGTCCACATCTCGACCTCCCAACAGCCCCACGAAGTGGAGAACATTATTATCTGCATCCTGCAGATGCGAAGCGTGGCACAGGGAAGTATGATGGTGTGCTCACAGTTTGATAAGTGGAGCTGCCAGGATTTGAACCCAGGCAGTGAGCCTCCAGAGTCTACATTCTTGGACACACTCAGGCTTGAAACACAGCGCTAAGGGCATTCTCATCCTTCGTACTTGAACAAACACTTACTGAACACCCACCATGTACCAGGCACCATGCTCAGCACTGAGGAACTTAAGAAGCTTCTCGCTCTGGCACCCGACAGTTCCCAGAACATTGGTTCCTCCCACAGCTGCGGGTTCGGGCTCTGCCCATTCAACATGCAGGCCCTTGCTAGGCAGCCTGCAAGCCCCTGGGAGCCGCATGGGGCCTTGAGGAAAGGCAAGCAGGCCCAGCCACTTCACCTTGGTGTTGGCCTGGTGGTTCTCTACAACAATCAATCCCCAAGGAACCACGGGAAATTCCGAACTTTCTGCCCCCGCTCCCAGCCTCTTCCTCATCCAGGCTTCCTCTGAGAAGTGAACCACGTAGGAATCTGCAGGAATCCACGGCCTTTGCCAGCAAGCAGGCCAGTTGCAGCCTTGTAGCCCAGCCCACAAGGAAAGACCTCTGCTTTAGCACATGTCACCCCCCTAATTATTCCCTGTGCCTGGAGTCCAACAATAACAGAGCATCTTTCATGAGCAGCTCCCACCACGAACCTTGGAGCCTCATGCGTACAGCCAAGCACTGGGAAGTGCTAAAGGGTCAGGGGGGTTGTGCGGCCAGCAGTCCCAGGCCTCTGGGGGAGAATCCCAGCCACTCTCCAGTCCAAAATCCAGCCCCAGAAAAACTGCCTGAGGCCCCATCTGCCTCCAGGGCCCACTTCCTGGGGCTGGCCTGGGTCACTGTGGGTGGGGCCCCAAGAAGGGCCAGCAGATCAGAAAGCAGCTGCACCCAAGTCACCAAGGGGAAAAAGGGGTGGGGAACAGGAGACTAAAGATGTTTCCTCCAGGGTCACATTTCAGCAAGTGCTCCCAAGGCTACACTATACCACTAAGATTGGGTTTTCAGTAAATTTAGTCACTAAATACCAGTCCTGGCAGACTCTGGGAGTGGGGGATATGGCTCTGGGATAGAACAGCAAGTAAAACAGCAATGTCCCCTACATTACCAAGGTGAGGGGCCAGGAATAATCAATTAATAATTTCAGATCGTGGTTAGTGCTTTGAAAAACACAAAATATCCTTGTCCAAGCATGTGGGTGGGCATAAAATGGATATGAGCTAAGATCTAAATAAGGAGGAGCTAGCAAAGCAAAGGCAAGGGAAAAGCATTCCAGGCAGAGAGAACAGAAGTGCAAGACCCTGAGGCCTCTGATTAAATACTCATTAGGGGGTTAAAAAATGATGAAAAACTAGTGCTTTCAAAATTCTAGTACAGGGTAGTTATTTCCTTAAGAGTATAAAGATCAAAGAACTATGTTGGAAAAAAAAAATTGTCCCTGGCTTTAATGAAGATGCAAAAAGAATGTGTGTGAATATATATTTACATTTATGTGTCTCACAAGGATCTTTTTTAAAAAGCCTTTCATGTCTATCCTTTAAACTTTTGTAATATAGGTTGAAAGCATGATACAATCTTTAACTTCCAGCTCATGCACTGAAAGATCTTTCTTCTAGAACTAATGAAGACATCCGTTCTGTCGGGATGTAATCTACCTCCCTTGTTCCAGAATTTGAAGTAAGAAGACCATGTACCCCTAATTGCAACTATGTAAAAAAAAAAATACGTGTGTGCATGGATTAAGCCGGTGGGAGTACAGGAAGGGGTGGCAGTTGTTTTTCAAAATTCCTGTTTTGTTATTAAAACTGGGAAGAAAAGAATACATTGTGCATAACTGTGCCATCTTCCTGTCTTCAGTGTTAATAAATGTGTTTTTTACTGCTGTTAATATCCCATTTCCAACATCACTACCACTTACATCCTCTCCCAACTACAAATAGAGTTGAAAAGTGCACGAGGTATTCACAAACCCTTGTAACAGTTGAGTGCGTCTGCTCACGTGCAACCCATGTGCACCCTTCTCTCTCTCTCTGGACGGAATTTCTTGGGGATCCTTCGGGCCCCTGGCCATATTTCTCCCTAGGCTCTTATTAAAACCAGGTGGGCAGGAGGCGGGCGTTTTGGACAGAAAAGGCAGCGCTTGGCCCCAAACTCCCCCTTCCGGTGTGTTTTCTAGAAGGGATCCGTGAGCTGAGCAAAGAGAAAGCGGGCAGCTCTTCCTGGCCGGGCAAACGGGGCGTACTTGTCAAGGAAGACACGCAGCCTGTCTGTGCCAGGGCCAAGTGTGTAAGGGCAAAAAGTGAGGCCGGGGGCGGGGGACGCTGCGCCCGGGCCCCAGGAGTGTGGTCCGCGCGCTAGGGAAGCCTCCGAACCACAGCTCGCCCCGCGGCGGAAGGGAAGGCGCGGAAGAGCAGCCGCGAAGCCGCCTCGGATCTGAGCTTGAAAGCCGGGGCGCGGAGGAGCCGGAGGAGCCGGAGGAGCCGGCGGAGCCGCAGAGCTCGCTCGCCGCCGGCTTCCGGAACGTCCGCGGGGCACCTGGCGCTTACCGTGGGCGGCCGATGGCGCTCGCGCCTCCAGGGAGCGGGTGGGCCCGGCGTGGGGCGCGGGGCGCGGCGGCCCGAGCGCTCCGTGCGCCCGCCAAGCACGCGGCAGCACGGCGCCCGGATCCTGAGCTGCGGTCGGAGACTCGGGGCTGCGCCGCGCGGGCCTCTCCGCCCGTGACCTTCGACCCGCCGTCGGGACTGGGCCGGCGAGGACCGCGCCCCCTCTCAAGCGCGCAGTGAAAGTCCTGGGAGACTTTCACCCCTCTCGGCCTGAACCCCGACTCCCGGCCCAGCCCGTGAGGGGGTGGGCGGTCGGCTATTTGTGCGGGTCAGAGATCCGAGTGTGGGCGCCTTAATCAGACTCTAAAGCTCTTCAAAGTAGGGACCGCGGGCCTGAAAGAAAGGGGAGCGTTATTAGGTTACAAACAGTTAAGGGGCAGAGAACAGGGACTCCCAAAACTATGGTTCCAAATTTTGAGCGGCCATTTCCTCTTCCTGGGACCAAAGGGCAGGCCGACTTGTTTTTTCCTTTTCTCTAATTACTGTTTTTAAAAGCCCTTTCCGAGGCTCTGTGTAGCTTCCAGCCCGACAGCTTTGCTGTCTAAAGGGGTTGCATGAATTTTCAGTAACCCCAGGAAACAGTCGGTCAGACGGTTAGAAGGCCTAACTTCCCAAACGTTTGCTCGCCCAATCAGCTCCATGAAAACCACTCCAAACTGGATCACCAGCGTGCCTTCTGGCCTTGATGCCTTGTTTGATGGGGAAAAGTTTTCTCAGCCTCACCGCGCCCCCCCCCTCCCCGAGATCCTGTGACAGCTAACAAGAGAATTCTAGAGATGTTTTCAGATTCAAGCAACCCCAGTAATTCCTGGCGAAACATTATCTAAAGCCAATTTGTCAAATCGTGGTCCAGGGACTACCTGGATCAGATTTCCAGAGATCCTCACTGCAGATTCAGTATTTAGGGCCTACGCTATAGCTGACCAGTTAGATTAAGAATGATGAGGCCCAGGAATCTGCATTTTAACAAGCTTGTCTAGTGAGATTTCTGCTCATTAAGGCTTGAGAATTCATAGATTTGGCCCTTTATTTGACATTGCTGAAATGATGCTTGTTTCTTCCATCTAGAGGCCTCCCTCAAAATTCTCAACAGTGTTAAACATTCTTTTTTTGTTGAGTGTAGGCTACAAAGTTTGGCTTCCAAACAAACTGTGCCTTAATTCGTGGATTTGTTTAAATAAAATTATTCCAAAGGCATTACTTCCCACCGTATAGGCCCCCGAGCACATCCTGATGATAAAAAAGTGGGTGGGTTATGCTGCGTGCCTTCTACTAACATTGGGCTATTTGTCATCCTGAGCCAGACATCCTCCTGCAGTGCTGCTACTGACTTAATGTTTGTGTCTCCCCAAATTCATGTTGAGACCTCATCCCCACTCTGATGGTATTTGGAGGTGGGGCATTTGGGAGGTGATCAGGTCATGAAGGCAGAACCTAATGGGATTAGTGACTTTATAAAAAGAGGCTGCAGAAAGCTTCTTACCCCTCCCACCATGTGAAGACACAGCTAATAAATGACCCTCTGAACCAGGAAATGGGCTCTCACCAAACACCAAATCAAGTGCCTTGATGTTCTAGCCTCCAGAACTGTGTGAAATCTCTGTTGTTTATAAGCCACTGAGTCTATGGTATTCTGTCATAGCAAGCCCACATGGACGAAGACACCTGCCGGTTTTTCTCCTGCTTCACTCAGGCCTCAATGAGCACAGCTTTCCTGGGTAAAATAGGAGTGAGTCTGTGATTGTGGTGGTTTCCAAACTGAACTGTAGAACAAAATCAGCTGTGGAGCTTTTTAAACTGACCCACACAGAATGTCAGCAATCCCAAACATATTTGTTTGCAAAAAGTTTATAATTTCACAAAGCACCTCATGGGATTAATGACCTGTCAAAAGTGGTACTGTCATAAGGAGCAGTGAATTGAATTTGAGGAAATAATGAAGGGTGTAGACAGAATTTTTGCAACAAAAACATTAACACGTTCTTGCTTATAAAGAATTTGTTGTAGGGCTTTTTTTAAGTTTCATTTCTTTATTTTTGAGAGAGAGAGTGCGTATGTGTGCGTGTGTGTGTGTGTGTGTGTGTGTATGCAGAAGGGGCAGAGAGACTGGGAGACAGAATCCCAAGCAGGCTCTGTGCCTCCAGCACAGAGATGCAAGATCATGACCTGAGCCTAAATCAAGAGTCAATCACTACCTGACTGACCCACCTAGGCACCCCAAGAATTTGGAAATAACCTAATTTGCCCAGCAGTAAAAACTTGACTAAATAAATAATGGCACATTTATATGAAGGAATACAAGACGTCTATTAACATAATTCAGAGAATATTTATTGACCTGGAAAGATGTTCTTGGTGAGTAAAGTGAAAACAGCAGCATGAACAATTGCTCCCTTCTTGTTTAAAAAAAAAAAAAAAAAAAAAGTCTAGTGGCACTGACAGAAGACCCACGAAAGCAACTTCTAAATGAGTGATATGAACACCAAAAGAGAATCCCAGTTTGAAGTACAGAACTGGGAAACAGAGCAGAAAACAGAGCTTTGGTTGGAAATCTGTTGAAGAGTAATTAGATATCCTCTCCAGGTCCTTACAGCTGGGTGACTGTCCGCCACGGCAGCAAAAACACTGAAGGCTTACTTTCTAGAAAGGGAAAGTGCATTAAAAAACAAGAGGATGAAATTAAAATGTAAATACTGCCCAAACCCTCTTTCCCAGCAGGCTGGAAGCCTGATATACATCCTCCAGAGAGGAGATTGCAAGATTTCTTCTCTGTGACATGAACAGCTCCTGATCAGATCCAGTAAAACTGCTTTGTGGTAAGGGTCGCCTGGGTGGCTCAGTCTGTTGAGCAACCAACTTCAGCTCAGGTCATGATCTCACAGTCTGTGAGTTTGAGCCCCGCATTGGGCTCTGTGCTGACAGCTCAGAGCCTGGAGCCTGCTTCGAATTCTGTGTCTCCCCCTCTCTCCTCCTCCCCCATTCATACTTTGTCTCTCTCTCTCTCCTTCAAAAAATAAATAAAAACATTAAAAAAAAATGCTTCGTGGTGAAACCCACAGTTGACAAACCCCATCCACACACACAGAGCTTCTACTCAGTGTTTTTCTGCCTACTTGGCAGATACCAAGAATCACCAGATGTTAGAAGGAAGATTCTAATATTAAAGATGTGGTAAGAGCAAACAGAGAAAATGAAGACTATAAAAGGAGCAGGGGAAAAGTGGTTTTTTAATTACAATCCTCAGAGAGGTAAAAGAAGATATGAATCTATCAAACAAGAACAGGCTATTTTTAAAAAAAAAAAAAAAGGACATAAGAACGAGGCAGAGCTCCTTAACATTAAATACATGAAAATATAAGGCATAAAAGATATAGGTGAAAATACATGGGAAAAAAGGAAAGGCTGCATCATTAAATACGTAATTGTTTCATTAATCAATGGGATCTCCCCAAATTGAATGACATGAGTTTCCTGACTGAAAAAATCTCTTGAGTGCTCAGGAAAAAATGATTTAAAATGAGCCTACACTAAAGAACATCATTATGAAATTTCAGAATAGTGGTACAAATAGACTTTTAGCCACTTCTGAAGAAAAAGAAAATGAGTGACCTAGAAAGGATCAAGAATCAAAACAGCTTCAGACTCCTTGACAACACTACAAGTTGGAAGGCAGTGGTGGCTGATATTCAGGGTAGACTTTAACTCTACTGTACTAAAGAAAGTGTTTTACAGTTCATCCTTACAACAGCCCTATGACATAGGTACTATGACGATCTCCATTTTACAGGTGAGAAATCTGAGGTACAAGGGAGCAAAGTACAAATTTGCCCAAATAGCACAGTTAATAAATGGTAAGAGCTGGGATCGGAACCAGGCAGTCTGGCTCCAGAGTCCATGATCTCATTGGTATATCATACTGAAACAGTGCTTTCAAAATTAGAAGGGAAAAGTACAACGAGCACAAATTTATATATCCGGCCAAATTATCAATCAGTGAGAAATAAAGACATTTTTTAAACTTTTTTTTTTTTTTTTTTTTACAAGCGAGAAAGTGCAAGTTGGGGAGTGGAGCAGAGAGAGAGAGAATCTTATGCAGGCTCCACACTCAGCAGGGAGCCCCATGCAGGACCCGCTCCCATAACCCTGGGATCATGACCTGAGCCGAAATCGAGAGTCAGACACTCAACTGACTGAGTCACCCAGGCACCCCAGAGACATTTTTAGATATGCATGTTCTCAAGAAATGTACCTTTCATATACACTTTCTTAAGGACAAGTATTATGTTTCCACTTAAATGACTAGAATAGTCAAATGCATAGAGACAGGAGGTAGAACATTGGTTGCCAGGGTGTGTGGGGAGGTGAGAACAGGAATGGTTGTTTAATGGGTACAGAGTGTCAGTTTGGGGAGATGAAAAGAGTTCTGGAGATGGACAGTGGTGATGGTTTCACAATGTCAATATACTTAATCCCACTGAACTTTACACTTATAAATGGTTAGACTGATAAATTTTATGCTGTGTTTCCCAAAAGAAAAAAAAAGTACTAGAGGAGAAGGTATGCCGCCAAAATGAGGGAGTAGAGCAAGAAAGAGGAAAGCTGGGATACAGGAAGCAAGAAACCTAACTCAAGAGTAAGGTAAAAGGATCCCCAGGATAATGATAGGGTGTCCTCAGATAGCAGCTGTGCGGTAGGCACAGAGAACAACCATTCTAGAACCCCGAGCAGGTCACAAGGTTCTGGGTGTGATGTCTCCCAAAAGATGAATTGATGAAAGACATAATGTTTTTTTGAACTTATTGAGAAGGTATGTAGCCAACTGGGAGAGAATTTGAGGCTAAATTAATAATGATGTGAAAACCTAAGCAAACAAACAAATAAGATGATCATTATTTGGGGGGAAACTTCAAGTTGGGCAGAAATCAAAAAATAATCTCAGAACTCCTTTGTACTGCATGGCTCGGCAGTGAATGGCGTGTATCTCGTCAAGACAATGTGACCACTAAACGTTGATGGAACCAAAATCACGATGGAATTACACTGAGAAGGTGGGTGGTGTGTACCAGCGGGGGGGGGGGGGGGGGGGGCGGGCAGTGCAAATGATTGTGAAAGCTAAATTCTTATATGCTTTAATGGAAGTCAGTAGATAATGCCGAAAAGAGAAAGATCAAGAAGTGGCTTAGACACATGTGTTAAGTACCCAAATAAACAACTAAAAAATTTAAATGCAACATCTTTTTAAAATTGAGGAGGCAGAGGGGTGCCTGGGTGGCTCGGTGGTTAAGTATCCAAGCTTGGCTTAGGTTCCCGGTTCAGAATCTCACGGTTCATGGGTTTGAGCGTCATGTGGGGCTCTGTGCTGACAACTCAGAGCCTGGAGTCTGCTGCAGAATTTGTCTCCCTCTCTCTCTGCCCCTCTCCCAGTCATGCTCTGTCTCTCTCTGTCTCTCAAAAATGAATAAATGTTAAAACTTTTTTTAAAATTGAGGAGACAGAATGGTTTGGAAACCGCTATTTTTGGTGATAAGCCTTGTTGAATTCTTTGACTCTTCAAACCATGTGGACATGGAAGTTTGGTCAAAATAAAAACCAATTAAAAAAAAAAAAAACACAACTCCAAACTCCTCTAGATAATCTGTTTCTCCCTCCTGGTTTTCTCAAATCGAACTTACTTTTTTTCAAGCAGTAGTTTTCTGTATGCCTCTTCTATTATCCTCTGTCATTGTCACACATTTTCATAAAATAGGTTTTCATGAGCTAGCCTAGGAACTCACCCATTGCTAATATTACTTCTCCAGAGAAATGTAGCTCAAGTTCTAACCAAACAACTTCCGAAAAAACTTTTAGAACTTCTGTTTCTTTATTGGGGACCGTACTATCCATTCCCATAAGACTTTACAATACAACTGAAAAGACATTTGAAAAATCAGAGAATATTGTGATTGTATTCAACACCATTCCAATTGTTTGGTAGAGTCAATGAGCAGTGTGGCTACTGGAAAGAGTAATGGCCAGGGGGCAATCACTGGGGAAGGCTTCCTCAAAGAGGCTCAATTCAAGCTGAACCTGCAAAGACAGATTGTAGCTTGTGTAAACAGTGGTATCAATCAGGACTCCTTATGCAAGTGACAGACACTCAAGCCAAACTAGGTAAACCAGAAAAAGAATTTTGGTTCACCTAACTAAGACATCCCAAGAGACTGGCTTCAGGCAAAGATTGATCCTGGGTCCAGAGTGATGCTAAGCTCTCTCCATCTCCATTGCTCCCCTCTGTAGCTCCAGTCTTACCCTTCCAGCTTTGCAACATACGGTGCTGATGGGGTGGGTGGATAACTTTATTGGCTATTCATCAAAATCCCAGGGGAAGACCCTGAGTGGTCCTCCTATGGTTATGGGTACTATGATTTGGCTAGGCCTGAATCAGCTGCCAGAAAAGGGAAGATGGGGAATAAACTGCTGGGGTGCCAAAAATAAAACCTATTACATCCCTGTGTAATTGTACATACCAAATATGCTCTAGTGGAGATTTATTAGAGCCTGGGCCAATTGGCAGTGTAAGTAAAAATGCCTCATAAATGCTAAAGCACCATGAAATGTTGGTTGTGAGTCAGTACTAAATGTAAGTCTACATCGGCCCTGCACAGCCAAACGGCAATTACTCCTGGATCCTTAGCTCTCTGAATGTTTCAAGTTTTTCTTTCCTCCTAGCAGATACATTTGTCACAGTTTCCCCGCATACTGGCCTCTTTCTTCTAACAGAGTCTGCTTCCAACTGCAGTGAAAAATTTGCTCATGTCGTTTTTCAAAGGAAGTCAGAAGGGGAAAAAAAAAATGTCCAAAGTTGGAATAGTTTGAAACTGAAAACATAATAGATGTATGTGTGTGTAATCAGATTGTTCTCAGCATCTTTCACTCTACCGTTTCCTTAATCTATTGAGTCACTTTCTTGGCCTCGTTGCTCTAGTCCTCAAATAAGCCAAAAATATTTCGCTGATACTAGCTGCAATTTATTGAGTGATAGGATATTTGTAATGTACTTTGAGAGCGAGCTTAGAGCCCCGAAGATTAGGCAATTAATTAGCAGAGAAATATTTTTTCCATCTAGAAAAAAACCCCACAAATTTCAGATTAATTAACCATCTATATTGGAATTTCCAGTTTTTATAAGGTTTCTTTAGACATCTGATTTTTAATTAAGTGTGAGGTGTTCATTTACTGCTGACAGTGTGAAGTAGGGTGCTGCCTAAATTTGCTTCTGATAAGCCTCTTGTCAATACTTGAATACCTAATGCTACATTGAACTTCGTATTCAAAGGTAGTATGGATGAGGTGCCTGGGTGGCTCAGTCGGTCTGACTTCAGCTCAGGTCATGGTCAGGTTTGTGGGTTTGAGCCCCACGTCGGGCTCTGTGCTGACAGCTCGGAGCCTGGAGCCTGCTTTGGATTCTGTGTCTCCCCCTCTCCCTGCCCCTCCTCCTGCCCCTCCCGGACTCACACTCTGTCTCTCACTCTCTCAAAAATAAATAAACTTCAAAGGTAGTATGGATAAAAGCTAACTACCTGTGAGTCAGGGTTTTACTAAAAAAAGCCTTAAGCCAGATCTTGGTAATGTTCTCTGTAATGGATACTAACAGAATCTTAGGACACGGCCCCTACTTTGTTAGCACAAAATTACCAAAACAAGACATTACTGGATGATTACCCAAGGCCATTCTCAATCTACTTTTTCCTCACCAGCTCCCCACTACAGAGACTGAAAATTCCAGGTATTTACTTTCCCAGCCTTCTCTGCAGCTAGATAGCCATATGATCCAGTTAAGGCCAGTCAGATGGAAGAGAAAGAGGGGATTTGGGGAAAGATTTTCCTACCTCAGTAAAAGACAAGATTCGTGGGAAGAGAGTCCTTTTGTTTCCATCCTTGCTGCTTCCTTCTTGTTTGGGTCACAGCTGCTTCCTCCTTAACATTTGAGAATGTAATACCTAGAGCTCTAGCCGCCATTTGTGACTGTTGCTAAAACACTGAGTGTGACAAAGCAGAAAAAGTCCAGATTACCAGGGACCTCATTGAGCCTCCACACCAACTGGAATGGCCCACCTTCACATTTCATGCTAAGTGTGCCTAATAATCTATATTTCAGCCATTGGGTATTCTATCACTTTTAACCAAAGACATGCTTTATCTTTAAGTAATTCAAGGGTTCCCCTTCTAAATTATGAATAATTTATCCACTAACCATTCTCTGCTCTCCCCTTCCTGACTATACTCAGATTTTTATTTGGGTATCCAGTCTTCCTGTGTCTTTCATGTAGCCAGTGGAAGCAGATTCTGCCCCATTTCCAGGGGTGATTATTGGTTGACTTAAGTCAATCAACAAATTCCATTCTCCTGGCCTGGAGTGGCAATTGACTCAAGGATTAGCTGCAACTTTAAGTTGTCCAACCAGGATGAATCTTTGGATTCTTGCTTGGAATACTAGAAAAGAAGTGTGCTCTCACCGTCTCAACTACTCACATATGAAGTCTGGAGTGCAAACAGAAGGCAGAACAGAAAGACATAAAGAAACTAAGTCCATGATAACGTCATTGAGGTGCTGTATCACCCGAGTTTTGGACTTGCCGTTACATGAGCTCATAAATCTCCTTTATTAAAGTCCCTTTGAGTTGCATCTTTTGTTCTTTGCAACTTCAGAATGCATTCTGATTGGATACAACTCTTATCTGGACTGATAAGCAACAAAGAGGAAAGCCAAATGGCAATCTCTTAAGAGGCAAAAGCAAAATCATCCCTCCATATCTCAACCATATTAGGTAGGGTGTATGGTCATTCATCCTTTTTTTCACTCACCAAAGCTGGAGGAAAAAATGATGTGCTGAGCTGTCACATGTATTGTGCCCTGCCACTTACTCGGTTGGGCTTTGAGCAAATTGGTTAGCCTCTCTGTGTTTTAGCTTCTGTATAGGTGAAATGGAGATGATAACAGCACCTGTCTTATAAGGTGGCTCTGAGATTAAATGAGATAATGCACGTAAGCGCCTCTGCTAAGGCCTGTTCATCATAGTAGTCAGTAGATGTTGGTTCTTATGGTGATCAGGAGTCCCCTGTTAACTAGGGATTGCTCTGAAGAGACCGATGTCTCCTACCAAATATTCCCAATGGTCTTTCTACACGATATCATCTCATTGTTAAAGAGCTCACTCCTCTTCTTTTAGTCAAAAGAGAGCAAAATAAGATTCCTCCAGGTTTCTAAAAAGGCCCCACAACTCCTTAGCTCACACAGATCTCTTACTCATAGCTCAGTCCTGCCTTTCAGAAGGATGTGGAGTATTTAAACACTATTAATTTTCACCCTCCACAAAAGGAGGTTCTCACCCTCTGTATCCCCTTACCCCAGGAATCCAGAATAAGACCCTTCATGACAGCACATCAGCACCATGCCCAGCATGAGGAGGAAGCCCAGCCTGGGGCATGTTTGTATTTGGCAGTTGCCACCCCACCCCCTTGGCCCCCCAGGAAAGACCAGGATGGATTAGTAGACCCAGAGGAAAAGGGAGAAACCGAGAGACTGAGAAGCAGCCTCTAAGCAGGGTTCATGGAACGGTTGCATCAGTGACTTCATCCCTGGTCAGGGAAGCCATAAAGAAGAGAAATATTCAGTGATCCCCGTTTCACATCACTGTAAAAGACTTAGAATCAGGGCCCAGAAAGCTTGGGTTCCAGAAACATTCTGCTTTGACAGGACCTTAAAATGCCTTCTGGAGTCAAGTCAGGGAGAAAAATTCTTAAGGTAACTGAGTGCAGCAAATAACTAAGTATGAAGAATTTACTCTAATTGCCAAAAAGGAATATGGCCAAATCTTCTCAGGAAAGGGGAAAAAAGTAAAAAAGAAAGCAGAAACATTATGATAAGAAGAGAAGGGATGTTCATTTTCAAACAGGAGATAAGATATGGATTAAAGTTCATCCTCAGAATAGTGTAGCAAGAAACTTTATAGCCAAGCTGACTCCCGACCGGAAAGGTCCCTGTTTCTCGGATCTCTTTGAATTATAGGGAAAACTAATTGGATCTTCATGTTTACCATGGAGGAAACCAAGTGTTACTCAGGATGTAAATCCTGGAGGTACTTTAAAAGGACAACGTTGACCTTTACAAGCCTCTAAACTTATAGATCTGTAAGGAGAAAAAAATTGATTTCCTGACCTTTGACTGGTTCCTTGTCATTTTTTTTTTTTTTTTTCTCTCTGCACAGGGGCCTCTATTCCCCTCACTCTCTCCCTGGTTCTTTTTTTTCTGACTGTACCCTCTATCCTTGGTCAGACCTAGGGCAAGGGAATCGTCCCGGTCTCCAGTCCAGCCCTGGGAGAAGCCAGCATGAGATGTGACTCCTTCATACACCAACCCTGGGTGAAGCCTGCCGCCCCTCAGCAGCCTCCCCTGTCTCTAGAAGCCGGCTCACCTCTTCAGCAAACCCATGACAATGAGACTAGCCACCACATTTACGAACCCACTGTGTGCTGGGTATTGTGGTAAGACATTTTCAGACATTATATTAATTAATCCTCACAACAACTCTATGCATTTGGGCCCCTATCTACACACAACTCTCTCATTTCACCAGTCGGGAAACTCCTGGTGTCCTCACCACATCCTTTCTCCTTCTTCCTCCTTTCTTCAGCCCACCTTCCCTGCAAGCAAAGAGGTCAGGTAAATGGAGGAAAGATCATTTGAACTCAGAGTTTCAGGGCTGATGGGACAGTTGCTCCAAGATGAAGAAATGGAGGCCTAGAGACAGAGAGGGACTTGCCCTACAAGGCCCTTCAAGTTCAGAGGAGGCAGGGCCAGAAAACCCCACACCAGCATTGTTCCACTATGGGGCGCAACCTTTTTTCATTCACCCAAGCGTGTTCAAGGAGGCCACAGTGAATCACCATTCTTCAATGTGAAGCAATTCCCTGTGAGTCAGCTGCCATCTTTCGTGTCACAGTCTATAAGGAGAAGAGAGGGAAACCTGGAGGCCATTGTAGGACTGGAGGGAGAAGTGGGAGTGAAGGGGCAGAGCTACGGATGAGCCCACAACAGAGAAGCCAGACTGGGAGTGGTAGAATCATGGGGCAAGGGGTGGACGGTGCTAAGTGATTCATCAATTTATTCCCAATCCTCAGGCAAAGATGACCCTTCTCAAAGTAGGCAAGGGGCTGGGCAGTGTGATCTGCGATATGTTTACCTCAGGGGCCTGTGTAGGGCCCCAAATCATTGCCACTCAAATAGTTTACAACAACATCTCTTGCTTTTAAGGCATTTGCTTACCGTTGTGAAGATTTTTGTCATATTTGTGAACCATCTGCCGTTACTTGCTTAATGGTTTAGACCTATTTTAAAAAACAAATGGATACGTTTTAGGGAAAACTTTGCGTCAGTAGTGTAAATGGAAAGTCAGTGTCACTTGCCCAAAATAGAGACGTAATAGTAAATACAATGAAAACAATACAATGTCATTAGGAGCTAGTAGCTGTCAGCCAAAGGCGCTGAGCCTGAGCTTTGTTCTCTTTTTGTTAAAAAGAGAGATTACCAAGTGTTAGGTGTTAAAGTCAGGGCCAAATGGAAATTGTCTCCTTGACCTAAACCAGAAGGATTGACAGAGAAGTTAAATGCTGTTGAACATCACCTAAATCATCTTAAGAACAGCCAGTGGTCTTCATCCCAGACCCTGGGAGTTCTTTGGGCCCCTTTCATGTTTCTCCAAAAACCAACACAGTTACACACACGAAGGAACTATTCATCAGAGACCTGTTGTCCAGCTCTGTGAGTTGGAGTGATTCACTTCTCTGGGCTTCAGTTTTCCTCACCCACAAAATGGGAGAGTGAGACCAGATGATGTCTCCCAGTCTTTTCCAGCTCCAGAGTCTACTTCCTTTTTCATCTAAGGAAACACGTATCAGATCTGGGACATAGGACAGCTTGGATGTAATGGCAGCCGGATGGTACCGTGAAAGGTGAGAGAGAAGGGGACCAAAGGCTGGAGAAGGGGTGTGGTGTGGGAGTATCACAGATAAAAGTCATCCAGTTCCCAGCCTTGCTTGGGGCCACTGAAATAACGTGCCCAGCCCAAGAATGCTGAAATGGTAAACATGTAAAACTCTGATCTCTTCATGTTCAACACTCAGATTTCAGAACTGAATTATATAATTTTGGTGAGAAAATCTGACTTCATTTTCCTTTAAAGAAAAAAAAATCATTATCTACTTTCTGATATGGACTGTCCTGAATAGACTGGTTTCTGTTTGACTGAGAGATGGTTTGAGCAGTGGTTAGGACCTTGGCCCGATAACTTGGGCAAGTCAGTCTCCACCCTGAAAGAGCGGTTAGGGCACACCACCCTTAAATTGCAGTGACTGGGCCAGAAAATACGTGTAAAGTGTTTAGCATAGTGTCTAGCAAACAGAAAATGTATAAACGGAAGTATTAGTTGTTAGTGTTCCTGCCCACATAGACCCTTCCCCCTCAACCCCCGCCCGCTCTCGTCCTGCGTTCCTGTCTTGATGTCACTTTTCTCATGCTCTGGCTGGCACCTCTCTATGGGCCTGTCTCCATGTCCTTTGCTACACGCAGTCAGCACTCAATAAATCTGTCGAATTGTGTAGAGACCCTTTTGAAAATAATAGAAGCACCCTTTAGCTGAAAACAGGGAAGATTTTACGTGGATATTTGTATACTGCCTTCGGATTGGTTGCTGAAAAACCTAACCCCAAAGTGTGTTATGTACGAGAAATACTTGTACAGCATATGCAGTCTTTATAGGACGTAGCTGAAACAAGTCCTCGTTTGCTAAATTAAGATGAGGAAAAGAACATCGTCTCCCACTTCTGTTTCATTTCACCCCAGGATAAGGAAGAAGAGAGGGATGCAAGTTTCCTAACTGTCCTGGTTTTCTTCTTGGATTCATCTAAGTGTGTTTACAAAATATAGTCAATGGATTCCTTAGTAACACACACACGATTAGCCCCTTCTGATATCTGAAAGATATATGAATTGCTGAGCTGCTGATGAGAAAGATCCATGAAGAGTTTTTTTAATTGGTTTAGTAAGATTATTTCCAGTCAACAATTCCCTAGTTTAGTGGCAGAAGATAGATCTGTTTTCCATTAAAGTTAGATGCCAGACTTTTGAATCATTCTACATAAAAACTATTCCCTTAAAGAGCCACTTGCTATCATTTGTTTTACAGCAAAAAAATAAAAGTCAAGATAGAAACTATTATCCCAGAATGGCATGCTGAAGAGGCACTGGCAACGATAAGGACACAGCTCTTCTGCCAGGACCAAATTTCCAACTACCGCTGCAGGATCTGCTGGGCTTCGTTGGAAACAAATAAACAAACATAAGCCAACTCGCCCTCATTTGTTTCCATCAGCTCAATAAAATCGGCCGCCTCCTACTTGAGAGTTAGAAAATGCTTTCTTGCCTAACTTTTATTTGGTCCTGAGAACCATCCTTGGGAGGCAAATGGGGTGGGAAAGGGAGATAACATCAGAAACATCCCACATGTCCATTAACTGCTGAACGGATAAATAAAATGTGGTATAACCATACAATGGGATATTACTGAGCAGAAAAAAGGAAGGAAGTTCTGATACCTGCTACAACAGAGATGAACTTTGACGGCATTAGACTAAGTAAAAGAAGACAGTCACAAAGGACCACATATTGTATGATTCCCTTTATATGAAATGTCCAGAACAGGCAACGCTATAGAGGCAAAGTAGACTGGTGGTTTCTTTTTTTTTTTTTTTTTTTTAAATTGTTTTTTCAACGTTTATTTATTTTTGGGACAGAGAGAGACAGAGCATGAACGGGGGAGGGGCAGAGAGAGAGGGAGACACAGAATCGGAAACAGGCTCCAGGCTCTGAGCCATCAGCCCAGAGCCTGACGTGGGGCTCGAACTCATGGACCGCGAGATCGTGACCTGGCTGAAGTCGGACGCTTAACCGACTGCGCCACCCAGGCGCCCCTAGACTGGTGGTTTCTGAGGGCTGAGGGAGTGGGGTGGGTGGGGGTAGTAGAGAGACAAATGGGAAGGGGTTTCTTTTGCAGGGGGGGTGCGTAACAAAAATATGCCCAAACTGATTGTGGTGATGGTTGCACAACTCTGTGACTATACTAAAAGCCAGTGAATCTTAATCAATAAATAGACATATTGTGTGGTTTCTTATATCTCAGGAAAGCTGTTTTTAAAAAGAGAAGGGTAACATTGAGGAGTCTATTTCTGGCATTAATGTGGGTTCCATCCCAGCTTTACCACTTAGTGACTGTATGACTTTAGCCACATTACTTCAGCTTTCTGAATCACAACTGACCTCTGTCAGAAATAATATTGCCTCCCTTGCAGGGTGGTGCAGAGGACCGATCAGTGCTCGCGCACAGAGTGCCTGGGAGTGTGCTGCCTCTGTGGTTAGTGCTTGATAAATGGCAGCTCTGATTATGACGATTTTGATGTTGAGCTCACTGAGGCCCAGATGATTGAAAGCCTTGGTGATGAATGGGAAATGGGCCTCGCTGGCCTGCTTGTACATGGCACAGATCTACCTTCTCCATTGCCTTCTTTGAAGCAGAACAGAACGTTTAAAAAATTTTTTTAATATTTATTTATTTTTGAGAGAGAGAAAGACAGAGTGCAAGCGGGGGAGGGGCAGAGAGAGACAGAGACACAGAATCCAAAGCAGGCTCCAGGCTCTGAGCTGTCAGCACAGAGCCCGACACGGGGCTTGAACTCATGAGCTGTGAGACCATGACCTGAGCGGAAATTGGATGCTTAACTGACTGAGCCCCCCAGAAGTCCCACGAACAGAACGTTTAAAAGAACATCAGATTTGGGAGCAGAAGAAGCAGGCGCTTACTCCCTGCCATCCTCTGGCAGTGAGGACACAAGGAAGGGCTAGATGGATGTGGTCCCTGTCCTCATGGAGTTCGCAGAGTAACGCCTAGGAGAACCGGTTCAGGAGCTGAGTTGACTGGAGGCAGACTGCAGGCGCTACCATTGAGTGGCTTTGTAATCCTGGGTGAGTTATTTAACTTTTCTAAGATTCAACATCTGCAAGTGTCAGATGAAAATAATACATCATCTGTATGTCAACTATACTCAAAACAAATTTTTTTTGCTGTGGATGTGTTTTTTTTTATTTTTTTATTTTAATTTCAGCATAATTAACATACAGTGTTATATTAGTTTCAGGCGTACAATATAGTGGTCCAACAATTCTATACCTCCTTACTCAGTGCTCATCATGACAAGTGCACTCTTAATCCCCTTCACCTTTTTCACCCCCCAAAAAATTTTTAATAGTAATACGTAATCTATAATATTGGTGCGACAATTTAATCAGATTATCTATATCACGTGTTAGATGGCACACAGTGAACACTAAAGAACCGAATGTTAACACTGTCTTACTTATGATCACCGAGAGTAGTATTGCATTCCAAGCCAGAGGACAATCTATCCAGTTTCTATTAGCTTATTCCCTCATTTATGAACTGGACATATTCATGATTATCTCCAGCTTTTTATGGAAGCCAGATAAGGAGATTTGTGTAAAAAGCATTTTTGACTTGGGATTATTATTTAATCCCACGAAAGGAGCACCACTCAGAACCCTGAGTGAGCCAAAGCATTGCTTTGTTTTGCCTCCAACAGCAAGCGCTTCTAAATTACAGCCCTGGGAAATCAAGATGATAGTAAATTATCTGGGCCATCCCCTGGCCTGGGGGACTTAGGGTTAGGGTTCAGGTAGTAAGTCCTAGAGTAAGTGGACGTGTAGCCAGCCTGCAGATTGATGAGGGCTGAGAGAAGCTGGTTACTTGATCCCCAGGAAATGTTTCTGTGCCGGGGTCACTGTTGCCAGCTTTTGAATCAATAAGGCAGCACCTTTCAGACCAGAAAGTTCAATTCTATTTATCAAGTCAAGAGAAGTGAGAGAAGCAGAAGCATGATGAAAGCGGGGCACTAGCAAGCTGCCGTGGAGGCCACAACTTTACTCCTCCAGGAAAAGAGGGCGGGACCTAGGCAGAGCGTCTCATCTCCTGGTTTGCGGGGGGGTTCTGGGGGTTTCCAGGGCGGGGGGGGGGGGTCTTCCTTCAAGAGCTCCACCACTTTCTCACCTCGCCAGAGAAACAAGCACCAGATACCAATTCATTACAAAAACCTTTACTGAACACACACCAGGGGCCAGGCACCTTTCTAGGCACACATAATATTCATCTGTGCATTTGCACAACAGTAAATATTGAGCACTTCCTCTCTTCCAGGCACTGTGATAAATGGAACAGTGGAGACAGGGCCACTCACAGACTTTCCAGTTTAGTAGGGGAGAGAAGGAGATCAGCAATTACAGAGTGATAAACGGTATGAGGAAGGACTGAGTAGGTGCTGTCAAAGCACATAGGAGGGAAACCAGACCTAGACTGGAGCAATCTAGGGTGGCTTCCCGGAGGAGGTGATACTTTAGCCAGGAATCGAAGGATGAGTAGAAAGGAGGAAAAGACTACAAGCAGAGGGAGTGGTGTATCCAAAGGTCTAGGTGTGAAACCCACAGTATTTTTTGCAGAATGGAAAATGTGCCATTTGGCTGTTGTCAAAATGGTACGTGATGGGGATTGGCCTGAAATACAGCTAAAAAGATTGACTGAAGCCACCTCTCACCTACCTGCTCAAACTACTCTGGTGTTTTTGAACTGGCTGAAACACACTTGAGGATGCTGGCACGTGGCCGGAGAAACAAGGCAAAGGAAGAATTGTTTGAAATAGTAACAATTCATTGTCACATGTGCCACCATCTGGGGACTGAGAAAGAGCAAAAGCTCCTCCTTCGATTCCCACTGCTAGTGAGGCTTCCTCCCCCATCTGAAGGCCTGACAGCCAGGTTCAGTCCTCCAGAAAGTGTCTGTGCCCCAAAACCTAGAGCAGGCACACAGTGTAAATAATGACATAAAAAAGCAACCATCCTCCAAATGTGGGTTCTCTTGGTGACCCTATGTTCATAACTTGAAACCCAAACACCCTTTTCCACCCTCCCCCTGCTCCCCTCTCCAGTATGTTGACTTGGCCTTTGAAGTCACTAAGAACTCCTCAAAGGGGGAGACCCCTAGAAGCGGGCCGGCCACGCATCAAGAAATGAATCAGACTCACACTTTTATGATATGGCATCATATCCCTCAGGTACTTTTCCCAATTTGTGTGTTACCTGGCCTCCATGGGTTCCCATCTAGAGCGCTCCCTTGAGTTGTTTCCCATAATCCATGCCTGAGATTTTTCAGGCAAGAAGACACATGTGACGTGCTGGGTGTGGGGCAGAGGGGAGGGACGCTCAGCAAACCAAGCAACATGACAGCCAGGGTGGGGCCATGGGCAGAGACCCCAGTTTCCTTAGTGAAGGGGAAAAGATGGGGAGGGGAAAGGAATGATGCAAGATGAACTAACTTGAAAGGCTTTCCTTGGGAGATATATATGTATTTATATCTGTATTCTTGACTAACAGTGTTTCTCAAACTTCACGTGCATATGAATCACCCGGGCAGTTTGCTAAACTCCACCTTCCGATTCAGTGCATCTGGGGTGAGGCTTGAGGTCTGCATTTCTAAAAAGCTCCCAGATGATAACCATGCTGGCTATCTATTGCTGCATAACAAATTACCCTGAAATTTAGCAGTGTGAAACAATTTTTTGTAGTCTCACACAGTTTCTGAGGGTCAGGACTCTGGGAGCAGCCTCACTGAAGGATTCTGGCATGGGCTGTCTCATGAAGTGACAAACACACCATCCCGTGGGCTGCAGTCTCTGAAGGGACTGGCCCCTCCACTTCCAGGCTCAGGCTTGCTGGTTACTGTCGGCAGGAGGCTCCAGTTCCTTACCATGTGGGCCTCTCCAGAGGGCTGCTGATGATACGCCTTCCCCTAAAATGGAAGCCACAGTCTTTTTACGCATAATCCCAAAAGTGACATGTCTTTGGGTCTGTCGTGTTCTATACGTCAGGAGCCCACACAGAAGGTGAGAGGAATTAAACCCCACCCCTTGATAGGAAGAGAACCAACACATTTGTGAACGTATTTTTTAATGTTTATTTATTTTTGAGAGACAGCACAAGCGGGCGAGGGGCAGAGAGAGAGAGAGGGGACGGAGGACCGGAAGCGGGCTCTGCGCTGACTGCAGCGACCCCAGTGCGGGGTTCAAGCTCACGAACCAAACTGCGAGATCATGACCTGAGCCGAAGTCAAACACTCAACCGACTGAGCCACCCAGGTGCCCCTGTGAACTTATTTTTAAAACCATGATAGATAGGGGCACCCAGGTGGTTCAGGTTGGTTAAGCGTCCGACTCTTGATTTGGGCTCAGGTCATGATCTCACTATTCCTAGGATGAAGCCCTGCATCAGGCTGTGAGCTGACAGCACGGAGCCTGCTTGGGATTTTCTCTTTCTTTCTCTGCCCCTCCCCCACTCACGAGCACGCACACAATGCTCGCTCTCTCTCAAAATAAATAAATAAATTTTTAAAAACTCTTGAAAAATAATAAAACCACACTGCTGCTAGTCCTCAGTCCATATCTGGAGAGACAAAGGTTCAGAAGTAGTTGGAAGGCCATTTAACCTCTCAGTACGTCAACTGTAAGATGGACGTAATGATGGAAGCCATCACATAGGGTTTTTGCCTTATAGGTCACAGAAACCGCTCAGCACAGTACCCAGTTTGTGGAAGTGCTCCATTAGTGGGAGCCATTGTCATTATTATCCATAATGTTGTCATTTGAGAAGCTGACCTGCCTCCCAATACCAGGGGCATCAGGCTCTGCTCTCTTACTCCTTGGTGCCAGTGCTGCTCGGAGCAGGTTGTCTTTTGTCCCTTGAAGCAACAGGCTGAGTACTATATCGTGCCCAATTGTGCCTGAATCCCAGAGACTTTCTCACCGTCGTCCAGCCTCCTGCAGAGGGGCTGTTGGATGACTAGGTGGGAAGTAGGGGAGCAATGCCTCAACAGCATGAAACCAACGTTGGGGATGCAGCACAGACAGTCATAAGATGGTCATTGGTTGATTTTCAGAGTCATGTCAGAACTAGACCCACTGAGCCAGAATCTCTGGGTACCCTATATTTATAACATACTCTGTACGAGAATTGCTACGTACACTAGAGTTTGAGAGGCACCGCAGACAGATGCAAAGGATTTATTTATTCACCTACCTCCCCCTTCACCTCGCAAAAGAACGGGAAGGCTTGACTTGGAGTTCCTGAGAACAATAATGAGCTGTCCTCCTGGGGCCCTGTCTGAGGCCAGAGCCGGACTGGCCCTGGGGTTGACCTGGTACAGAACTTCTGTCCTGGTGACTAATGATCCAGCGCGGCCCAGCCTGGCTGCGGTTTGTCTACAGGCCCCATGACAGGCCCATCCACCCAGATAACCACAATCTTGCTTTGTGGGATCAAATACTGGCTCAGGATTTATGAGTCCAAGAAACGACAAGGCTGTGCTGGAGAGGGGGCGGCGGAGGGCAGGGGGCGGCCTCTTCTCCCTCCGGAGCCTTGGCTGCCTTACCTAGCTTCGGGCTGCAGGGCAGGCCAAGAGGACAGGCTGCTGACCCTCTTGGGTTGGAACAGGGTCAGAGGGCCGATGAATAGCACAGCGGCTGCTTCATGTCTCCACTCAACCCCTTCCACTTGTGTTCGAGGATGAAATCATCGCATGGTACGCGCTGGTGCATTTTGTCATCCTCAAACTGAAGACGAGGTTAAAAATAAAAAAGCAGCATTCTCCCGTTCCGTAATCAGGCAATGGAGAAGACGTTTGTCATTGTTACTTCCTCAACAACTGGAATTAACGGCTTGCCGACTGTTGAGATGCTGCAGGCCTCAGTTATGAATTCCAATAGGCATCTTTCTATCTTGGCTCCTCCCTTAGGAACTTGGGCCTATGCCTCACACGGCTTTTGAAAATTAGAAAGTGTGGGCGAACTCCAACCTGAGCTTCCACGTGTTCAGTTCCCCCTGACCATAGTGGGGTAGCATTCATTCATTGATTTATTGATTTAGTTGTTCGTTTAAGTGATTTTGATTAAGTAGTATTTGCCAGGCACTTTCTTAGGCAGCTGAAGATACAGATAAAGACTGATGATGGAGCGTACATTCTGGGGGGGTGCCAGTGGAGACAAATAATGAACAAGGAAACACATAAATTAAGATAATTTCCGGTTGTGATGAAACAGGGCTGGAGGTTGCTAGGAGCATTTCTAACAATCATTAACCTGTGTTGTGGTTGGAGAAAGCAAAGAATTAGAAATTGATTTGCAATTTAGACTCTAAATTTTTTATTATTCCTCGTCTGAAATGGTTACCTGCCTAAGGACTATCTGTTGCCTACGTTTCACTTTCCGTTTTGTTTGGACGGGACATCATGCAGCCTTACAGCACAGGGCCCCCATTAATAGCACGGTTGTTACTGCACAGATCTGTCCAGGTCAGATTTTATTGTTTTTGGCTCAAGCCTGCTGCAAAATTTACAGAGTAAAGAGAGGTACAATGTGGTCTACTGAGCAAGTTACTGAGTTAGAGTGAGTTTCTACGCTTGAAGATACTTAGCATTTAAAGGCAATTTCATAAAAGTCATCATTAGACAAATATATCACAATGGCAAGTCAGCAGTGATACGTAAGTTTTAACTGTGACTTTTGGAGCAACCAGTACAAAAAAAAAAAAAAAAGCCTTGAACATAAGATTGGGATGACTTTGCTTATACAGTCTGGGGGTGATAGAACCCTCTGAGACCTGTAGAACACGCTGAACACTGGAAAATGCACACATGTGCATTCACATAAAATTTCAGGGTCCTTGAACTCTTGAAGTCCATCCATGGATCTCCCAGAGGATCCATGGACCCTAGCTTCCTGCTCTAAAATTTATATTCATGGAAAGATATCCAAGATATTTTTAAGTAAAAAATATAAATAAATTGCAGACAGTATATATAGCACGATTCCATTTTTCTTTTCGATGTTATATGTAAATGAACATTTGATACCCAAGGGGAGTGGAATCAAGTGAAAAGTTCACTTTTTACCTTTTATTTTACATACTCCGTTTTAAATACTTTATGTAGCAAACGTGTTATTTTTGTAATAATAATCTTCATACAAATCAAACCTTCAAAAAATAGAAATCGTGACCATGAGTCAGACAGTGAGCTTAACATTTCTGGGAAACTGATCTTGACTGAGAACCAATACTTACAGGAGGCTCTCGTGTGGACCATAATATAAGGGACCAAATACAAGGTCATGTGGAAGGTCTGTTTCAGGGTGCTTTAGATGCAGGGTTGCTGGATTTAAAAGCTCGACAGGGTAGCCATGAAATAATTTAAAATGTCTTCTGAAAGAATTTGTCTCCAATGAGGAAAGAGCAAATTGGTCTAGAATGGTCCCATCAGATCATTTTAGGTTACCTTGGAGAGGTCTGCCACATAAAGCATTTGGATCAAAGATATCTGTTCTTAGAAATTGGTGCCAGTCTTCTACTGAGTCCTCATCAGAAAAGAACAGAGCTGAAACAAGCGAGAGGAATGATAAACCCAACTCCCAGAGTTCCATATCTGGGCATAGTTCACAGGGAAGGCTTACATCTGGGGGTATTTGATCCTGCACACATGTATCCTAATAGAGAGGTATAGAAATTCGGTCTATCATGTTTTAAATCATGACTCCCTTCCCATCTGTGCTCTCTGTTAACGTGATGAGTAAAACATAGAAAGGTACAAAGTAAAGCACTTTGCATTCAGGAATCATTTATTGCTCTAAGGGTAGGTTTTTGCAAAACCATAGAGCTTAGCACATCACACAGTGTATTAAAGGGGGCTCAGCCATGCAAGGAAGAAAGAGACCAAGTTCTCCTCTGAATTAAGTCCTGGGCTGTGTTTACTGCTTTCCTCCCACTGTGAAACCACAAGCTGTTGAGAACAGGCTTGGGCCAGCTTCTGCTCCGTTTCCCCTGGCCTTGAGGAATGGAGGCCAGTTACATTTACTGGAGTCACTCCATCTGCTGTGTACTTGGCCAGTCCTCTTGAGCTTATGCTGGACAGGGTTAATCACCACACTTCAGAATGGCTCTTCCAGGGGAGGCAGGAGAAGCAGTGATTAAGTTAGCTATCATTAACATGAATTTAGTGATATAGGCAGAGACTAGCCCTGCAAAGACTTCCTTGGCATCAATGGGTGAGGGGGACACTGCTGTCCCACCTCCAGGGAGTAAAAGCATGGATGGGGTTGGGATCATTCTGACCCCATTCCTAGTCCCTTCTTAGGACCAAGGCCATCAGAGTGTACTTGGACAGTGCATGACATCAATAGTCCACATGACTCCATTGTTAGCTGCTGCGACTGCCATCGTCTTATATTCAGAGTGCTTTCCAACTGCACAGCACGGCCACGTGAATTCGTTATCTATTTTGATCTTCATGATATATCCGTGAGCCCAGATGAGTGTCCCCACTTGACAGATTAGAAAACTGAGGCTTGTAGAGGATAAGGGATTTTTCCCAAGGTCTGCTCATCGCATTAGCAGAAGAAAATTTACTTGAAACCAGGTCTTCTGACCCCAAGTCCAATGCTCTTTCCCCTTTGACTAGCTGAGATTAGACAACCACAAAGCACAGTCTAGTATTGAACCAGTGAGCATCCCTGGGCATGGCCTGTGTTTCTCTTGGACATAGCAAAGGAAGCGATCCTTTGCCCTCCGAAACAAAAGTAATAATAGCTAGCTACATGTTCTTAGCTCTTACTCTATGTCAGACGCTTCATAAGTATTATCTCCTGATCCTTACAACTATTTTACATAGGAGGCACCATTATTCATTTTATTAATGGAGAAACTGAGGTCACAGACATCAAACGTCTTGTCACAAAGAGTAGCAACACCAGGATTTCCTCCAAGCTGCGGCTCGGTGGAGGTCCTGATTCTTAGCCACCACACTTGCCTCCTTCTCCCAGTGGGCTTGCTCCTCAGTGCATTTATCAGGCAACCCTCCCCAGGTCCCGACACCCTCAGAACCTTTGCTTGGTAGCAGGTTAGCTGATTGAATCAAGCCGAATACTTCCACCTTGTCTATTAACACCCCTTTAGCAATGGTGCATTAGGGACCTAAGAGCCCTTAAACCAGCCACACAAAATCCCCTCTTTCTGCAAAATTGCTCTTTCAGATGGCAGTCGAACTCCGTGAGGACACAGAGACAGATTCCTCAAACAGAGTCTCACTCGGCAGCATAATTAATAAATGTCCTGAAGAGGGTCAGGGGGAAAGATTTGCTGCCGTTTTGCTGGGCATCTGGGGAGTGAAACGCAAGCTATTCAAATACATTTTTTATTTCCACTTATTGCTTTTGTCAGGAGCCTCCATATTCCATAGGCTAGATGGATTAGGGTTGTTGTTTTTTTTTTAAATAGTTCCATGGTTAAGTGAAATAAAACTCCCCTTTCCACCTTCACTGAATAAAAAGAAAAACTACATACAAAGGAAGGGAAAAGGCAAAAACCGAAGCTTCAGTTGTTGACACGCGCTGCGGAAGAAAACTTTCTTTTTATCCAGCTAATACTTATTCTCATGTTTCAGCCCTTTTTTTCCCCCCAAAGCAACTACGTGCAAAGTTAGTAATACAATTTGGTGGAGAGAAATAAACTTGCAACGGATTGCCTCCGCAAAAATGTGCTGATAGTGAAGGCGTGGTTTAAGATTTTGGAGGTTTGTGCCAGAAAGGGAATGCAAACCCTGTTGCCTGTGACCTGGAAGTCTCAGCCAGTCAAGTCCCGGAGTTCAGCTTCGGGTTTTGCTGTTCTTCTTGGAGACTCCGATTGATAGCTGGTGTCTCTGCGGATACAACTTGAACTAATTCCCAGGATAATGACCCAGCCTCCCATGATTTACTAACCTCACCGCTTTGCAGCCGCCGGACCAGGACTGGTTAATCCTTTAATGGTCTCTGCAGTGTGTTTGGGGCTGCTCCGAAAATTCCACAGCCCTCCCTGGAACACTGAGGGGCATTGAATGCCCTCTCCCCCTCTCTCTGCCCCCACCCCTTATCTTATCAGGTGGCTAATTCCCACAAATTATTGTGTGATTCAGGAAAAAAAAATGAAATCGCTCTCAAATCATAAATTTGTCACTTTCTGGACAGCTGCTAAGTCAAGAAAATCTTGACCAAGTGGGGCTTAGTTACCGTTCTGAACAATTAAGACCTGTAAGTGCATTTGGCTTTCTCTCAAGTAATGTTTATTGATGGGAAGGAAGAAAACAGTTTATGCAGTGATTTAACATGATATCCACTCTTAAGTGGAGTGTAATCCCTCATCAGGGGTAATGGGACTCACCATACACTGTTCCAGGCACAATGGCTCTGTGGCCCACACAGCACCCCATTTCCTGTGGTCATCCTCAGGATCAGTGTTTGCTTTAAGACAGAGAACACCCAGGCCTCCTAAATCCAGTACTTCTAGGGGCTGAGAGTAATTACAAGGGCTGTAGGAGGTATAGACCACATGGGGTCCCACAAGCACTGAGCCTCTGAGAGGATATCGGGCCGCTTTTCCTTTAAGTTATATATCCAGAATCTGCCTACTTCTCACTACCTCCACCACTATGAGCCTGTCCGAGCCACCATCATGCCTCAGGTGGATTGTTTTGAGAACCGACCCACTGGTCTTTGTCCTCGCCCACTTCAGTCTATTCCCACACAGCAACCTGAAAGATCCTACTATTTATTTCTTTATTGAGATAAAATTCATATAACATCAAACTAAGCGTTTCAAAGTATACAATTTAGTGACTCTTAGTCTATTTAGGATGCTGTGTAACCATCACCTCTCTCTAGTTCCAAAACATTTCCATCATCCCAAAGGAAACCAGTACCCATTAAACCATCACTGCCCACTCTCCACCTTCCAGGGAGAGTGTTCAGGGAGTGCTATGGAGTTTTCAGAGCAGCCCCGGAAAGCAACCACGAATCTGCTTTCTGTCTCTATGGATTTTACCATGCTGGACATGTCATTTAAATGGAATCATACGGGGGCGCCTGGGTGGCTCAGTCAGTAAAGCATCCAACTTTTGATGTCAGCTCATGTCATGATCTCAGGCTCCACACTGACAGCACAGAGCCTGCTTGGGATTCTCTCTCTCTCTCTCTCTCTCTCTCTCTCTCTCTCTTTCTGCCCTTCCCAACCTTGCACTCTCTCTATAAAAATAAATAAATAAACTTTAAATAGAATAAACTTTAATAGAATAGAATGGAATAGAATAGAATAAAAATAAAATAAAATAAAATAAAATAAAATAAAATAAAAGGAATCATACAATATGGGGCCATTTTTGTCTGTCTTCTCTCACCATGTTTTTGTGTCTCACTCATGTTATAGCATGTATCAGTATTTCATTCTTTATTACGGCTGAATAATATTCCATTGTGTGGATATACCACATTTAGTTTATCTGGTTATCCGTTGATGGACATTTGGTTGTTTCCACTTTTTGACTATTATGAACAGTGCTGCTATGAACATTTTCATACGAGTTTCTGTTTGAATACCTGTTAAATACTTGACATAACATATTTAGGATTGGAATTGCTGGATCATGATCCTTTTCAGTTTTAAGTCAGATCATGTTACTCTTCTGCTCAAAATCCTCCAATGGTTTGTTGCTCCACAACAAAAACAAAAATCTTTACAATTCCCTACAAGGTTGATCCTCCTTGGTCTGGCTCCTATATGCTCTCTGAATTCACCTATTACTCGTCTATTAGCCCCAACGCACCAGCCTTCTACTGTCCTCTAGTACACCATGATGCCCCATCTCGGGCCTCTGCACTTGGCTGTTGTGCCTGGAACACTCCCTCTTCCCTTCTCCCTGACTTCCTTCGGGTCTCTGCCCAAATAATCTCAAATAATGACCCTATTCCAAATGGAACTCCTATCCCCTTTATCCCACTTTGTTGTTCTTCACCTGACCCAATAAATATTCATTTGGTTTTGTTGTCACTGTCTTGTCTATTTCCCCCAAGTGAATGTAAGTTCCATGGGAGCAGAATTTTTGTCTTATTCATTGATATTCCAGTACCTAGACTAGAGCTTGCACTGGCTAATAACAATAAGCACTTACATAGGTGCCTGAGCTGCCAGACGGGTGCTTTTATATGAAGATATCATCTCCATTATCCCCAGTCACAACAAGGGACATTAGTTCAATCTCTATGCATATATCAGGTTTTTTTTTTTTTTAATTTTTTTTTCAACGTTTATTTATTTTTTGGGACAGAGAGAGACAGAGCATGAACGGGGGAGGGGCAGAGAGAGAGGGAGACACAGAATCGGAAACAGGCTCCAGGCTCTGAGCCATCAGCCCAGAGCCCGACGCGGGGCTCGAGCTCACGGACCTCGAGATCGTGACCTGGCTGAAGTCAGACGCTTAACCGACTGCGCCACCCAGGCGCCCCGCATATATCAGGTTTAAAATAAAGTTCAACACAAAGTAACTTAGTAACATCATACCCAAACAGAAGCATTTACACATATTCACTCAAATATTTTTGACAAGAAGCCCATGTATTAGCTTAACCCACGGGCTTCTTGTAAAGTGGTTAAGTGACTTGCCCAAGGCTCACAGCTAGCAAGTGACAGAGCAAGGAATTTAAACCCGGCAGGACGCTTGCCCTTAATCACTATACTGTACTATCTTACTATTTGAATGCATTGAATGAATGAAGGAACACACATAAATATGAGCTTTAGAAATCCAAATTTTCATTTCAAAAATCAAGATGGACTTAAAACACTTGTTGTGGTATGGGCTATTAAAATATATTTTCTTCCACAGCTAAGAAAGAGTTCTGAGTTGTGGTAGGACAGTTACTAAAATAACAGAGTTGGGGCGCCTGGGTGGCGCAGTCGGTTAAGCGTCCGACTTCAGCCAGGTCACGATCTCGCGGTCCGTGAGTTCGAGCCCCGCGTCGGGCTCTGGGCTGATGGCTCAGAGCCTGGAGCCTGTTTCCGATACTGTGTCTCCCTCTCTCTCTGCCCCTCCCCCGTTCATGCTCTGTCTCTCTCTGTCCCAAAAATAAATAAACGTTGAAAAAAAAAAATTAAAAAAATAAAAATAAAAATAAAATAAAATAACAGAGTTGACTTTTGCAGGTATGGATACATGTGGTAGGTTTGAATTGCTATCCACATATTCAAGAGCATATGAAATCATATAACTTTATTTTCCTAAAATGGAACTTAATTCCTATGTCAAACTCCCATGTCACTGGAGTCTAATCTTGGCTAATGTTAAAGGGTCTAATGTAAATTTCAGAAGAGTCACTACAAAAACCTGAAATATTGGTTTTTTGCTGTTCTAGCAATCTGTGCACACAGGTATTCCCTGAGACACTTCCCCTGTCTGCCTGTCCCCTTGATACCTGGAGAGCAGTAGACATTCAGCTGGGCCATCTGTGGCACCCTACCCAAGACACATCACTCAGCCACCTCCCCCTAGGGTCTTGCCATATCCCTTCCCAAGATCTTCCCTTTGCATAAAGGAATGTTTTACTGGTCTTCAGAAGAAATCCTTTCTTTTAAATTATGGTGATTTTTTTTCAGAGTCATTCCCTCCATGATTTTTTTTTACATGGTGGCAAATACAAGTACAAAAATGCGTAAACACTCAAAGGAGGTACCAGCTGGTCATTTTTTCCTATCATACCTATTCCCTGAGGAAAGAAACCCAAGGACTAGTTGCTAGAGTAGGGAGAGAGGAAGCAGATGCTAGAAGAAAAATAACAAGGATAACATTTCCAAAGTAGTTTCACTGGCCAACTTAATATCGAGCACACAATATGGGCCAGTCACTGCTCTGGGTACTAGGGATACAAAGATGAACAAAATCTACATAGAGGATGTATTAGGTTTCTACTGCTACGATAACAAGTTACCCCAAACTTAGTGACTTAAAGCAACAAAAATGTATTTTATTACAGTTCTGAAGATCAGCAGTGCAAAGTGGTTCTCACCAGACTAACATCAAAGTATATCATCAGGGCTGCATTCTGATGGAGGCTTGGGGGAAAACCTGTTTCCATGCCTTTTCTGGCTTCTAGAGGCGACCCGTGGCCTCTCATCACTCTGCACCATGGCCCTCATCACCCTGAACTCTACTTCCTTTATTATATCTCCTTCCCTGATTCTAACTCTCCTCTCTCTTTTCCTTATCAAGGCCCTTATTACACTTAGGGTCCACCTCAATAATCTAAGATAATCTCCCCATTTTAAAAACCTTAATTTAATCACAATGGCAAAGTACCTTTTACTTTGTAAGGTAACACATGCGAAGGTCCTAGGGATTAGGACATCTCTGGGGAGCCGTTGTTCTGCCTAAAATAAGGGCTTAGAGTCTGGAGTCGCTGTGGTAGGAGCAATAATAGGGGAAATGTGGGGTTGTACCAGAGGTCTCAGGGATGGTAGATTTGGAGTCCAAGAAATGCTTCTCTGTTTAGCCTGAGACCTGGAGAATGAGTAAGAGTTAGAGATTTGGGGGAAATGGGAAGAGGAGCTACAGAGGAAGGGATTCAGACAAAATTCAAAACAGACACTCAAAGATCATAGAGAATGAAGTCCATCTTCATAGCTGTGAGTTGTTGAGCAAGGCTGCAAAGTAGGGGTCAGGTGTTCAAAGGGCCAGTAACCCCCTGGGAATTTAGGCTTTATTCTAAGGGCAATGGGCAGTGAAGTGAGATGACTTATTTTAAAGAAGTCCCTTGTGGCTACTGTGCCAGTGTAGATGGACAAGAGCAAGACTGGTGGTAGAGAGAACAGTCAGGAGGTTTTTGCAATAATCTAGAGTCGGATAATGGAGGTGAGAGCCTGGAGAAAAGTGGAGGCAGTACAGAGAAATTTAGATTTAGGACTGCCAGGATTCCATGATTGATTGGATGTTGGGTGATGGCATAAGGAAGAAGGAGGATCCCAGGATGACTCCCAGGTTTCTGGCTGAAGCTACTGAGGAGAAGGAGGCTTGGGGAAGAAGATGATGGGTTCCATTTTGAAAATGTCGACTTATTGGCACCTGTGGGAGATCCCAGTGGAGATGCCTGAGAAGCAGTTGGCTACAGCTATGTCACTGGGTTTTTGTTAAGATTAAATGAAATGAAATGTCCATGGAAAGCATTTGGCCCAGCAGTGGGCACTTAGTAAATGTGAGGTATTAGTATTAATAATTTTCTATTCAGGTCCGGGCTATGCTTCAATAAACCATGGCCTGACAGCCACTGGGGGTAGGGGATGGGGACAAAAAGAAGGCAAATAACTGAGGGGAGAGCAAGGAAAAGGGTGATTCTGTGACTGCATACATGTCCATGAGCTGCTCTCATTCTGGGATTAACAGAATCTGTTAATCTCATAGATTAACAGAGGAAAGGTGGGTGGTTTGCCTGCTGAAATGGGGACATTGATTAGCATTAACCAAATACAGAGGAAATAAAACTACTCTGAGTGCACAATATTCCTGGGGGCAGTCAGGAGGGAAACACATTGATTACTAAGCTTAACTCAAGGCTGGTTTTTGCTCGTTTTTTAAAGATTTTATTTTTTAAAGTAATCTCTACACCCAACATGGGGCTCAAACTCATGACCCCAAATTTCAAGAGTTTTATGCTCTTCTGACTGAGCCAGCCAGGTGCCCCCATAGTTTGTTTGTAATGGGAAGCTGGGTGGGTGTGAGGAGTGGGGCAGTCCTTCCTCAGCGGTATCAACAACAGCAGCAATGAGTTGATTCTTCTTTTAGCTCTGATTTCAACCTAGTATTATAGCCATCAAAGAGAGTTCTCTGTCTACACATCTGGGCACACAGGCACTTGTAAGAAGACAAAGGCAATTTCTCCTGGTAGTTTAATACTAATATTCTCCCCTCAGAAAGAGGAATTCATTAGTACTTGCCCCTCAGAAAGAGGAATTATTTTTTCTGGGCAAAGGTACCATTTGGTACAAGGAAACATTTTATGATTTATGAGGCACCAGAGGCAATGCATTTCCTTTAAATATTATCATTATGAATGTAGCAACTTCATAAGAGAAAAATGGAATTGAACGAACATTAACCTCTAAGTATTTACAGCATTTCAAATTCTGGTCTGTCTTCATTGTCAATAGGATAACTTTGGAAGTCATAGGCACGAGGTCAGACAATGCAATGAGAAATATCCAGAATCCAGTTGGTTGTTGTTTTAATACCTTTTATGTGTTGTTGGACTTCAAGACTGGAAAAATATTCAAAGAATGAAGGATTCTACCAAGTTTAAAGTTCTTTAAAACTAGACCAGACACATTTAAATATCTCAAGAATCAAAGAAATGCAAAATCCAGTCAAGTGAAGTAGCAGGCTAGGAGGTGTGCAGACTTCTTGAGTAGAGAGAATGCTTAAGAATCCTGACTTGTATCCAAGGGAGACTGAGATACAGGATTGCAAATAAGGCTCAGTGGGTCTGATCAGTCTGGTGGACAGTTTTGTAGTCAGCATTCAGACTCCATCAACCCTGCCAAAGATAACCCCCAAAATGTTTGGGGTAATGAAATTGTTTCCTCAGAGGGTAAAAGCTTCTTTTTTTTTTAAGCTTATTTATTTATTTGAACGATACAGAGACAGCACGAGTGGGGAAGGATCAGAGAGAGAGGAAGAGAGAATCCCAACCAGGCTCCATGCTGCCAGTGCAGAGTCTGATGCAGGGCTCTAATTCACAAAACTGTGAGATCATGACCTGAACTGAAATCAAGAGTTGACTGCTTAACCAACTGAGCCACCCAAGCACCCCAGTAAAAGCTTCTTTAATTCTGAAACCTGGGGGATTTTTTTTACATAAGTGTAGAAATGGTAATAAAATCAAACAAAAATATTAATGTTTTTGTGTTATAAGTACACGTTTGGTACTTTAAGTATAACATTTAAGAGAACTTGATCTATTAGAGTTGATGGTCAGTTCTGCAATTTTATTTTGAAGTGCAATGTGAATAGATCTTGCCAGTGCTTCTAATTCCTGTTAAAAAGAGATTGTAGTGAAAGACATCCTTGTCCACTTTCTTTTTCAGGAAGAATCGCTTGGTTCTTCTATATTAAAGATGCTTTGGCTTTTGCATTTAATTTCTCAAAAAGTTTTTATCATGGAAATTTTCAACACGCACAAAGTTAGAGAGAAAAGTATACTAAACCGTCATGGATTCAACACCCAACCTCAACAATTTTTAACATTTCTCCATTCTTGTTTTATTTACTGACCCTACTCCAAAAATTCTTTTCTCTTCCTCCTCCTCAAGGCTGAAGGCTGACTTAAGTATTTTTTTTTTTTACTGAGGTAAAAGCAATGAGATGTATATATTTTTAAGTGAACGACTTGATAACTTTTAATAAATGTATACAACCAAGTAATCAAAACCCCAGTCAAGATATAGAACATTTCCATCACTCTAAAAAATTTTCTTATGCCCTTTTCCAGGTAATCCCCCCTTTCCATAGGCAACCACTGTTCTGGTTCCTATTACTACCCAGTTATTTTGCCTTTTCTTGAACTTCATATAAAAGGAATCATTCAGTATTCTCTCTTTTGGTCTGTATTCTTTCACTCAAACTGCTTTTGAGATTCATCCAGATTGCTGCATTGATCAGCCATTCATTCCTTGTCATTGCTGAATAGTATTCCTTGTACGAATTTGCCACAATTTATTTATTCCTTTTCTTGTTGATGGACATTGAGTTGTTTCAAATTTAAACATCGTGATTAGAGGTGATATAAACATTCTTGTATAATTCTTACTGGTGATGAATGTTTTCATCTCTTTTGAGTAGATATTAAAAGGTGGAATTAAAAGGTGGGTAATAGGATAGGTGTATATTTGACTTTATAAGGAACTGCCAAAAAGCCTTCCAAAATGACTTTACCATTTTAAACACTAATAGCAACATATGAGAATTCCAGATGTTCCACAGTTGTTGAGATTAATTTGCATGTGTGTGTGTGTGTGTGTGTGTGTACAAATGTGTGTGAAGAAATTCTTCCTATCAAATTTCTAAGTTTGATCAAGGAAAATGATAGACTTTTTATTAAGGCATAAGATAACTATTATTTTTCCTGTTGAACAGGAAACTATTAATAGTTTCTAAAAATTACATTTTCCATTCCCAGAATAAACCTCATATTACCATAGTGGACAGTTCTTTTAATATGTGCTGTTTTATTCTAAACTCATACAATTTGCTACATAGCTTTTGCACCATTTCCGTGTAAAATTAGTTTAAATTATTTGGTAGTAAGGGGAGAGGGTCAATGTGGAGCTGTGTCCTTGTCAGATTTAAGGATCAAAACCAAATTCAATTCATACACTAGCCCCAGATAACAGGTCCATCCCTGATGTTTTGGAAGAATTTGTGTAATAAAAGGATTATTTATGGTGTCATGTAAAGAGCAGTGACTTGGGATGCAAACAGAAAAGCTCCATAAGGCCACTCATCAGCCTTATGACCTGGCAAATTACTCCATCCATCTATGCCTCAGCATCTCCCTCATAACAGAGCAAAAGGATGGATAGAAGACAGATGCCTGGTGGATCCTGATGGCAAGATTGACGATGCGAGCAGAAATCGCAGGTATAGGTCAGGTGCAGTGTCTCCTGGCACATAGAATCGTCCGGCATTCATCTTTGTACACTGTATTAAGTCTCCCATAATGGAGTGGCTTAAAACAACAGAAACTGATCTCACAGTTATAGGCGTTAGAAGTCTGAAATAAAGGTACCAGCAGGGTTGGGTCCTTCTTGGGGGCTCAGAGGGAGAATCTGTTCATGCCTCTCTCCTAGCTTTTGGTGGTTGCCAGCCATGCCTGACATCCTCTGGTTTGCCTTCACTGCAGTCTCTGTTCTGTCTTCACGTGGCATTCTCCCCTGTGTCTTTGTGTCTGTCTCTTTTCCTCTTCTTGTAAGGACACAAGTCCTATTGGATTAAGGACTCACCCTACTCCAGTATAACCTCATCTTAGCAAATTACATCTGTAATGAAGCCATTTCCAAATAAAGTCACATTCTGCGGTTCCGGGGAGGACATGACTTTTATTTGGGGGGGGGCACACTATCCAAGCCAATACACACACCTATATTGACACATCTTTGAAAACTCAGTTATAAAACATATGCCTCATTAGATGCATGCCCTTTTCAGACAGTGTGATGTACTCAAAAGACCTAGATTCCAGGCACTGTCCTGCCTTGGGCTGAATGACCTTGGGCCATCACCTTTCTGTACCTCATCTGGAGAATGAAGTCAGAACAGGTGGTCTCTAAGGTCTTTTTTAATTTACCCATTGGCAACATTTGGGGACCCAATGAAGTCATTTTCATGCAGGGAAATATGGGAATGAACCGTTAGGAAACCATGCCAAAGGCTGAGAAGTGGTATAATTGACACAAACAGGTGGCGCTGTTGAGGAGCACCTCAGCATCACTAAATCTTGGTGGATAGGGACCCGAAAAACAAATAATCCAGTGAAGAAATGGGCAGAAAACATGCATAGACACTTCTCTAAAGAAGACATCCGGATGGCCAACAGGCACATGAAAAGATGCTCAACGTCGCTCCTCATCAGGGAAATACAAATCAAAACCACACTCAGATATCACCTCACGCCAGTCAGAGTGGCCAAAATGAACAAATCAGGAGACTATAGATGCTGGAGAGGATGTGGAGAAACGGGAACCCTCTTGCACTATTGGTGGGAATGCAAATTGGTGCAGCTACTCTGGAAAACAGTGTGGAGATTCCTCAAAAAATTAAAAATAGACCTACCCTATGGCCCAGCAGTAGCACTGCTAGGAATTTACCCAAGGGATACAGGAGTACTGATGCATAGGGGCACTTGTACCCCAATGTTTATAGCAGCACTCTCAACAATAGCCAAATTATGGAAAGAGCCTAAATGTCCATCAACTGATGAATGGATAAAGAAATTGTGGTTTGTATACACAATGGAGTACTACGTGGCAATGAGAAAGAATGAAATATGGCCCTTTGTAGCAACGTGGATGGAACTGGAGAGTGTTATGCTAAGTGAAATAAGCCATACAGAGAAAGACAGATACCATATGGTTTCACTCTTAGGTGGATCCTGAGAAACTTAACAGAAACCCATGGGGGAGGGGAAGGAAAAAAAAAAGAGGTTAGAGTGGGAGAGAGCCAAAGCACAAGAGACTCTTAAAAACTGAGAACAAACTGAGGGTTGATGGGGGGTGGGAGGGAGGGGAGGGTGGGTGATGGGTATTGAGGAGGGCACCTTTTGGGATGAGCACTGGGTGTTGTATGGAAACCAACATGACAATAAACTTCATATATTGAAAAAAAAAATCTTGGTGGATAGGGGACAGGTGCAATCCTATTCCAGAGCATCCCAGGCTTCAGCTCCCCAGAAAGCATCTCTAAAGGTGTTACTTGCTAATTATCACCATTCAAAGCTTCTAGCCTGTGGGACTACTTTCATCTGGGGGCTTTTACAGGCTATTCAGGCTGTTCTTCTGAGCTGGTTTCTCATTAAATAATGGAGTTTATTACCACATAAGTTAAAGACCTTAGTACACATTTTGCAAAATGTGGATTGGTACCCCCTAGCAGGAATCAAGAGAACAGATTCTATTCACTAAAAGCTACAAGGCATTGTGATAAGGACCCTACATGGCCTCTTTCATTTAATCCCTCAAAAAACTCCTTGAACTCATGTGCCAGTTAATCAACTTATGGCCTCTCAGCTCTGAACTCACCCTTCAGTACATGCTTTACAATGATTGACTGGACTCTGAGCTTTTCTTCTTCATATTGAGCACTGTGTTAAGCTCTGTCAGTAGAGGGCAATGGAGAAACACTACAGGAGGAAGAAGTTTCTCTTCCCGGTTTTGGTGTGCTATTTGCTCCTGGCGCTCCATGCCTCCTCCCGTGTGTGAGGCCGTCTGGTGGTGCTCTGCTCTACCCAGGGTGCCCAGTCCCTCAGCAACCTCACAGCCCTGCCACAGCCACCTCACTGTGGCTTTCCTGATGCAAACACTTCAGGCATCCCCTCGGGCTCCCTAACTCCCCTGTGCACTTGCCCACCAGCCTTGCCTTGTCTGCACCCTAGAGGATTATTCCTCTTGGCTTTCCCAACATCAACCCCACAAATCCTAGGCCAAGCGTCACCTGCCAATAAGCAGACTCCCAACACCCTATAACCCTTTGTCCACCCACCTGGGCTCACTCATACGTGGGATGCTTCCTCCTGCCTGGCCACTTTATACCAGCTCTGGGCCAAACAACCCAGCAAACTTCTCTGCCATCTGGTAGGCTACAACCTCCAACCAAGTCTGAACGCCAGCCTCAGGGAAGGTCTCCCCACCCCAAGTTTGTCCCTCCTTGGGTACCTTTTCTCAGCTCTGATGTACCTTTTAGAATTCTCTTCACATCTTTCTAGTGATTGACCTATCCATGCCTCATACTTCTTTAGACGAAACCACCCCTGTTCAGATCACTGTGCGGTTTCTGCCTCCTGGTTGGACCCAGACAGATATAGGCAAGTACTACTATTATTTCCTTTGTAGAGATAGGAGAATGCACTGGGTGGAGGGGAAATGACTTCCTTAAGATCATATGAGGAGTGGGGCAGAGCTGAACGCAAACCCACGCCCATTGGTTCCAAAGCCTTAAGCCTTTGACTTTCATCACTCTGCTGCACTAACTAGGAGTTGGCATAAAGACATCACATAGGACAGAGAAAGGGGCTTGCCTCTCTCCTCACCCCTCCTTTCCCATGCTTTTATGTCCTGGGTGTTTCAGATTAAAACAAGGGCAAAAAATGCAAAAAGAGGCCAGCTCCTAGAGGAAGGTTTTCAACAGTGAAGAATGTCAATAGTCCTCTAATGGCCAACATAAACATGCAGAAGAAAAAAGAAAAATAAATCTACTTAAAAATCATTTTCACATATTTTACATATGCTTAATATTCTTCTCCAGATACATTTATTATGAGGCTGATATTTGATTTTTGCCAATTTCTCCAGCTTTGTCTTATCTGCTAAAATGCCTTATTTTCCTAAAGAGACAGCTAAAATCCCAGTTTTGGGTCTTGCCGATATTTGCATTTGGCTCAAAGCAGCAAGATTTCTGGATGATGTATGTCCCATCAGCTCTCAGGGACTCTGGTCCCCACTGGGGTTGTGCTCAGAGGCAACATGTAACAGCTTCCATATTCCTGGAAACGAGGCCCCCGCCTCCTCTCAGAGTTTCTCCCTTGGGGATCAAAGCAATGTGAGTCCTAATTAGTCTCAAAATAACAAACCCCAATATTAATGATCTTCCTTGAGGGTTGTTCTGGTCTTCCAGCTTTGGTAGGAAAAAAAAATCCAGTGCGAGGATTAACCACTTCCTGCTGATGAGATGTGGTGGACTCTGAACTCCGAATTAGGATCCCTAGATTGGAGTCCTGGCTTTGCCACTTATTATGTGGCCCTTTGTCTCTTTGTAAATAAGAGAACTGGATTCAAAGCTTCCTTCCAGTTCTACAGTCCTTTGACCCTTAGACTCCCTTCAAGATTATTTAGCCATAGCAAGCAAAATGTTGACAGCTCTCCTCATTGAATGCCCACAGTGCACCTGGCAAATTGCTACACACCTTAAGTGTATTATCTCATTTGATTCTCCCTATAAACCTATGAGGTGAGCACTGTTGTTATCCATATTTTGCAGGTTCAGAGAGATTCAAGCGTGGAAGCAATAAAGCCACAGCCACAAGTCCTCTCCCAAGAAGGGTCACTGAGCTTTTCCTCACCTAATGAATACACTCCAAATAGGGTCCAGCTGAAGAATGTAGGGAGATCCATCATTGAGGGTTTTTTTTTTAGTCAGGATCAGACTCCACTAACCAAATGAGGATAAGGCAGTGGGTGGGAGTAGTCAGGAGTACAGTGAGAGCTGAAGCAGAGGGAAAAAGGCCTTAAACATCAAAGCCAGGCCCCTTCCACACATGGTCTAGTTGAGTTCTTATAGCAACCACGTGAGGTGAGCTTGTCCCTCCCATGACACAGATGAGGAAAATGAGTTTCTGAGAAGTGAAGTGACATGTATACACTTACCACCACTGGCCACCAGCAAAGCTGTGATCTGAACATGTCTTGTTTGATTCCTTCCATCACACTACATCGAGACGATTGATTGTGGCCAGAGATTTCGGGGCCTGAGCAACCAGATACAGATTTATCAAGGCCAAGGCTGTGTCAACAATGAAATAACTGGTTGATTTAGTGAAAAGGAAGAAAAAACAATGTTTGTTTAAAAAGTCAGTCCTTTCCTGGGCCGCCAGGGTGGCTCAGTGGGGTAAGCGTCCAACCTCAGCTCAGGTCATGATCTCATGGTTCGTGAGTTTGAGCTCCGCATCAGGCTCTGTGCTGACAGCTCAGAACCTGGAGCCTGCTTCAGATTTTGTGTCTCCCTCTCTCTCTCTGCCCCTCCCCCACTTGTGTTCTGTCTGTCTCTCTCTCTCTCTCAAAAATAAAAAAACATTAAAAAAATTTTTAAAAAGTCAGTCTTTTCTTGACAATGGTGCCCAGCCGAGATCTGCATCTGAGGCCCAGTCCCCCTGCAGGAGCTCTTTCTGAACAAGAAGGAGGAAATCAGGGCCTGTGACTGATCCCAGTGGGGCTGACTTTAGTTGGGCCCCAACGAGGCTTTAGAGCAGGCATGTGGGAGGAGGTAGAAGGATATGGTGTGAGGCAGGCACCTGGCCTGCACAAACGAAGCCGTCTTCAAAACAAAAAGAATCGGATTGTTGTTCTACTTGTCTCTTGACCCCATCTTTGAAGACCAGATGCTTAAGAAGAACCACAGCAGGGCCTTCCTGGAAAAGGGGAATAACTGACTTTGAGTATGAAGACATGTTGTGCAGGCTCTCTTGGGATGTAACTATGCACCAGAGGAGCCTACAGGAAGTGGTATGGGCCCAACTGGCTCTCCAGAAAACAAACCAACAAAAGCAGTCAGTCCCGTTTTGTAGCACTTGCCAATGTCTATGGTATAAATACTCCCCATCCAAGCTACTCAGGTTTTAGCAACTGGCTTGCAAAATTCTAGCTATGTAATAACTGGCTCACAAGCGAGTGGAAGCCAGCTGCATGCACCACTGGTCACCAGATCTGAGGGCACAACATCCTGGGAAAGCAGGAGTCTTTTTGAACAATGGCCTGGTTCCCTCCTTCCCCACTATGGCTTTAGGTACAGTAAGATATTTGCCATCCTTTTCATTCTTGCAGTCCCCTCTGAATGTTCTTCCCTCCTCTTCCTTCTCAGAAACTCCTATGCATCCTTCAAGACCAGGCTGAAAAACATTCTATTATTCCCAAGCCCCTTTAAGCAAAGCTCATTCTTGATCTTTTGCCCAAGCTTGTACATCTGTTTAAGTTTTTGCCTGCCCCACAGGACTTCTGAGGCCCCAGGGGAGAAGGCCACACTTGCTTCATCTCTGAACTGGGGGTCAGACACATAGAAGGCTCACAATATGTGTTTGCTAAATAAATAAAGTTATAAGCTTACCTCTGATTTCAAACTCAGCAGTGAATAACATCACTCCTTAACCTAGATTAAATGTCTGCATCTCCAGAAGACCCATGAAGGCAGTTCTAATGGTAGTCACTGGGCAACAGTGACTGGTATTGGCCATTCTCTGGCTATGAGCAGGAACTGACCCCTGCAGGGGACAGAGCTCCTCTGGCCAATCCCAGTTCTGAAGGGATGTTCTGGGAAGACCCAGACTGCTACAGTTTACCTTAAACATTTTGGTGATAAAAAAAAAAGTGGGGGACTTTAAGGTTGGAAGTTGATCTTTCTCTTAAGTTCACCTCAAACCTATAAGCCTTCTACAAGGATCCACTGCAAGCAAGAAGAGAGTCCTTCAGGGTGTCCCCTCAGGACTGCCATGAAAACCCAAGCATCAGAGGGAAGGGCTATCTCAGACCGACTATCTCAAACTGGGAACTTCCAACCTGCAAGAAGAAAGTAGAAGGAAAAAGTGGACAGGGAGAGAGTGATATAGAAAGGAAGAGAACAACAGTGACAAGAGAGGACGCCTGGATGGCTCAGTCAGTTAAGTGGCCAACTCTTGATTTCGGCTCAGGTCATGATATCACAGTTCGTGGGTTCGAGCCCTGCGTCAGGCTCTGTGCTGACAGCAAGGAGCCTGCTTGGGATTCTCTCTCCTTCTCTCTCTCTGTCCCTCCCTTGCACATGCACTCTTTCTCTCTCTCTTAGAATAAATAATAAGCTTTAAAAAACAACAACAGTGACAGGAGAGAGTAGCATCATTCTCTCCATGAACAGGTGATAAAAGTGGGTAACAGCAATGATAAAATTAAGAAAATAAAAACACTGCTCTGAAGATTTATTGACCAGCTAACACAGGGCTAACTCGGCAATAATTCGGGCTGATAATGTTGCAGCAGCCACATAAACATCCCATCCACTTCAATGCTTCCGTGTACCTTATGATGACTCTGTTGACACCACATGGTCCCCATGACCCCGGGCACCAGGAGTGGTGGCTAACTCAGGAGACAGGTTGTGCAGGGTTGACGCTGATGAGGAAGTTTTTCAGAAAGACAAGCTACCCTTGACTGGATACAGATGGCCCGGTGAAAAATGAAATCTGCCAGCAGAGGCTGCCTTTATCAGCTAGAGAGGTTCAGCAGGGACGGGACTTCCCCATCCCTGGCTCGCCTGAGCGAGCCTCCGGTTTCAGCACCATATCACAGACTGTCCTAATGAGTTCTTCTGACGGGTGGGAGCCTACACATATCTGCTTCTAGGAGTGCATCCTGGCAGTCCGGGGCATGGTACCGAACTCGCCTGGTGTTTGCATTCCGTCTCCTGGAATCGGTAAGGAATGCCTGCAAGCAGGAAAAGGCCTGCGACTCACCAGGACTGAATGCCCTGCCTATACCGGGCCATCTTGCCATTATCCTGGTCACCTCGTTAACTTTCAGCTTGGAGACAGTGCCCAGGAAAGGCCAAGCGGTTCCCCAGGGCATGCTAACCCAGATACCCGATACCCAGTGGGTATCCACAGTGTCAAAGACAAAACAACAAGAGCAAGTGTTGCTGTTTATTAACTCCCCACGATGTCCCAAGCACCGCACCAGGCGCTTTCCCCATTTAACCCGTACACCTGTTCTACGAGGTCAGTGTTATAGTCCCACCTTACAGATGAGCGAGATGAGGGTCAAGTCAACCGGTCCAGAGTCACAGGGCTGGTAAGTGGCAGATCTGGGGAATGAAACCGAGTTCCATCTATTCATAGAGACTGTGATCCTAAAAGGACAAGTGTGGGGGAAAGTAGGCAAAGTGAAATGACGTTTCTGGCGACTGGGACAGCAGATGGTCAGATAAACCAGAGAAGGTTTCTGTTTCATCCAGGTTTGGTGGCATCATGCAGATGATCATAATTGGAGAGACGAATCTACTATTATGGATTAAACACACACACGCCATAAATTCATCTCGGAACCCAGCACCAGAAGTTTTTAATCACTGCTGCTTTGGGTCAGTGGAGCCACCGTTCTGCTCGTTTGGGGCGCCTCGCCAAGCCATGCAGCCAGCAACTTAACTCAGGAGGCAAGGTATCTGCTAACGGGCCTGCAAACTGAGACCTAACTGAGACCTGAGACCTCCTGACTCCCAAACCGGCCTGCCAACCGGGACCCGTGGAATTCCCAGTTTCCTGACACCGTCCCCCCTGCAGGCACACTCCCAGGGAAAAAGCTGCACCTGTGCCAAGTCTTCTGAATGCTTTTTCCCTCTCGTCTGGGAAGTTGGACCAGCAGGAGACACTCTGATGGGTTCAGAGAGGACCTTTACAAGAAGGAGGCCGTAGGACACCCGGTGAGGGTGGGTCCCCGCCACTCCCACCTGACAACACCCTCCTCTCTGAGGTGACTTACAGGCGGGGAAGTGACCTTGTATCCCCAGTCCCTTCAACCTACTGACTTGGGCAGGCCAAAGGAGGAAGATGGAGACAACTGTGTGACAAGAGGAGTTTGGCCAGCTTCGTCCAGTGCAACCCACCTCCTTCTGTGCCATGGGGCAGGACCCTGGTCCACCGGCAGGGGGCGGAGGGGTACCCAGAGCCTGTTTGAGGCACAGCCAGAGACCTGGCTGCCCTTGACGGAGGGTACGTGGGCTAAGCATCCCCTTCCATCTTCTGGACAAGCCCTGGAGGTGAACAATTTTGTTATGAGTGGATGCTCTGAGGTTAAGGTGTTTGCTGTCTCACGGGTGTGATGGCAGGGCCTGTGCTCTTAGTGGCTATGTCACACGGCTGGGAGGTTCCTGCCTCCTGGAGGACATGCTCACCCCATGGCCTGCTTCGACAGTCCTCATCCTTTGCTCTGGGGTTTTCTAGGCTGCTCTCGTCAGAGGGGAACGGAGGAGGGACTGGCCAGTGGCTGGATCAGCAAACAGAACCACGGTGTTGCCACTAGTGTTGGAGGTTGGAATGGGGGAATCTTTCAAAATTCACATTTCTTCAGCTGCTTCCCCTGGGGCCTGGGGGTCCCTGTCTAAAAGTGGTGGCAGCTTGTCTCCAGAGGGCAGCATCACAACACACGTTGTGTTACCCACCCACTGAATTCAAAGGCATCTTTATCAAGAAGTCTCGGAGAAGAGGTAAATCCTGCTTCACTCAGCCTACCGCTGGGATGCAGGCAGATGCTGACCCATGCGGTCCCACGTGGTTATCTTCCCCCATGAGATCTCCGTAAGCTCTGACCAGGGATCGCCATGCCTTCCCCCTCTGCTAAAGGAACAGTTTGCGAGGGTGGGGGCTGGAAGTAAAGCTGTGCCCAAATTGAGTGATAAAGGCCACTGACATGGGTCATTATATTTTTAGACCTCAGAAAAATTGGGACAGGAGACATCTGTGACAGGCTCCCTGGCCCTCTTCACTTGGAGAGTAAGAACCCAATGACATCTTAGAAAAATGGAGTATGCCTGATGCTGAGACCAGGGGAGAGTCCTCTCTGTGGGACACATCCCCAAGATTCCCCCTCACCCACAATCACGAGACGCGACAGCTTCCTCCTCAGCCTGTTCCCTCTGACATGCAGCTCCTTGGGAAAGCAGGATGCTGCTTTTTAAAAGCACTCATTGACCTTGAACTTTAAAATGTATTTCTCAATTTTCCCCTTTTATCACTGTCCGGCTAGCATTATGCTATGTCATTTCTTAAGTTCCGGTATTTAATATAAAATACTGAATGAAAACATATTTTACAAAACAGCTCTACAATCGGATATGTGGGGAGAGAACACTTTGCCAATCGTTCCTAGCCTTTCTCTGGGCACTAGACAAACATTCCCAGTATCCAAACAAACAAGCAGGCAAGGTGTTGCTGTTGTTCCTCCGGTTTGTGGGGCCAACAGGCCCTGAGGCAGGAGAATAAATATGGTACAATGCAGGCGTTAAGAGTCAGAGTTGGGGGGGACTGGGTGGTTCAGTTGGTTAGGCGTCCAACTTTGGCTCAGGTCATGATCTCACGGTTTGTGAGTTCGAGCCCCACGTTGGGCTCTGTGCTGACAGCTCAGAGCCTGGAGCCTGCTTCGGATTCTGTGTCTTTCTCTCTGCCTTCCTCCGCTAATGCTTTTTCTCTCTCTCTCTCTCTCTCTCTCTCTCAAAAATGAATAAACATTAAAAAAAAAAAAGAATCAGAATTGGGGGCGCCTGGGTGGCTCAGTCGGTTAAGCGTACAACTCTTGGTTTCAGCTCAGGTCATGATCTCATGGTTCGTGAGTTCCAGCCCTGCATCAGGCTCTGTGCTGACAGTGCATAGCCTGCTTGGGATTCTGTCTCCTCTCTCTGCCCCTTCCCTGCTCACTCTCTCTCACTCTCTCTCTCTAATGTTTCTAAACATCAGCAAAAAAATAACTTTTTTAAAAAGAGAGAGTTGGGTTAGAATCTCAACTCTGCCATATACAAGGTGTATGACCCCCAGTAACATACTTTCTAGAACCTCGGGTTCTGCATCTGTAAAATGGGAACATTCTCAATAGGAAAATGTGGACTAGTCCACACACAAAGGTCCGATAAATGGCATACATTATTAGCACTTGCATGTTAGCACGTGAGCATCTCCCATGTGGGACAGCCTGGGTGTGTGTTAACAGAGCTGGCGTAGGTTCACATGGGGGTCAGGCCCTGTCAGACAGAAGTCCCTTCTTCCCGTCAGACCTCCCTGACATCCACACTTCATTCCTCATCTGTCTCATCTTTCTTCCCAGAGTTTTCTGCCTCCCTCTTTCCATCTCTCCTTCTTCTTTCTCCTGGAGTCCAGCTGCCTCCTCAGTGGCCCTCAGAAGCCCTGCCTTGTCAGGCAATCCTTCTTACCCAGTGTCAACATCACCAATGCTCCTGGGACGCTTCGAGGGGAAAAGCCTCTTGTTTCAGCCAACCCACCCTCTGCATTTATCTCAGCCCCATCTCCCCCGGACCAGCCTTCAATCTCCCCTGCTCCACAAAAATATCTTGTTATCTCTTAAACTCGCATTTGCTAATTTCGTCTGCCTTAGCTGCTTCCATCAGCAATCTCTCCGTCTGAGACTTCCACTCATACCTGGATGAGTTTCAGTCTGACACAAAAGGCACCGACTCTCCAGAGTCTTAGGTTTTCAGCAGTGTGTTCTCTTCTATTCCTGAAAACCAACCTTTTCCAGGACCTGACTACACTGGCTGGGTTGTCTGCTGGCTGTCTGCTGGCTGGGCTGGTGGGTTTTTACCCCCTTCCTGTGATGTCTGGCTCTCTCATTCCTTCTCAAGGCCAGTTCAAGAACTAACAGAATCAGGGGGTTGCTTGAAAAATGGAGAAAAGCCCAGAGGCCTCCACTAAAGCAGCTACTTTCTCAGTGCAAGAAATCAGACCAGGTGTGCTCTTCATCATCATAATCATTTAAATGTATTTATTAAGCTTTTTGGGGCACCTGGGTGGCTCAGTCGGTTGAGCGTCCGACTTCGGCTCAGGTCATGATCTCTTGGTTTGTGAGTTTGAGCCCTGCACCGGGTTCCGTGCTGATAGCTCAGAGCCTGGAGCCTGCTTTGGATTCTGTGTCTCCCTCTCTGCCCCTCCCCCACTCATGCTCTGTCTCTCTGTCAAAAATAAATAAACATTAAAAAAATGTATTTATTAAGCTTTATACAGACTTCAATCACCCAATATATAAAATACTCTTTAGAAGCAAAGACCTAAATGAAAAGGACCAACACCTTTATATTTTCTTAGGTATTTGTCTGCTTTACTGGAGAAGCTTACTTTCCTTTATGCACTTACCTGTGAGAAATTCTTTTTCTTAATGTTTATTTCTTTTTGGCGCGGGGTGGGGGAGGGGCAGAGAGATTGGGAGACAGAGGAGCTGAAGCAGGCTCCACAGTGCCAGACCAGAGCCGGTTGCGGGGCTCAAACTCATGAACCCGTAAGATCATGACCTGAACCGAAGTTGGACACCTAACCAACTGAGCCACCCAGGCGCCCCTACCTGTGAGAAATTCTTAGAAGCCACCCCGTCTGCTGCGAAGCTTTGAAGAAAAACGCCCCCAGTTGAGAACCACTGTTCCCCTCACATACACACCTCTCCCTGACACACCTATTGGTCCAAGACCAGAAGTGCAAATGTCCTGCAGGGAAGATAGGGTTTTAGAAGCCACTGCCTTTGCTTGCTGGTACCCAAGATGCTAAACAAGCGGTTCCTGGTAGGAGCAGGACATGGGGAATTCCTGCCTGCCAGCGAGGCTGGCCTCTCCAAAGCCACAGAATTCCAGTTTACAAGTGTCAGGGAGGTCGAGGCCTGCTGATGGGATGGGGACTGAGCAAAGTACAAGGGCTGGATGTGCAGGTGTGACCACAGGGCACACGTCACCTCGCTGAGGGTGGCCTCCCTGCTTGTGGGAGGCCACCAACAGAAGATGGGGAGGCTGTGTTGGAAAACAAGCTTCTCCGTGAACGGATTCACCAGGGCTAACACATGCAGTTCTTCTGGCCACGTTCAGGATGAACGCCCCCCACCCTCAGCCCCATGGGCCACCGCAGCCCAGCCCTGGGCCATCTTCCCTGCCTGCTCTCTCAGGGCTGGAAAGGCTCAGTGTGGTCCCACGACTGGCAGGTGCAAATCTCATCAGTCACCGTTCAGCAAGTATTCATGGAGCCCACTCTTTAGGTCCTTGCTACATAAAGGGCGGCCCACAGCCCAGCTGGGAGCTTGGGAGAAATGAAGACTCTCAGGCCCTCAGATTCCTTCCAAATCTCAGCATGCCCCTTAGCAACTCTGCAGGTAACACGTGTGGTCACTTAAGGCTGCGAAGGCCTTTATTAAGTAACATGGAAGGGGAGATTTTTTCCTCCAGAAGTTCACACTCTGGGAAGATAGGATTTATAGATAGGAAACAATGCAGCAGAGTGCAAGTCAACATCATCAAGCGTGATTTGGTGGACATAAAACATCAAGTCCTGCCTCAGCCACTTGCTGTCACCAAGCCTCAGCTTCCTCGCCCGTTAAGTGGCAATAATACTTGCCTCGTCTACCTTACAGATTGTCCCAGGTGGGAAAGTGCTACACCCACATGAGGTACTATTTAATGTTCCATTCTTAGAGTGTTATACAAGTTCAGAGATGAGAGCGCTGAAGATGTCTGGAACAGTCTGGGAAGATCTGGCAAAGAGGAAAGGGGCCTTTAAGACACTGAACCACATACTGAACTAGATACTACAGTAACGCAAGATGGAAAAATGCACATTGTGACAAGTGCACCTAACAGAGCCTCTAGCCTGAGCCACAGAGAGCTCCCACTGACCAACTTTCACCAGCTTTCATCCTCACAGTTGACTGACGGTCAACTCCGTGGCTCTCAGAAGCACAAAGTCAGGGCCACCCAGTGCTTTGCAAAAGACACAAAGCTAGATGTCTCTGTGGGGATGCTGGCTAGAGCCCTATTGCTGCAAATCTTAACCCTGGTTGGGAGTATATGAAAACGGATTCGTCATTTTGCAGAGCTGTGAAGATGGCTGGATAGTGTGAGAGGAAGGCCTGGGTAGGGGGAGGTAAAGGAAATTAGCAGGTGAGTGCTTGGGTAATAGTTTTCCTAGGTAATGCTTATTAAGACTTTGCTATATTGTAGATGTTTTCTTTTCTTTCTGTTTTTTAAAAAAATATTTACTTATTTATTTTGAGAGAGTGCAAGCGCACAAGTGGGGGTAGGAGCAGAGAGAGAAGGAGAGAGAGAATCCCAAGCAGGCTCCACACTGTCGGTACAGAGCCCAACTCGGGGCTCAGTCTCACACACTGTGAAATCATGACCTGAGCCAAAATCAAGAGTCGGATGCCCAACCCAATGAGACACCCAGGTGCCCCTCTTCTACTTTTTAAAATTTCATCTTCACAACAATCCTATCAGGCAGGGGAATCTTTTGCCCCCATCTTACAGATGAGGAAAGCTTTCCCATCTTTCCAAAGCCCATGACCTTAACTGCAAGCTAAACCACTAAGGGCAGTGTGAGAATCTCTGGTCTTCCTCCTGCAGTTGAAACAATGTGGCTTTGCTTTTGTTGTGAAACCTGGCTCGCTCTGACTTGCTGACGTTTGCCATGCTTGTCCTGAGCTTCTCCAGAGAAATGCTGTCTTCTGGCAGGAAAAGATAAAAACGGCTGATACAAATGAGTCACCATACTCGCTATAATTAACAGTGATGCAAGAGCCAGATGCAAACGTAGAGGGGCCTCAGGACCTGACTTTTAGGCGGCCCAAGCTTTGAGCTGCTGAAAAGTCTTCATGGCTGAGCTGCTGTCTGCTCAAGATACATTTTAAATGAAGAAATGAAACCTGGATGCATGCAAACTCCAAGCTAATGGAGCTGAGAGGGGCAGCGCCAAATTAATCTCCTTATTTACAACTGAAAAACCGTACACTAGAACCAGAAAGGGAGTTTATAGATAATGTATAATGTGCTTTTACACTTGGCTGCCCTGGAAAGTCTAAGCAGTTTTCAACCTGCTGAACTAATTTATGGCAACTACAGCTGGAAACTCCGTTGTGCTAGGTGTCCAACCTATAGCCTCCTGGTTGCAGTATATACCAGAAAGTCCTGGAAAATTCTGGAAAATGAACTTTCCAGAAAAGGCCAGTTATCAGTAGCATCCCTCTTCTCTTTTGCTGACTTGGAATAAAAAGTGATATAATAATAGCCTGATTAAAATAAACCCTCAAACACACTTCCGACCATGCCATCCACAAACCCATCTGACTGCAGCTTGAGCATGATCACTTTATGGTGCTGGCTGCTTCCAGAATGGATAATTGCCTCCTGAGGTTTGACAGAGAGAAACAGATAATAGTCAGGACCAGGATAGACTACACTAGTGCTCGTGATTGTCCATGTCAGTAGCATCTTCTTACCTGTTTAAGACCATCTCAACTGTCCTTAAGATTTGAACACAATACAGCCGATACAATCTTGCCACTTTCCTTTCGAATAGACTTTAATTAATTGAGAGCGAAGTGAAAAATGCAGGTTACATTTTTAGTGTTATCATTGATACGTTGTAAGATCAACACCAAAACAGTGATGCATCTAACATTTATACATTTCCTAACTTCAGTTGTCAAAGAGCAAATCATTATCAGTATTTTTATTTACACAATAAGTTCAAGCAACAGTAAATAACAAACACCCTCGTTTGCACACACACACACATACACACACGCACACATACACACACCCAACCAACTTTAAACAATGGATTTCCTCACACAAGTCTCATTTTTTTCACATACACTGGTAGACTCAAAGTTATCAGTGGAGATCCTGGACCAGCCCTATTTTCTTTCAGAGTCACTTTAATTTTTACAACTTGAAGCCACATAACCAGCGTGGTTGGTACACTCAAAGGACACCCCAAATGATAATAATGAATTCCACTTTTTTGGTGTGAGGAAATATGTACATCTCTGAAGATGCATAGGATTACCGCTCTAAAAAGTCAAAAATAAACAAAACCAAAATCTCAGATCTTCAAGCACAGTCTCTTAACAGCATTGTGCTAATGTTAACATTGTATCAACTGAACGGAAAAATTCTTTTAGGTTTCTCTACAGAGGTACTGGTTAGTTCGGATTCTTTTTTCAGCTGCTTGAAACACACGAAATTTTTAAAGTTGCATGGTAGTCCTACATCCTGCCTTCCAGGTTAGCGGCCTGTCTAACCTCCGGAATGTCGGACGGGACTCACCCCCGGTGCCTTGCTCTCTGATTTATTTCTTGCTGTTAGTAAATGGAAACCATGACAAAGTTTACATTAGCAGACACATACACATGCCCTGGCCTATAAATATTCTATGATGGAAAATGGTACAATGACTCCATTCCTAGTGAAAAGAGCATAAAAGGAGAAGAAGAGGGCGGGGGGACATTATCAACAATGGCTCTTCTTACAGTGAAAATCCAGACCAAATGGCAGAGATGGGCTTTTAACTAACTGGACATTGTTAGCCACTTCTCCAGGGCCTTCGAGCTGACTAAAAGCAGGCAAAGCAGAGCCCAACTCCTCCGGGCAAACCTGGTAGGATCCAGTGGTACAGGCATCTTGTCTTGGAAGCTGGATGAAGATCACCTGCCATTTCCTTCTTAGGTGAGTGTGGAGGAACTTTAAAGTCAGATTGGAAAGCAGTTCACACACTGTCCTGCCTGGGCCACAGAACTGTCCCTGGGTCGGACCCCTCAAAGCGCCAGCTGGAGTTTGGTCATGTTTCTCTGGTGCATGTTGTGATGGCGGACTAGTTCGTCTGACCGGGCAAACTTTTTCTGACAACTGGGCCACCGACAGCTGAAGGGCTTTTCACCTGTTGACACAATTGCCAGTCAGAGACACTTGCAGTGGAGAGACTGGGCACAAGTTCAACTATCGAAGGCCCGAGTTAAATTATCCCAAGACACCCACTCCCGATTCCCTCTAGCTCTTTCCCTAGGCTAACAAATCGGGCTCATTTCATAGGCAGCCTTGAAATGGCAGCACCTCTGGGCCCTTAAGGATTAAAAAACTGTAAAAATTATAAAATATTATTCAGTCAGAAGACTGGGGAAATGGCAGAGAAGGAATGAGTCTTGTTAATGAAAGTGTCTGGGCAATTCATATGTCATCAAGGGGGAGAAACATTTGTTTCGGCCTCTGCTATTAGGCCACTTTGGGAATTGTGTAAATGCTTCCCCTCCACTGCCTCTTCAGGGAATTGAGCTCATCTGGGCTGCAGGGGCTCAGGATCATTACTCTGGATACTAATGGATCGATTGCCATCCAGTAACAGAGCTATGACTGTAACTTTACTGTGTCTGTCTGTGTAGATATTCTGAATGGGCTGGATATTTTAAAATAAATCCCTGACACCAGTTTGCAGGATATTTGCTTCTTTAACATTAAAGTGTTACTCAGAGTATAATCCCTATCATAGTTTTAAGATTCTTAACAAGATTGCCAAAAGATTGAGACTTTTCCATCTAAGGAGCTCTCAGAAGTTCCTTCCAAGCTTCATTCTGGATAGGGAGGATAATGAGGGCCTTAAATTAAATATGCCCAGCCTTGTGCTAGGCATCATCTATATACATTACTTCATGTATTCCTTGCAACAGCCCTGTAACAGAAGCATCGTTATCCCCACTCTAGATATGAAGCTGGACATCTGGTGAGGGCAGACCCAAGCAGGACTTAAATCCAGGTCTGTCTATTCCAAGGTTCATGCACTTTGCAGTATCCCACCTCCCGGACCTGGCCATAATGGAAATAGAGCTGTGGCTTTATCCTAAGTAAAAATACTACAGGAGCCTATCTCTGGTCCACTAGGGAGATCTTTCCAGTTTGCCTCTCCTATGAGAACTATTGTTTGGGACAAGCACCAAGAAATGTCCCAGGGGAGGCACTGTCCCAGCGTCAGGACTGGGGGCTGATCAAATACAGGGTGAAACAGTCTGCCAGAGACACAGGTCATTTTGCACACATGCAGATATGCACAGGGTTCAGTGGATGGAATGGAGAAATGGGGCAGAAGGGGCAGGGTACAAGGGACGATAAGTTTCTCACCAAATTATGAGCTTGGGACTAAAAGAAGCAATACCAAAGGCACCTGAGTAGGGCAAAAATTATGCCCATCCCACCAACTCGGGGCACAGACGCCTTGACTCTGTAAATGCAGCCTATTTGGGCTGAGAATCTGGGACTCATGATCTCACGTTTTCCTTCGCCTCCCACTCACTGTTCCTCTGCTCTTCCTGATCTAGCTCCTGCCCCTCCACCCGACCTCCAGCCAGGCTGTCAAAGGTTATCTCCTAATAGACACATCCCAACCCTTTCTCTTGTTGGTCAGTCACTCTCCTCCATCTCTCAATGGCATTCAGCTTTGCTGACATTGACTCTCTTCCTGATTTCTATATTCCCTGGGCTGTGAGATGAACCCATGCTCTTTCTCCAACAAAGAAGGCTGTGGCATATTGTGGGACTGGGAGCAGACAGAATTGGGTTTGCTACTTACTAGCTTTGGGACTGTAAACAAGTCATTTCATGACTATGTGCCTCAGTCTCCTGATCTGGAAAATGGGGATAAAACATGCCTACCCTCCTCTTCTTACACGGATGTTGCAAAAATACAGTGAGATAACCCTAAGCCTTGGCCCTCCTCCCAAAGTTAGAAAATACATAACAAAGATGGAGCTATTTTCATTGTGAATCACACCAGTCTTGTGGAAAAGCAAAAACTTTCAGCAGCCAGGGAATAAATGTCTTATTCCCCTCTCTATACCAGTAGAAAGGAAATAGTAGCCGTATGCTGATACAAGTCTGGCAGAAACCATGACTACTCCTGGGACATTAACTTTTAGCACAGCAAGGATTTAGGTCTCTGAAAATTGTGTCATGAAATGTGAGCTCTCCAAAGAATAAATATCTGGCTTGGAAGAATTTCTGCTGTTTTTCTGTAAAGTTGATTATCCTATCAAACTGAGTAATGCAATGTGATGTGACAGAAAACTGGGCTACTTCAACTCTTCCTTTTGTTCTGGACGCTCAGTAATAAGTTCTTTTCACATCTCCCTTTTGCTAGTAGTTCCCACCCCACCTCTTCTGAAACAATGTTATTATTTAAAGACAGCCATGCATTGTTCTTCCTCTCAACTGAGTCTAAACCTGCTCAGAACTTCTCCACTAGACTTTTCCAATCTCTCTCTCATCACAACTTCATTCAACAGTATTTTTTTTAAAAAAAATAATGAAAAATAAATGTGAAGAAAAGTTTACGCACTTGTTTTACCTGTATGAGTCCTGGTGTGGGTCTTCAGGTGGTCAGACCGGGAGAACTTTCGCTGACAAGTTTTACACTGGAATGGTTTCACACCTAAACGGACAGAGAAGGTCTAGCCGCAGCCCTAACAATGTGGGAGCATAACGAGGCCCACAAGGCCTGCTTCCTGGTGGCCCGAAGAGCCGGGCATTTCCAGCCACCTGTGATGTCTGTCTCACCCTCAGATTTCCCCAGGTCCCCAGGCCTAGCATGAAACCACCTGATTCTGCAACAGTAATCCTTGAAGACCTGCTTGGTTTTGGGAACAACTAGTCCTTAACCACAAACGTCCAGCTTCTCACCAACGTCCCAGCTGTGTCCGAGACTGAAAAAGTGAATCACACACTATAAATTGGATTATGCTCTCCACCACCCTGCTCTTCACTGCTGCTCAACGTGTCATCAGCAGATGGCTGGTGGGATCCCACTGTTCCGCGGTTTGATGGAGAAATGTGGGATGTTTCCTTTTCTTTCTTTCTTTTTTTTTTTAAGAACAGGAAAATCCCCAGATATTTGAGGGGGAGGGAATTATTGGAAAAACTAAACAAATGGCTAACCCTCTCCCATCCATATTCAACAACAAAGAGAATCACAAAAGCAGCTGCAACCCAGAACATACTACCAGCAAGGAGAAGTGAGCCTACAAACCTGTGTGTCTCCTTTGGTGTCTTTTGAGCTGGTCTGAACGAGAAAACCTTCGCTCACAGTCCTTGAAGTCACATTGGTATGGTTTCTCACCTTGGGGAAGACACACATTCCATTTGAAAATGACACTGGAGATGGGGATGTCATTAAAGGCTACTTCTCCTCAGGGGACTGAAGGGATCCCAAAATGCCTAAGGCACTTGATGGACCTTGCTAGGGTGGTGAGGCCAACGGCAATGTGAGGCTAAAGGCCCACCTGTACTAAGCTGGGTGTAGAATGGGGAACTGGTTGATTGAGGATGGTCCCTAACCTGCAAGTTACAAGTGGACAGGAGCTCAGGTTCTGAAGTCTGACAGTAGGGTCACATCCAGCTCTGACACTTAAAGCTCTGGGTGAGGGGCTATTTCCTTATTGAGAAATGGGGCTGATAATCTGACAGCTTCAAAGGATTTATGAACAGATTAAACAAGACCATCCACATAAAGAGCTTAGCCCAGAGTACTGCTAAAAAAATAAAAATAAATAAATAAAAATAAAAATAAAAATTAAATTAAATTAAATACTGGTAGAGAATCTTTAGATCAATAATAAACCAAAAAAGTGTTAACTCCTAAACGGAGTTGGAGGCAGAATTCTGGAATGGATATGCCCTGGAGCTGGCCTCATGAAATAAGTGTTTTATGTTTTATGGCCTAAAGATTTGGTGCTCTCCACTACTGACTTCTCATTCCTGAATCAAGCACAAAAAGCCCCATGGTTGTGAGACACCCAAGTTAAACCAGGAGCCAAAGTATTTAGAAAGATTCTGGTATCCCTTTATCCGAGAGACATCAGTAGTGGGATTACACAACCTTCTGCCTCAGAATGCAGAAGCCCCACCCCTGTCCTTGCTAGAGAAAGTTCAGCCAAATACTGGGAACTAAGCCCCATGAGTGCACTGAGAGACCTTGGGCCTTCCCACCTTCTTATGAGAATTCTGAGTCACCAGTGTTCTGGGATGGAGAGCAAGCTATCCCAGGACCAGTCAGTCTTTCTGTTGCAGGGCAGTCCTTAGTTGCCTTTCAGGCCTCATAACTTCCTCTATTCCCCCTGATTAGTCTGCATTCCTGCTATCCCAAAGCTCACCCTTCCCCAAATCTGCCTTGCACTTTGCTGACCCCAACCGCCATTTGTCCCTATCTCCATCCACGTTCCCACCCATCAAAAAGTCTGCCGTACATCCCTCTCTAATGCCCCTTGTTTCCTCTTCAATGCCTTCTTGGAAATTTCATGTTCAGATTGAAAGCCCTTCCTTCTCGCAGTACGGAACTGATCATAGAACACCTAACGTGGGAGGCTGCGTCCAGGGCTGCCTTTCACCGTGGGCTGGAAAATCCTGAGGGCAGGAGCCCCCCATTAACTTTGTATTTACATCTGGCCTGGTGCCTTATACTTCAACAACACTACTCAGTCTAATATCTTTTCCCTGCCTTTCTGCTTCTGCTTCTTCTTGACTTCCTCTACCGTACCCTACCAACCCTCTGATGGTTAGCTTAAGCCCTTCCTCCTTCTGGGATGACTTTAGCTCAAATCAGCAACTCTCCTCAAATTCCTCCAGCCTCTGTTCTAGTACATTATCCTATGCTCTCTTCATCTCTTTTCATTTGTGTGTAGCCTGGCTCCAAAACAGACTCTAAACTTTTGAGAAGGGAGTTTGTGACTTGGGAGTTAAAAGGCATGAGTTTGGGTCCTGCTTCCACTATATCCTACCCACCTGATAACTGTTCCGGTGTGTGAGGATTAAATGAAATAATGCATGTGGAGAGTCTGGCACATAAAAAGTATTTAATACAGAAGTACTTAACATTATTACATATAGATAAGATTGCATTCTTTCAAGAAAAGGGCTGCAGGACTGTTAAATACCAGGCTGCTGTCCTGTCTTCTGCCAAGAAGAGCTTCTTAGAGCCTCAGGTGGGTCTGAGGGTCTTGGTTAGCTTGTCCACTGCTTTCCCTTCACACAGACATCTCCCCTTTACTGCTTGCTAAGTGTCTCTTCCCCGTTAAAAGTTTCAACAACCATATTGCCTTCAATGCATTCTCTTGCATTTCTCCAGTCACAATTTTGCTCTATCATTTTCCTTATAACTTTAACAGATACTTCTCAAATGATCATATTGGGGGAAACATGTAGAAATATAACATCCCTAGTTCTCTCACCTTTAGCCCCAAAGCATGTGGTCTACTGAGTGCGAACGCACTCTCTTCTTCAGCTTCCCCAAAGCAAAATAAGCAGTAATAACAAAACAGTAAGGGTAGTTGTAACAATGAAGCTGTCCTTCCAGTTATGGGGAAAAAATGACACCAACCCCCCTGCAGGAAAGGCTGTGTTCCACACTCTTTCCCTGCAGCCGACACCCAACCACACTCCCATCCAGTGCCCACAAGGCCAACAGCAAACATCTGTGATCAATAATAAAATCACATCCAAGATGGCCAGGAACCAGACGAGGCCAATTCTCTTCCCTAGAGGGAGGCAAATCCCTTGACCTGTGGGAAAACCCAGCCTTCCTTGACACATCATCAAAAATCATGTTTGTTTGTTTTTTTAAGATTGAAAACAAAAATTAACCCGACAAATCCATTTTCCTATTCCTATCTGGTTGGTTATTACTAATCAAGCAGTTAAAAGTTTTTCTTTGGATCATCTCTCCTTAAGTCTTATGATGACCTTGCCCATCAATCCCTCAAACTGTCTTATTACCAAACTCCCAGAATAGGTCCTCTCTCTTTAGAGAGCCTAATAGAGAACCTCTCTCTTTAACAAAACAATAGTGACACTATTGTTTATTCAGGCCATTGACATAGCGTACTATACTACATGCTTCATATCTAATGCCTTTAATCCAATTTTCTTTTCTTTTTTTTTTCTTTTTTTTTTCAACGTTTATTTATTTTTGGGACAGAGAGAGACACAGCATGAACAGGGGAGGGTCAGAGAGAGAGGGAGACATAGAATCGGAAACAGGCTCCAGGCTCTGAGCCATCAGCCCAGAGCCTGACGTGGGGCTCAAACTCAAGGACCACGAGATCGTGACCTGGCTGAAGTCGGACGCTTAACCGACTGCACCACCCAGGCGCTCCCAATTTTATTTTCAAAGATAATCTAGTTTGGGGGCACCTGGGTAGCTCAGTTGGTTAAGCATCCGACTTCAGCTCAGGTCATGATCTCTTGGTTTGTGAGTTTGAGCCCCGCGTTGGGCTCTGTGCTGACAGCAAAGAGCCTGGAGCCTGCTTCAGATTCTGTGTCTCCCTCTCTCTCTGACCCTCTCCCACTCACACTCTGTCTCTCCTTCTCTCAAAAATAAATAAACATTACAAAAATTTTTTTAAAGTTAACCTAGTCTTAAAAATCATATAAGGTAGGCATTGTCATTTCCATCTTCCACAAGGCAAAATGAGGACCAAATGCTCAATGTCTCACCATTTGGTCGTGTAGCCTGAATTCAAAGACAAGTAAGTCTCTTTAGTTCTGTGGAATTCTCTTTCCATCACTCTGCTCAGCCCTTCCTGAAGACAGTTTACTGACTTTTTTATTAAAGGATGGACAGTCAGGATGCAAAATGCCCCTGCAACCTTTTTTTTTTTTTTTTTTTTTTTTTTATCACCTTGGCCAGACCTTTCAAAGCACTGCCTACTGTCAATCCAAGAAATTTCCTGTGTCCTTAGAGGTGTGACAGCCAGGAGGAGGAGCTCCTGAACCACCCTTGCCCAAAGGCCACCGGAAACAAGGCTGGACAGCGGACACACTTACCAGTGTGCTTCCGGCTGTGCATCTGTAAGTGTGACAACTTAAAATATCTCTTATTGCAGCCCGGGTAAGCACACATGAAGGGGCGTTTCTCACTGGTCTCTGATGCCGACCGGACAAGAGTCGGGGCAACTCCGGGCACACGTCGCACATCCTGTAGGCAGAGTGTAAGAGAAATGGAGGCTTTAAGCCACATGTGAACATTCGTGTCAGTCCTGAGGGAAAGTGAGCTTTAGATTAAACCTGAGGAAGGGATGGCAGATATTAAAACCTAAAACCACTCCCATGCATACCCCAGATGCCCACAGCAAGCATCACTAATGGGTGACAGAGCAGGACATTCTACAATGCAATACTTCAACGTCATCACTATTGATCAACCAGAATCAGTACTTCATCTGTCTGTTTGGGGACGCTGATCCAGAGGATCTGGCAAAGAAATGCTGGTGCTACAAGAGCTCCCAATCCATCCCATCCCTCAGCTTCTCCACTTGAGGCAGTGAGGTCTGGCAGTCCAAAGTCCCAGGTTCTATTCTACTTCCTCCCATTTGGACACGTGGCCACATGACCTCAGGCCCCACTTGCAACAGGTAGGGAAGTCCTTATTAGAGAGAAATATGGGATACTAAACGAACCCCAAGCTGACCACACTTTCCATGTGGGAGTAGATGACAAGGAAGGAGGAGCCCCTGAGATTTGAGGGTTCTCTTTGCGAAGGGGCTAAAACCACCAAAGGCCAATGGTGTAGCCAGTGTAAACATTTAGTAATACCACCAGAAAACACTGGCTGCCTTCTGTGCACTTTACATGTCCTTCATTGTTTATTCCCTTGATCTTGTGGGAGTGGGTAGGTGAATGGTCAGTCCTTCATGACAAGGTGCTAAAAGGCCACAGTGAGGCAAATTTTTCCTGCTCTCAGGATCAATGACCCTTAGACAGGAGCAGTGGGAGTGCCCCGGGGGCCACTGAATCCTCCTCACTCTCTTACAGATGTGCAAAAGTCAAGACCAAAGAACACATCTATGTTTTAAGACCTGGAACTGCCTCTGAGCTTAACCCATCCCCTGCTCTGTGCATTTTCCACACCATGCTTATGTTCTAGTTTCTATTTCACACTGCCTTGCACTGTGAGAGCTTCTTTTTTGAAGGAGAAGTACTTAGTGACATACAACTTTGCTGTTGACAGGCCACAGTGTCTCAAGGCAAATGGTGGCGTGAATTTAAATGGTGAGCCGGCTACGTTTGAACGGTAGACTCTAGGAGAAAATGAGTCGGTAGTGAAACAGCACCTGTGAGATCTGGAGTCTATCAGCAGCCATGACAGCGAGTCTGACAAACCGGGCTTTGTGGAAAGAAAGACAAATGGAGCTTCCTTCACTTCCTTTAATTCAATCTAGATGCAGCGCACACAGCACTGGGATATAAAACTGAGTTGTCAATGTCAGTCAAGGGTCGCGGTGGAGGATTCCGGTGGTATTTGTTGAAGGAGAGACTGGGATGACTCTTCCCATACTTCCATCAGATTTCCGTATTTCTGCAATCCTCGGCTTTATTCTCACCCCTGGAAGGTTTGGGCTGAGGGCACATGCTGTTCTGTCACCATGATGCTTCTGGAAACATCAGTCAGAACATCTCAGAGCTACCTGACCCACATGTCATGTGGGGACCTGGGTCACACACAACTTTTTCCTAGAGTACTGACTATGCTGGTGAAGTATAACCACAGTTACTCATGTTACAGCCACGGAGTCACAAGTGAAAGCCACACACGCAAACCCTTGGTCACTGCATGTGGTTCTGACCTCCCCAAAGCGGCTCTGCTGAGGTGGCCTTCCATTGACTTCCCCGCATTCTCCAGAATGTTTACCTTTTTACTTTTCTTTCCTCACTCTCCTTGGAGACCCCTCTCCTCCAAACTGTTCACAGCCCCCTGTTTCCTAAGCAATGCAATGTGGTAGTTAAAAACAGGGGCTCTGGAGTCAAGCAAAACTTGCTTTATAAGTAGTTATGTGATTGTGGACAAGCCACTTGTCTCTGGCCTTCAGTCTCCTCATCCATAAAGTGGAGATAATAATACCTACCTCATAGAGGTGCACTAAGGATTAAATGGAAAAAGAAAGTTTAAGTATAGAACCTTAAATGCCTACTGCTAAGTGGCAGAAGTGAGTCTGAACTGTGTGATTCCAACTATGTGACATTTGGGGGAAAGGTGAAACTACAGACACAATGAAAAGATCAGTGGCTGTCCGGGGGAGGGGAAGACGGGGGGACGGATGAGTAGGTAGAACATAGACATTTTTATTTTTAGGCAGTGAAACTATTCTGTGCAATAATGTAACGGTAGACCCGTGACATGACACATTTAACAAAACCCATGGAACCACACAGCACAAAAAGTCAACCCTAGTGTAAACTATGGACTTTCATTAACAATCACACACCAATACTGGCTCATCAATTGTAACAAGTGTACCACACCAATGCAAGATATTAACAATAGGGAAGACTGTGGGGGAGGGTGGGGATGAGGGAGAATATGGGAACTCTGTACTTTCTGCACAATTTTTCCTTAAACCTAAAACTGCTCCAAAACTTAAGTCTATTAAGACAAAAAGCCCATTACAAAAGTCAGCACAGTGCCTGGCACATAGAAAGGGGGCAGCACCCACAGAGTGGGCGCCATTACCATCATTATGGTTAGTAGAACACTCGGCAAGGCAGAGCCTACCTTTGGGCACTTTACAATGCAGACCAATTCGAGGGTCTGACTTGGGAAGTCAGGAGTCCAGGTCATTAGTTACAAGAGCCGCAAGCCCACCTGGAGGAGTGAATTAAGCAGTGAAGGGGGAAGGGACAGGATTCTGCCAGAAGCATCTTGGTCTGAGTCAGGGAGATGACCGCGTTCACAATGACCTGTGGACAGGAGGCTGCCCTTTCTGCCCAGCGGAAGAGGAGAGGTCTTTATTGTCAGAGGAGCCTATAATTAAGAACAGACTTACCAGGGCCAAATGGCCATCAGCAAGCAAGTGAAAGGCCGTTGAGAAGGAAAAGAGGCATTGACGTCCCCTTCCAGCCAGCCCCCTTCCCCTCGACCCGAGTTCTCACCTGAATGCCCCTAAAGACGCCATGAGTGTGTATTCTGTACTGGGCACCGCAGAGGATGGGCGTGGTGTGGTTATCACTCTCATACCCTGTGCCGTGGCTGCAAACACAAAGAGGGAAGAACAAGGCTCAGGTCGGTCCACAGGCACCCTTTAGAAACGCGCGTCTGCATCAGAAGAATGTTTTTAAAAAGCTCACAGGACAACAGCCATTGGTTTTTGCGTCTTCGCTGCTCTGGAAGCAGGGCTTTGTGAAGGGCAGGGGGCTCTTCAACCCTTGCATCACCACCACGCGGCCCTCCCTTGTGCTCAGGGAGGCCATCTGTGTCTATGCCTCTCAGACAAGCTGGGAAAAGTCACAATGGCTTTCATCCCCAGCAAGTTGTTTACCATCTAGCCAGCAGAACAGACAGCCGCGAATGTCTCCGGAATGAGCAGATACCTCAAGTTTCACATTAAGTTCAATGGATTTTTGTTGGCACCTCGTGACTCAGTTTTTACCAGATAGCCCCAAGAAAGTGATGACACAGAAGAAATGTCACATTCTCAGAAGTGGGGATTACACATCAGTGACCCTTCTCCCCTTAAGTTTTCCAGATCAACTTAACTCTTTGCAGCCAACCCGTGCCGTAAGCGGACACTGGATAATCTTCCCTAGCATTAGATTGCCTAGTCCTCTAGTTGGTGCTCAGGCTAATCCTGGCCTTCCCGCAAGGGCTGAGGGATGTGGAACATTGAAATGAACAACTTGAGAGAAGTGAATACTCTGAAAGTATTCTCTCCTTTAAGTCAAAGCTGGTATCTGTTCTGCAGTTATTGTACTTCCAAATGAGGCAGAGTAAAGATTCTTATCTACATGCAGGACATTATAATCACATCTAGAATCACCACAAGGAGCTTCTATGAAATATCTCTGTGAAATGGTGCAGCTGCTTTGGAAAACATCTGGCAGTTACTCAAAAGATTAGACATAAAGTTACAATCTGACCCAGAAATTCCACTTCTAGGTATATTCCCGGGAGACATGAAAACATGTATCTACACATAAACATGTACACATTGTGTACTAGCAGTATGATTCATAATAGCCAAAAGATGGAATCAACCCAAATGTCTCTCAGCTGATGAATGGATGAACGTAGTATATTCCTAAACTGGAATATTATTTGGCAATAAAAAGGTGGGAAGTACTGATACGTGATAATGTGGACAAGCCCTGAAAACACGCTAAGTAAAAGGAGCCAGTCACAAAGGGCACACCTATTGTGTGCATCCATTTAAATTTTTTTTAATGTTTTTGATTTATTTTTGAGACAGAGAGAGACAGAGCAGGGGAGGGGCAGAGAGAGAGGGAGACACAGAATCCGAAGCAGGCTCCAGGCTCTGAGCTGTCAGCACAGAGCCCGACACAGGGCTCAAACCCACAAACCAAGAGATCATGACCTGGGCCAAAGTTGGACGCTCAACCGACTGAGCCACCCAGGCGCCCCAGTGTGTGCATCCATTTAAGCAAAATGTCCAGAATAGGCAAATTTATAGAGACAGAAAGTGGTTTGGTGATTGGCTGCCTAGGACTGGGGAAGCCGAGGGAAATGGGAGAGTGATTGCTGAAAATGTCCTAGAACTGTGGGAGCAGTTGTACAACTCTGTGAATATATTAAAAACCACTGATGTCTTTACTCCAAACTAGTGGACTGTATGGTATGTGGAATTTATAAAGCTGCTTTACAAAATTAGCTTGGGGAATAATGAGATCCATGCACAGTCTTTTTCCCCCTAAGCCGCCAGGTGTAATTAACTCGCTGTCAGGGCTGAGAGCCTCCACCCTCTGCCTGTGTTACTCTAGAGATGCCAGGGGTCCCAGTGTGGGAGGCAGGCAGCTTGGCTGATCAGCCCACTCCACCTGAGGGTGTAGGGAAAACCTGGGGCTGGCTCAACTCCCACTTCCACGGGGGAGAGAACTCCTGGAGAGAAAGGGTGTTTGCCAGGATGACTGACATGGTCCGCACATCCCACAGCCACAGCAGCTGTGGAATTTCATGTTTCATTCTGGCTCCAAGCTTTTTAGAAAGAATTGCCTGTCTCCCTTGCATAGACAGTGAGAGCAGTTTCAGGAACTGGGTGGCAGTTTACAGTTATACTATAAAGGCAGTGGGGATGTAAGAACTGATGACAGTGGTGATGTGGTAGCAGAAAGAGGACAGGACAAGAACGATGTGGCCAGAACATTTTGCCTTGAAGGCCGTGAAGACATGCTGCCTCTGTGTGGCTTCATCCTCTGTATGGAGCCAAAATGTGACTTACACATTTTCTGGGGCTGAGGGCTCTCTAGGGACACAATAGAAATCTGAATTATTTTTAAGTTCTGCTATCAAAGAGGAAGAATTAGGAATCTGTTGTCTTAGCAGCTGATCTCTGGATGTTACTTGGGTTCCTGGAGGGTGTGAGAAATAGATTTTCCTCAAAATACTTGTTCCAGGAAATGAAGTGCTATACTACTCAAAGGTAACCTCATAGCCAGATATAAGCCAACACACCGAAGAAGCAACCAGAGAGGTGCCTGGGTGGCTCAGTCGGTAAAGTACCCAACTGTTATTTTCAGTTCAGGTCATGATCTCACGTTTGTGGATTCGAGCCCCGCCCCACATTGGGCTCCAGGCTGACAGCACAGAGCCCCTCTTGGGATTCCCTATCTCTGCCCCTCCCCCACTTGCACACTCCCTCTCTCTCTCTCTCAAAAATAAATAAATAAACTTAAGGGAAAAAAAAAAAAAAAGAAGCACCCAGAAACAAGACTCTACCTGCCAAATAAACCCCTAGGTTCTTCTATCAAGTCCATGAATAAAAACTACAGCTGAGTCTGCCTACTGGCTTTGGTGTTTCCAAAAGACAAACAACACATCAATGTAATTCCACACTGTGGAAACCCTACAAAGCTCTTCCCAGTGTGGTCTGCCCAGAACACTAAGTATAACGCACAGGTATTTACTATGGTGACAACTCTCTCTAGGTAAGTAAAGGAAATCAGGTCAGTGGTCTTGGGACTGTATACTAACAGAGGGAGAAAAGGTATCTACTCCAACCCTCATTTCAAAGCCCTTCTAGCTCATCAACAGTTGCACAACACGACTGGTGGCGAATTTTTAAAGAATCCCATTCCATTTGGGGAGTACTTTAATTGTGAAGAAAGTCCTTTCTGAGCCAAGCAGAAATCTGCCGCCTCCTTTCTGTCTTCTGGAGAACCGCAGAGTCTTAGTGTTTTACAGCCAACCCTGTGTGTCTCCTCTGCTCCATGGTAAACTTGGCCTTGAAAGCAGACCAGCTTGCCCCTCTCTGTATCCTCTCAGCTGGGTGACTGAAGTTAAGGCACAGAGTCCATAATGTCCCATGAGATGGACGGAATCTAACTCCTCTTCCACATGACATTCCTTCAAATATTTGAAGACAGCTTTCCAGGGTACAGAGATGGGGTTCTCTCAATGATCATAACAAACTGGTATCCAATTCCTTTAGTGTCTGTATCATCCACCTCTTGATTCCCTTCCTTTTGTAACGTCTCTCTCAAAGCATGGGCTTAAAATGGATCCCAGTGGCCCCAGAAGAGTGGGGAAGGACCACCATCCATAAACACAAAAAGTTTAAGAATTATGAAAATAACATAAATGTGTAAGGCCAGAGAGTACATGCCTCAGCCAAAGAGATTCCATTGCAAATTTCTGAAAATCAGTATGCTAGTTAAACACAACACAATCAATGCGTTAGGCCCATAGGTTATCCGGACTCAATGAACGCATCTAAGGGGACATCGCTTCTAGCATTCAGGTCACAGTGGTCTTCCCCCCTCAAACAGAATCCTCATCGTCCACAACAGCAAGAACTGCAAGTAAGGCACATGTCTCCCACCTTGAGCTTGAAGACATGATTTTTTTAAATCCAGTTCAAAACTACAGTTATCCTTCAAATTCCATTTTATTTCTTTTAGGAAGTATTTCCAACTGTTGAAATCTTTTTGACTCAATTTGGCTTCCAAAACATTGGCTTTCCATCCCATTTCATATTTCCTCTACCTTTGAAAAATCACCTTTTCTGTGTTTCCACTTAAAAAAAAAGGATTGGGGTTCCTTGGTGGCTCAGTCAGTTAAGCATCTGACTTCGGCTCAGGTCATGATCTCACAGCTTGTGAGTTCAAGCCCCACATCAAGCTCTGAACTGACAGCTCAGAGCCTGGAGTCTGCTTTGGATTCTTTGTCTCCCTCTCTCTGCCCCTTCCCAGCTCACACTCTGTGTTTCTCTCTCTCTCTCAAAAATAAATAAACATTAAATTATTTTTTAATTAAAAAAAAAGGATCTTCCTTATTGTTGTGGGGAACTATTATATTTACAATATATATACTATACTTGTTCTCTGGCATTCAGGAAATGATAAGATTGTAAAAGGTCTGTCCATGCAGCAACCTGAGGGAAGCCATCACAGAGAATCTAGTCATTTGGATGGGCAAATGTCATCAGTGGGAGTTAATCTGAGGCAGAAATGGAACAGTCACCACCATTAAGACCCAGCTGGTAGCTTAGATGGTCAGGTAACGCCAAGCTTTTCCCTGAGAGAATTAGCCTTAAAAAGTTCCAGTGACTAAGCCGTAAATGAACTAAATAGGAGTGAGGGTAGGGTTCTTAGAGATCTGGAGCCATAAAGTCTTCCAAGAAGAGCAAGGAGCTATCTGCCTAGTGAAGAGATTTCTGGAGCCAAAGATGCACCTTCCAAATAAAGCATTCACAAAGCCCTGGATAGTATGGGGTAAAAATTTATCGGGACTTGGAGACAAGAATGTTATCATTCATGGAGCAACTCCAGAGTGGAGAGTGAATCCCACCAGATCAAGCAATCGAGAGACCCAAATCTCTCATAGGGTAGAAATATATGCAGTGGCTAGACCTCCCCTCCAACCCAGACAGTGAGGAAGAAAGTAAGAACTCTGCTCTACCAGCCGAGGACTGGCAATCATACGAACCCAGTGTTTTCAGATATTTCCATTCTCCAGAAAGTCAGAAACCAAGATCCTCATGTGAGATCATTTCAGTGTTAAATTCTGGCAAATAATTGAGATTTTACAGAATCACTGTCAGGTCAGACAAAAGATCTCTGGCCTCAGGGCCACCTGAGGTTTGCCACCTCAGCTTTAAAGGTTGTGCAGGAAGTTTAAGCTGCAAAATGGAAAATTCTGTCTTGATTTTGTTCTCTCCTTCCATATGGCAACAAAGTAGGGGTGGGGATGCACCTGATTCTTGAAAAACTGAGCATTAAAACCTTCCAAACCCTTGAAAGTGTGACAAGATGCTACACCTATACAGCAAGCTTGACCAGTGCCACGATGGCAAAATCCAGAAGCACTCGTCATCTACAGGTATCAGCGGTTTACCTCTAACCTTCACTGGCCCACTTGCAAGTAGCTTTAAGCACTGGAGCTATAGACAGAAGACTGTAAATTCTAGTGTATCAGTTTCCTACAGCTGCTGTAACAAATTATCACAAATCTGGGGTCTTGAAACACAAATTTACTCCCTTACAATTCTGCAGATCAGAAGTCTAAAATCAGCCTCGGTGTCCTAAAGGCAAGGTGTGGGCGGGGCTATTTTCTTCTAGAGGCTGAGGGGAAAAATCTCTTTCCTGGTCTTTCCTAGTTTCTAGAAATTACCTGCATTCCTTGGTGTCTTCCTCACATCACTCTGACCTCTTGCTTCCTTTGTCACATCTCTAACAACTCCTCTGTAGCCAAATCTCCCTTCTGTCTTCTTCTTATAAGGACACTTAATTCCATTTGGAGCCAACCCAGATAATTCAGTATAATCTCCCCCATCTCAAGGTCCTTAACTTTATCCCACCTGCACAGTCACTTGTGCTACAAAAGGTATCATTCACAGGTTCCAGGAATCAGGACTTAGATATCTTTGGGGGTTCATTATTCAACCTACCATACCAAGGGAATCAGACTTACTCAGTTTCTTACAGATGGATACATTTGAAAGAGCTCAGTTAATCTGGATCCTTTATCTCCAGATGAATCTAGATGACTAGTCCTGAAGAAAAACATCACCTCCCCATCAGACCATTAAGGCATCAAATGAGACTAGGTAAATAAAGCACAGTGCTTGGCACATGGTATGCCCTCAGTAAATGTTTGCTATTACTTACTAGTAAGATCTGCATTTTGCAGCAAAAAATACTGAGATTTAAGAAGACATTGAATTATCTGCCCAAAGTCAGACAGATGGCAAGTGGCAGAGATGGGGCCTGAATGCAGGACAGCCCAGCTCTTCTTCCTTCAAAACTAGCTAGACAATTCTGGTGGTATAACCCCATCCTGGGTTCACGTCTATCATCATGACACTGGACTAATTCCCAGCTCTTTTCTCCAGTGGTATGAATGAAATCAGGCATGCTGAAGGCTTAAAAATGTTGTGGGAGTGGGTAAGATAAGAGAAGGGGAGCAGTGAGGAGGAACAAGTTTAAGATAGTCAGTCTTCAGTATACTCCAGCTTCTGCTCTGAGGCACTATTTTTATTATGGTATAAAGAAAGCACAAAGCTAACTACGATAAAAATGGCCTGCTTATATGTGACAGAGCAACCAAAACTGAGCACAATTGTTACAAAGAAAATTCTTTCCACATAACTGGGAAAGTACACTGAGCAGGAACAGTTATCAGTAGAGCATATACCTCGTGACTTTATTCTTGGAGGAGGTGTGGACTGTACATTTTCCTAAACAGCTTTAAAATGCATAAAAATGCATCCTGAGAAATTCTGCTTTTCCTAGACAGCTTTAAAGTATGTAAACATGTGTCCTTAGAAAGTTTACAAAAAGAGAAAAATGTCCCTCATAGAACACAAATTATGAACCCTCTTCATGCTAAAAACCTGTACGTTGAGGTTTGGCCCAGAAAAAACCGTAATGTTAGAAGAGTAGCTTCTTTAGAAATGATTAATTTTGATATTCCACAGGCACAAGAAGATTAATAAAAAGGAATTGAGGTTTTACAGATGAAGAAAACCAGAGCTGCCCTGAAATCCCTTATCAACAGAAGAGGTTTAAAAAAAAGGGGGGGGGGAGGAAAGAAAGAAAAGAGACTTTTGAAGGTAATTAACATTTGATATAAATATTCAAAAAGGGGAAACCTCCACCTGTGACTTCTCTCTTCCACCTCTAGTCCTTGGCCAGGTAGGCATCCCCCTATCTTCACCTCTGTCTTTGCACCTCTGCAAAGTTAATCAGGTTGAAGGAAAGCACCTGGGAAAACTTCAAACTCCTGCATATCCAGAAAATTGAATTTACCCATCAATCTCTGGTCTCTGTCCGTCCTTGATACTCAGGCTTATATACAAGATGCTTAAATGTGTGATTCTTTTTGGTGTTGAAAATAAACTTTGCTGCAAGTCTTGAGAACCATCACCCCTGTCCCATGTGCCACTTTTGAGGGAAAAGAGCACTGGAACCATGTTCAAAAAGTGTGCCTCTTTAAAGGTTAGACACAAGAGATAAGGCTAAACGCACCAGTTTAAATTACTCTTGCTAAGAAAAAGAAGAAAGAAAAGAACCCAAATCTAATCAGGCCTCTAGATCTAACTACCTATTTATATAGGAAATACAGGGGATGGAGGTCTAAAGTTAAAAAAACTGTAAAAGAAAGCAATCTGCTGAATCCAGGTTGTGAGATATTTTACCAGCCAACTGACCTGCTATCTCCAACATATCAATACCATGAGGAGGAAAAAAAAAAAAAAAAGGAGGTGGGGGTGAGAAGGACAGTTACAGCATAAAAGAAACTTAAGGGAGGACAACCAAAGAAATAAAACCAAGCCCAAAGAAACAATAAGCCTCTGCACAAATGCTCAGCATTCACAAGGACACACCATGCACAGAGATAGTTGGGACTTGAACTAGAGGACTCAAACTAGAGGACTCAGAGCTGAAAGAACAGGAACTTCACCTAGGAAGCCTAAGTGGTCACACCAGAATGCTTACGTTTAAAAGCTTCACTGATTGAAAACCTAATTTCCCTGTAGCCAGAGTAATTTCAAAATTCGCTTTCACATCCACTTATAAGATGTGACTTGAGAAGATGAATACATATTGAATTCTCTTTCTGCACATAGTCAGAGGTGGTGGCAATGAAGCACAACCACCTCTAGCTCAACGTGAGTGCTTTTTTATTCTCTGCCTGGATGTGATGTGCTAAGGGCAATATTTAAATCAAATTCTGCGCAAACATCATCAGCAATGCCATCTAGCCAATCTCTTTCTTCAAGTAATTTCACCTTTTATAGTGGGAATCTAACAAATCAATTGGTCAAAGGATTATTCTGTTCCTGCAAACATAATGGGAAAGAGCAAGCAATGCAGATTCTTTTATGAATCCAGCACAGAAAGTAGAACCTAAAAATAAAACAACTAAGTTAAAGTTGACTGAGTTAAAAAAAAAAAGGGAATGTCCACAATCTGGTGAATCATGGGTATATAATTTCCTCTGAAGTATAATCTACAGAAAACAATCAGCTATTTTTTTTTCTTGAAAAATTTGTCCTCCTCCTCCCTTCAGGTGTTTCATTTCAGATCTCAAGAATAAGATGCAACAATAGCCAAATGATGGAAAGAGCCTAAATGTCCATCAACTGATGAATGGATAAAGAAGTTGTGGTTTATATACACAATGGAATACTACTTGGCAATGAGAAAGAATGAAATATGGCCTTTTGTAGCAACGTGGATGGAACTGGAGAGTGTGATGCTAAGTGAAATAAGTCATACAGAGAAAGACAGATACCATATGTTTTCACTCTTATGTGGATCCTGAGAAACTTGACAGAAGACCATGGGGGAGGAGGAGGGGGAGGGGAAAAAAAGGTTAGAAAGGGAGGGAGCCAAACCATAAGAGACTCTTAAAAACTGAGAACAAACTGAGGGTTGATTGGGGGTGGAAGGGAGGGGAAAGTGGGTGATGGGCACTGAGGAGGGCACCTGTTGGGATGAGCATTGGGCGTTGTATCGAAACCAATTTGACAATAAATGTCATATTAAAAAAAATAAAATATAAGTTGTATGTATCAGATACAAAAAAGAATAAGATGCATTTTTGACTTTTAATGAAAACATAATATAGTTTGTGTCACTATTTTAATGGGTTTTTTGGGGGGGTTTTTTTGTTTTGTTTTTTTTTTTTTTTGAGAGAGAGTGTGAGCATGAACAGGGGAGGGGCAGAGGGGTGGCGGGGGGGGGGGGTGCTGACAGCAGAGAGCCTGATGTGGGGCCCGAACTCACAAACTGTGAGATCATGAGCTGAGCTGAAGTTGGATGCTTAACCAACTAAGCCCCATAGATGCCCCTATGTGGTCTCACTTTTAGTTGGAAAGTATACTATAGTAATTCTAACTATTACACCTTTTAATGAGCACTTTTCCCATGAGCATTAGAAAGAAGGCTTCTCCTCTGCACCATCCTTCATTTTATTTTCCATCCAGGTCTCAAACATCCCTATGGTATCCAGCTCCACATGTTATCTGGAAGGGAGAAGGACTCACCCCACTTTTATTAACTTTGTTTTAATTCTCTGTTGAGTATCTCTTGTTCTGCCCACTCCACATCCATCCCGCCTTCCTCTGGAAACAGGGCCCTTTTCCTTTCTAGGAAACCATTCTTCTCTTCTAATCCTCCCCTCTGGCTCCAGGGGTGAGGACATGCTCAGGACCTGGCCAATCAGACCAGTGCATTCTCTAGCCACATGACCCAACCCAGGCCATTCAGAAACTTCCCTGGGTCTTTTGCCAGAAAAGAACCAATAGAGAGCTTTCTCCTTTTGAGGCTGTAATTGCCAAAAACCAGAGCTATTTTTGCCACAATGGAGAGAGCCTGTCTGAGAAGGCAGCCAGCACAGAAAACAGTAGAGATAAGAGACAAGGAAACCATGTCCTAATGACACCATCTAAGACCCTGAATCCAGACATGGGAGTTTTAAAATACAATACAGTAAGGGGTGCCTGGGTGGCTCAGTTGGTAAAGTATCTGACTTCGACTCAGGTCATGATCTCCTGGTTCATGGGTTTGAGCCCCATGTCCATGCGGAGCCTGCTTGGGATTCTCTGTCCCTGTCTTTCTGCCCCTCCCCGGCTCTCTCTCCCTCTCTTTCTTTTTTTTTTTTTAAATTTTTTTTTTCAACGTTTATTTATTTTTGGGACAGAGAGAGACAGAGCATGAACGGGGGAGGGGCAGAGAGAGAGGGAGACACAGAATCGGAAACAGGCTCCAGGCTCCGAGCCATCAGCCCAGAGCCCGGCGGGGCTCGAACTCCCGGACCGCGAGATCGTGACCTGGCTGAAGTCGGACGCTTAACCGACTGCGCCACCCAGGCGCCCCTCTCTCCCTCTCTTTCAAAATAGATAAATCAACTTAAAAAAAAAAAAAATACAGGGGTGACTGGGTGGCTCAGTTGGTTAGGCAACCAACTTCGGCTCAGGTCATGATCTCACAGTTCGTGGGTTCAAGCCCTGCATCAGGCTCTGTGCTGATGGCTCAGAGCCTAGAGCCTGCTTCAGATTCTGTGTCTCCCCCTCTCTCTGCCCTTCCCCTGCTCACGCTCTGTGTCTCTCTGTCTCTCAATAATAAATAAACGTTAAAAAATAGATAAATAAAAATACAATATAGTAAGCTGCCAAATTAAAATTTTTCCTTTATTGATGCCAGTTAAAACTGGGATTCTGCCACCTGCTATAGAAAAAGTCTTGGTTTGGGGCACCTGGGTGACTCAGTCGGTTGGGCATCCGACTTTGGCTCAGGTCATGATCTCATGGTCCGTGAGTTCAAGCCCTGCGTCGGGCTCTGTGCTGACAGCTCAGAGCCTAGAGCCTGCTTCTGATTCTGTGTCTCCCTCTCTCTGACCCTCCCCCTCTCACACTGTCTCACTCTCTCTCAAAAATAAATAAACATTAACATAAAAAAAAAGAAAAAGTCTTGATTCATACATAATCTAGCAGTTATCTAAAAGTAATTGGATTTATTTTTTCAGCAAGTTTCTCAGAACATGGTATCTATAAATGAGTAATGGTCCCTTAAAAGTGTTACCTTTTGGAAGATGCCTACTTGTTCCAAACATGTTATCATTACTAAAACCTAAGTTGTATTCCTCTTTTGAAAGTTTTTTTATAGTTCTGGCTCCTAGGTCTTCACTTCTCATGCAATCCTGTCATCAGCCGCTATTTAACAGGGGACGCAGGCTGAGTGGTTAACAGCCTGACAACAACACTTGTATAAATCAGACCTTATGAACCAACAAGCTTTCCTCACCACTTGAAATGGTACACAAACTTCCTTCAACTGACCTTTTCCCTCTTATTTAACACTCAGAGCAGAGCTAAGAGATATTTTACATATTTAAATCCAGTTTCTCACAACTTTTTGGAGAGAACACAGTCCAAAAACGCCACAGTTTTACTGGGCCCTACCACTCGGAAGGGTATTTTAGGTGGGACTTACATTCCTACTTCAACACACACAAACACAGGAACTACATTTTCACAGACCACCTTATTCAGACCATATAATAAATAACCGATCTCACCTTACGTGTGTCTGGCATCGAGGTGATCGTTCATCAGAACCCCAGTTTCATCTAACTCACTGGGTTTACCATTCTCAATGCTTTAGCTCTACGGCCAGAAATTGCCGCTAGGGTGTCCCAGATCCACACAAGAGACAAACCCAACAGGAAAAGATGGAGCAGGATCTTTTCAGCCTGGATTCCTAAAGGCTCCTACCCAGCTAGCTTACACGCCCTTGAATCTGAAAAATTTACTCAACTGTGCTCAATTACTTAAAAAAAATTATCCTCCCTAAAACCCTAGGATTAAGCACAGGGCTCTTAAGACTAGATGTCCCCTGGGGTGCTTGGGTGGCTCAGTTAAGTGTCCAGCTCATGATCTCAAGGTTCATGAGTTACAGCTCACGTCAGGCTCTGCACTGACCCTCTCCCACTGTCCTTCCCTGACGTGCACACACCACATGCACTCTTCCCCCCCCCCCCCGTCTCTCTCTCTCTTTCAAAAGTAAATAAATAAACATTAAAGAAAAAATTAGGGGCGCCTGGGTGGCTCAGTTGGTGAAGCATCCAACTTTGGCTCAGGTCATGATCTCACGGTTTGTGAGTCTGAGCCCCACGTCGGGCTCTGTGCTGACAGCTCAGAGTCTGAAGCCTGCTTCAGATTCTCTCTGTTTCCCTCTCTCTCTGCCCCTCCCCCCGCTTGTGTTTTGTCTCTCTCTCTCTCTCTGTCTCTCAAAAATAAGTAAAACGCTAAAAAAAAATTTTTTTTAAGGATTAGATGTCCTCTGCTTCTCCAGTTGAAATGGAGGCTTGTAGGTGTGAAGGCTGTGTGAATAATCATCTTTTTCACAGGCCCCACTCTCCAAACAAACGTTAGTAACACAACAAAGGATTTCAAGGTGAAGACACAAAAGAAAATCCTTGTACTATATTCATGAGTGTAATCACATTCATTCTCAAAGAGATTTCGGAGCCAAAGGCATTACTGCTAAAAGTCTTGAAAAGGAAGACATTCAAAATAGAGACATCTGACACAGAACAAGACTTGAAAAAATGTTGAGGAATACCATCCACGCTCTTGCAGAAAGGGTGAGATCTTTTTCAAAAGTCAATCATCTCCAAAATTACTTTTGTTAAGTAGGCTCCACGCCCAGCACAAAGCCCAACACAGGGCTTGAACTCATGACCATGAGATCAAGACCCAAGCTGAGATCAAGAGTCAGATGATCAACTGATTGAGTCACCAAAATTTGGGTGCCCCCAAAGTTAATTTTTAAACTATCCATTCAAAATTCTAATTAAGACTTAAAAATAAACTTGTTATTTTAGAATTTTATATTTACAAAAAATTTTCTAAGATAATACAGATAGTTGCCATATATCTCATACCCAGGTTCCTCTCTGATTCACATCTCACATTAATATAAGTGCATTTGTCACAATTAATGAACCAATATTGACACAGACTTTGAAATTAACAAGGTAAATCTAAAATTCATCTTGAAGAATAAACAAGAAATAATAGCCAGAATTAGTTTGAAAAAAGATCTACAATGCTAGTAAACTTTTCTATCAGATATTTAAGTAGACTATAACAGTATGATAGCTTGACAAAAAGAACCAGAATGATCAAAAGAAGAGAGTAGAGTCTAGAAATGGACCCAAGGAATTTGATAGGATCCAAGGATTGATAAAAGTAATATTTGAAGTTAATGAGGAAAGACTGTATTATTCAAAATAGTTTGGGAATACTGGCTAGTCTTCTAGAAACAAATCAAGGTGGAATCAAGTTGCCAAATAAATGTAAGATGAACTAAATGTTTAAATGTAGAAAGGTAAGGGGCACCTGGGTGGCTTGGTCGGTTGAGCATTCGACTTCGGCTCAGGTCATGATCTCGCAGTTCTTGAGGTCAAGCCCCGCATCGGGCTCTGTGATGACAGCTCAGAGCCTGGAGCCTGCTTCAGATTCTATGTCTCTCCCTCTCTCTGCCCCTCCCCTGCTCGCAATCTGTCTCTCTCAAAAATAAACAAACATTAACAAAATGTAAATGTAAAAAGGTAAATTAAAAAATAAACCAAAAAGATACTAATAAATAATTAAATTTTTAAAATCTTGAGATGGGAAAAATCTTTTAAAGAATTTTTTTAAGTTTATTTATTTTGAGAGAAAGAGAGAGAGTGCACAGGCATGTGAGTTGGGCGGGGCAGAGAGAGAGAGAAACCCAAGCAAGCTCCATGCTGTCAGCACAGAGCCCAATGCTGGGCTTGATCCCATGAACCATGAGATCAAGATCTGAGCTGAAATCAAGAGTCAGACACTTAACAGACTGAGCCACCCAGGCGCCCTGATGGGAAAAATCTTTTTAGGCATGTAAAAGCCAAAAACCTAAAGTAGTAAAACTGATAATGTTTACCATTAAACAAAAAAAATCTGCAAGGAAAAGATAAAACCATTAAAAGAATTAAAATACAAACCAGAGGAAATACCTGCAGTGCATATGACATATAAAAGGTTAATATTCTTATCAGCAAAGAACCCTTGCAAATCAAGGTTACTAGATGAACTATCCCAGCTTTTAGCTAACCAGTCACCACTTTCCCATGGAGCCTCTTCTCCCTCAAGGACACTGTTCCAGCAATTCTATGCTCTCCCACCAATAACTTTTTCCCTCTTCTTGATCATTCTCATTGGTAAACAAGCATGCAGGTACTTCTCTCTAAATATAAATAAGTGAAATAAAGCAAAACAATAAGAAACCACTTTGTCCTGACATTCTATCCTCATTGAGCTATATATAACATCATTTCTTTGCTCCTTTTTGCAGCAAAACTCCACGAAGTGTCTTCGTACAAATGCCTCCAGTTTATCTCCTCCTAGAATCTCCTACACACATCTGTATCAGGCTTTCTCTCTCTCCCTCTAATCTTTCCAGATACAACTACAGTTACTAGTTCAGTAAATGTTTCCAGGAGTTTCTCTTTGCAGATACAAACACACCCTAATATGTTGAAAAATTAGTTATCATTGGGTGGTGAGAGAAGAGATATCTTTTCTCCTCTATAATGTTTTGGTACTGGCCTGAATTTTTAAATACATAAGTAAGCCTGTGTTACTTTTACAATCAAGGGGGGAAAAGTTGTTTTCATTTTGATAAAGTACCATCTTAGCCTTAAGAACATTGTATCTGTGGCTTTGCTTTTAAAATGAAGAGTTAGAAATAAAGCTAGAATGGGATGCCTGGGTGGCTCAGTCGGTTAAGCATCCGACTTCAGCTCAGGTCATAATCTCATGGCTTGTGAATTTGAGTCCTGTGTTGGGCTCTGTGCTGACAGCTCAGAGCCTGGAGCCTGGTTTGAATTCTGTGTCTCCGTCTTTCTCTGCCCCTTCTCTGCTTGTGCTGTCTGTCTGTCTCTCTCAAAAATAAACATTGGGGCGCTTGGGTGGCGCAGTCAGTTAAGCACCCAACTTTGGCTCAGATCATGATCTTGGGGTTGGGTTTGTGAGTTTGGGCCCCGCGTCGGGATCTGTACTGACAACTCTGAGGCAAAGGCCTGCTTCGGATTCTGTATCTCCCTCTCGCTCTGCCCCTCCCTGCTTGTGCTGTCTCGCTTTCAAAAGTAAATAAACATTAAAAAAATTTTCAATAAACATTTAAAATTTTTTAAGAAGAAATAAAGCTAGGATAAATGAAAATTTTCACTTTTAATAAGAAAAAAAAACCCTACTGATACATTCAACAGCCCCTCACTTCACAGAAGCATTTATATGGATGGCCTTTTACTAGCGTAGCTTCTATGTCGATGTTTTCCTAGTTGGAGGTTATGATTTTTTTCTTGGGTAAATGATGGTATACTTCTCCCCCTCCAACACCCACCGCCCCACACACATGCATGTGCTCATATGTGCTTGCATGCACGCACACGCACACGCTCACACACACACACACACACACACACACACACCCTTATCAACAGGCTGAAATCCGACTTCATCTTCTTGTGCTGTCTATCATACTCTTCATATCCATCTCGGACCCCTTCACCACCACTTTCCTTTTCTATCATTCCTGCTTGACCTCTTTCTTCTCCTGAGCTAAACAAAACTGTCATTCTCTCTCACCTTTACAAGATGAAAATAACTCCTTGCTTAGAAATAAAATAGTTAGAAACATAGTGTGGAGAGGATGCCTATAAAGCTCAAAATATTTTTTTTATGTTTATTTTATTTTTGAGAGATACAGTGCCAGTGGGAGAGGGGCAGAGAGAGAGGGGGCCAGAGGATCTGAAGCCGGTTCTGTGCTGACAGCAGAGAGCCCAATGTGGGGCTTGAACTCATGAACGGTGAGATCACTACCTGAGCCAAAGTCAGATGCTTAACTAACTGAACCACCCAGGCTCCCCAGCCCCAAATAGTTTTTTAAACGAAGTATTGTTTTTAACAAGTTGAGAATATTTTCAAAAATGCTCTCTTGATGATTGAAACACAGAACTTTGCAATGGCCTACAGAAGCTGAAGCCCAATCATTTGTTATAAAAAAAGAAAAGGATACAAATGTATATGTCTGCATAGAAAAAGGTCTAAAAGTGTATGCAACATAACATTAACAGTAGTTTCATCTGAAATATTGGGGGTGGGGTTAATTTCCTTCCCTGTATGGTTGTATTTTCTAAGTGTTCCATAATTTGTAACATTACTTCAATAATTTAAAAAATTAATACATTATTTGAATATATGGCCAAAGAGAAAAGGGTGGGAAAGGCGAATAGCAAAGGAGGCGATGGGGAAGAAAGAAGTAGCACGGAAGTGAGAAGTGAGGGCAAAGAAGCAAGTCCACTCCAGATGCAAGGAACAGAGACACAACTCAAAATCAGTCTCCATCCCCACCCTGCTGACCCAGGAGTCCCATGTTTGTGCCGGCAGTACCACTAGGAGATCCTAGTGGAGTCCAAATCAAAGCAAAGAACCACTTTCCCTGGCGTAAAGGTAACCATTTAAAAGAAGAAATTAACAAAGTTTTGCTGGGGGTGTAGCTGGAGAATTTCACTCAAGAATGCTGATATTCACAGAACTGCTTCTCTCTACCTTCCCTCTACATCCTAAGCTCCAGGAGCCACTTAAAAGCAGGCTATCTACTTTCAAGAAGTAAATCTCTTGGACGAGTACCTTATGTTTATGAGCTGGAATGGGAAGGTGCTGGGCTGTGTATTGGAACTCCCAGCCAGAGAAGACAGTTATCTCTCTTGGCACAGGTTCTCAGGGATGAGACCATGTCTAGCGGGGATTTTCTCCAGATTCGACAGCCTTGGCCCTACCAAAATGCACAGCTTTGTTTTCACCATACATCCATCACTCATCGTGAGTCTTTCATTTTTCCTTTCAACCATCCACAGGTCAGATACTGTGTGTTCCCAACAGTCTGTGAACTTCTTGGACCAGCAAAGGGACATTCATTTTTCTCAGCACTCCTTCAACATTTCTATTGTATTCGATTTCCCACTCCCCCTGCCCAGCTCCCTGGAGAGTGACTTCTTCCTTGTTTTAATAACTTGGACCACAGTCAAGGTTGATGTGTTACTCCGTTTTGTAGGATATTTTCTTCAGAAGAGACAAAACAGACTAATGGAGTAGCTGGGGCTTGTGAGCAGCTTTAGGAATTCAGCGTCCATTAGGAACACACAGGAAAGGTTTTTAAAGAAATAAAAAGTAGGCAACACAAAGGCCTCATAAACAGAATTATTCATAAAGGTAGACTAATGCTTTTCCTGGCAATTTTCTCTCCCAGTGACCCGCTTTAAAAAAAGTCTAATTTCATTTGTGAGTGACGAAAAGGGTCAGAGTTAAGAAAGTGGGTTCATAAAGTACCTTCTCTGACTTAAATTGAAATACAATACTCTCCCATTTGAAGTCATAAAAGTAGTTCTGATCTCAATGGGCACACAGATATAAGAAAATGAATAGAGAGAGGAAGAGAGAGGAGTAAATCAGGGTCAGGAGTATCCCTTCCTCCCCATTATATCATCTTTTCATCTCATCTTGCCCATACTCTCCCTAAAATCCCATCCCCAACCATTGTAATAACACGGCTCCCTGACATCTAATGAAAGATGTCTCCAAGGAACTGGTTAGGACACAGGGAAAAGCCCTGTTCTTTTTTTTTTTTTTTTTTAAGTAAAATTTTCAAGGAAAAAAAGACATGAACAAATATTTAATGGGGGTTATTCTGAAGTCCACATCTTTTTAATAAAAAATTTGATAACACTTCATTTTTATGAGTGATATGGAAATTATCTTTTTTTCTCCAAAACAGGAGTCAAACCTCCAGTTTTTCTGTTATATATCTATTGTGTCACCATGATTCTTCTTACCATTGATTTCAAACAGCGGCAAGACACTAGCTGTGAGTTTAAATAAAAAATAGTTATTTATCTTTCTTCATGGAATATCTTTATTCAAATGTGTTTTCCATATTAACAGTGGTTTCGTACCGTGACAAAAGTAAGTGAATATGGCATCAGAAAGAAGAATGACACCAACCCAGATTGTGTCTCCCCTGGACAAAAGCCCAATTTTCTACTGGAATAACAGATTCAACTGAATTCAGTTCTTGGCAATTCATGGGCTTAGAGGGTAGAACTAAGGAGTAGCCATTTTTAAGAGCCATAAGAGAGGCAAACTGTGGGTCATGACACATCAGTGGGTTGTAAAATCAATCTACACATCACAAGAAGCATTTTTAAAAATGAAATTGAATACAGTAGAGAACATCAGCATGCACAGCTTGGAGTAAGGGTAAGCACTGTTTTATGAAAATGTATGTGTATGTGTGTGTGCATGTGTGTATACTGGATCTTGGTGTAAAAGGTTTTTTAAGTGTCACTATCTAAAAAGTTTAAGACACTCTGATCAAGGACTCAGACCCTGGACTCAGAGAGAAGTGGATTCCAACATGGCTCTGCCACTTACTTGCTGTGTGAACTTGGATTACCTGGCTTAGTCTCTCCACCCACCTCATCTGAAAGATGGACATACCATAGAATATTAGGATTGTCATGAGATCAAAAGACCTTTACACAGGGCCCAATAATGTTAACATCCACATAAGGCACAAATCACAAATGGAAACAGGCATTGGTTGACTTACAATATGTTCTAAAGGGATAAATCCAGTGTGAAAGAAGACGTTAGTAAGTTAGACAATTGAAACTTTTTTTGCTCTTCAAAGAGTTGCTCCTCTGTAGGACTACCTATAGGAGATATCTTATCCTTTTCATTCAGCTTTCTGAATAAAAATAGTATTCAAGAAATATATTTTGGTTTCAGAACTCCTTTTCCAAAATGCAAGCACCAGACAAACAAAAACTCTTCTAGTTTTTTTTTTTTCTTAAATGGGGTTGAACAAAACAAACTTCACTTTGTGCTTCATCCTTACAATATAGCTTCTGATTCCCCAGCAAGTGACTAATATCATGTGTTTAAAGACCTTAAAAGGTATCAAAATTATCTCTACTATGGAAAGACCCAGAGTTAAACACATGCCAAGATTCCTTATCTGTCATTTTTGTAATCAACAAACAAGCAAACAAACAAACCCTGTACTCCAGCACAAAGAATTTTAAAAACTGAAACATACTGCTCACTTCACAATCATGTTCTGACTATTCTTGGCATTTAATTCGGGGACAGTTTCTGAATTCTGAGAATGGGAGAGAGAAAAAAAAGGAAAGGGTCCAGAAAGAAAGGGTGAGAGCAAGAAGCCAAGGGACATCAGACAAGCTAAAGGACAAAATGCTGAAATTGTCAGCAGCCCCTTGGATGGAAGCGTGGAGATGAAAGTTTCAAGTCAATGGGCTTTTTTACTTTTGGGTCTAGACAGAGAAAGGTGAGATTTGGATAAAATAGAAAAATTGGGGGGGGGGACGTGGGGAGAAGGATCTAACAGTAACTCCTGGAAGACTCAAAAACAACTCTGCTGATCATTGAAGGGTGACTCAAAAACCAGGACTGAGTAAACAAAAGAAAGAAGGATAAGAAGAGGGAGACCGGTGCCAGGGTTCCAGAAAATAAAATCAAAAGAAAGAGCTACGGGAATGTCCCAGGGTGCAGGTTATAGCGCTGGGAAGTCACAGATGTTGAGAATGAAAAAAAGTTTTTGCAAGAATTCTGGCAGACTTGGGGTAAAAATTAAGTTCTCCCTGAGAGATTTAAAAGCAAATAAAGAAAAAGAAAGTTATGTATGCCTGAAAGATCTGACTGATCTAACAGGAATATGTATAATATCCCAAATTTAGTATTTAGTAAAACATTCCAGAGGAAATGAACAGGGTTCCTGCTGCATCATTGTAAAAATTGCTTTCTAGGAGTATGTTGATGAGAATTGTCACCACCTCCATTTTTGCCCTCAATATGTCAATGATAAATAAGAGGGAGAAAGGGAGGAAGAGAGGGAGGGAGGGAAAGAGAGAGAGAGAGAGGGAGAGAGATTCTTCCCATCCCATTACACCAACGCTACCCTGATTACCCACTGTCAATCCTAACTCCTGCATCACCCCAGGCGCCAGTCAACAAGGCCTACATCATTGGCTTTGCCATCATCGCATCATCCACTCACTTGCTCTGCCCTTCTGTCCATTTCACTGAGCTGGAGCTCCCAGCAGCAACTCTAGAAGAGAAGAAGAGGTGGGGAATGGGGAATGGAGCATGCGTGGCTCTAGCAAGCCCCCCCCAGATCCCAGAATCCAATGAAAAGTCACTAATACACAGAGATGTGAAACTAGTTGTCTAGTCCAGAGTGTTGAGCTTAATCCCCAGTGCCACTTTGGTTGCTGGTGGGGTGGAAGGCAGCACATTGAGGCTGGAAAGAGCCTCTGCTTTGGAATTAGATCCAGACTTGGAATCCCAGCTGTACGACTTAACATGATGTGAACATGGGAAATGATGTACATCTCTGAGCTTGATTCACTTATTTGGAAAACAGGGCGACAATACCTAAGCCCTACAATGTTGTCAGGAAGATTAAGTGAGGTGACCTAGAAGAGCACCTACTGCATCACAGGGATGTCACTAGAGTCACTAGTGTCATATCCTAATGTCATATCATATCTTCACTAGAGTCCTATCCTAATGCCGTCAACTTAGACTTGTTAGAAAATGAAAAGTGAATCCTTGTGCTGTTGGAAGCAAGTCCCACCTGTTTGCCTTTTTAATTCAGGTGCAAAGCATTTCCCATGCCTATGCTGTGTTCTCCCTATTGTGACTGTATATCAAACAGGAAGAAACCCTTTTGGTACAACCAGGTGTGAGCACATCTTACTCTATAGTGTCCAAATCTTCATCGCTCAAATACGAATTTGGATCCTGGGCATTATAAACTGAAAGGATGTCTCAATAAGATAACGTAATAGTTAACATCTGTGATATCATTAACAAAACAAACATTAAATGAGGTTGAATTGACACAATTGTGAAGAATTCTAAAACATTCAATAAGTAAAGGACACATTGCGTTTTTCTCAATATTCTCAATCCCTTGTTCCAGACACATACAAAAATCCCCTCTTTATGTTCCTGAAAATTTAATACTGTCCACAAGCCACCAACCGGGGGAGGGAGGAAAGTATTTTAATCCTACAGAGAGCCATGACTATTCTAAAGCTGCACTTTCTTCATGAGTTATAAGTGCCTTTAAAATGGTTCAAGCAGGTGTACTTTTTAAGGGCCACGGAACAGAGAAAACCTTACCCCTTTAAGGTGGCTCCTAAGTTCATCTGATTCCAGGTCATGCATTCAAGCTGGGAGGTCATTTGGTATAAATTGTCACTGTTAGAAAAACATCCAGAGTTAAAAACACATAATTACAAAAAGATATACAGCTATTTCTTCAAAAATCAATGGAGGTTTACCTTTATTTTGCAACGAAAGCCTTCACGTTTTCCAAAATGACAGAATATGGGAGTCTGAAACGATTTTCACCTCACCCCACTGATTCCTGCACAGTTATTCACTTCACACACAGCAGAAAGGATGTGAGAGTAATCTGGAAGCCTTTTAAAAACCTGAGTACAGCAAACACAAGTTTCTAAAGAGGTATTAAACCTTTCAGGGGAAGAGGCTAAAGGGAGTAGAACTCTTGAAAGGCAACACAGGCTGGATAACTCAACATTAAAGTTAAAAGCCTGGAGCTGAAAGTAAAAAGATGGCAGATTAATTATTCGTGAAAAGGCCATTAAGTTGTTTTAATCAAAAGGATAAGTATCATGTGGATTATGAGGGTCTAAAAAGTCAAAGAGTGATGTGTGGTGGATGGTCTAATACTCAAGGATGTGACAAGCAAAAGGAAGAGGATGATAAAGTCTATGCACAACTGAAGGAATCACTCTCTCGAAATTTTATCACCCTAGTACAAGTTGAATGGAGTTAAAAAAAAAAAAAAAAAAGGCCCCAGCCCTTGTTCTAGAAAGTTCTAAGAAGGAAAACAATCTCTGATCGTTTACATTAAGACTCCACAGGAGAAAGTACACTCTCATGTAAACCAACCAAAAATTGTTCTCTCCTCTCCTCTTATAGTTATCTCACTCCTAGAAAACCGGCACATAAATCAATGAGCAGAAATCTCCTTAATTACCTGTGATAGGAATACATTTAGTCCTGAACCGACATGGTCAATTACGAAATTTGAGACCTAGAGATGAATGGGTTGTCTGCGAACCCTTGGTCTAAACACATTACAGAGGAATACCTTCATTCTACCTTCACGGCAAAGAGAGAGAAGCTTTCAATATCTACTCTGCGGTATCAGACCCCAAACCTAGACAATCTCTGTCTTGTCATGGCATGCCTTTGGGTTGCTTCATTGGGCAGGGGCAACACCAAATTTTAATTAAGAGAAGGTATTGTCAGGCTAGCCAAACTGGGAACTTGTGGAGGGGGTAAGGGAGATTGCAGCAACTTGGAATAAATGGACACCGTGCTCCCTCTAGGCATAGCTTGATAAATCATGGCCCAGTCCCTCTGCCGTTCACATAATCACTCTGAAAATGATTTGGAACTCCTTCGTGGCGGGCACACAGGATAAGGGGAAAATCAGATTCCAGGAGGGAATTTTACATATGAAACGTGAAGTGACTTCAAACTCGAACTATGTGTCCTTTCATTAGTCAGTGTCTATCTGGACCCCATCATTCATCCTCGTGTCTGACTGGCTATTATGCTACTACAATATCCTACATATCAATGAAAAAACATGATTAGTTTCTCCTGCAGCTTCTCCATTTGCAGTAGCGGCCCGTGCTGGTCTGTGCCACTACCGTTTCGCAATTCCACAAATTCTTGCTGTAAGGCTGGTGTAATTAATTCCTGAAGGACCCCAATTTTTATTAGAAGTGCCAGCCCTGCTGCATTTAACACAGAAGAGTTTCGTGAACTTTCTTTGGGCTGACAGCTCATTAATAAGCAGCCTCCTCCACAATCTCTACTGGTTTTTGTTCTCTTGCGCCTTTTCATCAAGCAATCCATTTATTAATCTCGCCATTAATCTCAGCCAACAGGCATTGTATTCCCCAGGCAGCTCTGTATTTTTGTCACTGATTTTTAAAAAATTGTTCACCAACTAAAATCACTCAGCTCCGGTTGACAATTTTCCTAGGCCCTATTGGGATGTGGGGTCTTTCTGAAATTATTTCATCCTTGCATAAGACTAAGACCATAATTTTCAAGAGAGCTGGGAAGCAAGACAAGGGACAGAAGTTTATGCACACGGGTTAATGAGTCCCAAATATCTAACTTTATGATTTAGGAATTTTCTCACAGACTTAAAGAGTAGTCCAGTAGATTCCTAAGGGTCTCTATCAGCAAGTACCCCAAAGAGAAAATATTTTTAAGGCCATTTTCTCAGCCCCCAGAAAGCAAATTTTCTCAAATATTCGGTCTATGTCTTCCATGTATGTATTGTCCTAGTGTGTGCTTAATAAATATTCCATACTTAAGATAGTTACTAGTCAGACAAGGCTATATTGAGCACTTGAAATGTGGCTAGTGCTACACATTGAAATAAGATTTTGACTATTTTGAGTTAAATACAATGTATTAAAAATTAATTTCACTGTTTTATTTTTGTAATGCAGCTACTAAAAAATTCCAAATTATAAATATGGTTTGCATTGGTTTTATTGGACAGTGTTGCTCTGTAAGTTTTAAGACCTTGAGCCAATCAGTTCAGCTCACTGCACCTCAGTTTCTGCATCTGCCAAATGGAAATATTAATCTCAATCATTCTAACTTTACAGGGATGTTGTAAAGCCCTAAAAATGGCTCTTTGAAGACTATACAGATCATAAATTTTAATTTTTCCTAATCTATCAAATTTTTCACAGTACTTTTCACACATTCCCCAATATGCCCCACAACTTTGTGAGGCAGGTACAGTGATGATCCCCATTTATCAGAGAAAGAGTGAGGCTCAGAGACATGCCTGATGCTGGCCTGCCTGATGCTCCCACCTCACCTGCCGCATCCCTTTGAAGGCATCCTGGCATTATTTGGCCTCTAAGCTCATCGTCTACCATTTAAATAATAGTAATCATTATACAATAATAATACAGACAAGTCTGGAGGTGAAAGAGAACATGTTCCAGGAAGCATTGTGACTTTCTCTGTCTCCAGAAAAGTTAAAACATGCAAGATGCCCAACATGTCCTTTTCAGCTAAGAATCCTATGCCAAGATTGCAGGAGGAGCCCCACTTCTTGTTTGAGTGGTCCTGATAGCTCAGCTTGCAAATCCTCTTGAAGGGAGAGAAGATGGGATAGGGCAATAGGGGAGAAGGACTTTTAGAAACCCCCCAACCTACTAATAGGTTTCCTGAGTCCAGTGATAGGATCAGAGCACAATTTTAACCACATCCTGCCTTCTGCTGGCTGAAGTTCCTCAGTGGTTCCGTCCGTCAGCTTTGGCTGGCACCACCTTTTTACTGGAAGTCAATGACAGCAATGACAATAACTCCTCTGCTGGGGAGGAGACAGAATGTGAACCCGAGCTAAAAATACTGGACCCAAGCATGCTCCAGCTCTGATCTCTTTGGGCAATCGGTCAACACCCAGCTTTCATCATGAAAACCCACAGAAAGAGGCAGCGCTGGTCAAGGAATATATGGCCTCTGACAAATAAAGCATCTAATTATTAAATAACCACTGTAGGTGTTGACCACCTCATTCCCAGAGGAGATCAGATAAGCAGGTGGTTTGGCTCAAAGCAACCACAGTGGTCACGTAGGCATTTCAGCTCGCCATCTAACCCTGTTCGGAAGTGAACTCTGCAATTGCAGGCTGCCAAAATATATTCCAAAAGTCATGGTATCCTTTATATTTTTTTAAGTAGACTTTTTTTTAAAGCCCCTTGTTTCGTATGTAAGAAATGTTTGAAGTTGGAAGCAAGGGAGAGAGGAAAAAACCTTCTGTAACTGGGATTAATGCAAGTTGGAGTAAAATAAAAGGAAGTCAGTCCTAGCAAAAAGAGGAACTTAAAAGGAAATCGGTAGTAGATCATATAGAGTTTGTTTTGGCCTGGACTCCAGTATTACTGAGTTCTCGACCTCCACACAAAAAGAAAGGAGGAAAGAAAGCCCTCAGCTAGTATCTGGGCTGGGACTCCTCCGCTCTTCAAATGTGTGTGTAATTCAAGTACATTTTCATCTTTAAGAGTGTTTACTATATATTCAGCAGAACAAGGTAGAAAAATTCATGTCACCAGTAGAATGGAGCTGACGAACCTGCTTAAGACCAGCGTTTCCTCTGCCAGATGGTTGCCAGCTGGCAAAGTAGCACCTTGGTGGAAGTAAAGAGTTTCCCCCAGAAGACTGACGGAAAAAATGAATGAATGGATGGATGAATGAGAAAAGAAAACACCAACCAAGAAAAATGCAGATATAACTTCCATCTGTGATCAGAATTCATGATGTCCAGCTTTTGCTGCAATAGCCCTGTCCCGCACCAACAGAGAGGCCCCTGTGGGTTCACCTCTCTACCTGATAACCACGGCTCAGGAAAAGAGGCTGCAGCCAGACTTCCACACTGCCCTTTTCCTGCGTTCTTCCCCCCAAGGCGCCATAGAGGCTGCCTGTTGAGAAATTTCTGCCCAGCAGGCCCTGGTGAATAATTATTTTACAGTCAATCTCTTGGTATTGTTATTTCTCTCCAGCTCACCAGTTCACCAAAGAAAAACCCACTGGGGATTCAATTTCTATTAATAAACACTTGGTCAGCACAAGAGTTGCAGGAATATTTGAAAGTAGATTTTTCCCCCTCCCTGGAGACAAGTCCGTTTCAAGTCTTTGGTTTTGATACTGCCCACCCCTGGAAACCATTTCACCTTTCTGTCTTCATGACTACCTATGTGGGAAACAAGTATCAGTATTGTCTTAAGTGAAACTTGTACACCATGTAAATGTACATATGTTCGCAAGTGAAAAGAAGTGTTATTGAATATAATATTATTTCCTTGGGCATGAGCTGTCCTCTGGCGCATGTCTATGTTGAAAGCCCACCTAACTAGTATATAGTGCACTTCGCAAAGACCTGGCTTCCCCAGAAACTCTATGCCTGCTATGGAAGTCTCTCTCACATGAAAAACAATCTGCTGGTAAAAGCCTCCACTGTCAACTTCGTCGCTCATGAATCAACATTCAAGCATTTAAATTTTTTTTTACTTTTTAAAAATTTTGTTTATCAGTTTTGAAAAACAGAGAGAGTGTGAACGGGGGAGGGGCAGAGAGAGAGAGAGAGAGAGAGAGAGAGAGAGAGAATCCAGAGCAGGTTCCAGGCTCTCAGGTGTCAGCACAGAGCCCCATGTGGGGCTCGAGCTCAATGAACTGTGAGGTCATGACCCCAGCTGGAGTCAGACACTTTACCTGACTGAGCCACCCAGGCGCCCCTGAATTGTTAACATTCAATTAAAAATATCTGAATCAGTAATTATTGCTTCCCAAATTGGGAGCAGTTTTACCTAGTAAGGGGCAAAAGGAAATATCCTCATTTAAATTGGTAGCAGATTTGCTAAAGAAGGCTATGCAGGAGCGCCTGGGTGGCTCAGTCAGTTGAGCTTCCCACTTGGACTTCGGCTCAGGTCATGATCTTGCAGTTCCAGTGTTCAAGCCCCGCATGGGGCTCTCTGCTGTCAGCAAAGAACTCGCTTTGGATCTTCTGTCCCTCTCTCTCTCTCTGTCTCTCCCCCACTCATTCTCTCTGTCTCTGTCAAAATAAATAAACTTCCAGGAAAAAAAATAAGGATATGCAAACCTAATAAAAGAGCAAGAAGAAAGGGAAAGGACTAGAATATCTTTTAAAAAATAGTGTGGAGAGGAGGATTTTTCAAACACAGGGCACAGAACTCCTTTTCACAAGTAGCTGTGAAAATCAACCCATGAACTGGGCATAGTCAGAGATCGGGGGCTCAACTGAGGTCAGCCAGCAGAGGAGGCAGAAGGCCTTATGGAAGAAGATTCAAAGGACGTGAGCAGAGAAGGCCCAGCTAGCTTCCTGTTTTAGGCAGAAATCAGGGAAAGTTTTTGTGCTTAGTGAGTGTGAATTTTACTACTGTCTCCCCTCAGGAGAGCATGGAGTCCAATCACTTCTGGAACATTGCCTGGGAGCAAGCACAATCACAGTGGCCCTACAAGCGGTCATTCCTCCTAGGTCTGGAGGGATGGGGAGAAAGGTCTTTAGGTGCCTTGACTGAACTTCACCCCCAGCAGTTCACCCCA